>NC_041394.2:222414141-223019141 GCF_900747795.2 Erpetoichthys calabaricus | reverse complement strand
AAGTTACGGTTTATACCGTGCTTGTGTAATGTGTTTTTTGAACAGGTTTGATTCATCGAAGTGATCACTCCTGCTGCGTTCAGTCACTTCACGTGAGCCGCTGTCTTGTGTGATGTTGCGATGTCCACGGGTTTATTTAATGTTAGCTAAGACCCGGCAGTTGAGTTTCTCGCTACAGCAATTTTAACTCTGTTACAAAGTGATGCAAACTCTCGTTTATACCTCGTGTCTTCTCATTAAACTTGTATCTCGCGAATATGGCATTGCAAACGTCAGCGGGAGCGTTTCTATAAAGTTAATTTAAGGTTACGGTTTACACCGTGCTTTTTTATACCTCGTGTCTTCTCATTAAACTTGTATCTCGCGAATATGGTATTGCAAATGGCAGCGGGAGTGCTTCTATAAAGTTAATTTAAACTTACGGTTTACACCGTGCTTTTTTATACCTCGTGTCTTATGAAGATGCTTGTATGAGTCACTCACTCGCTTCTTATTGTTTCGCTGCCTTGTCAATTGTGTAATGAATGTTTTCTTCAGCGCTCTTTGGGGCTCCTCCTTCTTTTCTACGTACTGAGTTCACAGTCAGTTCACGTGATTACGTGGGAGGCGTGATGACGCGACACGCAACTCCGTCTCCTACGGCCATCTTGCTGCCTTCCATTACAGTATATGGACAAAAAAGAGGTTCCAGTTATGACCATTACTCGTATAATTTCGAAATGAAACCTGCCTAACTTTTGTAAGTAAGCTGTAAGGAATGAGCCTGCCAAATTTCAGCCTTCTACCTACACGGGAAGTTGGAGAATTAGTGATGAGTTAGTATATTTGATATAATTCCTTTCTTTAAAATGTTTGCATCACGCTAATCTCGCCCTTAGCTTCTTTTTGGGTCTCCATAATTTTCTAAATTTAACTTTTTACTGAAGTTAAAGATTAAGATACAGTGCCTCAAATATTTTTTCCATGTGTAAAAATTTAAATAAACATTTTGCATAACAATACAAAGGATAATTTTAAATTATGACATGTACAGTATACTTTACAAGATGATTATTTATTTTTATTCAAAAAAAATTTGAGCAGTAGCAATAAGACCTGTCTTAGAAGGCCAGACCTTACATGGATGGAATGCCTGATAAAACAAATGTTGTTGTTACAATTGCAATAAATCTTAAATTATGTGGATTTATTTTATTCTGGCTCCATTGGATTCTGTATCTTTGGAATCTTTAATTTGCTTATATGGCACAATATTGAAAACTCCCTGTTCTTCTTTATATATGCTGGGTAAAGCAGAGAACTTGCTTTTCAATTTGTTCCCTGACTGATTGAAAGGAAGTAGAATAGAATGTTTAGTATTTGAAAGTAAAAAGATGAGTGTCCTTTCGTAGCTTCTAGAAGAAGTATCAAAAATTAATTATACAAGTAAGGATACTGCAACATATTTAATACTTCTCTGATACAATAACTTCTATTTATAGCTCTAATTAAAAATATAACTGTCTTGGACAGCAGAGCTATGCTCATCCTAGTGAATTCACTTGGGGATTTATTCAAAAAATAGTTAATTATCTTTCAGTCTAGTCAGTTCAGCTATTAAGTAACAACACCTTATATACTGTATGAACAAAAACAATTACTTTATAAACAAACAGTGCATTGAATTATTGTTGCTGTTACTTTCACTGATTGATTAAAACAAATAAATATGTGTTACTTAAAAAGAGTTAAAAAGAGCTCCTTTGAAAAGCTGAAAGTCTTCAAACAATGATACTGCAATTGAGTGGAAGGGCCTTCAAGATATAACCAACTACAGGAAGCCATTCTCCCACATTATGTTGATGTAGCAGTTTATTGTTCCCATTGCATCTTTATATTTACATGGCATGTTCAATGTCTACATGTCATTGAAATACTGATGATGTATAAATTAAAATAAAATTAATAATAGTTATTGAAAGAATATGTGTTAAATTGAATACAGTTTTTAATATCTTGTACACATTTATATTTACATGATACCAACAATTCAGATGATTGTTTAAATAAAATACTACTTCCAGTAGAGTATTTTTTTCTCAAATTTCATATCTGTTTGTTTTTTATCATTATAAATATTGTGAAGGATTGCCGGCTTTCTACTCCGGCCCTCACCCCCAGGCCGCCAGGAGGAGCTCTCCCAGCAGCGTGGACGTGCCCCGAGTTCCAGCAGGGCCTCATGGACTATGTAGTTTTTATACACAGCCCTGCTGGATACCTTGGGGGCCACCGGGAGTCGCTGTAAGGGGGCTCGTAGACTCTTATGTGCCCTATAACCCGGGAGTACGTCACGGTCATGTGACAGGAAGGAACGATGTGCTCCCGGGGTGAAGAAAAGGACCGTTTACCCTGACCCGGAAGGGAAAAGGAACTGTGGACTGATTGGACAGAAACACTTACGGGTCAGGGAATATAAAAGGACGATGGGAACTCCCAGACGTTGAGCTGAGCTGGATGGTAGGGTGGCAACGCGTCTGGGAGTGGAGGATTGATTATTGTATTGTTTATTAGAATCTATACTAATAAAAGGCAAAGCCCTCACTGACTGACTGACTCACTGACTGACTGACTCACTCATCACTAATTGTCCAACTTCCCGTGTAGGTAGAAGGCTGAAATTTGGCAGGCTCATTCCTTACAGCTTACTTACAAAAGTTAGGCAGGTTTCATTTCGAAATTCTACGCGTAATGGTCATAACTGGAACCTGTTTTTTGTCCATATACTCTAATGGAGGAGGCGGATTCATGTATCGCGTCATCACGTATTACGCCTCCTACGTAATCACGTGAAGTAAAAACAAGGAAGAGATTTACAGCACGAGTCAAACGCGGGAACGAAGGTAAATGACGTTAATTGTTGAGTGTCTTTTAATACTGTGTAATTGTTGAGTGTCTTTTAATACTGTGTAAGCATACATATTAACAGATGTGCAATTAAACGTTCTCAGGCTTAAAGCTCGAAGTGATCACTCGAATGAAGGCAGCTTCACAAAAAAACAGATCTTTAACAAACTGTTATTGGTATATATTTTACCTCAACTTTAAAAGGTTTTCTTTTCTTCTTAATAAAAATTTAAAAGCAGAACTTCGCCGGTGCGAAGCGCGGGGATTTGAGCGACTGACGCATACAGACATATTCATGAGTGCAGGTACTTCGGAAAGAAAGCACCGTGTAAACCTAAAGTTTAAATTAAGTTCATAGACCTACAAAAGGTTGCCATTGATTTCAGGCAAGATTGCTTTTCTCCTGTACAACTATACGTTGCATTCTCAAGAGTGTGCTTGCACCGCTTGGTCATATTACAACTGGAGTGCTGAACTGACAAACTGGTATACAAACAGAACAATCGTAAAAACAGGATTAAATAAAAAGGCTGCTTCCATTGGCGAAG
Organism: Erpetoichthys calabaricus; assembly: GCF_900747795.2. Lineage (NCBI taxonomy): Eukaryota > Metazoa > Chordata > Cladistia > Polypteriformes > Polypteridae > Erpetoichthys > Erpetoichthys calabaricus. The sequence continues at coordinate 223,015,710 of NC_041394.2, read as the reverse complement.
CAACGAAAAAGGAAGACCTTATATGACGTTCGTTTATAAAACAGCGGAGAGGCTGTGTGAAGTCAGCTACACAAAAAAACAGATCCTTAACAAATTGTTAGTGGTATATTTTACCTCAATTTAAAAAGGTTTTCTTTTCTTCTTAATAAAAATTTAAAAGCAGTACTTCGCCGGTGCCAAGCGCGGGGATTTCAGCGACTGACACATACAGATATATTCATGAGTGCAGGTACTATGGAAACAGAGCACCGTGTAAACCTAAAGTTTAAATTAAGTTCATAGACCTACAAAAGGTTGCCATTGATTTGAGGCAAGATTGCTTTCCTCCTGTACAACTATACGTTGCATTCTTAACAGTAAGCTTGCACAGCTTGATCATATTCCAACCGGAGTGCTGAACTGACAATAGATAGATAGATAGATAGATAGATAGATAGATAGATAGATAGATAGATAGATAGATAGATAGATAGATAGATAGATGTGTATGTATGTAGATATGTATATATGTATATGTATATATATGTGTCTGTATGTGTGTATGTATGTATGTGTGTATATATACTGTATGTATATATGTAGATATGTGTGTATGTATGTATGTGTGTATGTATGTATGTGTGTATATATACTGTATGTATACAGTGGTGTGAAAAACTATTTGCCCCCTTCCTGATTTCTTATTCTTTTGCATGTTTGTCACACAAAATGTTTCTGATCATCAAACACATTTAACCATTAGTCAAATATAACACAAGTAAACACAAAATGCAGTTTGTAAATGGTGGTTTTTATTATTTAGGGAGAAATAAAAATCCAAACCTACATGGCCCTGTGTGAAAAAGTAATTGCCCCCTGAACCTAATAACTGGTTGGGCCACCCTTAACAGCAATAACTGCAATCAAGCGTTTGCGATAACTTGCAATGAGTCTTTTACAGCGCTCTGGAGGAATTTTGGCCCACTCATCTTTGCAAAATTGTTGTAATTCAGCTTTATTTGAGGGTTTTCTAGCATGAACCGCCTTTTTAAGGTCATGCCATGGCATCTCAATTGGATTCAGGTCAGGACTTTGACTAGGCCACTCCAAAGTCTTCATTTTGTTTTTCTTCAGCCATTCAGAGGTGGATTTGCTGGTGTGTTTTGGGTCATTGTCCTGTTGCAGCACCCAAGATCGCTTCAGCTTGAGTTGACGAACAGATGGCCGGACATTCTCCTTCAGGATTTTTTGGTAGACAGTAGAATTCATGGTTCCATCTATCACAGCAAGCCTTCCAGGTCCTGAAGCAGCAAAACAACCCCAGACCATCACACTACCACCACCATATTTTACTGTTGGCATGATGTTCTTTTTCTGAAATGCTGTGTTCCTTTTACGCCAGATGTAACGGGACATTTGCCTTCCAAAAAGTTCAACTTTTGTCTCATCAGTCCACAAGGTATTTTCCCAAAAGTCTTGGCAATCATTGAGATGTTTCTTAGCAAAATTGAGACGAGCCCTAATGTTCTTTTTGCTTAACAGTGGTTTGCGTCTTGGAAATCTGCCATGCAGGCCGTTTTTGCCCAGTCTCTTTCTTATGGTGGAGTCGTGAACACTGACCTTAATTGAGGCAAGTGAGGCCTGCAGTTCTTTAGACGTTGTCCTGGGGTCTTTTGTGACCTCTCGGATGAGTCGTCTCTGCACTCTTGGGGTAATTTTGGTCAGCCGGCCACTCCTGGGAAGGTTCACCACTGTTCCATGTTTTTGCCATTTGTGGATAATGGCTCTCACTGTGGTTCGCTGGAGTCCCAAAGCTTTAGAAATGGCTTTATAACCTTTACCAGACTGATAGATCTCAATTACTTCTGTTCTCATTTGTTCCTGAATTTCTTTGGATCTTGGCATGATGTCTAGCTTTTGAGGTGCTTTTGGTCTACTTCTCTGTGTCAGGCAGCTCCTATTTAAGTGATTTCTTGATTGAAACAGGTGTGGCAGTAATCAGGCCTGGGGGTGGCTACGGAAATTGAACTCAGGTGTGATACACCACAGTTAGGTTATTTTTTAACAAGGGGGCAATTACTTTTTCACACAGGGCCATGTAGGTTTGGATTTTTTTTCTCCCTAAATAATAAAAACCATCATTTAAAAACTGCATTTTGTGTTTACTTGTGTTATATTTGACTAATGGTTAAATGTGTTTGATGATCAGAAACATTTTGTGTGACAAACATGCAAAAGAATAAGAAATCAGGAAGGGGGCAAATAGTTTTTCACACCACTGTATATGTAGATATGTGTATATGTAGATATGTATATATAAGTATATATGTTTATGTATATATGTTTACATAACCTCTTTAACACACTACTTCTCCACTGCAAAGCGCGGGTATTTTGCTAGTTATTATTATTTGAGAATTGTGGAGTGGAGGGTGCTTTGTGCAGTTTATGGTCCTAATAAATATAATATTTGGACTTTTACCTAGTGTCTGACGTGTAGTCTGAGGGTTCAAGGGGTCACGGAGACCTTAATCTATCACAATATCTATACAAAATTTGAATCATCTAAGTGTAATTATAACCATAGTTTACTTGAAAATTCGCAGAAGTATTCAGTTAAAGTAACAATTCTAGTTGCCGGAAGTTGCCCAAAAGTAGATAGGATTCCTTATTTTTGATATAAAGTCCATGTATAAACTAGGTCAAAGTGTTTTCAAGTTATTGTGTTTGCACACAGTCAGACATAATTTCAAAATTTTTATTTTCGGACTCAGAAAGGTCTAAAACATCAAGATTAATCAAAATTTCAAGGTCCCAAATTTTTTCACGATTCCTATACTTTATGGTATTTTCTAACTCAGGACGTCTAAAATGTCACGATTCATCAAAATCCTGAGGTTGAATTATTTCCTATACTTTCTCTATACTATGTATGCAAGAAAGTAAAAAGCAGATTTACTTGCTGTGACAGCTGAGGGAGTTCAATCTATCACAAGAACTACAGATTTAGTTCTGCACAGCAATCATTGAGTTTGTTCTCAGCTTACTCATCATAGTGTGGTTTGGATCAGCAACTATATATAATATAAATAGGCTATAACATACAGTCAGGTGTGTCTAGAAGATCATTGGCATTAGTCTTCCCACCTTACAGAGCCTGTACTATTTTAGAGTCATGAAATGGGCAGGGAAAATCATCACAATCCTCTCACATCTAGGCCATAGTGTCTTTGAAATTCTTCCATCTGTCAAGAGGTATAGATTAAACTACACCAGAAAGCACATTTAAGAATAATTTCTTTCCACATCAAGTTCATAAAAATTTTTAGTTCAGTTGTCCCTGCCGAGGGTGGAGACAAATCCCAATATACTCCCAATAACTTGCAGAATTCTAACATAATGCTAGTGCATACTCAGTATTGATTCAGTATTTCTTATTGAACTATGTAGGCATGTGTTTACACACCTTGTTTTGTATTTTTTCAGTTGTGTACTTACCAATTATATGTATGTTTATCATATACCTTGCCTGGAGAGTCAAAAACAAGAAAATTTAGTGAAATTTCTTGTATGAATGCATGATTGTCCAATAAATGTGATTCTGAATCTTAAGTATGTACTGTATTATTCTTCAAAAAAGATTAAATATTTATTATTTTACTTCATATAAGCTTAGGAGCAGATGTAAACAAATTTAAATGAAATAAAGAAAATAATGAAGTTTACAAATTGCATGCTAATGTAACCATGAACACAGATGGAATCCTCATGTGAAAAACAGAATTAAAGAAAAAGTGGAAATCATTCATTAAGTCTTAGCTGTCTTTACTGTAGCATTAATCACAGCTACAAGAGGAAGTAATGTTAGTTTATGACATTTTAAAGAAAAAAACATGAACATATGGAAAGTGTTCATGTAATTGATTAATTGGTCAAAATGCTACTCACTAGTAACTGAGTTATAGGCATTCATCTCCCAAGTTGCTAAACTTGCTTGATATCAATAGGAGCAGTCTTGTCATTTGATAATAAGTAATGTTTTTAATTTTATATAATGTGGTGGACAGCCAGGGCCCTTACCTGGCCGAGAAGCCTTAATAATTGAAGGAACAGGAATGCATTCCCCTGGAATGCTCGATGACAGCCCCACTGGGTTGCAGTGGTGCCTCAGATTCCCACAGGGCTTCATGGGTGTTGAAGTTTGGGACAGTCCTGTTGGGTTCTGTCGGTACCATCAAAGGGTGCTGCAGGGACTTCGGAGCCCTACTTGGTCGGGCTTTCGCCTCACCTGGAAGTGCTTCCAAAATATGCTAATGGGCCACCAGAGGTACTTTCTGGATACTGGATAAAAGAAACCTGCCACCATTGCTCCAGGAGCCAGAGTTGGGAGAGAGGATGCTGCTAGCCACAGTAGGTTCTCATATTGTATTGTGTGCTTTATCAAAGGCATTGATTCTGTTCATAATGCTAATTGATTTTTTATTACCAACTTTAGGAAAATATTTAAAAAGAAAAAAAGCTCATCTAGCACAGATCATAAAACTTTCAAAAGCCAGCATGGGTGATAAATGTCAGGAATTGTGTTAAATAGTAATTAAAGCTGGGGCTATATAATCCTTATAGAGATCTGTCAGAAATATCATAGAGTGTGTGTGTGGATGTATGTTATCAAATTATCGAATATATGTGTGTTGTCACAAAAATGACCAAGAGACATCAAAAAGGTTTGGGGCAGCCACCCGTATAAAATACCTTGGCTGCAAAGTGGGTAAATTGTTGAGATATATTCACATGTTAGAGTCCAGAACAGAACTGATGGTATGGAGGCAAGATGGTGGCTTTAAAGGCCAGTACAGGAAGTCACACATTGGGATCGGAAGTGACATCATCAATAGCACCGGACCCAGAATTGACATCTTTGGAACCAGCAGTGATGTCTTCAATGGTGCCAGTACTGGAAATGACGTCATCAATGGCGCCGGAACCTAGCAGGATTTCCCATGGGTGGTCTGCAGAGAATTGAGAGAGAGCAAGTTAGTGCAGCTCGCCACCCCCTGGTCTGGTGTGGTATTACTATTATTCAGGCCCTCTAACTGCTTCCCAGGTCCTCCCTGCGTGGAGTTTGCATGTTCTCCCCGTGTCTGCATGGGTTTCCTCCGGGCGCTCTGGTTTCCTCCCACAGTCCAAAGACATGCAGGTTAGGTGCATTGGAGATCCTAAATTGTCCCTAGTGTGTGCTTGGTGTGTGGGTGTGTGTGTGTGCCCTGTGGTGGGCTGGCGCCCTGCCTGGGGTTTGTTTCCTGCCTTGCGTCCTGTGTTGGCTGGGATTGGCTCCAGCAGACCCCTGTGACCCTGTAGTTAGGATATAGCGGGTTGGATGGACGGATGGATGGATGACATTGTGTCCTATAAATACAAATAAGCACTGCTCTTTGAATAAATAGCAAATACACTTTTATTCAATGTGTTAGCAGGTTCATTCCCTTCAAACATGGCACTCTGAACACATCATAATAATAAATATTTTAAATTACTAAAGACTAATGGGAGTAGTAATTCATAATTTGGCTTGGAACCATTTTGGTACCGGTACTGAGGTCTGAAACTGGTATTGATACTAAAGTCAACATGTCAGTACCAATCTAACACTACTACCAAGTACTCAGGTTTTTCTTCCCATATCCCCAAGGACTTGTATGCTGGGTTAAATGGAAATTCCTAATTGGCCCATTGTAATCCTCAGTGTGGGTTTATGTGTGAATGGGTCCTGTAATGAACTGATGCTCCACATAGTAATGTTACCAGGATAGGCTCCAAACTCCCCATTTTCACTATGGAGTTGAGTGGAGCCGAATCTAGACTTACAAAAAAATGGGCAGTACACAGTCACCCATACATAATTATCACTTTTTATATCCTAAAGTGATATGACAGGTCAATCAAACAGTTTTCACAAATTCCTGAAAGAAAAAATAATCAGAATTCAAGAGCATGATCATTAACATTGAGCAGCTGTCATCAAGCTAGTCAACACTGAATAGTCCACATATACACATCCTGTAGCTAAAGAAAAGGAATGTCACAGCAATTGTCTCCCTCCTACTCAACCTATAGAAGTTAAATGATATACAAACTGATTTTAGCTCATACAGAAAGACAAGGATACAATTGAGGATACAATTAATGTGCCACTCAGCACCAAGCAGTGAGGTAAGGCAGATTAACAATTTCTTCTGTATACATTACATACAAAACACAGCGAAAGATGAGAACCATTCTTGACTTTTGAGTATGTAAGGGTATAGCTAGATAGGCATCATTTAAAAAAGACTGCATTCTAATTGTGAATGTTAAAAGATATAACCTCTATTCTGAAATATTGTGCTACACAAGGGATGACACAGGAGTGGTCTAAGGAATTTGGGGATTACATTTTATTACATTACATTTCTTATGAACAATCATGTTGTCATTGATTCAATAGTTCAAACCAGCACTGTATCCATCCATCCATTATCCAACCCCCTATATCCTAACACAGGGTCACAGGGGTCCGCTGGAGCTAATCCCAGCCAACAGAGCGCAAGGCAGGAACAAATCTGGGGCAGGGCGCCAGCCCACCGCAGGGCATACACACACCCACTCGCACACCAAGCACACACCAGGGACAATTTACAACAACAACAAAAACAACATTTATTTCTATAGTACATTTTCATACAATGTAGCTCAAAGTGCTTTACATAATGATGAAAGAGAAAAAAGACAAAATAAATAATTAAAATTAGGGAACACTAATTAACATAGAATAAAAGTAAGGTCCAATGGCCAGGGAGGACAGGAAAAAAAAAAAAAAACTCCAGACGGCTGGAGAAAAAAATAAAATCTGCAGGGGTTCCAGGCCATGAGACCGCCCAGCCCTCTCTAGGCATTCTACCTAACATAAATGACATCAATCAGTCCTCATTGTATTCTGGGTTCTCATGGAAGAATTTGATGATGATGGTCATGTGGACTTCTGGCATTTGATCCATCAATGTAAGGACATCACGGTGCTTTGATTAGGTGGTGGTGGCGCAGATCGAATAGAATAGAACAGAACAGAAAGTAAGGATTAGTACGGATTTTGGAGCCACCATGAATAATAATGATAATTAATTGAATATACAGAGCATCAGGATTTAACTAAGATGAAGCTATGAGAAAGCCATGTTAAAGTAATGTGTTTTCAGTAGTGTTTTAAAGTGCTCTTCTGTATTAGCCTGGCGTATTCCTATTGGCAAGGTGTTCCAGATTTTAGGTGCATAACAGCAGAAGTCCTCCTCACTACTTCTTTTAAGTTTAGCTCTTGGAATTCTAAGTAGACACTCATTTGAAGATCTAAGGTTACGATTTGGAGTGTAAGGTGTAAGACATTCAGAAATATAAGATGGAGCGAGATTATTTAAAGCTTTGTAAACCATAAGCAGTATTTTAAAGTCAATTCTAAATGACAAAGGTAACCAGTGTAGTGGCATCAAAACTGGGGTGATGTGCTCGGATTTTCTTTTCCTAGTTAAGATTCTAGCAGCTGCATTCTGCACTAGTTGCAATCGATTGATGTCTTTTTGGGTAGTCCTGAGAGGAGTACGTTACAGTAATCTAGCCGACTGAAAACAAAAGCGTGAAAAAACGCTGTCCTAGTAATCTGATTAATATGTGATTTAAAGTTCAGGTCAGAGTCAATAGTTACCCCTAAATTCTTTACCTCCGTCTTGACTTTTAATCCTAATGCATCAAGTTTATTTCTAATAACCTCATTATATCCATTGTTGCCAATCACTAAAATTTCTGTTTTCTCTTTATTTAGTTTGAGAAAATTACTACTCATCCATTCGGAAACACAAGTGACACATTGTGTCAGTGAATGAAGAGTGTCGGGGTCATCAGGTGCTATTGATAAGTATGGCTGTGTTTCATTGGCATAGCTGTGGTAGCTCACTTTATGCCCCGAGATAATCTGACCTAACGGAAGCATGTAAATCGAAAAGAGCAGCGGTGCCTGGATAGAGCCTTGTGGAACACCATATAGAATATTATGTGTATTTGAAGTATAATTACCACAACTAACAAAGAATTTTCTACCTGCCAGGTAGGATTCAAACCAATTTAAGACACTGCCAGAGAGGCCCACCCATTGACTAAGGCGATTTCTAAGAATACTGTGATCAATGGTATCGAATGCGGCACTCAGATCTAAGAGAATGAGAACAGATAAACGGCCTCTGTCTGCATTTACCCGCAAGTCATTTACTACTTTAATGAGTGCAGTTTCCGTACTTTGATTTGTTCTGAAACCCGACTGAAACTTATCAAGAATGTCATGTTTATCAAGGTGATCATTAAGCTGCATAATGACTGCCTTTTCTAGAATTTTACTTAAGAAAGGCAGGTTAGAAATAGGTCTAAATTTTTTAAAAGCAGAGGAGTCAAGATTATTTTTCTTCAGCATGGGTTTAACTACAGCAGTCTTAAGACAGTCTGGGAAGACCCCCGTATCTAATGACAAGTTTACTATGTCAAGAATACTATCAATTAGCGTGCCTGAAACTTCTTTGAAAATATTTGTTGGTATTGGGTCAAGGACACAGGTGGAGGGTCTCAGTAAATCAGGTAAATCTATCCTGGTGAAAGAATTTAATTTGTTTATAATAGAGTACTGGGGTTCAAGAGGATCAGTACTGGGGAGATGTACTATATTATTTCTAATATCATTAATTTTTTTATTAAAAAACACAAGTTTCACTTGAAGTATTTTGGAAGCATTCCACTGAGTGACCTGGATTTAGCAGACAATCAATTGTAGAGAATAAGACTCTGGGATTACTAGCATTGTTATTTATAATTCTAGAGAAATAACATTGCCTCTCAAGACAGACTATGTTGTTGTATTCTGTTATTTTAATATTCAGTATCTCATAGTGAATAATCAGTGTAGTTTTTCTCCATTTATGCTCAGCTCTCTGGTATGTTCTCTTTAGATCAGACACTCTTTGGGTCTTCCATGGTGTAACAGTGCAATAAGATTTTTTAACTATCTTTTCAGGTGTGACTATGTCAGCAGCAGTTCTCACCTTAGTATTAAAATTTTCCACCTTACTATTTACATTATTCTCACTATTGTAGTAAGCACTACAAACGGACTGGTTGCTTAGAATGTTTGTAAATTTTGAAGCTGCTGATGAATCAAAGAAGCGTTTTTTAACAATATGCTTCTTGTAAATATTTTCTATCATTATTTCTATATTAAATAGTAAGAGAAAATGATCTGATAGACCAATATTAATGATCTGCTTCACATCAACTTTTAGTCCTTTTGTAATTACTAAGTCTAACGCATGACCTGCTCTGTGTGTAGGCTGACTAATGTGCTGGCTCAAATCAAAAGAGTCCAGGAGGTTCATGAATTCTTTTACTTTCGGGTCACACTGATTATCGATATGAAAGTTAAAGTCACCGACTATTAGGAACGTGTCATAGTCCGTAATTACAATTGACACCAAGTCTGAGAATTCCTCAAAGAAAGACACATTGTATTTAGGAGGTCTATACACGGTGTCAATAAACGGAAGCTTGAGGGCACTGTTGCTCCGTGAAACCCAACAGATAGAGGTAGACACAGGTTTAAAAGCACCCAGAAGTATTTTAATTTTCTTCTTTAAAGTGCCCCAAAGCACCTCCACCACCATAAACAAGTAATAACTATAATAATTATACAATACAAAACACAATAATTCTCCTCCTCTCCTCCCAGTAGCTCCGTCACACTCCCTTCCAACTCCGGCTTGCTTGCTGGGTCTCCATCACTTCTTTATATAGTCCTTGACCTGGAAGTGCTTCTCCTCTTCTGTTCACGTGACTTGTCAGCACTTCTGGGTCAGATGGAGAATTATATTTTTCTTCAGCCCGGAAGTACTTCTGTTCTTCCGTCCCCGTGACTTGGGAGTACTTCCGGGCTATATGGGAAACGAAAATCCCCGCGTCTCCCTGCAGCGTCACATGGTGGCACCCACGGTACCCAGCAGGGTTGTGAAGCCAAACTCCATCTCCCATGATGCCCTGCCGGAATTCGGGGCACCTCTAAGCTGCAGGGAAGATGCCATCTAGCATCCTGGGTGTGTCGGCCGGGATGAGCTGTCGGCCGTCCATCACAACGGATAATACTAGAAACTGAGAAACTCCATGAATAGCAACAGCAAGATACTCAAAGGACTTGAATTTGCCAAAGCAGACATCTTTACACTTTAACCGTCTCGAGTAAATGTTTGCTAAACCGCCGCCTTTCTTACCTTGGCGATCCGCATGAGCAAAGCTTTAATTCGCAGGCGTAGATTCCAATAAAACAGCCGCACCATCAGAGCTAAGCCACGTTTCACTTAGTGCAATAAAGTCTATTTTCCTATCACTAATAAGATCGTTGATGGAAAATGTTTTGTTGGTTAATGCTATATTTAATGTTTCAGAAGAGCAGAACTGAATTTTATGTGTGTTATGGGTATTCAAGATAGAAATTAAGTTATTTTTATTAGCTGTTAGCACCGCTCTGTGCATATTTGTTATTTAATCTATAATCTGTTTTTATAGTTTTAATATATTGTTCATCAAGAGGTGTAATTGTAATTAAGTTATTCGTATTTATGCCGCACTGCCTAGTTTTTTTACATGCATTGAGGTTAGTTATTACAGTATTACAGTATTAATGCAGTGCACTTTGGAGGAAGATTTTGTTACCGAATTATCACGTCCTAGCAAAGCATTATGGAAAGGGTTAGGAGTAAAAATAGACAGTCCAGAGAGATCAGTTATCTTAGCGATGTTTTTGGAGAGGACCCGGCGCCAAATCTATTTGAATGCAGACCATCCTGCTTGAAGAAGAGGTCCCAGTTGTCTATGAACCCGATGTTTTGACTCTCTCAGAAGCCTTTCAGCCAGATGTTTAACGCCAGCAGATGACTGTAATTCTCGATTGATCTTTTAACGAGAGGTAGATGAAGATTCTTGCAGCCGGGGTCCTCTCCTTTGTGGCTTTAATACGTGCTGAGAAGTCCGCCTTGAGAATCTCCTACTGTCGGTGTCTCACGTCGTTTACCCCGGCGTGTATCACAATGGATCCCACTGCCCTGTTCATGTGCCTCTCAAAGACTGTCAGAGCTCTTCTCATAACATCTCGGACACGAGCACCGGGAAAACAAGAGACAGAAGTTTTCTGATTAGGGCAAGAGATATTTAGGTTTCTTACGATTGAATCTCCAATCACAAATACATCACCCGGAGTAGAAGGCAAACTGGGGGTGCAGAGAGGGTCGAACTGGTTGTGGGTGGAGATGCTTACCTGTGCCGATGGAGGTGTTCTAGCCTTTAACCCCCACCTGCATAGCTGAAACAGGCCGAGTTCTTCATCACTGACGTCGTCACTCCGACGAGGCATGGGGGTAAAGCTCACTTAGCCTTGAAAGTGAGCGGTACAGCATGAACCGTGATTTACTGTGACAATTTCAGATGTCGGGGAGGATTTTTCCAGCAGACAAGCCTTCAAATCCCTCAGGTGCCTCCGTCTGGACAGGAGTTTCTGGATCTGGATGTCGAGAGCCTGAAGTTCTTCGACGACGTGGTTCATCTCACTGTCGGCCATTGTCTGCTTCTGCTTCCGCTTCATGCCCTATGAAAGAATGAGAGAGAGAGATAAGTTAGTTAGTTAGAAGAATTTAGGATCGCCAATGCACCTAACCTGCATGTCTTTGGACTGTGTGAGGAAACTGGAGCACCCGGAGGAAACTCACACAGACACAGGTAGAACATGCAAACTCCACACAGGGAGGACCCGGGAAGCGAACCCAGGTCTCCACTGCGCCACCATGCCGCCCAAACCAGCACTCATGATGAGCAAATATTTCTTTAGAATACAGGTATCCCACAAATTACAAACAAGTGCTTTTCTGAAAAATTGAGTACACAAAGAGTCTTATAATACCCTTTGGTTTTTACAAACCATAATGAAGTTGACTTTTGTGGTTATAAAAAGGGAGTCTGGGAAGATTTTCAAATGTGTACCACAATGCTAACATCCAGTTATCTTTGAAGTCATTCCAAGTACATGTCACGGTAGTGTATGGAATTGAGCACATCTAGATGTTTGGGCACAGTTAAATGTTGGTTACATGCAATCACAGTTTCTGTCATTCTCACAGTCGATCCTGTGTTCACATGTACTGCTTCAGTCAACTTGTCATGTGTGTTGCTCACATATCTTGCTCATGAGTTGCAATTGGGAAAGAGTTAGACAACTAAAGATAAAAAGTCCATTGTTTTGAATGCCTAACTTGAAATGATAAAGTACACAGACTTATTAAAGAGTATTTAACAAAGGGGCTAATATTTTATTAGGATTTGTTTTGATGACTAGTATAATTAATACATTTATTGTCTCAAATTTAAATGTATGTTTGTGTTATTTGGACAAAAACAGATGTCTAAACTGTTTTTTTTTCATTAAACTTTATCTGAATTTTGTGATCATGTTACACAGATTCTGTTTTTTAAGTGGTTTACAGGACAAACCCTGCATATTTAACAAACAATTTATTCATTATTTTCAAAGTAATCATTTAGACACAGTATGTCAAATAGTGCACCTTCACTATTGCCAGCTATTATTTAGTGAGATGCTAAGGCTAAATGCTTTTATGGTTTACAATAACGCAAATGAAAATTTAAAAATAAATTTCAGTTTTTGCTTCCATAAATCACATTACTTGAGTTATTGTATTAGAGTGTAAAGTATGTATATGTGCATTATTTGTACGTTTTGCTTTTTCTATATTTGTATTTTATGGCTCTGAAGCTTCAGTCTCATGGGAATGATACATTTTCTAGACTGGTTACATGGAGTTTAATGGATATAGTACAGTTTGCTAAATTTGAAAGTGTTAAACATACCCTCAATGAATCATGTTGCGGAAAATACTTAGTAGATAAAGAACAGTCCTGAGCCATCGTTATAAATGAAATAGCAGACTGAAAACTAACAGAGCTGTATTCTTTTCATTTAGGTGTATTTACATAACACATTTAAGTATATTTTAGTTAACACTAATCAGTATACAGATAATTGGTATATTCTAGTAACAAAACTCAAGTCATTAAGCATTATGTAAAGTCCCAAATTAGTTATATATATTAGAAGTCCTAAGTAAGTATCTGCGTAAAAAATAAGACATTATACAGTAGGTAAATAGTGACCAGAAAACAAAATACAATGTTAAATGTCATGTATGATGTGTTTTTTTAATTTATACCAGGGGCCTGTGCCCCCTACTCGTTTCGCTCGCCCACCCCACAACCTGCACCCCCGGAGGCACTCTTCAAGCTAGCATCTTCGCGTCTCTGCCGCTCGCATTGTGAAGGGGGGGGGGGGGGCTGAATGCACACTAAGGCTGCTACCAAGCTGCGTGATCTGCATATTGCAATGCGTATAGATCATTTGAAAGCCTGTACAGCAGATGTCCTTTTGTCTCATTTCCTTGTCTTGCTGGACATCAAAGTGTCTCCGCGAAATTGTTTGTATGTAGGGCGTGATGTGCAAGTAGTCTCGCGGGACTTCAAAGTGTCTCTCCAAGATGATCATGTCTCGACTCAGCATTTTTTTATATAATAGATAGATGTGCTGGTACAAATTAAGTTTTTTAGCAGGCAGGCAGTTTCTAGCACTTTTTTTTTCCTTACAATCATAATTCAGCTTTTTGGTTTTATGATAAAAATTAGATTCATATTTGGATTGTCTGTCAGTGAAGATAAAGATGATAACTCTAGTTTATAGTTTATATATGTACAAGTGCTTTCCCTTTTTTTAGTCTTGGGATAAGTGAGGACCCAGATTAGGTCATGAAAATATGAAAAATATAAAGTTATGTTTTTTATTCGCTTCTGTATATAATGTAATATAATATAATCTGTACAAGAAGTGTATTTTGATCATAGCTGTCATTTTCTTTCTTTCTGTAAAAAAAATAATAATTATAATAAGCATTGATCCATTGAAACACCTGTTCATGCAGTTTCTTAATTACATCATGTCAAACTGTCTTCACCTGAGGTAATCGTGACATACATATTGATTAGTTCCATCAATGTACACTATATTGTTACTATATTTGTACACAAACACAAATTTAGTGCTTAAATGCACCTAAAATTATTAGAATGAACAATCAACCTAACATGCATGTTAGGTTGATTAGTCATTATAAATTGTCCCCATGTAGGTGTGAGAGTGTTGGCCCTGCATTGAACTAGTGCCCCATCCAGCACTTGTTCCTGCGCTATCACCCATCATTGGCTCATTTAGGTTTAAGAATGTCATGTCTACGTTATAAGATTGCCAGGTATTCTCTGCCTTAGAAGCTAAAAATTAATTTAATTCAAGTACATAGCTCTTCAAAAAAAACACTTTCAGAGCTCTTAAAAAATGAATAACTGTGACAAAGATTTAAAACCAGTCAGCATTTACATACATATGGCCACACCTATCAGTTACAATAAACTAATAATAAACAAATAAAAATATGTATATACAGTGTGTTGACTGCATCCATATATGCAATTAAAGGAACATCAGTTTAGTAGATAAAACAAAATTTAGGATCATGCCTTTGTCATATGAGCAGAATTTCCTATGAATTTATTAGTAAATTGCTGGATCAGAGGTATTTGTGAATAAAGACAGAGCTTTGTATTCTGGGAGACTTGACCCAACAATTTCCAACAAAACACCTTGCAGTATTTCTGGATGTCCTTCTTTGTGAACAAAAGTTAACTGGCCAACATGCAATACATTACACCATAAGCCATGGTGATGCAGGTGAACTAGCCATAAAAGTCTCAGGAGATGCCTTGCCAAAGATTCTGAACCTAAGCCAATTCTCATATTTGACAGAATAACAATTTGATACTGTCATTTTGTTCTCTGTGATATTTTCTTTTCAAAGCACTGAAATTTAAAATGGTTTTGTTTAACATGACATTTTTTATGTTTAGTTAGTGAAAGTGGATTACTGGTCTGAATACTTTTGTAATTCAATGTATATAAAGTAACTCTAAGACAAGCTCAAACTTTTTTTTATCTCAATAACATTTTACAAAAGCACATGGAAATTGGGCAGATTCTGAAATGATGAAGTTACTCTGCATTCTTGCCAAAGAGGGAACTTTAATGCTGGTAAATTTGAAGATATCCTCCCCACTAGAGAGCGTTCAGTTATATGTTTGAACAAACAAATCTCACAAAATTCCTGGGAGTAGCAAGGTAGCCTAGGTATTCCCCAATTATTACCATTAAATATTATTTTCTAGCAACTACAGTATGTCAACTAGACTTTATGCTCTTCTCTCCTCTATTAATAAGGTCAGTCTTCTCTTTGCAGTCTTTCTTATAAGGTTCATAAAATTCCCATCATAGTAAGCACAAAAAACAAATGGTAATGATATGAGAAACTGAAATAGGTGATATTGAAAGAAAAGTTCTGCAATGTTCATTGTATTGACTACATCTGTTGTGGCAGATGGCCGGGGTCCATTCCCAGCCGGAACACCCCTTCATTCTATATTCAGGGGGAGCAGCCCTGGGCGGTGCAATACTTCCCCCTGGACGCTAGATGGCTGCCCCCCTGGGTTGGAGCAGTGCCTCGGTTTCCCACAGGGCTCCATGGGAATTGGAGTTGGGTGCAGTCCTGTTGGGTCCCGCACGCACCGCCAGAGGTTGCTGCAGCTGGGACTCCTGAGCCCATATGGGCAGCGTATTCACCACATCCAGAAGTGCAGCCAGAACTCGCTGATCAACCACCTGGAGCACTTCCGAGTGGACTATAAAAGGCCCCAGCAACCACTACTAAATGGCCAGAGTCAGGAGGAGGAGGACGAAGCTTGGAGGAGGAGTGGTGGTGTGTTTGGTGTGTTTTGGTGGTGCCTTATTTACACTTGGGACTGTGTTGTGCCTGTGGGGATTACAGGGAAAACATGTCCTACTGGTGATGAAAAATAAAAGTGTATTTATTTTAATGTGCCTCCGTGTCTATCTGTGTCAGGTCAGGCACCCATATAGCGGCTTTTGTTACACTGTATAAATAAAATCTTTAAAGGATTGGTTTTATTCATGGGGTGTTATTATTAGAAGATACGTGTACTAGTGTCACTGAGACTAATATAGATTAACCTAAATCTGAATATATATGTGGCCTGAAAGCACCAGCACATGACTTTCTCTTTTTATTTACAACATAACTACATGGTGTAAGTTTACAAACATTTTTTTAAAGATCAAAATTTTCAGATGCAGTAGTGGCATTGCATCTGGTAGCTGTTGTCACACACATGTGCATGGGAGGCAGCTAAAGGGCTTGAGTAAGGGCAATTCCGATTCAGACCAGGATGTGACAGAGTACACTGACTCTTTTTCTCCCTTTCCTGCAGACCAGACACGGGAACTTTCACCTGGTTCTCTTGACGTCACTTCTGGGACTGAGCCAATGGAAGAAGACCTTGTCGGCTCCAGCCCCTGTGATGTCACGTCCGGGCTCGAGCCTATGATTGAAGACTCTCCTGAGCACAACCCCTTTGACCTCACTTCCTGTCTCCCCCTTTAAAAGCCTCCACCTTTTCCCTATTCCCTCAGTTCTGTTTTGGACTTGGTTTGGTGCACATCAGTGCAGTATACAATTTCACATCTTTGCAGCCAGGATACCAATTATACGAGTGGCTGCCCCAAAACTTTCTTTGTCTCTGAGTGAAGTTTGTGACACTGTCAATGTATAAATATATATTATTTTGTACTTTAAAAGCTGTACTATACTTATTATAACCCATTATGGTTTTTCAAACCTCTTTTTCAAGTTACTTGTCATTTTACTTTAACATTTTAATAATCTGTCTTGAAGCTCTTATTATTGTGGATTAAAATGATTTTTAAACATGCAAAAATTGCACGTTATAAAAATGGATCAGTCAACGAGGTCTTTTTTTACAGTTCAATCTTTTTCTAGTAATGTAGATTTGGATCTAGTTTATACTCAATAAATCATTAATATAGCACTATAAAGCACCATTTTATAGCATACTGTGCTTAGTAATTAATCTAGATAGAGCACTGCAGAGATTCTAAACTAAAACATCTATTCGTCTATTTTGTAGAAGTACATCACCCAAAGACAAAGCATATTCCAACTGATGAATCCAAGTGTGAACCAGTCCAATAACAGAGTGCACACAGTCACACCCACTGACTTCACATCAGGCTAACAGTCTATCTCTTCAAATTGCAAGGAAAACAAAAATTCATCAAAAAAAAGAAACACACACAAACATGGGAGACAGCACTAAAAAGAAACATTTTACCATCCGCACATACAATATTAAACATAATAATGGCAATAATAACTCCATACATAACTATTGTAAAAGAACTAACAATGTATACTTAATCAAAATGACCTTATGTTACCATTACAACTGGCAATTAGCTAAATTAATGACTTGAACAATATTGCAGTTGTTAATTTACAAATTATAACTATATGCTAATGCCGGAGTGGTCTAATTAATAAGGAAGTCAACTGTAATCTGCAAGGTTGAGATTCCACCACAAATCATAAAATGTATATGTTGTGCATTGGATTTCAGTACACAGTGAATGAAGCCATATAAAACAATGATTTCTTAATTTGCAGTACTGATTATAATTTTTCTTTTTTTGTTTTTGTGTCTGAGATATCATTGGTTCAGCTGATATCACACCCACTTAAAATGGTTAAGGGCCACTGGAGATTTAGCAGTAAGTGTTCCATATATATGACAGAACTAAATGGGTACTGTAATGATCACATGGAACTCAAAGAAACAGACAGTAAAAAGCAAAATCAATAAATAAAAAATATAACACAAGATATTCATATGAATGCTTATTTAAAGATGAGCATGCATAGTAAAAAGGACTGGAGATTATGTACTATAAATAATTAATTATTAGTTACTATGAATATCATTTGCTGCCTTTACTGTATATTGCATATACTGTCAATATTTCTTTATTAAGTTGATATCCAGATTACCAGTTAAATATGCTTTGCATGGTAATATCAACATATAAATGAGGCTTCCACTTTACATTTGAGGAAAAAAAGCCTGGAGTTCACATGGCAACAGTGAGTTGCTTAAGTATAGCAGCAGAGGACTTGACTTATTTCTCCCTTTTTTATTTCCCTAATCTTGCCTTCTCTCTTTGCTTTCTGTTTCTCTCAGATCTCATCCTCTCTTCATTTTCTATGTCTTATTCCCTATGGTCACAGCTAAGGCAGCTAGGCTTTTCTTTGCCTTTCTTAACCGGATTTTGACCTGAACTACTACCTTGAAAAAAAAAACAAACTGAGATAAAACTTAGTTATAGAACTTTCATCTTTGAAAATACTGTAGAAGAAATAAATAATATCTTATTGTAATTTTTTAAATCATTAACTAAATTCTGGTTTAAATAGACCCCATAAATAGATAGATAGATAGATAGATAGATAGATAGATAGATAGATAGATAGATAGATAGATAGATAGATAGATAGATAGATAGATAGATAGATAGATAGATAGATAGTCTCTTTGTTTTCCAGTTTCAACACTCAGGCAGTAACCAGAGGTATAAACTTTACTAAACCATTGTATAAATATTGTGACAAGTTGGGCCACAGGAATTAATTTTATCCTATCTCTGATTCAATAATACTTTGCTGTTATTCTTTCTCTAAAGTGCAGGGCAGACACAGGCTCAGCCATTAGGAATAACTACATGGCTACTACTACAGTGCCCAATAATTCCATCCTATTGGTTTACTGGAATTAAGCATCTCCATTTTAAAATGACACAAACCCAGAAGATAACAGACAAATCAAAGAGGCATAATTCAGTTCTATTAATTAAAGTTATTAAGATTACACAATTTTATTAAAAATAAAAACCTAAACAATAAGCTCATTTTCCTCCGGGCGCTCCGGTTTCCTCCCACAGTCCAAAGACATGCAGGTTAGGTGGATTGGTGATTCTAAATTGGCCCTAGTGTGTGCTTGGTGTGTGGGTGTGTTTGTGTGTGTCCTGCGGTGGGTTGGCACCCTGCCCGGGATTGGTTCCTGCCTTGTGCCCTGTGTTGGCTGGGATTGGCTCCAGCAGACCCCCGTGACCCTGTGTTCGGATTCAGCGGGTTGGATAATGGATGGATGGAGGTCAAATTCCATTACAACGAAGTGCCAGTGACCTAAAAAATATTTCATTGTAATGAAAATTTCCTAGTAATGAGATTCTGTATTTGTCACTATAGTGCTTTCTTTAACTTGCGTCCAGGCATTTGTAATCATTTCAATAGCTTCTTTCACGTTAATTTTTATCTCCTCCTGTCTACAAGCTATGCTGATGAGACTTTTTCTCAGCATTTCCTTTGAAATAATACACTTTCAGGTGTGAATGATGCCCAAATCCAATGGCTGAAGCACTGCTGTGTAATTGGGTGGGAGGAACTCAACTCGAACATTATCTAAATGTAGAAGCATGCTGCAGCAGCAGCAGCAGAGTTATCAATCAGAAGCAGAATCTTCCTTTTCTTCTTCTTCTTCTTCTTCATATTGTGTGGTTTCTAAACTCTTTTTGGAGTGCTGCAGAAGCAAATCTGTGCCAATCATGGTATCATCAATGGGTGATGCAAGGAATATTATAAATGCAGGGAACAGTATTACTTGGCCACTAACCTGGCCACAACCCTGCCTGATTGCTGTGTCTGTGTATAGGAGAGTGGTAGATCCTGCTACAATAAATAACCCTGCTGTTCCTGTTTCAAGCTGAATAAAGCTGGTTTTGCTAAAGTCTGAGACTCAGTCTCATGTTTTGGGGTGCAAGACAGTGACTCAGGCATCACAATATACTTGTCAAGTTGTCGCAGCCAGTTTCCCAAAATGTCTTGAGTCATCCAAGCTTGCTGGTTTGATTTATACTCGCAGGGAAGGAATGTAACATGCTTAAAACACTGAGGACTGGTCAACTTGCCAGTGATGAGAGGAAAAACTGCTTTTTGAAGTCTTTAAATGCAGCAGTTCGCATACGTTTGCACTGAGGCCCAAGGTTTGCAACCCAAGATTTTTCTTCTATTTTTGCTCGGCCTTTCAAGAAAGTTGACAATGTCAATAGCGAAATTCCGAATTCACTGGCAACGTCTTTTTTCTTTTTACCGGAATCGAGAGCTACAAAAATGTCATTTTTTTCTTTCTATTGTGAACTGTTATCATTTTTTCGTGTTTGCCATTTCTATTGGAGAGTGACAATGAGTTAAATTCCAATAGATGTTTTTCAAATGTTGACGAGCAATGACCAAAAGATATAGCTGAAAACCACAGAAAGCAAACACAGCAAAAAAACAGTACGAGAAAAGTTTGAAGAAAGAGAAAAATTTACAAAGTTTCTCTTTGGGGATCGTTGTGCACAACTGAGCTGCGAGCACAGAACTAACTGCTCTGTGGATGATTTATTCAGACATTTCAAGGTCTTTTGGGCACTTAATTGTAATGAAAGTATCTGCTGAATGTATTAATTAGTAATAATGAGATTTTTATAGACTGTCTTATGTGGAAACTCTCAGGACCGTAAATACTTCATTGTAATGAAAATTTCGTTGTAAAGATATTTGTTGTAACGGAATTTGATATGTATTATTAGTTTTCGGGCTGAACTTACCAATTGCAAAGCAAGAAGTCTACTAAACAAAAGCACCCAGATGAGCCACTAATTAAGGAACTGGCCACAGTGAAAACTTGCACACACCACAGTCTTCTATGCTCTCTACTATATTTAGAAATGGCATCTTTATTTTAGTTCATTATGTATTACTATTATTTTTGTGCTATCATGTTTTTTATGTAGACAGTAAACAGATTACTTGCTTTTGATGCAAATATTTACTTTTTTATGTAGGTTAGAATTAATTTTTCACCATAGTGCTTGCTACCATTCACCCAGGCAATTGTTTCATTGATTGATCTTGCAATTAGTTATCATCCTCAAGAGGTTTATAATGGAGATTAACTAGGCACCATGTTCCCTTAAAAATAACAAGTATGTAAACTTGAAAGTTGCACATCTCTCAGTTTACAAAAAATGTCTCTGTTTTGGAGTTATGCTTGCAGTAACAAAATAATAATAAAAAATTCTATTACAAATATTGATAAGTGAAGAATACTCATTCCATGTCCCAAGAGCCAGCTTCTGTAGCCGAGGATCGGACCGCAATAGTCCCCGCCTTCGGCCACCACCCAACTCACACTGCACCCGACCTCCTTGGCCCCTCTCATAGGTGGTGAGCCCATGGGAAGGGGGACCCACGTTGCTTCTTCGGGCTGTGCCCGGCCGATCCCCATGGGTGCAAGCCCGGCCACCAGGCACTCGCCATCCACCTCCAGGCCTGGCTCCAGAGGGGGGCCCCGGTGACCCACATCTGGGCGAGGGAAAACGCCGTCCAAATGTTTTATTCATCATAGAAGATCTGTTGAACCGCACTTTGTCTCATCCCTCACCTAGGACCAGTTTGCATTGGGTGGCCCTACCAGGGGCATAAAGCCCCGGACAACAGAACTTCTAGGATCATTGGGACACGCAGATCCCTCCACCACTCTTTAAGAAGGGGGACCGGAGGGTGTGTTCCAACTACAGAGGGATCACACTCCTCAGCCTCCCTGGAAAAGTCTATTCGGGGGTTCTGGAGAGGAGGGTCCATTGGATAGTTGAACCTCGGATTCAGGAGGAACAGTGTGGTTTTCGTCCTGGTCATGGAACAGTGGACCAGCTCTACACCCTTAGCAGAGTCCTGGAGGGTGCATGGGAGTTCGCCCAACCAGTCTACATGTGTTTTGTGGACTTGGAAAAGGCGTTCGACAGTGTCCTTCGGGGAATCCTGTGGGGGGTGCTCCGGGAGTATGGGGTACTGGACCCTCTGATTTCTAGGCGCAGCCAGGGTGTTGAGGGGTTCCAGTTTGGTGGACTCAGGATTGGGTCACTGCTTTTTGCAGATGACGTTGTCCTGTTTGCTTCATCAGGTCGTGGTCTTTGGCTCTCTCTGGATCGGTTCGCAGCTGAGTTTGAAGCGGCTGGTATGGGATTCAGCACCTCCAAATCTGAGACCATGGTCCTCAGCCGAAAAAGGGTGGAGTGCCCTCTCAGGGTTGGGAGCGAGATCCTGCCTCAAGTAGAGGAGTTCAAGTATCTTGGGGTCTTGTTCATGAGTGAGGGAAGAATGGAGCGGGAGATCGACAGGTGGATCGGTGCGGCGTCCGCAGTGATGCAGGCTCTGCATTGGTCTGTCGTGGTGAAAAAGGAGCTGAGCCATAGGGCAAAGCTCTCAATTTACCAGTCGATCTACGCTCCTACCCTCACCTATGGTCATGAGCTATGGGTAGTGACCAAAAGAACGAGATCGTGAACACAAGTGGCTGAAATGAGTTTCCTCCGCAGGGTGTCTGGGCTCTCCCTTAAAGATAGGGTGAGAAGCTCAGTCATCTGGGAAGGGCTCAGAGTAGAGCCGCTGCTCCTCCGCATCGAGAGAAGTCAGATGAGGTGGCTCGGGCATCTGATCAGGATGCCTCCTGGACGCCTCCCTGGTGAGGTGTTCTGGGCACGTCCAACCGGGAGGGGGCCCCGGGGAAGACCCAGGACACCCTGGAGGGACTGTGTCTCCCGGCTGGCCTGGGAACGCCTTGGGATTCTCCCGGAAGAGCTAGAAGAAGTGGCCGGGGAGATTGAAGTGTGGGTATCTCTGCCCCCGCGACCTGACCTCAGATAAGCGGAAGAGGATTGATGGATGGATGGATGGATGGAAGAATACTTATTCTAATCTCCGTTTACATTTACTATCATCAGGTGACTTTTTATTTAAATAAATGATACAACAGAACAGGTAAGGAGCGGTATGTTTAGTACTACATTACAAATTATCCAGGAATACAGCATTTACTGTATGTAAGCAAAAACTAAAACAAGTTCATGTTTAAGCCATTAAAGTAATTAAAGAAAAATCCAAATATTTCATTATTACTCTATATTCAGGAAGTATTATTTTCATGTAATACTATTACTTGTAACATTTACTGCAGTAAAGTACACTTAGTAATAACAATCCTGCCTTGGCCAAGCTGCTCGTCTTTTAGTGCCTGCTCTAAGGCTACCAAAATGATGATTGCTCTCTCAATCTAGAAGCAATGCTTGAGTTGAAAAGTCCACATCGGATGCATTTAAGACTCTGCATAGCTACCGGCTAACTACAAAGGCAGATCTCTATTTACCTTGTCAGCCTAAGGAGATTGAAACAGCAACATATTAGCCCAATACAGTTAGAAAAGTTGATGTAATGAAAATATAATAATTATCTTTAAACACTGACCCAGGATTTCTGTTTACTGTGTCCATGCCAATATATGCAAAGAGTGCAATATCACTATCTGCTTGATGCATTGTGTCAGGGTGTTTTTGAAATGAGAAAGATACTATAAAAAATTTTTCAGAAGATCAGGAGTAAACACAAAGAGTGAAATCAATTAGTTCACAGATGGCAACAGTGAATGTACCGTGAATTGTGAATTGGAGTCACAACCATAAAAGTCACACAAAATCGGGCCTAACCCCAAACCAGGTCCCATCTAGAGCAGAAAACAATAAAAAAAATAATTCAAAATGAAACAACAATCCTCACAACAGACCTCAACAAGTTTTAATGCACCAGTACCTGAGATCCTCTTCTCTGGGCATCAGATAGCATCAGATAGCGAGAGGGGGTTTTCAGGAGTGGTGGTATCAATCCATCTTGGGTTACCAACCACAAAACACACAGAACATAAGTGCATTTAAAGTGACAATACAAAATTACAGAGAAACAAACAAAAGCAACAAAAATGACAGAAAGATGCAGAAAATAATCATTCAAATTTAACCAAAACAAGTTTTAATGTAAGATCATCTGAGAGACTTTTATATATTAGCATAGAAATAAATCATTTTATAACAATGTTTCGAAGCATAGTGCCACTGTCATGTTGTGGCAATCATTTACTTTTATTTTGTCATGTTTGTGATTCATGTGTTATTCCAGTTGGAGAATAATTATTACTATTACCATTATTATATTATTATTAATCATTATTATTGTTATTGTTGCAGTTATTAAAAATAAAAATTTCAATCTAGGAATTTATATTGAACTTGTTGTTATTCCAAATAGCAAGAATATTTCCTATAAATCAAACTGTCACATTAGGATTGACAGTCACACCCAAATCTGCAAGTTCCTCACACAGCAAACTCATTAGCAACAGTCTGATCTTGGAGTCTAGCCTCATTTTCCTAGTATTTGGTAACCTACTGGACCTAAGTTGGATCTTCAGAGTAGCAGCAACAAGTCTGTGAAGCTTGTGGATAGTTAGTGCTGGAAGAACTGTTGAAGTTCTTGTTCAAGAAGGGTAAGATTGTGTAATGAAGTATTCTAGATTGCAAGATAGACAAGGTAAAGAGATTTCTAGCAAGAAGCTAAAAGCAATTTAGCTGTAACATATGGTTACAATTATTAAAAACCTCCGTTAGGAGAGAAAAAGGGAAAGAGAAGAAAGGATTAGAAGGAGACAAACTTAAGGGTTCAAAGGAATGGGGAAAGAAAGGATCGCAGAGAGGGATTCAGCCACATAGTGCCAGAGAGCCACAGCCAGAGCACACTACCAGAACATGTGGAGGAAAGTGCCATGGACTTTAAGAGGACAGAAATGACATAAGGGATTTAACTCTAGTCCCATTAGATAACTTTTCTGGGAAGCAGGGTACAGTCCATGAACAAATTTAAATTATGTGTGCTGGTAGCTAGTATTTTTAGAGAAATTTTTTGATATTTAGAAAGATGGTTTGTCAGTTCAATGCAAAGGGTAGGGAAAAGTCTGTCCGCCAATTAGACATGATGTGACATAGTCCAGAACTTGTGCGGACTTATAAGAAAAGTATAAAACAAATGAGTAAACGGAATGAACTAGAGTAAGAGTAGGATTCTACATGTCCTGAGTGAAGATCTCAGCTGCAAATAAAAAAAGTAAGAAGTGGAAGGATTGGGATGCCTAGATCGAAGAGAAAGGAACACCTCCAGCCCTGGCTCATTAATATGGACCCGTTGTACACTTTTTTACAATTGTACACTGCAGAAAAAAGACAAGATATTTTTTAAATTTATAAAAAATGTACACATTTAGAATGCAATTTTATATTGCAAGTAATTGCTACTATGATTGTAAAGAAATAACTTATCATTTAGGGAATTAAAAAAGGTAAAATAAAGGCCTTATAAAGGTACAGATTCAGCTAATTCTAATCAGAGTACGTGCCTGTACATTCTAACACCTCTAACTCCTATTGAGGACAACAGTAACAAACATATTCTTGAAAACAAAAAATAAAAGGAGAAATAACAAAAATAAAAATTAACTGGAATAACTGAAAAAACTAAAATTAAAAGGAAATTCTATTAAAGTTTTAAAACTAGGTGAAAATAAAATGTCATATTGCCAAGTGAGAATGGCGCTGGTGGCACCTTCATTGCTGGAATGTAATATTGGGGGTATTTAACAGAGTCTGTGCTTTGAGAGATTACTACACTGTGTTCAAATGTATTAGCCTATTCCTGTCATAAACATAAGCAGAATATAGTCTTTAAAGAGTAATTTTCCATTCATCCTCAATGACTTAAAAAAAAAAACATTATCATGAACCTTGAGTTTTTGGATGCTTGAGTTTATTAGTCCTACTCTTCTAGAAATTGTAATTGATATTTGTAGAGAACCTCATCCATTTACTATTCCTAGGGCATTTTCTTTTAAACAGTGTCAACGACAGACAAAAAATATTAAATTGTTTAAAGTATGGCAGATCAAATGATGTGTCAGAAAGAAATGAGATTGCTATTGAACACTACAACAATCTTTATATTCTGTTTGGGCAAGCCATCGCATAATACTGGCACAAGTTACAAAAAAAAAAATGTATATCTTAGATGTTATATTTTTAAACACTTGAGCATGATTCTTCTGTGCTTGGAATTTGATCAAGATTAGTATATCCAGTAGTTGGGAGAAATTAATTTTCATAAGCCACTTTTGAGGATTGTGTCAGAGCTTGTGATGTTTTAGCAGGTGGCGAGGACTTGTTATTTATTTAGTACATTTATCTCCACATAAATGTTAGGGCTCCATTTTTGAATTCATCATTAATTTTGAGCTGTGTTTAATCTTAGCATATTACACATTGCTAATATCAGTATTTAGGGTAAATTAAAGATAATATCCAGAAAACAGTGCATGAACAATATTTTAAGATGACAAGGGTATTAGACAATAAAACCAATTACAATATCTTTTTAATAGCAAATTCCTAACAATGGCAATGATATCCAATAAATAATCAGGTTTAACACTAGAATTACCAGAGCCTACGAAAAAACTCGTAAATCCGTCCCACCTTAAATCGCGTCTTAAATCCGTTTGCACCTCTCCGCCAGAGTCCTTTGTCATCTAAATGTGCTGATAAAGCTACTAGCAGCCAGCTATTCCATCCCCCCACCGACTTAGAATGAACTTCTGTCCTAGCTCAAGCCTTGCCTTGATTTGATTACCTGGGATTGAAGTGGAGTTTTACAGTGGAAATAATTCTAGCGTTATTTGGAATACACGCATTTCATGTGTGTTCCATTTCTATAGTAGGCTGTGCAAACACATTTTTAAAACAGAAACGTTTTTCATATTCTAATAGTAAATGACAAAATGTAGGCATAAACTATATAACGTATAAAGCCTGAAGTCCATATATCAAAGAAACACTTTCACAAAAGGTACAAATAAGAGAACACGTGCGCCTTCATTCAAAAAATTAAAAAAAAAAAAAGCCGCGTTAGCATGCCACATTGACTTTCTTACTACAACCACTGCGGTGGCGTAATGGTATCAGCCCCTGACTGGGAATCAGAGGGTGGCGAGTTCGATCCCGCACGGCTCCACTTCGAGAAATTAACTGCTCTTATTCTTACAATTTTAGAATAACAACATAAATTTGATTTCAGTCTGTAACAGGCGGTGTAACTTATGATACTGGTAAAGGTTAGCTTTTTTTTTTTTTTTTTTTAATTCACTTTTCATTCTCGCAGTCGCATTCAGAATCAGTCCAAACAACCCCATCTGACACAGCTGGTTTCACATAAATAAAAGTGCACTTTTATTCAAGACTATAACCGAAGAATAAAGAAAGCAAGTTACAGTTGGTGGTTGATACAACAGCTTGCGTGGTGCAATGTTAAGAACTGCTGATTTCCGATCCGTGCTATATAAAATCATCACATTCAAATATTAACAGTTCCCACACACCCAAGGTCTGCCATTCCTACATTTACGACATGTGTACTTGTTGCAGTGTACACACCTCTCTGTGCTATGGTTCCTATTACAGTGAATGAGCACCTGACACTGTACTTTCTTCCCTGGGGGAAGCTGAGGTCTTAGAACGGAAGTTTGTTGACGCTGTATCATCTTTTCTTTTTCCATCGCCTTTTCCTGTAAGAAGCGACGACGAAGTTCCTCTGCAAGGTGAGCCATGAACACTCTTCTTTTCTCAGCGGACCCCGTGCATGCCTTATACAGTACGTGTGCGTTCATCGCTGCTAGGTCAAGGATGTTGTACAACACAGCAACCAGCCACCTGCGTGTTCCTGTGCGCACTGAACAAGCACGCGCCTTCTGGTCCATGATGTCAACGCCACGCTGGGGAAAAAAGAAAGACAAATATATGTGACATTTTGAAGAAATCATTTTATCACCAGAATAGCGCCAGAATACTTCGTCACACTAATATTTTTTTCATTAGCATACCTTCATGTGGTTGTAGTCTGTGACCGTGTTTGTTTTTTTTTTTTTATCTTGCCCAATCTCCACATCATGGTGCATTGTGCTGAGAATGCAGACAGACTTCATCTTTTTGGGCACATACACTGTCAGCATGGCACTGGGAGATCTAAACACCAGCGTGGAGAATTGTTCGTGTACTGAACTGACTTTAGCTGCAGGTGGAAGTTCCCGTCGCACTTTATTCATGGTGCCAAGCAGAGTTGTATTGCGGTGCAGCAGTCTATTAGCCAGCGAAAGTGACGTGAAGAAGTTGTCTGTTGTTACGGTTCTGCCGTTTTGGATTGCGGCAGATTTGGAGACAAAGTACATGTGCAATGCCACTCCTTATTTAGGAAAAGATCCCAGTCGTCCCACAGGAGAAAGACTTTCCGAGTCTGTGGTCATAAAGCTTATGGAGCCATTTCTGGACAAAGGCAGAACCGTAACAACAGACAACTTCTTCACGTCACTTTCACTGGCTAATAGACTGCTGCACCGCAATACAACTCTGCTTGGCACCATGAATAAAGTGCGACGGGAACTTCCACCTGCAGCTAAAGTCAGTTCAGTACACGAACAATTCTCCACGCTGGGGTTTAGATCTCCCAGTGCCATGCTGACAGTGTATGTGCCCAAAAAGATGAAGTCTGTCTGCATTCTCAGCACAATGCACCATGATGTGGAGATTGGGCAAGATAAAAAAAAAAAAAACAAACACGGTCACAGACTACAACCACATGAAGGTATGCTAATGAAAAAAATATTAGTGTGACGAAGTATTCTGGTGATAAAATGATTTCTTCAAAATGTCACATATATTTGTCTTTCTTTTTTCCCCAGCGTGGCGTTGACATCATGGACCAGAAGGCGCGTGCTTATTCAGTGCGAACAGGAACACGCAGGTGGCCGGTTGCTGTGTTCTACAACATCCTTGACCTAGCAGCGATGAACGCCCACGTACTGTATAAGGCATGCACGGGGTCCGCTGAGAAAAGAAGAGTGTTCATGGCTCACCTTGCAGAGGAACTTCGTCGTCACTTCTTACAGGAAAAGGCGATGGAAAAAGAAAAGATGATACAGCATCAACAAACTTCCGTTCTAAGACCTCAGCTTCCCCCAGGGAAGAAAGTACAGTGTCAGGTGCTCATTCACTGTAATAGGAACCATAGCACAGAGAGGTGTGTACACTGCAACAAGTACACATGTCGTAAATGTAGGAATGGCGGACCTTGGGTGTGTGGGAACTGTTAATATTTGAATGTGATGATTTTATATAGCACGGATCGGAAATCAGCAGTTCTTAACATTGCACCACGCAAGCTGTTGTATCAACTACCAACTGTAACTTGCTTTCTTTATTCTTCGGTTATAGTCTTGAATAAAAGTGCACTTTTATTTATGTGAAACCAGCTGTGTCAGATGGGGTTGTTTGGATTGATTCTGAATGCGACTGCGAGAATGAAAAGTGAATTAAAAAAAAAAAAAAAAAAAGCTGACCTTTACCAGTATCATAAGTTACACCGCCTGTTACAGACTGAAATCAAATTTATGTTGTTATTCTAAAATTGTAAGAATAAGAGCAGTTAATTTCTCGAAGTGGAGCCGTGCGGGATCGAACTCGCCACGCTCTGATTCCCAGTCAGGGGCTGATACCATTACGCCACCGCGGCAGTTGTAGTAAGAAAGTCAATGTGGCATGCTAACGCGGCTTTTTTTTTTTTTAATTTTTTGAATGAAGGCGCACGTGTTCTCTTATTTGTACCTTTTGTGAAAGTGTTTCTTTGATATATGGACTTCAGGCTTGATACGTTATATAGTTTATGCCTACATTTTGTCATTTACTATTAGAATATGAAAAACGTTTCTGTTTTAAAAATGTGTTTGCACAGCCTACTATAGAAATGGAACACACATGAAATGCGTGTATTCCAAATAACGCTAGAATTATTTCCACTGTAAAACTCCACTTCAATCCCAGGTAATCAAATCAAGGCAAGGCTTGAGCTAGGACAGAAGTTCATTCTAAGTCGGTGGGGGGATGGAATAGCTGGCTGCTAGTAGCTTTATCAGCACATTTAGATGACAAAGGACTCTGGCGGAGAGGTGCAAACGGATTTAAGACGCGATTTAAGGTGGGACGGATTTACGAGTTTTTTCGTAGGCTCTGGTAATTCTAGTGTTAAATGAATCAATAAACATTTTTGGGCACATCCAACCTAATCCCACCTGTAGCTTTCCTGAAGCTTTAGGGATTTAGGGAGAATAGACCAAAGGAAGAGAACAGTAAAAGTGAATCACAAAATAGAACTTTGGAACATCCTCACCTATTGCCACAAGCATTAATTTGAAATGAAAAGAATGAGATTAGAAGTACAAGCAGCTACAGTGACATTCATCCGTAGGGCTATAATTCTCAAAGTCTGTGAGTGAGTAGACAGATAGTCCACACATTTAATGCTACTGCTGCTCCAGACTAGGATGAGCCATTGTGAGATATGGCTGGCCATTCAATTAGAAGTACAAGCAGCTACAATGACATTCATCCGTAGGGCTATAATTCTCAAAGTCTGTGAGTGAGTAGACAGATAGTCCACACATTTAATGCTACTGCTGCTCCAGACTAGGATGAGCCATTGTGAGATATGGCTGGCCATTCATCCCGGCCAATACCCCCAGGCCGCTAGATGGAGTCCTCCTTGCAACATGGAGATGCTCCGAATTCCAGCAGGGCATCATGGACTATGGAGTTTTAATACACAGCCCTGCTGGATAACGTCGGGGCCACCAGGAGTCGCTGCAGGGAGGCCCAGAGATTTATATTTTCCATATAGCCCGGAAGTATTTCCAACTCATGGAAATGGAAGAAATGATATACTTCCGGGTTGAAGAAAAAGAGAAGTTTTTGCCTGACCCGGAAGTGATAGAAAGTCACATGGACTGAGGGACAAGCACTTCCGGGTCATGGACTATAAAAGGACCATGGGAAATCCCAGACAGTGAGCTGAGCTGGGTGGAAGGGTGGCAACGCGTCTGGGAGAGGAGGATTGGTTATTGATTTATTATTGTATTGAGTATATGAGTAGTGTGGAGTGGAGAGTGCTTTGTGCACATTATTATTACAAAATAAATAATAATTGTAATTTTACCTGGTGTTTGGAGTGGTACCTGAGGGTTCAAGGGAGCTCTAGCGCCCCCTACTGTTACACCATTTAAAAAATTCTATAACTAATGAGGATACTCGCTAGTAGTATTTTGGAATTAGCCTTCCAGAAAAACTGGAGGAGTCTTGGGACATGACATGCACAAAGAATTATATCTTGGAGATTAATTCATAATTAATTACATTTGTATATCAGTTTTCTAATCTCAAAGTGCTTTACATAGACAGAGGGGAGCCATTTTAACCACAACAAATGTGCAGTATCCACTTTGCATGATGCGACAGCAGTCATTTTTACACCAGTCTGCTCACCATGCAACCGCTATTTGGTGGTGGAGAGTTATAAGAGATAGTTAGCTATATAAGTACATGGTATATGAAGGGGACCAGAATGGGTGACACATGATGGGCAACTTCGCCTGGACTTTGGGGACACCCTACTCTTTTCGAAAGATGCCACCGGATCTTTTATGACCACAGAGATTCAGGAGCTTGGTTTTCATTTTATCCTTAGGACAGTGTCAGTTTTTACAGCACAGTGTCCCCATCCCTGCACTGGGGCATTTGGATCTCCACACAGACCATAGGGTAAGTGGCCCCAGCTGGTCTCACCAACATGTCTTCCAGCAGTAACCCAAGCTTTTCTGATCTGTCTTCAAATACTGGCCTAAGAGTGCCTGGGACTCTCCAAAGGAAGTCATATCTTGTTCATATGTCCCAAATCTCAAGTTCTTTCCCATGTATGGGATGAAAATCCTCAAAACTCACAACAAGATAACTCAGATCATGTGCACAATTAAAAATACATTTGAAAGAATAAAACAATAAAATAAAACTACTTTTAATACTATAAACATTAGAAGCCTCAATAAAATTTCAACACAATATTCCTACTCACAAATAAAACTAGATTATAAAAAAGATAAAAAATAAACAAAAAGTTGCAGCACCCTACTTGAGCTGCAATGTAATAATAATATGCAGACAGTTAGTCACTATATCTATATTTAGGACCATCAGATACATCACCTTATAGGAAGTCAAGACATCATCTTCTTCTGTGTGGGGCAGACAACTGCAATGATGACCTCCAAGCAAACATGGAAGAATTTTTCAGAAGACATTCATTCACCTTTGAGATACCTCTGAGCAAATAGATGAAGAACCTACTAATTGAAAATATGACTTCCCCTCTAACTTTGATCAAAGAAGACATGAAGTGTCTCAGATTCTGACTGCTATCTATCCGCCTTTATTTGACACAAGCCTTATCATGTGTTTACCTTGTTTACTGTACAAGTCAATAAAGAATAATTCAGCTTTTTGCAGATCAGGAGATTGTCTGCAGGTCTTCAGGGAATGAGTATAGTGAGGCTAACTTGAGTCTTTTTGCTGTATCAGTATGGCCAAACAGATGAGACAAGTGGGTTTATAATGCTTTATATATAATTTTGTAAAGTGATGCTATTATGCTGTTTTAAGCTGTTCAAAGTCAAGACCCCTGGGTATTTCATTTCTCAGTACATTTGAAATTTTTGTAAAGAAAAAAATGTATAACTTCATGCTAATTAGATATTGTCTCAAATCACTGTGAAACAAAATTTCACTCCAAAAAGTATGAATTATAGTATAGAAAAAAAGATTATGTGCAGATGGGAACTAACTTGTGAAGCAGTGCAGGCTGGACAAAATGAACCTTGTTGAATGTATATGCATTTATATATATTACATGTACACTGTATTTGTATTCAAAATTACATTGTGTTTTAATGTTAGCCGTAACACACTTTATTTGTCAATCCAGGCTTCCTTCCGAGGCTTTTAATTACATCTTGCCTGAAGATGGGGCCTGAGTTGCCTCGAAAGCTTGCATATTGTAATCTTTTTAGTTAGCCAATAAAAGGTGTCATTTTGCTTGGCTTTTCTCAACAAAAAGCAGATAACATGCTATCAATTTAATGTCGACTGGAGCAGCTGAAGTGTTTTAATTAACAGATGGTATGGAATTAACTCACCTTACTACAAACCAGGCTAAAATAAAATTATACACCACAGTGTATTTGTATATTTCCAACAAATTCTCATTTCTTTTGCTTTTTTACATTTCAGCACTGATTGTTGAGGATAGTCCCTTGAATCTTTATTTGTCCCCTTTATGTTCTTTGGATCAGTAGAACATTTATTTTCTTTTTCTCTTTTGCCCCTTTGCCATTTTCCTTTATCAAACCATCACTTTGTCTCTACACAACAATTTGCTTCAAGATCAGACATTATAAATATATTGCAGACCTCCACAGGTAGTACTGCCACAGTGTGGTCCCTAAAGGATTCTTTTTGAAATTGAACATATTTTCCTTTGGTTTGAAAGACAAAACTGAATTCCCAAAAGCTTTGAAACAGCTTTACCATGAAACTATTGTTCTATATCATCCTTTCCCTCAGGAGACAGTACTATCAAGGAAGCAAAGAGCCTCTTACAAAAAGAGTTCAACAGAAGCTAGTTTTATTAGTAAATTAATCATGTCTTTCAATTTCTGTTCCGTAACACTACTAAAGACTCTAAACAAAACTCATTCTGACAAAACAAATGATAATGAACATCTCCAGCCATTTCAAAGAGTCTTGCTGCCACTTGAATCTTTAACACGTACATTTATTTTGGGCAGGTTGTTTTTTTCAGGACCCTTGAAATTTGCAATGAACATTTCCATGATTTACTTTAGATGTTTTACATCTTTGTTCTGGGATTTTCAGACTCCATTATGGAGTGTTTATGTATTGTAAGGCCACCAGCCCTATACATATAAATAGACTTTTAGCCCCTTTAATTTGCTTTAAACTTTGACGTTCCTTTTAACCATTAAACCAGTTAATATAATTCCTGGATACCTGATTGAAAACTCTGCTACACTATGACAATCACTCCAAAGCCTTTTTTCCACAATAACCCTTGTCATGTATTGCTTCTATTTCTATTAAAGTTACATGCCTTCCAAGAAAGCTTTTAAATAGTTTGTGAATTGTCATGTTTACTCAATTTGCATTGTTCTTTTAAAAGCTGAAAAGTCACTGAATCTTTTACTGACCTATTTTCTGAGCATCTAATCAGAGATGTCATCTCGCCCACTGTGAAATGAAATGCTAGTTTCAAACATGGCCTTTTCATTGCATGGTGATGGTAGAAAAAGGAGACACCAGTTTGGCTGGCTGTGGCTGTTATCAAATACATATCAAATATTCCTACTGAACAGCATTTTGTTGTTCATGTACAGCAAGAAGATATTCTTCTATACATTACATTCAGATTACACAGTTTTACAAAAACCTTTCAAATCTTTTTACCCATGGACAGATAAAAGCAGTGACTCTGTTAAAGGCACTCCGTATTTTCTGTCAAATAAATACATTTTTTTAGAATTTTACATTCAGAAAATGCAATGTACAGACTGTGCATTTTTGTTCAACTTTAACTTGAAACACTTGATTAATTCATGAATGGGATCTCATTTTCAGCTTTCCAGTTTTTGGCAGTTTCATCAAAAAAGCTTTTGGAACAAAAATAGATCCATTTAGTAAAGATACACTTTGTAATATTGTGTATCTACAGGAATATCAACATGCATTGAAATGCCATCAACTACGAGGGCAATCCCAAAAGTAAGGTCTCCTATTTTTTTAGAAATACAAACAACCGTTTATTTTCTATAATGTTTACATTATTTTAAAGGTTAAAGACTTATTTGTTTTTCTATATAATCGCCATTTCGGTCGATGCATTTTTGTAGACGCTGTGGTAGTTTTAGTCATGTTTATGTCATACCAGCTTGGCGCCATGTCCTTCAGGAAGCGTTGAACCTCATCTTTCACCTCTTCGTCAGAGCAGAATCACCTTCCGGACAAATGTTCTTTCAACTTATGGAACAGGTGGTAGTCACTGGGTGCCAAGTCTGGATTATAGGGTGGGTGGGTGATGAAGTTCCAACCGCCGATCTTTACGCATGTTTTCCTCAACCTTCGAAACTGTCTCATCAGAAATTGACGGTCTCCTGCGCGAACTTTGCACTTGGCGGTAGCATTCAACGGGAGCTCCATTTTCAAGGGCTGCCAAGCCAAGATTGAGCATCCCAGCGAAGCCGCACATGCTTGAGTGGAGTGGAGTGGAGGAAGCACCAATCACAACAGTGTGGCCAACAGCCGTACGAACAGTTTCTCTACGTCCCCACCGCTTTAGAGACCTTACTTTTGGGATTGCCCTCGTATGTCTTGTTTTTCATCTGCTTGAACATTTCAAGCACCAAGATACCAGTGGAATGTTAATGACACCACACTTGTTCTATCTAGTGAAGAAAAGTGACTTGTTTTGTACAGATGGTCAAACATAAAAAGTGTCATATGTACAGTAGTTGTGATTTGAAGAGAGCTCCAACCCAGAACAACAGCCAATAAAGAAATCCAAAATAATGTTGAGTATATTGAGGAAAGCCAGAATGGGTTACAGGAAGTAATTTGGCTGTAACAGAGGGAAAACACAGCATAATAGCAAATATGTTACCATTTTGGGACATATTCAGTTCAATCTCCTTTTGTATAGCACCCTTCGCTCAGTGTAGGCTTACAGCACTATAACAAGTTCATGGAGATAATATAATTATAAACTTTACAAATACTCTTTGCAAAATGCACACACATAATGATACAGATTACTTAATACCTGTTATGATTTGATTTATTTTGGAAATTCTGTCAATATTTTCCTTTTGAGTTAGGTGAATAGGTGGTTACAGTTTCTGGAACAAGATGTGACATGCTTAAAAATATTTTGCTAACAGAGAGGAGCAGCCAGTGGAGCTATACAGTATCAAAGAACCATTTTGAGATTTAAGGAAGAAGTCTGTAAGTGAATTTACAGTATAGCGTATAGAGACTGGATTCTTTAAGTGAGAAAAGGAAACACACAAAGAAAAAGTAGGTGCAAATCAATAGGATCAGAAAAAGAGGTGCCACATGCCCTGAACACTTATTACAGTTACAAATAAAAGAAAAAGGATGAACTAAGAAGATGAAAATGAGACTTTACAGAGTGGAATGGCATAAGGCCCAGAAGGCTATGTCCCTTGGATTGCCAAAGAGGGAAATCGCCTGCCTTGCCACCCATTATTTAGGGCAAGGTTATGAAGACTAGAGGGATGGGTATGATATTTTTATTGTAGGGGTTCTGAGTTTCTCAGCACAATGCCATAATTTAATAGTATAACACAACACTGGCCCTAAAAGTAAACTTAATGTCTTTGGCTTCAGCAAGATTGACAGTAATCTTGAGTGAGGAATGAGTGAGGAACAACCAAATTAGTTTCTATACGGAGCCGTGCTTGTAGATGAGTAGGATGACACAACAAGAGCCAGACAGGGTGCAGGGTGAATGCCCAATAAGAGAACTCAAGGTCAGGAAGGGACACTCCACCCTGCATCTTATTAAAGGAGGGCTGAGGACCTTGAGTTACAATGTGAAAGGCCCTGATAGCTTCTTTATCTTAGATGCTGTTCTGTCCATGGCAATGCAAGGTGATTCTCAGTCACTTTAGTCAATTATAGAATTTAGGGGAAGGGACAGTATGATGACTTTTGGCCACAGTTCTTTGGTGATATTTTCATCTCCATAATCACAGATGCTGCTGTTTGGAGTTTTAAAATTATAAAGCTCATTTTATAGGCAACCTGGGAACATTTTTTGCCCTGTGGTCAGAGGTAAGAAGCACTGTCTTTCACTTTCTTACCCCTTAGCCAGCATGAACATTTGTATGTACTTATTAATGCAATATGTAATTGTAAATTTTTTTAGTAAAGCTTCTCCTGATATATCACGTTATTTAAATTTCCGTAAAGCACAGTTAACATGAAGAAGATTGTTTTACTTTAAGTGATTGCAATTTTGTCAAAAAATAGTAATTGTAATAATATTATGTTCAAGGTAAAGGACAAATTACTAATATGTAATAATTTACAGATTGAAATTTACTCGCTATAAAAAATTGTGTTATATTTTATGTTTAAAGTGTATTTAATTGTACCTAAGGAACCCCTTTTATTTAATGAAATAAAATCTGTCAAGAAAAATCCTAATTTCCATTAATTGCCCATCACATAACTCTGAAACGCCCATTGGCCTTTTATTTCAAAATGAAAAGACATGATGGCTAAATGATTACATTCACTCAAAGATGATCTGTCTCCTGAGGCACAGATTATTATTGAAAAGTCAGGTTATAAAAATGCTTTTAGCATATACTTAACCATTTAATTTTTCTATTATATGGTTTATCAGTAAAGCATTCATTTAACCATATGTAGTACTTTAAAATAATTACCATGTAAAACTCTAATTATATTTGAGAGTCTTAAATTAATTTCTAATTCATGAACAGTATGGGACAGTTAGATTTTGTCACGTATGATACCTATGTATTAGTTTTCATTATACGCCATTTATAAAGAAGACCAACTTTAATAGTAGAATACACAAATAACCTTATCTTACATGTGTGTTACTTGAGGTTTCCATGGTTAATACAAAATGTAAAATACATTGTAGTACAACAAGTGTTCCTCCAAGTAGCAATGCCAAAATATGAAAAAGCTGTTAGTTTTCACCCAACATACAGTGCAGTACCCCGTTATGTAAATTGTCAAAACAGTATAAATCCACTATATGATACTCTATAAGATGATGAGACTTCCCCTATTTCCTTGCACAGGTCCCATATGTCAGGCCAGCATCAATTTCATTTTAAAAAAGCTTTAATTTTAGTGGTAACTAATTTCTCAATAAAGTAGCTACAGAGATATCTGACTGTAAATATTGTTGCACACAGTACCTTGTAGGCACATCAGTCACATCTTGTGATTGCTAAACTCAAATCTATCGTCTGTCAATGCACATTACTTTGGAAATAATTAGGTGGCGCTGCACTATACATAGAGAAGATTTTTGCTTTGCATAGACTAATATGTATTAGTTATAGATTGCAATGTAACTTTTCCTACACTTTTATGCAGTTTTGAAGACCATCATACAGTATGTTTAGACTAACTGCTTACTTTAAACCTGAGTGCATAAAATCAAATGAATAATGGAATTACCTTTTTGTCATTTGTTTAAGCTTTAATGCGCCTGACACTCATTGGCGTTTTAAGCATGATATTAAAAGTAAAGGTGCACATACCTTTCTATTCTATTAGAATAAGGAAGTTTAGTTTATGGTCAGGTAGGTCTATATATGTAAAACATTAACATTTTGATATTCTGGTTTCATGAAAGCACCGATTTTGTTTTAGGCTTGGGAAACCACCACAAAAGCATTTTTACAAACTAATTTTTTCCTTCATTTTCATGTTTGATTAATGATTGCACATGGTCATATGTGTAGGTACATCATTAAAAATAACATGGAAGCACACTGCGTTGAATGAGTTTAGGGTACATTCTCATGAGATACTATAATGGCATCAGTTTATAAAAAATATCAGGGTATCTCCCAGGTTACCACATGCCCTTGAGCCATTTTGAAGGAAGGGGTCCCTTGTCATTTTCTGTGAGAAAGTCTGAAATATATATAGTACATAAGAGAGTCTAAGACATCTTTATGCTGATGATATTATGGTATTACAATGTAAGATTTCCTCAATGTCCTTATCACTGAGATGCCCTAGAAATGACTTTAAGGCAAAATTGCATTAGGAAGAATAAGCCAAAACAAGAGCAAGTTTAGAATCTCAAACTTTATTTATCCATTAAGTATGTGTCAGATTCTGAAGCAGAGATAACACTGTAAATTGGACCTTCCTTGTAAGAAAATTTATAGAAAATGGCAAAGCTACCATATATATAAGATGAAACAAAGATTAATGTATTTTAGTTCTTTCATCAAAATATTACCCATAAGACTTGAAAAATGTTTTACACATTCATGATTTTTCATAATAAAAAAATGTGACAGTAACATAGATTACAGCATAATTACTTTACACAGAAACAGCCGCTCACCCTTTGCTCAAAGTCATTGCTGTTTTGTGGAGAATGAGAATTTATGTTAAACTATTGTGCACTTTCTTAAGTGAAAAAAATGAAGGTGAAATGAGAGAGAGCTGAGGGAATTTCATCCAAATGACCCTGAGGTATCTGACACTGTAATGGAAGGTTCTGGCGGATATTTCTCTATGTGACAATTTATTCCATTCTTAATAACAGTCATTTTCCTTCATAAAAAATTTATGATCAGGGCCTCACTCATTGTTATTATTGTATCTTTTATAAACATTATAATATTATATGTCCTTAAAACTGTCCTTTACATTAATTTCATTATATAAAAATTATTCTTTATCGCTTTAACAAAATTTGGATTTCTTTTGTCAATGCAACATCTTAAGATTTTCTTATCCTGCCCTCTTTTATGCTCATATTTTTTTAGAATTATAGGTTATTTGAAACACTCATGTTAACCTTTGAGCATAGAAACATTAAATCATTTTTCATTATCTGTTTCGGTTGATAAAATCACTTGATGTGACCTAAACCATCTTTATATTTATTTGCAGTCCGGCATTTGTACATTCTTTGTTTATCTTCATAATGAGTGTTTCAAATCTCCCCCACCCACTTTAGCGATACTAGTGGTGTCACTGGTATATTGAAGATTAATTGTGGTTTTTATACAAAATTTCATTGTATATACTGCCAGGTCTCACTTTCATTGTGATATGTTCATTATACAAGACATCTTTTCCAGTTTTGTTTAGTTTTAAATGTTGTCTCTTGTCAATCACATATATTTTTTCTTAAAAGTCAGAAAATTTCAAGTTGCAACATATGACATGTGAAACTGGCACATCAACAAAGCTACAAAGAAAGCTGATGTTTTTAAAACGTGATATAGAAGACTACTGTGCATTTCTTGGACCCAATGATGTCTAGTTACACTTTTGCAAGGACAAGATATATATTTTATATTTTTAAGTAATATTTCATTTATTTTTGAGTATATTTCTGCTGACTAGTGCAGTGGCTGTTCAGTTCAGTCCTGAGTGCTCTCCATAGGTGCAGGCTTTTGTTCCAACCAGTTTCACGTTGAGCAAGTCGTTTTTTACCTTTAATTTATATCATTGTTTAATTAGATGTCTTTTTATTTATCTTATTTTGCATTTGCAAAAGTGCATTAGTGTTAGATGTGTATGTATACAAAATTAAGAAATGCTTCGATTTTATTTGCTGTATCTTTCAATGCTTAACTAAGTCATTTTCTTTTTAAATACCTCTTTCTATAGAGGTTGCTCTCTTGATTATATCTAAATACTGACAATTAATGGCAAACATAAAGAAAGCTGACAAAAACTCAACTTAGTACAGACAGTTTAGGGAGGAAACACTATGGGGAGATATACCCTAAATCTTCTTGTGCCTCATGTTCTAGTCATAACCAACAGCAGGAAAAAGTATGGTTGGAAAGTTTCCCTGGTGGATAGATAAAGGAAAAGAAAAAAACACTCACAGATGGGAGGGAAGTAAAGACCTAGATGACAGAGATAACTAGAGAATGTTAGCTAGAGACTCTGCAGCTCTTAATTCTCAAGCACTCTCAAAGGGGAAGGGAAAGCAACTTTCAGAAGCTGAAAGGCTGATTGAGATGCACGTTATCCTTGAGCACAATACAGAAGGTTTCACTGGCTGAACACCTTTCACAAAGGACAAATTTTTCAACCTAGGCAAAAAGCCAAGGTAACACAGCCTCTTGGTTTTTATTGTCTGACATTCCCTAATAACCTCCTGATTAATGACTCAACTTCTGGGGAATAGACCTGAAAGCATGCAAAAGAAAGAGTTGCCCATAGTCACTTCAAACTTAACCTCTACTTAGGCTAAAAACCTTATAACGACTCTTTTTTGTTACGCAAAACAAGTATGAAGAAAATTATTAACATTGAAATAAGATTAATTTCATATAAACTCCTTTCTACACCTGACATTCACAAACAGATTAATGCGAAATGCTCTCTGTCACCAGTTCTAACAGTTTCCACTAATACATTTTTATCTGGCAGGAGTCTATTCCCCATGTCCTTTTTAAATCCCCCAATAAACAAAGAACACCAGCAGACAAATGATATATTTTTGCTACCCAAGTAATACAAAACTGGTTCTTTATCTCTGGTCCTGTGGCTTCAGATAGCTCTTTCTTTTTTCCTTTTTAAAATAAAGAAAATAACTACATCAGATATTTATGCAATAATAAGTTGTTTTCAAAATATAAAAGATAAAAAAAGAGAACAGCCTCACACCCACAGTAAAACAGTAAAAGAGAGAAAGAGAGTGGGAGTCAATGGGAGAAGCTCACACACCCTATGGAGGAGAGCAAACAGCATGAAAAAGAAAGAGCTGGTTAAAGAAACCTCCTCACATAGCAATAAACCCTTGAGTAGTTGCACACCCTGAAGCCATGGATAGTAAAACTGAGCAAGTTGTTGATCCAGGACATGAACTGAGAAAGTTGTTGATCCAGAACATTTAGAGTTCAAGAAGAAGAAGAATATGAAGTGGAGGCATCTACTCTGAAAGAGGCCAGGAAATTTCCAGTAGCAAAAAGCAACAGCTTGGGGAAAGAAGGGAAAGGAGCCCACATAACATCACGCCTCAATAAACATGTCTCAACTAAAAACAAAAAAGCAAGATCAATGCATGCATTTTTTTCTGAAGGGTTGTCAAGACGCAAAAATTACACAAGGCTATATTTAAATTATCACTCATTACAGCACAACGTGGAATTTGTCACACACAACAATCTCTACCGTTTACTCAGATTGATACGGAAACCAAAATACATACAATGAAATGCAGAAATGTCTTGTTAATGAGAGCGGTCAGGTCAAGTTCCACTCGTGTCAGCCAAGAACAGAAAGCTGAGGATGCAGTGTGCACAGGCTGAAGACTGGAAAAACATAACTTGGTCTGATGAATCTTAATTTCTGTTGAGGCACGCAGATGGTAAGGGCAGAATTTGGCACCAACAGCATGAACCTATGTTTCCAACTGCCTTGTATTAACAGTCCAGGCTGGTGGTGGTGCA
Organism: Erpetoichthys calabaricus; assembly: GCF_900747795.2. NCBI lineage: Eukaryota > Metazoa > Chordata > Cladistia > Polypteriformes > Polypteridae > Erpetoichthys > Erpetoichthys calabaricus. The sequence continues at coordinate 222,973,446 of NC_041394.2, read as the reverse complement.
GGTGGAGTAGATATGGTGTGGAAAATATTTCTTAGTACGCTTTGGTCTTGTTAATACCAATTCATTTTTGCTTCAATACCATTGCTTATTTGAATATTGTTGCTGACCATTTGCATCCCTTCATGGCCAAAACTTACCCAACTTATAATTGCTACATCCAGCATTATAATACACCATGTCACAAAGCAAAAGCCATCTCAAATTTGTTTCATGAATATGTCAATGAGCTCAGTGTTCAGTGGTAAGCAATAAATGTCAAGTGATATCGCTGAAGATCAGTAATAGATATTCCACCACATCTTCGATCCAGAGTAGTATGTTTTAAAGTGGGCTTCTTTTATTCCAAAGACATTGAGGCAGAGATGTAAAAACCTACAGTAGATAGCAAAGAGATTGAAGCAGTGGTATAGTGGAAGGAATAGAGTTGATTGGTACAGTTTTATAAAGAATGAATAGCATTATTTATGCCAGTTAATCTTGCAACCTGACAAGTCTTCATAAGAATGAAAAAGGTTTAGGACTACTAGAAGATCAGATGAAATGTTTCCTAAATAAGAAGACTATAATCAGTATAAAGAGACATTTTATGAGTTGTGTTGTGCACAGTGATTGGGATAATTTCAGCAGACTTTTGGATATCTAAAGGTAGGGGTTCCAAGGAAAACCCAAAAAATAAGAGAGAGAAGACAGTCTTATCTGTCTCCTTTATAGATAAAGAATGACTGAGAGATGTCTGTTTCAGTCAGAACAGAGGAAGAAAGAATAAAGTGTATGAATTATATTTAGAAATATTGAAACAGAACCCGTAGTTTTTAACATTTGTCACAGAACAGTCCAATTCATCCTGTCAATGTCTTTCTTGGTATTGTGAGAAAAAATGTCAGCAGAGGAAGAGAGTGGGCATCATCAATTACGTGTAGTAATCTTCAAAGGTTATCTGCTAAGTGACAAGATCTAATGAAGTCTGTTTGAGCAAGGTGTATAAACTTAAGGAGGAAAAGTTACAAACACATGGTATGTGCTTTAGCCAGTGGTTTAATGCCAGCATTCATTAAGGATAACAGATGGTAGCTGGAACAGTCAGTTGAGTTCCTAACTTGCTTAAGCAATGATGTAATTAAAGCAGTGTTAAGGTGCAGATTCAACTGAGATGAGTTTAACACAGGACTGAGCATTTAAAAAATATGTTACTGAGGGCTGGTTCTAAACTTAAGGGGACTTAAGGGGACAAACCATTTGGCCCAAGAGCAGGGGTGACAGACATGTTTGGTTTTATGGGTACAAGGTATATAAATATTCACAAGGTATAAAAGCAAAATTACTAGGGCAATAACCGAAGGAAAAGCAACAAAAAACATTCGATTGTACTGTAAACTATAATAACCAGGATTTTATTTGAACTGAATTGAAATGTCCACCCCTGATACTTTAAAACTCACAGACTAAATTTGAAATTTTGTTCATGAAGTACTTTGCATACAGAACAGCTTAAATTATGACATTCATATTACAAAATACAGATATAATACACATTTGATTTTAGAACACCATAAACATAGAGGAGAAGTTTCAAACTTTTTTTTCCTTATCACAGCTCAGCAGGCAGAAGCAAATTAAATATAAATTATCCTGAAGGCACAAAAATAAGCTGTTGAGCAGCACTGGAATAAAGTATAGGAAGAGAGACCAAAGATAAAAAAGAAGAAAAAGTCCATATACAATAGCCTAGTAAAAGGAACTGAAAGTAAAGCCCATTTCTCCCATTTAGTTGCCTACAGTGACTCTCTTGTTGAAATACAACAAGATAGCTCATGTCCCAAAGCATTGCCTATAGCCTTTTCAATAAATTCAGTTTTCAACTGGGAAAATATACAACAACAAGCAACAACAGAAGAAAAGGAAAAAAACACACAAAGAAATCACAACTGTTTCGCAGGTGAGAAGGCGGTGAACATCAATTATTTTATCTTCTTGGGTGACAGGTGATTTATGAAGCAGATGCATTGATTTTTAACATGAAACTCTTGTGTGTGTGTGTGTGTGTGTGTGTATCTGTGTATTGCTTTCCTATCCTCTGCCAACATTGAAAAAAAGAAAATACATGAATTAATGCAGAACTAACTATAATTTCTAAGTGGAAAAAACTGATAAACTGATGAAGAAAAAGTCACAAGGTGTTTTTTGTAGGCAAAATTAACTCATTAATCTTTTGTCTTTAATGTGGCCTATTTAATGCATTAAAAAATATTATTGCATCCAGGGCCGGCAACGAGGCAATCACGTCAGGCAGTGCTTTGATCCAGGTAGCATTTTCATGATTTTTTTTTCTTTTTTTTTTTTACATTATAAACAATATTACAAAAAAATTAAGTCTGAACCTAACGAATTAAACACATATCCAGTACCACATTTATATAATACCTTTAAAAATTTATGAGAAATAAAATTTTATTTAAAAGTGTCAAATTACACATTTCAATATGCCTTGCTACAAGACAGTATGTGGTACTTGTATTCATTTACTTAATTTATACATACTGAATTAGATGCAGGGGAGTGGAAGGGAGGGGGTGGGGGTGGGGTGGGGGGTTGAGTTATGGTAGTCCTGGAGCAATAATAAAGAAAAGTAGCAAAGGTAAAAATGAAGCTGTCTCTCTCTTTTTTTAAATTTCATGTTTCTGTAAGAAGATCGAATCAATGTCATATCACATATGTGCAAAATACATTTTCCTTGAGTGGCACTAACCCCAAAATAAGCCAATAATATCTCTGTATTTAACTTGCCAGTCTGCAGGCAGTTTACAGTGTTGACTGCCCTAATATAATGACAAAATTCTACAAAACAGAAGTGTAATGATTATCCCTAACCATTATTAGAGTTTGCAGTATCTTTGCTTAATGTATGCAAAGAATGAAATAAAACTATCCAAGTAATGCACAGTGTTACTTTTTAAGCAAGATAGCAGCTACAGAGAACTATTTGAGCATGCCAGGAGCAAGAATGTAGGTAGAGCAGTGTTTTCCAACCATTTTACTGTGGTGGCACACTTTTTCTAACCCAAAAAATACCAAGGCACACCATGATTCTACCAACCACAAAAGCATTAAATTTATAAACTTGCTAAACTGTCCAAAGGGCCAGGACTACCAGAGACACAGGCAAAAAAAAAAAGCAGCTTGGAGGTTGGTGTTCGCAGGCACAGCCCTTAGTGAGCACTTTGGATGCATTTTCCCAACTGCTTCATCCCTTTGCCCGCTTACACAGATGGTCCTATACAGCACACCTAGGTAGCTCTCATTGCGCACCAGTTGGAAAACACTTCTTTAGAGTATAAGTATCAAGTTGTTGTTGTTGTTGTTGATAGTGATAAACAATTGAGGATAGCATTTTCAGAGTTTAAGCACACGTTTTAATGTATGGCCATTTAAGCGCATGCTCCTCTTCCTATTTCAATTAAATCAGTCTTTAACAGTGCATTCAAAGTCTACAGTCGTTTTGATCGTTTAATTTTACTTTAATGCGTCTGAGTTTCATATACCATACCAATTTGAGAATTAATACATTGGCCTTGTTTTCTTATTGCCTTCTTTTCAACTTGACTTTTAGGAAGACAGTGAAATCAGGTTGTATTTGCTCAAGTAGTGTTTTGTTAAAAGGTCAGGTTTCAGATCATTGTTTAAGTTTAAACTACACCATTACATTTTTAAAAACTCATACGTTTTCTGATTTAGTGTATATTTACTTCAAGAGGTTCCTCTTGACTCAGACTCTTCTAAAAATCTATTTTTTACCATATATGCAAAGGCCTTTAAAATTTTAAAATGCACACATTAACTAGCTGCTTTTTTTAAAATTTGGCACATAGAATGCATGTCCTCAAAGACTATTCAAATGTGGGGACATTTGTAATGTTGTTATTGTGACTTCTAATCTTACACAAAAGAAAAAATCCCACAAGTCCCTCCATTTAACAGTGGTGAAACAGTGTTCCTGGACTGCAAGGTACAATGTAGAAGTAAATATTCCATCCATCCATCCATTTTCCAACCTGCTGAATCCAAACACAGGGTCACGGGGGTCTGCTGGAGCCAATCCCAGCCAACACAGGGCACAAGGCAGGAACCAATCCCAGGCAGGGTGCCAACCCACTGCAGGACACACACAGACACACCCACACACCAAGCAGACACTAGGGCCAATTTAGAATCCCCAATCCACCTAACCTGCATGTCTTTGGACAGTGGGAGGAAACCGGAGTGCCCGGAGGAAACCCACGCAGACACGGGGAGAACATGCAAACTCCACGCAGGGAGGACCCAGGAAGCGAACCTGGGTGTCCTAACTGCGAGGCAGCAGCGCTACCACTGCGCCACCGTGCCGCCCAAAGTAAATATTGTAGAAGTTAAATAATTTCATTTTAAAATGGCAGTAATAAGAAGCAAAATGCTCAAAAATGTTTAATATTGCGGAGGCAGTTATTAAGATAACTATTTTATTTTTAAATGAGTTCTTCAAAAAGAACACAGGGTTATAGATATAAGCTGGCAAAGTGTAACTTTTGCACAAATGTTTGGAAGTATTTCTTCATGAAGATTGCAATTTATATATGAGAAATTAAATTAGCAGTGTAGTGGAGGAAATTCAAATACTGATTCAATGACATTTAGCTAACATTAATGAAAGAGTAATGATGAGCTACTCTGATCCAAAAGGTCTTAAAACAAGTCATATGAACTCTGGCATGGACAAGAAACCTGCAGTTTAAAATAAAAGCTATATGAAATTTAACAGTAGTTAGGCTCTTTCATGATAAAAAAACTTTTAAAGTGGAATTTACAGTTGAATGGATGAGTAGAACCAGTGGCAAATTGATCAGGGTTTTTATAAACAAAACATTTAGATCAATTTTCACTAATACACTTATACCCATCTTATTGACGTTACTGCTGATTTACTCATATGGTGTTGTTGTTTAAGTTTACATTGACCAGACGTTTCCTGAAACACAGGTCAGAACAAGTACTGCACTCCTGCACCCCAAAGTTAATTGGTACTTCTAAAATGGCTTTGTTTGAGTGATAGTAGATGGTAATTCTAACTCTTTCAGGGCTGATGTCGACTTTTGTCAAAATTCAGCGGTAGAGGACAGTAATCAGCTGTAAACTGTGACAAAACTCACCCTTACATTTCAGTTTGACTCTCTTTGCTAGAAGGAAAGTTATATAGCTTTGTTGATTTAACCTCGATTCCCTATGCGTGTATGAGTAGCGAAGAGCAAACAACCTCTAAAATGGCATCAACATCTGGCAAGAGACCAAAGCGAATCTACAAAGGAAAATACTCCGCGGATGTTTTATGTAATTTCGTTAAATAGGACTTTTACTTGTCAGACTTCAGAGTTTGATGCAAGTGATTTGGAGATGGATATTGAAAATGAAAGTGAGTTACCAGCATCATCTGATGGGTCACCAGCTGATTGTGGTGCTGAACACTTTCATGTAGCTGATGTGCCTACAGCAGCATTCGCCTGGGAGGACCACCACTTATGATAAGAGGTACAAACCATATTGCATCACACTGCGACTGCTACCATCGCCCACCTGCTGTGCGAAGACTGGCAGGCAGCTGGCTCACCGTGCATTCCTACTGACTATAGAGATGCCCCCACGCAGCCACTGCTGGCAGAGATGCTGAACATGCGTCAACAACAGCCACAGCACATTGCAAGAGATGTTATATATTGATTTATGTGTGAAACCATTGCTTTGTGTGCTTTCAGAAAACTGAGTTTTTTGGAAAAAATATTCAGCCCTCAAAGAGCTAAGGTTGGATTGCTTACTATTTTTATTGGTTGGTTAAAAACAACATATTCTTTATACACTACATACAGCTTAATTGTTAAGCAATCAAGCATTTACATGATGTAGCCACTTATACATGAGGTGTCCCACCGGTGGAACACTACCATATTTCAAAGTTGTTTTTGTATGTTGTAATAAACTCAGAAGTCAATCAAAAGCTATAATATATGTTTATACCCAAGGGTGTCTTCTTTCAAATACATCATACGTTCCCATGTTCTCTGTTTTCATTCATTAGTAGAATATGTGGTTTGCACATTTATATAACATGGCGAGCAGCACATCACAACTGAGTGAATTTGCTTTTATCAAATTGGATAGTGGAGTTTCAGACCTTTTTAATGATCTGTAGTTGTCATTGATTGGTCACTTGTACTACATGTCAATGCAGTGCATAAAATACTGAAATTTATTGTTTATACAATTGCTTGTTTTTATGCACTGTTATGCACAAGCTTCTGTGAGAGTGCATGTGCATTGTTTATTTGATGTGCAGTAAGACTCAAATTTTTGTAATAGGGAAATGTTTTCTGCTTCTTCAAAAAAGAATACATACTAGAGGAAGGACTCAAGGTTATGCCTTATTTGTTAAGTACTGCTTAGTATAACTATGAAGCGTGGCGGTGTGAAGTTTTACAGTTCAATTGTAAAGGGTTTAATTACCATATCTGGATGTGTCTGCCTTGTTCTCTATATGATAGTTTTCCAAGCAGTGCACTTTCAGTTTCAACTTCATTGCATATATATATATATATATATATACTGTATATTAATTAATCAGTTCCAGCTGGTTTGGTGTTAATGGCATTAACAACAGGTGTACTAGAGGGGCAACAATGAGATGACCCCCCAAAACATGAATGGTTTAACAGGTGGAGGCCACTGACATTTTTCCCACATTTTTTTCTGTTTTTTTTACTAGTTTTACATTTGGCTACAGTCGGTGTCACTACTGGTAGCATGAAATGATACCTGGACCTTACAGAGGTTGCAGAGGTAGTCCAAATTCTCCAGGATGGCACATCAATATGTGCCATTGCCAGAAGGTTTGCTGTGTCTCCCAGCACAGTCTCAAGAAGATGGGCCCTATGCTCACTGCCCGGCACTGTGGAACTCGATTGGCATTTGCCATAGAATACCAGAATTGGCAGGTCCACCACTGGCCCCCTGTGCTTTTCACAGATGAGAGCAGGTTCACCCTGAGTACATGTGGCAGACATGAAAGGGTCTGGAGAAGCCATGGAGAACGTTATGCTGCCTGTAACATCGTTCAGCATGACCGGTTTGGTGGTGGGTCAGTGATGGTCTAGAGAGGCATATCCACGGAGGGACACACAGACCTCTACAGGCTAGACAATGGCACCTTGACTGCCATTAGGTATTGGGAGGAAATCCTTGGACCCACTGTCAAAACCTGTTCTGGTGCGGTGGGTCCTGGGTTCCTCCTGGTGCATGACAATGCCCGGCCTCATGTGGCAAGAGTATGCAGGCAGTTCTTGGAGGATGACTGGCCTCCATGCTCACCTGACCTAAATCCAACAGAACACCTCTGGGACATTATGTTTCAGGCCATCCGACGCTGCCTGTCATCAGACTGTCCAGGAGCTCAGAGATGCCCTGGTCCAGATCTGGGAGGAGATCCCCCAGAACACCATCCGTCGTCACATTAGGAGCATACCCCCCCCCCCCCCCGACATTGTCAGGCATGTATACAAGCACGTGGGGGCCATACAAACTACAGAATACGATTTTGAGTTGCTGCAATGAAATTTCGGAAAAATGGATTAGCATGCCGCATCATTTTTTCACTTTGATTTTCGGGGTGTCCTTGATTTCAGCCCTCTGTAGGTTGATAATTTTCATTTCCATCAAACGATGTGGCATCCTTTCGTTCCTAACACACCCAGTCCATATCAGTATAGATATCCAGCATGATTTTTTTCCCATTGAGGTGTGATGTGTTTTCAAACTGTTCCTTTAATTTTTTTCAGCAGTTTATAAATATACAGTAATCCCTCGCTATATCGCGCTTCACCTTTCGCGGCTACACTCTACCGCGGATTTTATATGTAAGCATATTTAAATATATATCGCGGATTTTTTGCTGGTTCGCGGATTTCTGCTGACAATGGGTCTTTTAATTTCTGGTACATGCTTCCTCAGTTGGTTTGCCCAGTTGATTTCATACAAGGGACGCTATTGGCAGATGGCTGAGAAGCTACCCAACTTACTTTTCTCTCTCTCTCTCTTGCGCTGACTTTCTCTGATCCTGACGTAGGGGGATTGAGCAGGGGGGCTGTTCGCACACCTAGACGATACGGACGCTCGTCTAAAAATGCTGAAAGATTATCTTCACGTTGTTACCTTCTGTGCAGCTGCTTCGTGAAGCGACATGCTGCACGGTGCTTCGCATACTTAAAAGCTCGAAGGGCACGTATTGATTTTTGCTTGTTTGTTTTTCTCTGTCTCTCTCTCTCTCTCTTTGTCTGCTCCTGACGAGGGGGTGTGAGCTGCCGCCTTCAACAGCTTTGTGCCGCAATGCTTCGCATACTTAAAAGCCAAACAGCCCTATTGATTTGTTTGCTTTCCTCTCTCTTTATGACAGTCTCTCTCTCTGACGCGCACTCCTTTGAAGAGGAAGATATGTTTGCATTCTTTTAATTGTGAGACGGAACTGTGATCTCTGTCTTGTCATGGAGCACAGTTTAAACTTTTGAAAAAGAGACAAATGTTTGTTTGCAGTGTTTGAATAACGTTCCTGTCTCTCTACAACCTCCTGTGTTTCTGCGCAAATCTGTGACCCATGCATGACAATATAAAAATAACCATATAAACATATGGTTTCTACTTCGCGGATTTTCTTATTTGGCGGGTGGCTCTGGAACGCAACCCCCGCGATGGAGGAGGGATTACTGTATATGTATATATGTGTGTGTGTGTGTGTGTATATATATATATATATAAAGAGAGAGAATAGTTCTTTAATATTGTTATCTAAACCTTCTGTAGGGAAAGTTTTATTTGTTAATTTCTAAACAAATTCAAATAGTGAGTTCTGAGTTTGTTATAAATGTGTTTTAGTCCTGCTCAGTTATGACAGGCCAGTCTTTGTAACAGTACTCAGTTACAGTACAGTAACAGTAACTGTACTTGGCCCACCTGCCAAGTTGTTTTGCCTGCCTAAGGTAAAGTCATCCCTGATGGAGGATCACAGGAATTGTGGGTTAGAGGGGTCCTTTCATTGGATTGGCTGGCCCAGCGCTGTTTCAAATGTGGAATGGCCAAATCGGGGAGGCAGCTTGAAGGCTGAGGTCTCCAGGACTCTAAACAAATCCAAATCATATTATGTGATATCATCTACTGTTAAATTCTGGTCTGTACTTGTAACATTTTTATTTTTATACTGTATTGAGGATGTGTTCTGTTCTGTTTATTGTATTGTATTGACCCCCTTCTTTTTGACACCCACTGCATGCCCAACCTCCCTGGAAAGGGGTCTCCTTTTGAACTGCCTTTCCCAAGGTTTCTTCCATTTTTTTTCCCTACTAGGGTTTTTTTTTGGGAGTTTTTCCTTGCCTTCTTAGAGAGTCAAGGCTGGGGGGGTGTCAAAAGGCATGGTCTGTTAAAGCCCATTGCGGCACTTCTTGTGTGATTTTGAGTTATACAAAAATAAATTGTATTGTGTATTGTATTGTACTCAGCAGACACAATTGTACAGGTTCTTCTAGTAGCCCCAAATGCTTTGGTTAGCAGTAGCACTCCATAGTGGAGTGTCTCCTGTTTAAGTGACCAGAAGTAAACTGTCTTTTTTCCTGGTGTGCCTGAGGTTTCATTACAAATTGTATGTTGGGAGGGATCATTACCCTCGGGTTTCCTGTTCTCCCTCCAAGAGTGTGATGTTTTCAGATTTTGAGGCAACTGGAGTCCTATGCCATGTTGTCATTTGGAGACAAAACACACACACACATATATATATATATACTGCATGTATGTCAATAACGTTTCTCTGTTGACATTATTTCTGACCTTTAAATGTTCAAAACTTCTGTCACAGACAATTTTATTTGCTGTACTTATTTGAGGCTACAGTTGGGCGCCAGCAAAAAAGCAATTATATACCTGGCATCACTAGTTAAAGAAAAGGAAACAAGCCTGGGAAAAATGCCAAGTTTCTTTAACCATAACTTTTTCTTTTTTTGCCTGTGCACCTGCACTCGCATCCTAAGAACACTTGTTAAAGGTTACTTATTAGTACAGTTATAAAATAAAAACATTATAGTATTGAATAAAGACTGGTTACATTGCATTGCTGAACATTAACAGGTAATTGCCAGAAAACAAATTCAAACTTTTCAAAATGAATCTTCATGTCAGAAGCATGGCTTGTATTGGATGATACATTCTAGCCAGGGGGTTTACAATTCTCAGCACAGCTGCCCAAACACTTGAACTAAAAGAGCAAGGCTTCATCAGCTAATTAAGACAGGGGCAATATCAGATGCTAGGTCTCATGACTGAATATCAGAAGAGCAAGTTCATTACATGTGCAATCTGTTCAAGGTACAGCTGGATGTGTCTGTAAGGGTAAAAAAGGGAACAAACAAGACTAACCAGGTGTTGACATAAGCATATGATGAAATGTTTCTCCTCAGAGATTATTTGAGGTGAAATATGTTACTTTGGTGGTGGATTCAGCAAAATAAATCGCAACTCATGTTAAATAATAAAGCAGAAGGCTGCTTGCTTTATTTTCTGATGGTATGTTATTTATTATATAAAGAAGAACATTTTGGTTTCTATCTGATTAGCAGATGGAGGGATTCATGGCAGTTGCTTGGATAAAGCAAGAATGAAAATAGTTAATACATGGATGAAAATACTTATAAGGCATGTATCACTATATATTGCAGCGTCTAAAAACAAAGCACAAATTACTTGATATGAGCATATGTTATTTAAAAAATACACTAATTTGATGTCAGTCTGGCAAAGCTAAAACAATGACTTAGTGAGAAATGCTATGTTTCTTTATTGGCCCGAATACATAAAGTTTATAATATCTACCAAATTATATTGGTGGAAAATTACAATTACGGTTAACACCAATGCTCGCTTCAAAGGCAGAAGATGAAACCAAAATCTTCATTATATGTAAAGTAAACTGGTTAATTTTCTTAAATCTGGTTTTGTCTATCAGAGAACAGAATTCCATCCTGTCTTTCCACTGTCGCCCCTGGAAAATTTCTCTAAATAATATGAAACATAAGTCTATGTACCTTTGAATTTTTTTAGACAGAAACACCAAAGTAATAGTAACATTATCCTTGTAATAAATATACGAGGGACGTTCAAAACGTTTTTGTGCTTTTTTTTAACCCTATTTATCAAGAATTTCAAAAACAAATTTCATCACCTTTCTACATAGTCACCTTCGTCTGAGAAGCAATTTTCCCAGCATCATACCAACTTTTTAATGCCCAATTACTACTCCTCCTGCCTTTACCGTTTCCAACGGAAATATAAAAGTGCGGAAACTTTTTGAATGCCCCTCGTATATTTTTATATACAGTAAGATTTTGAAGTAATTCTAACAGAAAGAGATCTGTCTTCCTGAAATAAGTCATATGAATTATGCAGCGGCACAATTACATTCATTTGAAAGACTAATTTGAATTTTAAAATTATTGAGAAACACTTTTTTTATTTTGACCTAAAAATGTGGGCCTTCAAAAAGCTTCATGAGTTTAGTTACAGTGGGAAAGAAAATATTTTTTTTAAATGTACACATAACTGTGAGACAACTGATATCTTTCTGAAATAGCAAGAGAGCACTGACAAATGTCTAAAACTGAGCGGAGTGGTGACTTGAATGACACCATGATACACAAAACATGCTGATTTTTGAATACATAAATGATGGTCTGAAAATGATCTTCAAATGTCCTTAGAGGTTTCCTAGAAGTGTCCATTTTGCTGCTAAGATGATACATAAAGAAATAGTGACATGCACACATTTTACTCTCAGTGCCAGAATTACATTTGTGGTATACCAACACAGGTGAAAATTTCCAAGTTTATAAAAGACAACTTTAGTATCATTATTCTAATATTAACAATCTAAACCCTGCTTAGTTGAGGTCAGAGTTGTGAAAGACCAGAGTCTATATTGGCAACCCTGGACAAAAAACAGGACATGGCCCTGGATACTCCATTTCAGGGCTCCATTCATCCACAGACTCACTCACTCACTCACTCACACAGAAGTCAGTTTGAAATCACCAATTAAACAAACCTTCATGCCTTTGGAGCTGCATAGTAGTAGAGTTAGTTGCAGGCCTGGATGAAAATACTAGAACTGAAAAAATATCACATTTACTTGATTAGATCAGTACAGCTACAGATATCAGTGAAAGAGAAGTGTAAGCCTTTGTAAAATGTCTTCTAAATTAACACATTTTCGTGACACACTTAAATGCCCACACATTGGTTGCAGTCACAGTGTGGGAGCAACAACAAAGGAGCATCATTCAATTTTAGTATGTCAGAAAAAAAAAAAAAAAGAAAAGAAACGGTCAGCAGACAGGTTGAACAGAAACATAGATTATATGTTGGATAGAAGAAGACACCAGAGACTGGAGACACTGAGGAGCAGAACCATGCAAGAAATTCTGTATGAATGTTTTGAACTGGATCCTTGACTAAACTCGAAACAAATAGAGAGGTTAAAGCAGAGTTTAACTGTGGAAGAAACGTGGAACAGATTATACAAGTCGAGTAGCAGCTGAATAGACCTAATAGCAGTTGCTAAATAAGTCTACAGGTTCAAATTGTTCATTGGCTAATTTCAACATTTTACTTTATTATATCAAGCAAGATTGTAAGCCAAACTGACTACTTGTTACAAAGAGTGTGTAGAAAGCAAGGGCCCCAGACTGCAAATTACCCGCCCAGTCATAATTTACTTTGTTTCTGTTTTCTGTGGCAGCATGTTTGAATTGGGTTACTTTCAAAAATCTGGTACTAACCTTATTACTACCTAGGCTTTGTACCTGACCCATACAGTACAAAAGATATATTGATAAATGTGCTGGTGATGCCTCCTGCGCAGCACGGTGGCACAGTGGTAGTGCTGCTGCCTCGCAGTAAGGAGACCTGGGTTCACTTCTCGAGTCCTTTCTGCGTGGAGTTTGCATGTTCTCTCCGTTCTCCTACGGGTGCTCCAGTTTCCTCCCACAGTCCAAAGACATGCAGGTTAGGTGCATTGTCGGTCCTAAATTGTCCCTAGTGTGTGTTTGGTGTGTGGGTGTGTGTGTGTGTCCTGCGGTGGGCTGGTGCCCTGCCCAGGATCTGTTACTGCCTTGTGCCCTGTGTTGGCTGGGATTGGCTCCAGCTGACACCCGTGACCCTGTGTTAGGATATAGTGGGTTGGAAAATGACTGACTGATCCATCTGTGAAGTGAACAACAAATATATCTACCATTCCTTGGCATTTCTCTCACCATAAAAATCTCTGTTTATTATAAGCCATCTTACTTGTTACATTATTTTCTCTAATGTTCCTTCTACCCCCAATGCATTTAAATGTCTTCTTTTTTTCAGCTCTTCAGACTTTGCGGCCTCTGAACATCCATAAAGAAGCAAATATAATCAGTAGCTTTTGATTGACAGAAAATAACCTTTTCATATTGTGGACAGTGCTCTGAACCAAGCCAAGAAAAGTCCTCACAACATTCAACCTAATAGGAACACAAGAATGCATTCCATTTATCCTCTCTTTCTACCATGTCTCTGTGCAGGTAAGGAAACAAATTTACACAGTGTTCCTTCCATAGGATCCTTGTTTTCTTCCTGTGATCTGGTTCCATTGACTAGCTTCTTATTCACAGGTTGTTTCACAAAGCACAGTCACATTCCCCAAAAGTCACTTTCTTTTGTAAGAGGAGTCATCTACAGAGGAGACAACCGGATGATTTTTTGAAGGAGTGTATTTGAGCTGGTGTGATCAAAGCCCTTACTTAACTTAATGTTGAACATTTCATAGCCACACGTATCTCTCTGCCTGTGTAGTTTCAAAGACATTTTTCAAGAAAAGCAAAAGAAGTTAAGAGCACTTTTAGTCACACATTTCTATAGAACTATTAATATTGGTTTCATTTACACACCTGGAGGCTATACAGTCCTCATGCTTGTATACTTCAGAGTTTACTAAGGTTTGCTCCTGACACTAAATTGTTTTTCCCCCTTCAAGACTGGCACTACCATATGTGAACGATTTCCAGTAAATAACCTCTTACTTTGTTTTTTAAAGCATATTATTTGGTGCTAAGGCATTCTGCCATTTCACATAAAACACTGACAATCCTGCAGGCATCAAAAAAATATTTTTCTATTTATTATTCAGTTTCCTGTTGAGTATGAAAAATTCATGCACATATTAAATCTCACTTTCTCTCTGTGTGCACTTCACATTTTACTTTTGCTGACAATATCGATTATGTTTGAATGTCCCAGAAGTGCATGTTTGGGTTACATTTGTATCTTAGGGTTATTGAATAGTTTTAGCTGTTTGACTGCCTGTGAAAAGCACTTACTATGGAAGAAAAAAATAATTGGGCTTCAATAGCTTATGGTTAGGAAAGAAGCATCAGTAACCAATATGACCTACCAGTAAAAAGTTGAATGTTCTCTATCATGCATAACTACACAGCTGTAATATATAGTTTGTGTTGCATTAAGAATTTGGGAAAGGGAGAAACACAATTTGACATAATAAGCTGATGCAAACCAATATGATGCACTGAAAGTAGTGACTCTATTTCAGAGTAAAGCTAAGTGCATTAGTTAATACAACATGGTTATGAATATTTTAAATTGAATGCCAACACTGCTACTTTGATATGTTTAATACATGTTTAATAAGCTTCATGAATTTTGGGCCTTCCTGTTTCTTCATAGATGTGTGACTTTAAGGGGGCACAAGATCGTTACAGAACTGAGACATTAGTCTCGAAAACATTGTTTAAAAAGCATACCTTGAGGCTGTGAAGTGAATGAAGATACACAATCCCTTAAATATACTTGAATATTTTTCATCTCCCTGCAACAACAATATGTAACAACAAAAATAGATAAGAATAGATAAATAAAATAAATAATAAGATTAGATAAATATATATTTAATAAAGAGTGTCAGTATGATGCAATGGGTGGCTTTTCTTAATTACGGTTTTTATACCACTGTTCAAGTACCAATTTGTAATGCCTTTTGTGTGAACTTTTAATTTTTTATCTTGTGATATGTAAGGTGGTGGTTAGGGGTCTTGTTTGGCAAATCACTGACCCAGAACCAAATGGACAGGCCAGATCTCAGGCAAAGAAGAGCAACCTTGTATTGTGCAGGTTTTTTACCATACAAATGTCTTCTCCACTATTGCCTGAGTGTTCTCACTTTCACTTCACTCCCTACATGAGGAGTTGAAGCTTCTTTTAAGGGCTGACCTGAGAATACCTCTGGTATGCCAGTTTCCTATTGTCCAATAGTACTGCCTACTTGAACTGCATCCCTGTGTAAATGAAAACCAGAGTAACCCCAGATTTATGCTGCCATCAGCACAGGCCTGTATATTGTCCTGGCAAACAATCTTACACTCTGCTTGTCATAGTCTGTATTCCCATCCCGGAAAGACGCCGTCAAGCACCACAGACAGGTCACCAACCACTATATTCACATGAGTTTCCTTTGATAAGTTTGTTTTCCCGACACATTTGAAAATGTTCAGCTTTGTAATCACTTTCAGTTACAATTTAGCATTTGACATGTGCTATTCTCAATAGGTTAACATTCAGTTGGATTCACGTGAAGTGCTTTTCTGTATTGACATTCAATTGCAGTTTAGCTGTTATGTTGACTGAGACCACAAGCCTGCACAGTGTTACTTCTCAGTTTTCCACTCCTTTGGTGTGCACTTAAGGAATGGGATCTGGACAGTCTTATAGTCAGTTTCTCATCACATAAATTTAATGTTAATCACAATTCCATCCTCAAAGTATACAGTATAATGAATGAGCAACCCCCTTTTAGGATTAGGACGGCTGACCCTTAGACAAGGAAGGGGATTTCAAAAGGTGAGCCAAGCATTGCTTTTCCCAGACTATCTAGAAAGCATACTGTAGATGGCCTATACTGCAGTCAAAAATTATAAAAATGTAGATTATTTAGCATGGAATCTTCAAATCTTCATGGACACAAATAGCAGCCTGAGTCCTAACAGAAGAATGGAGCTGGCATGGCCACGACCTGGGCTGTGCTTCGGTGAGTCAGACTTGGCTCATTTCTGAGCTAAGAGGAGGTTACACCCTTTTCTCGTAAGACAAGAAGAACGATTGAACACCCTTGACTAGAACTAATTTCTGTTTCAGCCACTGGACCTTTCATCTTTTATCAATGAGCAGCTGATCAAGGTAAGTTTAAGATCACTACACCACATGGAGAGGAGTGCTGGGCTTATCAGATCTGTCCTCACACTGCATTTTATTCCAATGCATTGCAAGAAGCCCAAAATCATTAGACAGTCATTTAATACCAAGAAATTGAAGCACATTGGACATCATGAACAATTCATAGCTTTTACTTAAAAGAAATTCACATGAACCTCTAACTGCAAGTCAAAAATGGATCCAGCAGAAAAATCTTGTGATACAATTAGCAGAATTCAGTAAGCAGACTTGTGAACAAACCAACAGAAAATGTGTTTCTTCCTTGGTCTTGCACCTACAAGCTAGTGCCACGTGTACTTAAATGGCTCATATCTTCACTCTACCACCCCTTCATATCAAACCAAAATTCTCTTACCTCACATCTCTCCCTGTCCCTCTCAAACATGGCTTCTATTCCTTCTACTAGTGGATCTTTGGCTCAGCTTTCCTCCCAACTATACAGTATGTCCATATACTGTATGTCTCTGCCAATAGCAGCCTTCAAACCCTTTCATAGATTCATATCCATAATAAATAAGCACAACCTTTATTTCCGAGGTCAATTAGTCTACAAATCCCCTAACCAAAAGTGTCCTGTGACATTCCCAGAGTGCAGTGTAGCCATGAAATGTCAGGGTTCCCCAGGGCACATTTAAATTCCATACTCATTTGAAAAGGGAAAAGTGACTACATGCTTACCTGTGTAAGTCTTAAGATAAAGTGTTAGTTTACTTCTCATCCTTTCCAGCTTTATCTTTAATGAGTAAGTAACTTCCATGCTACTCAATTTTCTGATGTTTTCTTAGCTGCTCCTCATATCAGTACTATATGATTTCACCCCCCTCTTTTAGTTTAAATTATTTAGTCACTCTGTTTAATTAAAAAGCCAAAACTTGACCCTATGGTTTTAAATAATTAACATCCAATATCTAAATTGCCATTATCTGAAGTCATGGAGATAATTGTTTTTTCACAGCTCCCTGAATTTTTAAATACAAATAATATTTTGGAGAGTTTCAATCAGGTTTAGGGACAGTCAACAAAGTACTTAGTCAGCTGTTTTTAAGGTGACAATTACTTATTGCTTTCTGTTGATTAGAGTAATTGTGTCATTTTGATTGTGCTGGATCTTAGTGCAGCTTTTGTGGATCATTTTAATCTTTAGGACTATGTCAATTGGGAAGTTGTCATTCAGGGTCCTAACTTAATGTGAAGTGCCTTCTATGGAATAAGATTTTTTTTGCCTTTAAGTTACATTTTAGCCCCTATCTTATTCTCTATGTATCTGTTACTCTTTGGTTTAATTTTCCTAAAATATAACATCTCTTATTATTGTTCTGCTGACAATACACAGTTATATGTCCCACTGAAGCTGAATGACTTTCAGTCCCTGAAGGCCCCCTTTATTTCCTTCAGCAACTTAAATGCTGGATGGCTAAAAATTTTCAGTAGCTAAACAAAAGCAAGACGCAACTCTAGACTTAACTAATAAACTGGGATCTTTGTCTTCGCATGCTCACTCACATGTCTAAATTGTCTCAGTTTTGACTCATCTTTAAAATTTAAACAGCAAAAAAACTGTTGTTAGGCATATCTTCTTAGCATTGTCTATATTGGAGTGACTGCTAAATTAAAATCATTTCTTTCTTTTGATGACCTAGAGATTTTTGCATGCTTTATTACATCCTTGACTATTGAATGTCTTTGTATATGAGGGTTAGTCAGTAGTCAAAATGTAGCTGCCAGATATTTCACGGATATCAAGAAAGGAGAAAGTATTTATCCATTACTGACCTCTCTTCATTGATTTCCATTTAGACAGCAAATCACATTTAAGGCCCATGTGTTTGCTTTTAAAGTACAACTTAGACCCATCTAAAATTTCAGATCTCTTGTGCCTTTACTGTATCACTAAACCCCTCACATCCACTGATCAGATGGTTCCCCAGTAATCATGCTTTTTCCATTACTGTTCCTTGGCTGTGATACAATCAGTGTCCCTCTTTCTAGTGTTCCTCCTCTACTGATACTTTTAAATCAAGTTTAAAGGCCAACATTTGACCTTGTCTTATGAGTCCATAGTAGGATGAAAAATAGTTTTTGTTTGTTCTACTCCTTTACTGGAACTAGTGTGTGTTTGTGGGGGGGTCTTTTCTTGTTTGAGTATGTTTTAGTCTTCCATGCTTTTTCAGCACGTTGGAGACACCCACCAAAGCTACGAAAAGTCAAAGAAGGAGAATACCCCCAGAGTCTGCAAGAGTGGGGGCGTAAGAAGACTCATCGGCTGACAATATGGTAATGACTGGACCGGAAACAACTATGAGTAAAGATATCAGAGTACAAGGGAACACTACAGTAATCGGCACACCTACAGCCACAACAGCAGACCACAAACTGCAGATATGTACCTGTGGATGGAGTAAAATAACATATCACTGGGGGTTGAGGATTCACCGAGGAAAGAAAAAGTGTTTGAGGGAAGAGAGACAGGGGCTTCGCATTGATCACTTTCTGCGAAAAGGGTCAAATCAGTCGAGTGAAGCGCAGCAGCTGGACGCAAACTATAACTTGCAGTGCATCAACACCGCTGTTATGGAGGATGTAAACTCAAGCACAGAATTAACGGTGGAATAAACATCAGCCGTGGATTCCAACCAAACTCCCAGATCTGCAGTCGAGAGGAAACTTCCAGGGCACAGGCTGCGTGTGAAGTGGCCCGGTGCTGGTGAGAAAAGGCTGTGGTAGACGGTGAATTCTGACCTGACATTGAGCCTCGAGCAACTTCGAGGCACAGTGAATAAGAAGTTGTAGAGAATGGGAGACATTATTTATCAGTACAGGGCAGAACGCTTCGGAATACAAGAACCAAAAGGCGCTAAGCAGGCCCCAACTCATTCAAGAAAGGAGACAACTTAAGAAACTTTGGAAGAAGGCCTCTGGAGTGGAAAAGGAGGGCATAAGCACTCTCCAAGATGACATTAAAATCCGTCTGGCATCCCTCCGTAGAGCAAAGAATCTACGGAAATGAAGAAGGAAGAAAGAACAAACAAGAAGTCAGTTCTACAAAGATCCCTACAAATTCCTAAAGGCTCTCTTCACCAAGAAAAAAAGTAGAGTTCTAAAAACAACAAAGAATGACCTGGAGGAGCACTTGAGAACAACACACTCTGATCCAAGGCGCCATGAACACCTGGCCATCCCTTCAGACATTCCACCAATCGACCCCCCAGTACATCAATTTGAGATTGGCCCTCCAACATGGAAAGAGGTGCAGAGGACAGTCCATCGGGCAAGAACAGAATCAGCCCCTGGGCCAAATGGAGTCCCGTACAAAGTGTACAAGAATGCACCAGATGTTTGTAGGTTTCTTTGGAGGCTCATGAGAACAGTATGGCAGAAGAGAACCATAACCAAAGTGTGGCATTGGGCAAGTGGGGTCTTGATCCCAAAGGAAAAGAATGCAATGAATATCAGCCAGTTTCTTCCAATCTCCCTGCTTAATGTGGAGGGTAAAGTCTTCTTCAGTGTCATTGCAAAGAGAATGGCCGAGTATCTGCGCAGAAATGAATACATTGACACATCTGTACTGAAGGGGGGGATATCGGGCTTATCTGGGTGTCTAGAACATGCTAGCATGATCTGGCACCAGATCCAAATGGCAAAGCTGGAGAAAAGAGACCTACATGTAATCTTTTTGGACCTCGCTAATGCCTTTGGCTCTGTGCCCCACGAGCTCCTTTGGTCTGCGGTTGGCTTCTTCAACATCCCAGACACCATCATAACTTTGGTTAAAGCCTACTTTCAGGACTTGCAGTTCTGCTTTTTAACTCCGGAATTTACAACTTCATGGCCTCAGAGCCTACATGGATGACATTACCACCTTAACTACCACCGTCCCATGTGCCAGGAGATTGCTCAGAAAACTGGATGAGAATATCAGTTGGGCCCAGATGAAGGTAAAGCCATCTAAGTCACGCAGCATCTCAGTGGTGAAGGGAGTGCTTGCTGACCAGAGGTTCTTCATCGGATGTGAGCCAATCCCACAGTATCGGAACAGCCTGTAAAGAGCCTTGGAAGGTGCTACGATGCAGGCCTGAAAGACAGAGATCAGGTGAAACAACTGCACAAGGACATTAATGCTGGCCTACGGTCCATCGACAGCACCCAGCTACCTGGGAAATTAAAGACCTGGTGCTTCCAGTTTGGTCTCCTACCCCGGGCATTGTGGCCCCTTTCAGTTTATGAGGTCCCCATCTCAATAGTAGAGAAGCTGGAAAGAGGAGTCACAGCCTACATTAAAAAGTGGCTCGGGGTTCCGCGGAGCCTTACCACCATAGGCCTCTACGGAGACGGTGTCCTCAAGCTGCCCCTCACCAGCCTAACAGAGGAGTGCAAGTGTACTAAAACACGACCTGCAGATGACTTTGAATGATTCTCAGGACAGTGTTGAGGAGCAACGCATCAACCTTGGCTACTGGGCGAAAATGGAGACCAGCAGCAGCGGTGAAGGAAGCAATATCAGCTCTCAGATATGCTGACATCGTGGGGAATGTTCAGCATGGAAGAGGAGGCCTTGGCCTTACAACTAGCCGCCCAGCCTGGAATAAAGCCACTGCTCAAGCATGGAGGAGGATGATGGTGGAGGAAGTACGTCATCAGGAGGAGGCTGCAAGGTGGGTGAAGGCAGTCTCCCTTGGCAAACAGGGGCAGTGGACACGGTGGGACAGTGTCGAAAGAAGGAAGCTTAGCTGGAACGATGTGTGGACCATGGAGGCGAGGAGTCTGAGCTTTACCATCAGAGCCACTTATGACGTCCTGCCTACACCAACCAATCTCCATCAGTGGATTGGTGAAGATCCAGGGTGTGCCCTTTGCTCCAGGCCAGCCTCCCTGCGGCATATACTCACAGAGTGTAAGACCAGTTTCACCCAAGGGCGATACACTTGGCGCCACAACCAGGTCCTAAAGAGCCTTGCTTCCACAATGGAGGAAAAACGATCTTTCATCAATGCCCTTTCACCACCAATATCTAATCACCCTTGGATGATTGCCTTTGTTCAAGAAGGTGCTACAGTTACCAGGAGCAACTCCACACCATCGGACAAAGGCCAGCTGTGCTTAGCACGTGACTGGAAACTGCTGGTAGATATTGGCCAACAGTTGGTGTTTCCCCCGGAGATTGCCACTACTACCTTGAGACCTGACATGGTGCTCTGGTCCACTTCCTTAAGGAAGGGTTACATTATTGAGCTCACCGTACCCTGGGAGGATTCCGTGGATGAGGCATATGAGTGGAAATATCTACGCTATTCTGAGTTAGCTGCTGAAGCACAACATTGCGGCTGGACCATGGAAGTTCGCCCAGTGGAAGTTGGATGCAGAGGGTTTGTGGCAACATCTACCATCAAACTGCTGAGACCCCTGGGAATTAGGGGCCAGAGCCAGCGTGCAGCCATCAAAGCTGCATCAGAGGCAGCGGAGAGAAGTAGCCAGTGGCTTTGGATGAAGAGGAATGCCCTCTGCTGGGCCCCCAAAAGTTAGGCTGCCATACATAGGTTCATGAGATGTCAGTCATTTGACACCAAAGCGACTCTCATGACTAACTGGGAATGGGACGCAAGCTTAGGGCTGATCACCCTATAGATGGCTGCCTCTGGTGAGGGTATATAGTGTGAAAGGCCGAAACATCCCATGAGCCAGAGGAACACTACTGATGATGCGTCCCAATATTCTACAAACTTCTCCAAGTCTACCATTCACCATTCACCGACAAGCGAAACTGAACCTATTGTACGTGTTTGCACAAGGATAGTAACATCTCATTCTGTGTTTCGTAATCCAGCCTTTTAGTGTACTATTTTAAATTTTAATTTAAATATAACTTTTTTATTCTTGCAGATTACTTTTTATTGTACAGCACTTTGGTTAATATCTGCCATTTTTAAATGTGCTGTAGAAATAAATTTGAATTCACAGTAATTTCATCTTGTGTAATTGTTTTAGAATTGTTATAGAATGATAAGAAAAACTGGTGAAAGTAAAAAGGGAGTATGTGTTGATGTTTATGTCAAGACCATCCATAAACCAAAGAGAATGGTGCTCTAGATATAGTGATGGAGTTGGAAGAGGGACCATCTATCCAAAAGCAAAGGATTGTGCTGTCTTGAACTACATCTCTTCCTTTCTTCTACAGAACCAACTGCTTGATCCTAATCAGTCAGGCTTCATTCAGGAGGGCCATCCCACAGAGTTGGCTCTACTTACTGTTGTCAACATGTTATGGCAGATTCTCCTTGCCACCCTCTCTGATCATAGCATCACTGGCACTGCCTTCAGGTGATTTGAGTTCTATGTCATGGGTGGATCCCCCAGTGTGTCTTGGCATTGAGAGATGTCAAGGGTACACCAGAGAAGCACAGGGATGTCCCAAGGATTGGTGCTGGGCCTCCTTATCTTCTCTTTATATCGTAGAGTTACATGGCTTTTCTTATTGGTACTATGCTGATATTATGCAGCTGTACCTTTCGTTCCTCTGGTCCTCTTGCATCTGGACTACTGCAACTCTCTGCTGGCAGGAGTACCAACATGCATAACCAAGCCACTGCAGTTGTGATTGTCCTTCTGTGTTTAGTTTTTATCTGGGGTGTCTTATTATCTTAAGTTCATACTCTGTATTAAGCTCACCTTGGCTTCCCCACATTTCCCTACTTGTAGACTTTTCCTCACTTTATTTATCTGTTATCGAGCAGAGGCCACTTGTGTTATGGGAAATTGCTGGCAAAATTGACCTTGCCTCTTGCTGGAAATCTCCTGATTCTTTTTCTTTTTCTGTCTGGAAGTCTTCCTTTCTTAATCTGATCCTTTTTTGACTGATGAATGGGGCATCTGGTTCTTATATTGATAAATGTGCACAAATTCACCCAGGTCCTGGTCGCAACCCTAATCTTTAGCTCTTCTCCATAATGGGGTTGATGCTTTGCTGGTCCCTTACTTCGTAGTCTTCATGGGCTGTTTTATTTTTTTGCTGCCGATATTAATTTTAATGTAGCAGGGTTATGTTGGATTGTGTTAGGTTATGTTTTGGGGTGGTAGGGTGGGGGTGGTCATCAAGCTTGGGGTTTTACTTTATTGCAATTCCAATTACAATGTATATTCCCATTTAATCACCAAAAAAAAGTAACTACGGGGGCTTTTGCTTTATGATTCATGGCATCAGTAATTCACAGACTGCTACACAAATTCAGAACATACTGTCCACCTTATTTTTCTGATTTATTAAAAATGTTTTTATCTGAGAATGCCTAATCTATGTCTACTCAGTAGTCTTCTATATTATGGCAAGTTATTAGTATATAAAGCTGGGAGTTAGCTCTATTGTAGTGTCATGGAGACCAAAAAAAAAGGAACAACACATGGTGCTAGAGAATAGTAACCAGTCCTAAAACTAAAATGTGAAAACTTGGCACAGAGACTGACCAGGCAAGGATTCAACCCCAGGATGATGTCTTTCAACAAATCATTAATTAAACCATGTCATCAATGTAGATTTTCTTCTAAAAACTATAGCTACAAAGCTCTTCTCCTCACCCACAGCTTGATTTACTTCATTTGGCTTCTAGTCTTTGCAAGTAAAACTGTGTCTTTGTAGCATATTTTTTGATGTTTTATGGACTATGAACTAAGTCCTAATTAATGTTGTTTTCTTTTCCTTATCCTCCTCCTATAATATGTGCTTTTCAGTCTTAAATCTTTTTGTGAAGGAAGGGAAGTGACACTTTTTTTCATATTTTGACTTTCCAATAAAAATCAGCTGCAGTGGGCTGGCGCCCTGCCCGGGGTTTGTTTCCTGCCTTGCGCCCTGTGCCCAAATGTTTGTTATAATATAAAGAAATTACCTTTCAATGACACAACTGATCACTGTAGATATGAGGCTAAACATACAAATCTCCCCCAAATCCAGTAATGTTATTATAACTTCTGTTCAGAACAGAAAAAGAATTACAACCATCAATTCCATTACAGATTGACATGATGCTAATACTTATGCAATTTAGGTGGAGACTAAGCTCACAATAAGTTCAATTATAGTTTTACCTTTCTGTTAATAATAGGCTTCAGGCTGCAATCAAGTAATTTTCATTCTCTCACCTTTTATAATGAGTGCTATCACAAATTACTTTACAGAATAATTAGCACATTTATAGGACAAGGTGTTAGAAATGCAGAATGATAATACAACCAATGCAGGTAATAGAGTAAAATAACCACATAGTAACAAGGTAGTACTATATATTCAAAAAGGCAAAGGGAACATATATGCCTTGTCAAAGGCTAAAATAAAGACTTTCAGGGTGCTAAGGACAGCTAATCATGTTATTCCTTTAGTTCTCATTCCTGATAGTGTTTAAGGAATTGAGTCTCCAAAAGCAAACACGTTGAACAGAAACAGATTCAAAGAAGGGCTAAGCATGCTTTCCTATCTCATATGTGTTTTTCTGTGAAGAGACTTTGAAATGTTTCATCTCTCATTCAGATCCTGAACTCGAAAAATACTCTTTTGAAAAATATTTGAGTCTATCAATTACATTACTGAAAGAAGAATATACTGTAATACATGATGGTAAATTAAAATTCTCAGATAAACACCTACTGTAAAATCGCAGTCATTCTCATCATTTGCTTCTGTGCTAAATTAGTCTGTTAAATTATTGTATTTTTTTTATTATCTGTAAATAACTTTGATTCATTATAACCATTTTCCACTTAATTTTCTTTAATTAATAGCCTCTGAAAACAAAACAAAACAGCTCAAAAATAGAAAATTAGCAGCTGAATATGAAATGTTTTAAAGAAAAGCAAAAATTACTGTGATCTTAAGATAAAAAGTGGCTTATGGCTTCATCATTTTAATTAGGTTTCACTAAAAACGAATGAAAAGATTGCTAAAAGTGTGTGTACATATTTCAGGGCACACAAGTTCTTCATTATGACTTAGAAAGAATACATGCATCTCCACTATAAATAAAATGAATGCATGTGTTGTCACTCACATGCAAGAAACATTCAGGTACAGTATATAATTGCACATTAGATTCTAAAGATTTAGTGTGTATACATATTGTCAGATTTATTATGTAAACTGGAAAATGGTTCCTTTTCAGAACCAATTTGTTAACATCAATCTCCAGAGATTGTTCAAATGAACAATTCAATTTATAAAAACAGCAAATGCAATTGTGATAAATTATTTAAGACTCATATGAATATCTCACAGCAGATTTGATGTTACATATATGTTTAATTGTCGCAGCTTGGTTATTAGTTATACAAGCATAAAATAAGTATAAGGTCAGAGTAAAATATGTACAGCATTCTTAGTGCTGCAATTAGAATGTTGTGTGATTTTAAACAAATAATATTTGTTCAATGTTGATAACACACAGAACATGTGGGAGTAGATAAAAGTTCATTAGGGGAAAAAGTCAGATGTAATCTCAATAATCCTTTGTGGAATGATCACAGCATCACATCTGGAGTGTGAAATAATTGTTCCCGGATATTAATTCATGCACATAAAAAACAAGATCAATGAAAAGAAAAATTCCCATAATTTTTGGAGTTTAATACTTAAATTATAGGTATCTCTAATGATTCTTAAATGACAGAGTCAGTGAATCACTTTCTTTTTTCAAAAGCGTCTACAGAAGTGTTTTTCAACTGCTGCAACACAATGGAGTGCCATGAGAGCTACCCAGTTGTGCCATGGAAACAATAGTGTAGTGTACTTGGGTCTGAACCTGAGAGGGACAAGCTCCGCAGGTGGTCAAGAGGAGGATAGGTCTATCTAGAGAAGCCAGCATAAAAGCAGCTCTATGATCAGTATGTTGCAGACTCAGCACTTAGAACACTTCATACACGTTTCCAGGTTGCTACAGTCCATCTGCCATGTGTGTGTGGTCACCAGCAAGCCTCACAGTGCTGGTGGATAGTGGGAAAATGAGGTGCCTCTGAGGCTGAGAGGGGCAGGCAAAAGGGAAGAGCAGCTTAGAGATGCCACCAAAGTGCTCACTAAGTGCTGTGTCAGCAAAGGGTTTTCAACCAAGTATTAGAAATTAACATTTTATTTCCAGTTATTTAATTTGTCCAATTACTTTTGAGCCCCTGAAATGAAGAGATTGTGTTAAAAAAATGCTTTAGTTGCCTCACATTTTTATGCAATCATTTTGTTCACCCCACTGAATAAAAGCTGAAAGTCTGCACTTCAACTGCATCTGAGTTGTTTCATTTAAAATTCATTGTGGTAATGTACAGAACCAAAATTAGAAAAAAGTTGTCTCTGTCCAAATATTTATGGACCTAACTGTATATGCAATGTCCACACTACTAAGTTTTCATTTGAAAATGCAGACATTAATCTCCGTTTTTGCCTGTCCACACTAACCCAGCATTTTTATCCCCGGGAAAATGAAAGTTTATAGAGCCATATACTTCTGAAAATGTAGGCTTGTCATTGCAATGTGCAAGGGTAAAAACGTAGACGTTTGTATACACGGACACTAACTGCACTCTGATTTGTTTTTGCTTATCACGTACCACTTCCCTGATTGGATCCTGCTCATTGCAATGTCTCATTCCCTGATTGGTCAACCTTCACTGAAAAATGTTATATTCCCACATAATGGATACAAAAGAGTTCTCCATGCCACTTGTTGCATTGCTTACTTTTATGTCTGTAAACAGTTGTTGTACAGTTTAAATGCTGCATACATGTGCAAAAGGCAAACAATTTATCAGTAGCTACAACTTGTGATCAATCCCCTGGCCTGCAGTGTTATTATTATTTTAAGGTTTTATTCACAGATGCACGTATGCCCAATGTAGGTGAACTTCTATATCATATGTGTTTTTGGTCATTTTAGTGTGGAAGATAATACTTTTGTAAATGATGTGAAAAAGCTTGTGTAGATGGTGATTATTTTCATTTAAAAATGCCATTACTAAAAATGAAAAGGTAGTAGTGTGGACATAGCAGAAAATGTCAAATACAGAATCAGGAAGCCAGGAGGTGATAAACCACAATTTCAGAATAAAAGGTTAAAAGGTTTGCCATTATAAGAAAATTGTTTACGTGAGATGAGAGTTTAAATTAAGTTTATTGTTATGTTTGCATAAGACAATGAAATTCATACTTGAATGTCTCCTCAGGCAGTTGACAGAAACACAAACTAACAGAGAGTATACATAGCATGCAACATATTTAGACAATTACCGTATATACTCACGTATAAGTCGGGACTTGAAACCCGAAAAATCGATCATAAAATCAGACCCTGACTTATACGCCCATTCAAAAATGCAACACTTACAATTTTTTTTTTCATCTTCTTGCCTCCTCCAAACTCGCATCAGTTTCTCAGATGCATCGAACTTTGTTGCAGCAGCAGTTACCAATTTCTTTAGCTACTTCAACAATGTTTAATTTAAAACCAGCTTCATATTTTCTTCTGATTGAACACTCCATTGTAGATATGGGATGCCAATACGATAAAGGTGTATGAGGGTGTGAGATACAAAAAACACAAATCAGTGCAAATGTTGCTTTGGAATAATTCGGGTATTACCGTGTAGTCACATTGGCACAATACATAGAAAAAAAGGCAGTGAGCTCGGTGGTTACTCTCTCAGGTGAGTGTTAGCATGTCATAATCTCTTGGATCAATAGCGTGAGTTTTCTACATTCAACTTATATGACCGACATTATAAAATACCAGAAATTATACGGTAAAATCAAGCCCTGACTTATTCACAGGAGAACTTATCCACAAGTATATACGGTATATACAATTTATACAATACTAGAGAAAGAGCCCGTTTCGACAACGTAAGATGAAACGGGCACGAGTGGAATAGTAATAAGTATAAGCACCACAAACCTGATATAGGTGTATTGAATGAATGCGTAATTAGGCCTCGAGCTGTAGCCGAAATCGCCTTTCAGGCCTCTAGAGCTTTAATCGATGTCGCCTTTCTCTTTGAATTTTTGCGGCCGTAAATCCGCCGCCTGTCGTGATGTTGGGGTTGGATGTCAGTCGAAGTCGCCTTTCTCTTTGAATTTTCGCGGCTGTAAATCCGCCACCTGCCGCGATGTCGGTCTCGTAAGGTTTTTCGGGCAGCTGCGCTGAAGGCGACTGCGCATTCGGCTTCAAACGTGCGCAGAAGGCGACTGCGCATTCAGCTTCGGACAGACGTGATCGAGTGAGTGAGTAGGCTGGTGAATTATATATAAGATGAATTTATAAGTTCTGTTTGTTATGTTTAATATTCTTCAGCAACTTTACAACTTGTGGGTAAAAACTGTCCCTGAATCTATCAGTGTGAGTGCCAATGGCCCTTATTTGTCAGCCAGAAGGTTGCAGTGAGAAAAGTGACTGTGCAGGATAACTTAGCGCATGGATAATTGTTCTCATGATCTGGAAGTTTCTCTAGAGCAAGTGAATAGAAAAAGTATGCTAAACATGAAAGGGCAAAAAACTGAACTTCAAGTTCAAAAATATATCAGTATTACATACAAGACCAACACCAGTTAATTAAAATTGGAGCACTTTAGACAGTAAAAGATTTTAAGAGTGGATGTTTATGGTATTATGTATATATTTATATCAGTAGTTCAAAGATGTTTAGGTAATTAAACAATATTAGCATAAAGCTGCAACATAACAAAATATGAAAAAAGGGAAGGGATCTAAATACTTTGTGAATGCACAGCAATCATTTGGTAAAGTGAAATAACAAATAGTAAGGCATATTTCAACAAAGAAGGCATCTAAATAATTCATTTATTTTTGTGAAGTAGCTGAATAGCAACATCACATATATTATCTGGATTTCTTGTCTTTAACTCACTCTAGCACAAATTGGGAAAATACTAAACTGAAATATTACCCTCATTATCAAGTATGGCCGTATAATTTATGATGACATATTGTTAGTGAAAGCTCACTTATTCACAAGAGTAAATGCAAAAGCTAATTGGTATTGTATTTTAAAAAGTGACTGAAATTGAAACAGTTGAGGTTTATTTCATATTTTTCAACCATGTGTCTAAGAAAGATATTGAGTCATTGATGTGGAATAAGGACTTATAAAACTGTGAAGTGAAATTTTATTTTATGCACATAACAAAACTTTACTGTTTTAGTTCCACTTTCCACTTACCACTTAGTGCACTGATGTGAACAGGGAGATTAAAAGTACACTTTCATAAAAACCTACTCTTTTAAAAGTATATACTGTAGAAACTACTGTAACGCATTACAGCAGTAAAAGGTTATTTTTAAGAACTAAATGATTTAGATTTAGCCTTAGAAATAGACATGTAGATGCAAGAATTCAAAATGTTTTTATTTCAGAGCTCAGTCTCATATAAATTATACATACAATATTTAAATTTATGAAACAAACTTTAGTCCAGGCTTCAGTGATCATAGATTCTGACCGGGAAATAGAAGGTATGCAAAATGCAGATCAAATATGCTTTTTTTTTTTTTTTTTTTTGCATAAGGTTATATAAATACCATCAGACGAAACAAAATGCTTCCATGATTTCCTCTGATATAAATGATCAGAAAAAATATTATTGTACTAGAGTTATATAAATAGTTTATAATTTTGTTGAAATCTACATTATGATACATTTTTTTCCATATTTAAAACGGTCAATGTTTTGAACAGCAGAAAAATACCAAAATAAAGGTCTATTTATTGTTATATTGAAAACATGCAAATATGTAATACCAATGACCAGAGTGTAGTCTTTTCTTTGGCCATTTGGAAAAGCTTTTTCTCTTGCTTCCCTATTTAAATTCCCATGGGTTCAACTGACCACCTGTAAAGAATCTTCCAGTAGCTGTAAAAAAAAATGCCTCTTTCTCGAACCTTTATGTGGCCCCCACTCTATCCCAATCTGAGCACTTAGTCTGCTGCCTGCAACATTATATTATACTGAAATGTTTTGTTGACATTAATTGCATTAGAGGTGTGAAATTTATACCCTTAAAAAGAAACTGAGAAGTAACTAGTGTGTCTTAGGTGTTAAGAAACTGGACTGCATAATTTTAAGTTGAGTTTTATCTGATACACTGCAATTTCTAAACCCACCAAAATAAAAATTTAAGATAAAAAACAGAGAATAAATTTATAATCTAAGTATGTCACAATTTTTCTAATATTTTGATGTTAGGTGCGAAACATAATTTATCAGTGGTTCCTATTTTGTATATTTTTTATACTCAAAAGATGTCCTGCAATGATTCGTGTGTTAGAAAATAGACAAAGCTATTTAAAACATACGTCTAAAGGAATGAAACAAGAGTACACATTCATGTAGATAAGCAAATAACATTGGTCTAAAGATCTTCATTAAAGATCAAAGTGTTATTTACAGCAAATTTGTTCCATTTGCGTTGAAATTATTGTTCATCAAATTATTTACTGATAATTCGCCTGGTTTAGGAGAACTTTTTCCCCCAGTGCCCCATATTGCTTTGTGAGGCCAGCATGACATCCCCCTGAGCTGTAACAGCTAACTGTGGATGGAACCACCCTCTAGATTTATGATGCTGATCATTTGCATTACAGACTCCATGGGAATTAAGCAAATAATGCAGGTTCTCAAAATTTTATTTTTATGAAACACATATACAGCATAAATAATGAGTTACCTCTGCTTATCGCCAATTGTGTAGGTCAACCTTCGAGTTCCACGTCAATATAAAAAGAGGAGCATGCCCTATGCATGCACAACCACGTAGAGATAAAAAACAAACCGTAAAGCAGCCTGACCCCCTCCCCCACCTCTCAAAACAGTAGACCCTATAAAATAATAATAACAAAAGATTTATCATTATTTACAAGACTTTTCTATCAGCACAGACAGTTTGTGGAGCCTTCAGAGAGACTTCAAAAAATTGAACGAGCCAGCAGCTTTAATCATGACATGCCACTTTGAATTTTCTCCCTTTTAAAGACCTATGTATTTTTTCTGACTTTTGACTATAATTTCAGCATTTTTGCTTTGTTTTGGCAAAATATGCTTGCATGCTGTTTATTTTTCACAGAGGCACAGTGGTGCAGTGGTTGGCACTGCTGCCGCACAACTCAGGTTGTCTTTTTGGCCACAATAATTGGTCCAGTATAGCCCTCAGGGACACTTTAAAAATAATTACACCATTATAATCCAGTCAAATGTAAGTCAGTTAATCCTTCCCCATTGACGTTAATGCATTTTGCAGAGTTCTGTAATTTTCACAAACATTTCCGTGATTTCTCAGAACCTGAGGTGACACGAACACTGTGGAGTTCTCTCATCACTAGTCAAGAATGAAAAATACATTAAGTACTATGCTAGCAACAACTGCAAAGTTCTCTTATATCATGTTCTTTCACTCTACCATATTTAAAGTCTTCATTTATCTGAGCATTAAAAATCGAGTATGCAGCTCCTTTTACTTATAGTGAAAACTTAACTTTTTTTTCCTTGAATAAAACAAAAAATTTCTATATAGTTGTCTATATAACCATATCAACTGAATCTGCCTTAAGGCCATGTTATAAGACATGGCTTTTCCAGAGATTTTCATACCCAGACTTGATTTACATCATCTTTACGAGTCAGAGGCAGTCGCACCACACTCCTGTGACATTCAGTCACGTAGTCATACTTAACAACGAGTCCTTGACTCATGCCCAACAAAATCAAACAGTGCCTGTACGTATCAAGAGTCTCCTAGTAGGCAAGTGTTTTGAACTGTCTTAAAAATCTCTGGGTGACACAGATTTGGCCCTACAGTCAATAGTAGGAGTAATAGCATTTTAATGATTTTTCTAATTTAGGAAACTAATCCTAAATTCACCAAGATTTTACGAGAACTCATGAGCTGACGTAATTCACTAGGCCATGGCAGAAGATGGCATTCAGGTAAAGACTAACACACACATTGCAGAAAAGGCAGAATGTTTTTGAAATGCAGAACAACAATGAATGCATAAAAAGATATCGATTTGACAGAGATGGAATGGTATTAATGTCACATGATTGCTCCATCTACGCTAAGAAGCCATGTACTGACAGCTGAAATGAAAGTGTTGGTAATGTTACATTTTTTTGCAATGTGGAAAATGGAGTATTGCAATAGTGGTAATTTGGGTATGTTACATCCAACCATTTCTCAAATTTTGCACCAAACTTTGAATGCTGTTACAACGTGTGAGGTAATAGGTGTTTTATACATTTCCCCACCACTCCACATGAGGCAATGTTAAAATAAGCTGCATTCATGCAAATTGCTGGTTTTGCTGGAGTTGGTGGTGTGATTGACAGCACACACACATAAACAGTATTGCCCCAAGTAAGGTTGAGCTTGCATATATGAATCAGAAGCGATACCACAGTATTTACACACAGGTGGTCATGAATGGAAACTGTATTGTAGTAACAAGCATATTGCCTTGAAAATAGGTGCAGCTGGATGGGTGACTTAGGGCAAAATGTCACACATGTAAGTGAGCCTTTACAGCACAGAGTGCCAAAAAATCGTGGCATCATTTGTTTCCAAACATGAATTCCTACTCCTCTCTGAGAGTAAGTATAAGATACTTCATACCTACAGTACTTCTCATGTCTTCCTAGGATCAAATTATTTTCCTAGTCAGTCTTTTTGTGCAATACCTTGAAGTAATTTTGAGATGCTTGATAAATGCAGGCACAGGTTTGATTTTTTTTTTGGATGGGCTCTGTTTTCCCAGAAAAAAGTAACGCAGATGTTTTGGACCTCACAAACAAAAGAGTGCTTTGTCTGTCTGATGTCTCATTTTTTACATACCATGACTGTAAGAGCCATTTTCCTTGTTCTATAAGATTCATGAATATTTCTTAGATGACAATGCATAAATAATGGGAGGTTCCTATAAATCCCCGTAAATAGAATCGTATTGTTATATTCTTACCATTTCTAACAGCTTGGAGTAAACATTATTCTTCAGTTAGTTAGTGACAGCCTTGCCTTGTATAAGGTGTAGAGGCATACAGTTTTTAACCGTGATCCCACGTCACCGTGCCTGGGCACTTGCCTATGTGCCAACCGGCTTACGAGCCTTTTGAGTGTGTGAAGTAAATATGCACTTAACAGCACTTAATTTATGTGTTGTACCGTACGTAAAGCGTACAGAAGAAGAAGCTAAGAACCTTTAAGTAGAGAAAAAGAAATTAAGAACCTTTAAGTAGAGAAAAAGAAATTAAGAACCTTTAAGTAGAGAAGAAGAAACGTGACCGCACGTAACAGTGCTCAATGGCCTACGGGCTCTTTGAATGTGAGAAATAACAAGTGAAGAAAACTTGTTTACTTAAGTACGCGCACCGTACGCTAAGGCGTACAGAAGAAGAAGTTAAGAACCTTTAAGTATAGAAATAACTAAAGTCTTTCAAGAAAAGCTAAGTTTAAAGAAGATACATTTTTCCCTTTTTTTTGCCTTTTATTCTACGTGTGTAACTATTTATTCTTTTATTCTTGTGTGGATTTTTTGCTTTTAACTTTCACTAAATACCTTTAAAATGAACTCTTGGACTCTGAGAATTCTTTTGACATGCGTCTTACCCATGCCTGATGACACCTTATATTTCAGCGGCTACAATGACAGAATGGAAAAAAGAAAAAAAAAGATCTGAAATTACAGTTGAACTTGCAATACCTGTAAACCCTTTGTATAGCACCAGCTCTGTCAGGCAGCATACTACTGACTGTCAAAAAACGGTATGAGCGCATGATTAAGTGTAATGTGTAATTGTAAAACTGTGCTGGAAAGTCATCACGCAGTCAGGTAATCTGACATTTCCAGCAATTTCTAGTCCTGTAAATTGACATGCTGTGACAAGATCAGCAAAGTCAACTTGACGATTGGTTTTTGGCACAACTGACATTTCTCAGAAAAACCTCCAGGGTAACATGTCCAAACTTTCTGCTGAAGACAACTTAGTTATAGATATGTAGCCATTATGGAAGCACCATTTCACTTATTTATCAAGATCGGATGGTACAATAGTCTCAAATCCACGCCAACTGAGAGAGGAGGATGCACTTGGTTGCCTGTGAAATACAATTTAGCAAACATGGGTATTACAATGAAAGACATGGATGGATGGTGAAGTTTTACCCATCCAAGAAATCAATATAATGGATGGGCAGTAAGAGACTGCTAACCTGGGACCATGTGTTCCCACGGTATACTGGGTGGCAGCATCTCTCTCTAATGCAGCTGACATTTGGACACCTGCAGGGCTGCACAGGAGTTATGGTTGGTTGCACAGGACTTGGACAGCCTTGTTGGGGTCCCAGGGTGCTGGGTGCTGCAGGAGGGAGAGGAGGCTTTCTTGTTATCTGGAGATTCCACCTGCCATGGAAGGGCTTCCTGGCTAGGTCTGAAAAGGATCCAACATGTCTCAGCTGGCTGAGTCACATTCAGGATTGGAGTTGGACAAAGCAGGGAAAAGAAAAACTACATTGTTTTATGTGTGGAAGGAACCTGTTTAATGGTATTTATAATAAAATTAATTTGAACATGGAACTTGTTTTGGTCACAGTTTGGGGTGTGGGGAAATATATACTGGAATTATGAACCGTTTTGTGAAAGGTGGGTCTGCTAGCAGGCAATGCAACCGAGTAGTTGTACTCTCCAAATCTTAATAATTCACAGTGAATCCCTACCTCAACTCTTGCTAGTTCCTGATCTGTCCTTTGTCATATTTGATCACTGTACTTGCTTCTGGCATTGTCCTCTTCCAAAATACAGAATTACTGTAAATATTGCATTAATTGTGAACCTCACTTAGATCAATTGTCTCAGACATGCTCTGGCTCTGAACTGCCTAAACTAACTTAATAATGCATTTGATTTAGAATTGTGCAGCTCTCATTTCTGAAAGGACAACCCATAATAATTGGTAAAGAACCTTCACCAACACACTTACATGATTTGAACACAGAACACCTTGAGGAAGTGCATAGGGGGCATAGAATTTTGTGCAAACATGCTTTTGCCGGACAGTGCATTAGGAGTAACAGATTAAGCTGCTTACTTATAATTGGTAATTTCCTACTGATGCAGAATACACTAAAAATCTTCACAATGCTAAAACTCAACAATCCATTCTTATAATCCTTACTGGATTTCAGATATACAGTATGTTAATTAAATACAAAATGAAAATGTATTTGCTAAAAAGGTAATATATTTTTAGTCTAAAGTATTTTGCAGTTATATTTGGAAAGGTGAGGGGTGTACATTTATTTTCACTTAGATTGTTTCACAGGTGTTGCTATTTCATTCGTAATTTGTTAAAATTGAATCACCTACATTTCCAACTGCTTCCTATTAAATAATCATGTTCTCGGAAAAATAAATTCAGGTGGTTCAATCTGAAAATCACCCTCCTACTATAAACATAAATTGAAAAATTTTCTTTTTCTTTATTATGTTGATGAATATAAACTAAGCACCTGCAATTACAGTGAATATATGTTTTGTCCCTTGGCCATAATACAAAGCCCTTACGTGTCATTATAACATTTAAATATTCAACAGTATGTATTTTTTAAAATCAAAAATTTTATTCAGCTTAAATTGTTAGTGTTTAGATCAGAGCTTCATTTCCCATGGTGGCAATAAAAAATACTGAAAAAGTAATACAAAAATGCATAATTACAAATACACTTCCTTACAGCCCATCATATGTCAGAAAGACAGGTAAGGTGACATGCCTTTGTAGAATTTGGAGACTTGCTTAGCTTAGTCTTGTACTGGGTTTGTAGTGCTTATATTAGCTACAGTTCTGTCATATCACACAGTAGGAATGCTGTTACAGTATACTGCTTAGACTGTTGTTTGTCTCTATTTCATTTTTAGCTACTCCTACTTTAAGGAGATCACTAAGCAATTTATTTTCTTTTTCTTATTTCCTCTCTGTCTTTTGTGCTCACTGTGCACACTGATGAGGCAGCCCCCATCTCATGTACAGTAATAACACTAGCAACACTGCTAATTCTCACACTACATTGTTTTTTTTATGTCAGTTAACAGTGAAAATAACATTCATTTCATTTTTTGATTTTTTTTGTTTTGATACGCGTTTTTAATCCCAGACAATCAGTTGTATTTTTAATCAAGTGGATACACACTATTTGCTTTTGAGGTCTGCAATTTCTGCTTTGATAAGCATTATAAATTGCTGCCCACATTGTCATTTCTCTCACTTGCACAACTGTTCTGGATCCCAAAGGTCTATAATTGTCGATAACATATATTAGTCAGACATGTACAGTATTGCAAACAATTCCTTAATTTTGAATGCATAATATCTGAGTCTACATTCTTTATTTCTTTCTTCGTCAATATACCATCATAAAAACACTAATTCCAGATTTATAAAATTCACCGTTTTTAATCCTCTTCATAACCTCTGCCTGTATTGTTTACCCACTCTACTAATTTTGCTAGGCGGTAGTCTCTTTAAGTACTTGTAAATTTCACAACCCATCTCTTTTTCTTTATCCCCACCCTTTTTCTTTATTTTCAATGGTTGTTCCTGCTTCTATAGTTCCAGTACTGCTGCTGCTTGTAAATCTATACTTCTGCTCAAAGGCTGGCTATCTCTTTCTAATGTAAAACAATGGTTAACACTGCACATTTATATTCATTTGCCTATATGCTAACATTATCATAACAGTCATATGTAACTATTTAGTTATCCTTCAATTGTTCTATTGCCTTCTTCCTTCTGTATCTTTTGCCCTCTACTGTCAATTTCAAACATTTCAGTCAACAAAATCAGCACTGTATTCCACTTTTTTTTCTGCTTTTTACACATAGCTTCCTTGGCTGTCTTTATTTTAAGAGTTGTAAAATCTCCCATCTGTTCTGGCCACGCTGACTGTGCATCATATATACAAAACAAAATCATTC
The DNA here is from genome assembly GCF_900747795.2 of Erpetoichthys calabaricus. Taxonomy (NCBI): domain Eukaryota; kingdom Metazoa; phylum Chordata; class Cladistia; order Polypteriformes; family Polypteridae; genus Erpetoichthys; species Erpetoichthys calabaricus. The sequence continues at coordinate 222,936,096 of NC_041394.2, read as the reverse complement.
AGCCAATGGCACCCACGTATCTATTACTTTCCCATTTTGCGATTTTGTTTTTCCTATCATAAGCTTTTGATGGCACTTTCTTTAAAAATGAAAATTTAATGCACACAGCATTTTCTCTAACCACTATACTACCATCTGTGGTAACTGTATCCAGCAGGATTTAATGCTGATGGTAAATAAGTTCAGCTGAAAGAGCAAAGTACTGCATTCTTTTTAGCAAGTACTTGTTTTAAGTCTTCATGATTTATTCACTGTTGTGTATTATTTAGTATCCTTTAGGCCATCCAACCAGTCGATGAATCATGTAAAAACACACTATTTATTATACTTTATTTTCAAAAACCAGAAAATTGCAATGGCATTCTACTTAATCAAAATATAATAATGACATAACAGATACAACTATTTATTTAGTTATAATTACAAAGAAAAAAGGAAAAATATAAATACAAAGAAGAAAACAAACAACAAAGCAAAACCAAAAGATACAAAAAACTAACATATACCACGTTTTTTTTTTTAAAGTTGGTAAAAGTATTACATTTCTTTTCTCATATACAGTAACCTAAAAGCCCCTTCAACCTGTTAGAATTCTACAGATGTTGCCAGAAACATCTAATCTAACTCAGACATTTCTAATTCCATACTTGTTTCTAACAGTGTTTACATAACACATCTCAGTGCTTTTATATAAAACTACTGTTGTGGAAAAAGCTTTTCTTCATCTTCAAAGAAGGCAGTCATGGAGCCAAGACGAGATTGGAGAACATTTCTTTATTTCAAAATTTTGCACAAATGTCTCAGTCCACAGAGTGAACAATCAATAAAATAACTCATCTCCTTTAACACTTTTTGTAATTATCATTACCTCATCAAATACATCATGTCATCGGACTCTTAATATGCAGAGCTTTACCTCCTCCAATCAACTAACACCACCAGTAATTTCTGACTCATGTCAATTCTCCTATTATTCTCAATCCGCTTTGTTAAAAGGGGTGTCTTGCGGATTGTCCTCTTTATCTTAGCACCGCTTCATAGGAGAGGTGTATGAGCTTTCCCATTAGTTTTTCCCCAACTTCTGGAGGGGTGTTCATTACTCACATCCCACATTTTAACCTTGGCAGAGATATCATGCTCTTAAGCTTTAAACTTTAAGTTGCACTTAGCTAACCCTAAGGATTAGTTACACTCAGTCCTTTTCCTTGTGTTAAGTAATTCATTCTTTTATAGCTTCACATATATATACTTATATATTTTATAATTTATTACATTAACTAAAAATTACATACTACTATATCCACAGACCATAGCAACGTACCAAAAGTTATCACAAAAAGTGCCACAAAATCAATCAAGGCCTTATGTATAAATGGTGTGTATGCACAAAAATGTGTACACTCATTTCCACGCTCACCTTGTGATGTATAAAAAAACATAGCGTAAAGTCTCGCACATCTTCACGGCAGCCTCACTCCATGCGTGCTCAAGCTTCTGCTCAGTTTTGGAAAAGGGCAGCACCAGCGTTAAAGCAATGCTACTGTTTCTGTGTGGTGTCTCTTTCTTTTTTTCATTTCCATCAATGACGCGGAATTTTTCAAATTCACTGAAATTGATTGCATATCAATTACAAATTTAATTCACTTGATTGTAATTATTCTGTAACAATATAATGGCGGATGGAATGGCCAAACTATTCCAACTACCATAGCTGTTTTAGCATTATTAGAAGACATTGCAAATGGAAGAATTAGAAGAGACTGCGTATTTATAGATGACTGGCTTCTAAGCCGATTTCAATTTCCAAGAGCTATCCTCTTGGAGCTGTGTGCTGAACTGGCGCCGGCTTTACAAAGGCAGACTTTGAGGAATTGTGCTCTACCTGCTCCTTTTCAAGTTCTGTCCCCTCTCAGGTTTTTAGCCACACGAGCTTGTCAATGTGAACTTGCTGATCGATCAGGTATTTCACAAACATCACTGAGTTGCGTCATGCCAGCTGTATAGGATGGTATTATCCACTTGTCAAATAGATATACAAGATTTCCTTACACCTGATGCTTATACCGCCAAGAAAGGTTCTGGCCCACCTTTTGACCCTTTTTTTAATTATTTGGATATTTAATTCTGTGCTGTGTAACCAGTTTGTATTTCCTGGAAAAAATGTGGTTTGCCCCACCGTACTAGCACCAGCAGATCCAGATTTACCATCATTTCAGACACTCGGTACGGCATGTCATTCATTACCTCTGTTTGCACTTCATCTTGTTTTGTCACATTGGCTGTGTTCATTCATTTTGAAAAAAATTGCATTCTTTTACAAAGACTGGTATGAAAATTTTAACTTCCTTCCTTTTTCTATTTGTGGGACCCACTTGGGTAATACAGCGCCTTTTTAATATCCCTTAGGGTTCCACTATTCATCAAAAAAACTAAAGAATATACAATTTTAACAGTCATGTGCAACAGTTTAGAATGAATACTGTATGGTTCATGGGGGCAACATTCTTGTATCACAACAAATGAATTGGTTTCATTGCAGACACAAATTAATTGGGGACACTAAATGGATTTCTTTTTTAATTTTGAGAAAAACATACTCCATTTGTATTTTAGGTTATTCAAAGGCTGATTTGGTCTAAGGTGAAAGTCTACCAATGCCTGATTGTATGACAATTCCAACTAAATCTGTAATATCAGCATTTTAATGGCAGTGTATAATTTTCCAGCTTATATAAACTGACCTGCCAATAGAATGAAAAAAATATTCTAAGCGAGCACAAATATTCAAGTCTGGTTTTTTTTCAGTAAAAGTGTGCCTTTGTACAGAGCATATTATTGGTGTCAGTTTTCTTAACTGCAATGTTTTTCTAATAAACAAAAAGGTTAACATAATTTTTCTGTAATTGTGTGAAAGCAGAACTTTTTTTTTTTAAAATACACACCAAATACCTTTACTTCTGCGGTCAAACAGGTTTGATGAACTGCAGCCCAGGAATAGCATCGATAGTGTCAAGAGAGACCCTGAACATCATTAGTCCTGGGAGGTGCATGATTCTATTTTGGCCCTGGACATCTTGAAATCACAAAGGAATAAGTGATGAATGGAGCTGTTGAAAGCCACTCCAGTGTCTATGGAACTTTACGCAGAGGCAGAGTCTGCAGTTCCAAACATCCCATAAATGTGACCCTGACTTGAATATGGGGCAAAAGTCCTAAATAGCCTTTTATGCAGCAACAGAGAAGCAGAAAGATAAGCTGTTGGCATGTTTTATTTAGGTAAAGGCTTTATTTTTTGCACTAATTTATTTTATTTGTGTTCTAATAAGAAACCTATTAGCACTTCAGTATATCTTTATAAAAATGGCATACAGACATTTTGTAAATGGGTATTGAAGAAGAAAAGTTAATAATAAAAATTCACAATTAATTATAATACTGTATGAAACACTGCTCTTTGTCAAAAGTCAAAGAAAAGTACTTCTTTAATACCATATAATCATTTACACATTCTACCTGAAATGATATTATATGATGCATAACTAACATATGAGGTGCTGAAAAATTTTAACCATTTTATTGATCATACATATATTTTAATACAATGGAATAAAAAGTGTATGTATAGTTGTGGAATAAATACTATACTGTATATGCATGAAATTTTATTTGGTTATAACTTTATATGACTTCTTATTTATAACATGTTCATCTTGATCAGCATTCTTCAATAATAAAATTAGGTTCTAGTTACTTGTATACAAATTTAAACATACAGAGAGGTTCATTTTCTAAATATAACAGTACTTCAATGATCTGATGTATTTACAGTATTTTTTTGCAAATGTCAACAGCACTTAAATTTTCTATTTGATATTAAAATGTTTTATCACTTCAAAATAAAACACTGATTGTGATTAAAAAGCAGTGTTGCATGCACAAAGCACCACAGGGAAAGTATTTTCCTCTATGGAGCATGTACCAAAGAAATTTGTCAATGCAGATTAACTTAAAGCATTATACTTAGGCAATTCAGTGTGTGTCACTTTCATTTTTATGATAGTAATTGAGTAAACATATAACCACATAGCTATACAATTTATTTTTAAAGATATAACAATCTGGATTTACAAATCTCTCATTATTTGTTGAGTTATTTCACAATTAATCTGTAACTGAGAAATAATACTGCATGGAAATTTTGAAGTTTGAAAAATAAACATGTAAAATATATATACATGAGACTGAAAACTTAAATAGACAGCTTTGGGATGCCTATGAAAAATTAAAAGTCAAGCAGATGGCCATCTCCCAGGAAAGGAACTTTAATGGAAACACACACAGATTCTCACAGACATCTTTTGTCAACATTTTAGTGTCCTCTCTCTTCCATCTGTCACCTCCAATTCACATTTCAATTCTTTCAAGAACACCAGTCGAACAAGCTCCACAAACATAATGGAATTTCAAGACATTCTTCTTAATCATTGTCAGTATTATGCGGCAAACTTTAATTTGTGATACCTTATGTGACACATTCTAATATATTTTAATAAAGTCAAAATAATGATGTTTCAGTTTTTGTAATTTAATTTTCTGCGTGTCATTTTAAATTGATATTCACACCAAGACTGTCTTCCAATAGCTTGGACTTCATTAAGCTCTACTAGATATTGGCAAAGCCAAGGTAATCATTAGAAGAAAGAGTTTGCAATTCTGCTAACTATGAAAGTAAGTTAAATTGTGGTGTTGAATAAACATTTTAACAATCAAAAGGGGAATCAATCCATTTTTTCATCACTTTTGTTGAATGGGTAATTATGTATTTATTACATATACGAGGGGGAGTCAACTAAAGTAAGAAAATGGGATTTATTAGAAAATGGAATGAATCTTAACAAAACAGATATTGTCATTTCTCAATGCAGTCTCCACCCTTCTCAATGCACTTGTGCCACCTGCGTGAAAGTGCCTGGATTCCAGCAGAAGAAAAGATTTTGTCTTGTCCTCGCAACCACTCATGCACCGCTTTCTTCACATCGTCATCTGTCTTGAATCGACAACCACCCAGATGTTTTTTTAGCGGCCCAAAAAAGTAGAAATTACATGGCACCAAATCTGGCAAATAAAGAGGATGTGGCAATACCTCAAACTTCAGTTTCACCAGACAAGCCTTGGTGTTCTTAGCATTGTGTGAGTAGGCATTGTCTTGCAGCAAAAAGACTCCTTGAGACAGCAGTCCCCACCGCTTGGATCGAATAGCAGGCTTCACCTTTGTCTCCAGCAAGTCACAGTAACTTGCACTAGTGACTGTGGTACCCCTCGGCATGTAGCGTTCGACAAGAACTCGGGTTCACGAGTGGTTGCAAGGACAAGACACATAATAGAAGACAATCTAATTTCAGGGACGGTGGCATGGTGGAAGCACTGCTGCCTTGCAGTAAGGAGATCAGGGTATGCACCTAGGGTTCTCCCCGCATGTAGTTTGCATGTTCTCTCCATGTCTGTATTGGTTTCCTGCAGGTGCTCCAATTTCCTCTCACTATCCATGCAGGTTAAGTGAATTGAAAATGCTAAATTGGCCCTAGGGTGTGTGTGTTCACTCTGTACAGGGTTTGTTCCTGTCTCACACCCTGTGCTGTGCTGGGATAGGCTACATCATCCCCTGTTCAGAGCTAAACAGGTTAGAAAATGACTGACAAGCTAATTTCAGTTTCTAAGGATTGCATGGAAAACAATCAAGTCAGGTCAGTGCTTCAAACTGAACTGCACGTAAGAAGAATACTAGTAAGGGATGCCAGGACAAGTGAACAGTAACTTTTTTGTGAGCAGTTGCTAAGATCAAATGGTTATCTACTTGAAAACCCAGTATTCTTCCTTTGACTTAAAATGGGTCTGAATTATTACATAAACTCTTTTATTTGTATGTTCTAGGATAGAGGAAATAAAATGAATTAAAGTAGTAGTAACAGTCATTGCTGGCTTTGACCTGTACTGAATATTCTGTAATATTTACATCTAAACTAAAAATGAAACAGAAGAATGTAGAAAAAGACTCATGACGAAAAAATACATATTTCAGCTTCCAGTTAATCATCATATGCAAAGACGTCTGCTGTTGGAATAAATGGGTAACTATCTATGCTTATAAGTATTTTTTATTTTTATTAATTGACATTAACAGGAAAAGTAATAAAACATTTTTCTAATAAAAAACTTTTAAATTACAGTATAAACTTAAAGAGTAGCTGCAATACAATGCTCTAATTCAGTGTAATTTGTAACACAGTACAGAACTTAACTACCTTTACAAAGGAATTCACTTTTGGTTTGCCTTTAACTACACCAACTCAGCGGGCTCAACGTCATTAATTTTTCAAGTTACACAGATGACACATACCTGAAACTATAAATACCCTTATGTTTGATTTATTCCTTGTAATGCTGCAACTGAATTGTTGTGTTTTTATACTATTCATCACAAAAATTGCTGTTTTTAATGTAGTATTTATGATTAGTTGCAGTTGGAAAAAGGATTTATATAATTCAAAAATACCTATGTACATTCATCCTCATTGCACTCCAGTAGCTTCAGTTCATGTGATTCATCATCAAAAAAGACAATCACTTCCAAGTATGTTTCAGTGTTAGTGAACTAACAGCACTTCTGATTTCACTCCAAGGAACACCTTTGGCTAAGTCTTCAATTTTTTTTTTATCTGTACACTGCAATTAAGTTCTGTTATTTCGGCTTGTATTTCTTAAATAATCTCGCCCTATCTTATATATCGGAATGTCTGACATCTTATATTCCAAATCGTAACCTCAGATCCTCAAATGAGTGTCTCCTTAGAATTTCAAGAGCAAAACTTAAAAGAAGTGGTGAGGCGGCCTTCTGCTGTTATGCACCTAAAATCTGGAATAACCTGCCAATAGGAATTCACCAGGCTAATACAGTGGAGCACTTTAAAAAGCTGCTGAAAACACATTATTTTAACATGGCCTTCTCATAACTTCACTGTAATTTAATCCTGATACTCAGGATATCCAATTCATTATAATAACTATTCATGGTGGCTCCAAAATCTGTACTAACCCCTACATCTCTCTTCTGTTTCCTTTTCCGGTGTCCTTTTGGTGGTGGCGCCTGCACAAAGCACCGTGATGTTCCAACAGTGATGGATTAAAAGCCAGAAGTCTGCATGAACATCATCATCAAGTCCTTCCGTGAGAACCCTAATTACAAAGAGGACTATTTCATTTATGTTAGGTAGAATGCCCAGAGGGGACTGGGCAGTCTCGTGGCCTGGAACCCCTGCAGATTTTACTTTTTTCTCCAGCCGTCTGGAGTTTTTTTTTGTTTTTTCTGTCCCCCCTGGCCATCGGACCTTACTCTTTTTCTATGTTAACTAATGTTGTCTTATTTTAATTTCTTATTTTGTCTTTTACTTTTCTTTTCTTCATTATGTAAAGCACTTTGAGCTACTTTTTGTATGAAAATGTGCTATATAAATAAATGTTGTTGTTGTTGTTAGCTTTAGGTGCACTTCAGTTTTATAGGATAAAAATAAGCTGTTGCTCATTAATAGTGATGAGTGAGCCCCACTGAATTCACTTTGCCTTGAGTTCAGCAAAATCAGGAAAATGTTTGCAGACTTCACTGTACTCCGCAAAATGCATTGATTTCAATGGGAAGACATCAATGCATTTTGATGGTAAAGGTTTATGATGATTTGATGGTGAACGGAAGCAGAGCAGCACTGAGCACTAGAAGCACAGCAGCATCTCATACATACACTAAGTGTTTTACAGCACCAGAGGAGAATACCTAAAATTTCATCTGGAGTGAAAAAGTAATCAACTCCATCAGTAAAGAGAAATTACAGTTGGAATAAATCCCAACATCTGACTAGACGAAGAAACCAAGTTTGAAGTCAACAGTGGGTGGTGAATGTTTTAAAGTGAGGGTCTCCCAGAAAGCCAGGTTGACTTGGAAGGTACCAAAGTTACTACAAACACAACAATAAGATGATCACAGAGCTTAATGTGAGTTCAATTTCAAGAGCATGTTTATATGTTGTATGCCCAGCAGTATGTACAGAGTAGATTTTCCAGCCAACAATACATATACAGTACATAGCTTAACTTGCCAAAAACACATAACACGTTTAGAGTCAGTTTGGGAAATACACTCATTGGAGGACAGCATTATAAACCTAATAGTGATGAGGCAAGCTGAAAATTCGATGTACTCTGCTTGTTTAGATAATTTGACCACTTCTGATTTGACTTCAGTATCTCCAGGACCCACTGTAGACAGTGTGCAGCCAAAATCAGCAAAACCAATTTAGCCACTGGGCTAGTGACTAACACTGAGACGGGGATCCAAGAGATTCAAAATTTAGTCCCTTAGCACCCAAGTCCTCAATTTGGACCCAGAATAAATACTCAGAACTCAAGAACATGTCTGTCAAGGGTGAAAACAAAGTGCTTAAAAATGGCTACTTCAGAGTGCAGAATATTAGAATACTAAACTATGCTAATCCATGAAATTAAAGTTAAATGCCTCCCAGGGATGAAGGTACCTGACATAGAGGCTAAATTGGACTTTCTGCCCGACAATGACGGGTCTACCTTATTGTTGCATGTCATTACTAAGAATATCACTTTACAGTAGTCTGAGGTATTAAAGAGGAACATCATATCTTTATGCACCAAAGCTAAAACATTGAAATTTAATTGTGTCTGACCCCTTGCCAAGATTATATAAAACGGATGTGGTTTATAGTAGATTGAGCAAATAAAACCATATCCATTGTGAAAAACTGTGATGATTTTTGGGAAGGGCCTGTACTTTTCAAGAGAGATGGTCTTGAGACTAACTAGAAGGAATCTTTTGTTTTATTCTAAAATAATTATATTATAATACAATTTCAATACAATACAATACAATAGGATAACTAAATATTGCACTTAGGTATATTGCACATATGAAATTGCTTTAATATTAGAAATAGAGAATATAAAGTGCAAAGAATGTAAACATGTACTTGTAGTGCAAGAGTGACTCTTGTTATGTTGGTCATTGTCAATCATTATTAAGTGTTTAGTAGTATTCAGTTCTCTTATGGCTCTGGGGTAGAAACTGTTTGTCTGCCATTGGATGAACCTAAACCACCAGCCAGGGGCAGTAACTCAAAACATGTGATGTCCAGGGTGGGAAGGGTCTTTCATGGTGTCGGCTGCTCTATTGAGGCAGTAAGAGCTGAAGAGTTATTCCACAGATGGCAATGTGAAGCTAATAATTTTGTGGACAGAGTTTATGATCCTCTGAAGGGCTTTCCTGTGTGCCAATGAACTGCTGGCATACCACGTAGAAATGTAGTATGGCAGCACACTCTCAGCGGTAAAAGGCTTCTCCTTCAGGTTCCTTTTCTCTGTTGTCCCTTCTTTCCCTTCTTGACTGACACTGTGGTGTTTATGGACCACTAGAGATCTTCTGCAATGTGCATACCCAGAAACTTGAAAGCATATTGCAAAAGATCTCTCCTGGTCCATTAACACCACAGTGGAAGCACAACACCTCCACTTTGAAGGAAGACTCTTTCCACACAATCTCCAGTCTGCTGCTTGTAAAACATTTCTCTCTTGGAAATAAAGCTGCTTTAAAATATTATAAATCTGATTTTTGTCTTCTTATTGAAACCTAGATTAGTAAATCTGACACTATTTTCTTATGTGAGGCATCACTAAATGCTGTGAAATAAAAGACTGGACACACAACAAAGGTTTGAGGCAGCCACCCGTATACTTTCCCTGGCTACTAAATGGCTTAAGTTAGTGTGGTTGTGCATAGGTTCAAGTCCAAAGTAAAACTGTCTTGGTAGGGATGATGGTGAGTTTATAAGCTGACTCAAGGGATGTGATATCATTGGAGCGGGACAGGAAGTGACGTACTTGGGGCTGGGACAGGAAGTGATGTCCTCAGGGCCAGGACAGGCAGAATTTCCCTTGTCTGGTCTGTCAAGAGAAAAGAGAGATTCAGTCCAACCCGCCACCCCATGGCCTGGCATGGAATTGGCATTTTCTGGCCCATTTGATTGACTCCCAAACACACGTGTGCCCATCAGGTTGGGCATACCTGGCCAAGAGATCATGACACCTCGAAAGGGCATTGGCTTGCAGGTTACCCTGGCAGTAAAGGACTGAAAACTTGTACGGCTAGATGTCTAAGAACCACTTTGTGACCCTGGGGTTCGACTCCTTGTGGATGACCATCCTCTGTAGGGGCGCATGGTCCATCACCAGGGTGAACTCACGGCCCAGGAGGTAGTACCTTCTTAACCGCTAGAGCTTCCCACTCCACTGCTGAATACCTGGTTTTGTGATTCAACAGTTTCCAGCTGAGGTACATGACGGGGTGTTCATCGACTTCATCGATGCTTTGGCTCAGCACGGCACCAAGATCTGTGTCTGAAGCGTCTGTCTGGAGGTTAAAAAGTAAAGAAAAGTCAGGAATTTTCAATAATGGAGTTAACATAAGGGCCTGCTTCAAGTCACCAAATGCAGCTTCCGATTTAGCATCCCATACCACATGATTAAGGCATCTCTTCTTTGTTAGGTTCATCAAGGGTGCCGCTCTCTCAGAAAAGTGGGGCACAAACCTGCGATAGTAGCTCGCAAGTCCCAGAAAGGCTTGGACTTGCCGCTTGTTTTTTGGATGGGGCCATTTCAATATGTCATCAACTTTCGAACACTGTGATCGCACAGTACCCTGGCCCAATAAGTAGCCTAAATATTTGGCCTCTGTTAACCCAAAGAAGCCTTTCTTCGGATTAATTTGTAAGCCGGCTTCATTTAGTGTCCGCAATACTGCTTGTACCTGCTGTAGGTGTTCCCTCCATATGCTGGAATAGATAATAACATCATCCAGGTAGGCAGCACTGTATGAGTTATGGGGACAGAGCACTTTGTCCACAAGATGCTGGAAGGTCACGGGGGCACCATGCAACCCAAATGGAAGGACACTGCCAGCATCTGCTAGGGGTGCTAAATGTGGTCTTCTCCTTTTCGGAATACGTTAAGGGAACCTGCCAGTACCCCTTTGTCATATCGAGGGAAGGGATCAAGAATTTAGAGTGCCCTAGTCGCTCGAGGAGGTCATCCATGCACAGTATCAGGAGACCTGGTTAAGCCAATGGAAGTCATTGCAAAACCTCCAACTCCAGTCAGGCTTTCTGACCAATATGATAGAACTGGACCAGGGACAATGACTCTTCTCTAGCACACCTAGTTCCAGCATTCGCTTCTGAGAACAGTTTGAATATCCAGGGAACACAGCATTGCAGTTCAATCCTACTAGAGATAAACGCATGAATTATTTTCTCAGAATCCTGTTTATTTAGAAAGTGCCTTAATTTCCTAAAATTTTTAAGATGGAAGAAACATGATTTGGACAACTTTGTAATATGCGCTTTAAATGACATGCTAGAATCAAAGATAACTCCTAGATTGCGGGCTGATTCAGTAAAATTAATGGGGATTCCAACTGAGTTAAATGATAACAAAATATTGTTATGATCAGCGTCATTCCCTCCAACAATTAACATCTCTGTTTTATCTGTGTTTAAAGACAAGTAGTTCTCATGCATCCACTCCTTTAATTCACTAACACAACTAATTAAAGACAACATTGGAGAAACTTCATTTGATTTAAATGAAAGGTATAACTGGGTGTCATCCGCATACGAGTGAAAATTAACATTATGTTTCCTAATGAGAGATCCCAGTGGAAGCATGTAAAGTGAAAACAATAAAGGTCCCAGTACTGAGCCCTGCGGGACACCATACTGAACTTCTGTGTATAATAATGGAGTACTGTCAGCACATTTCTGTACATATTGGAATCGATTTGATAAATAAGAACTAAACCAAGCGAGCACGGTGCCTGTGAGCCCAACATCATTTTATAGCCTGTGCAGTAAAATAGAATGGTCAATGGTGTCAAATGCTGCACAGTCCAACAACATAATTACAGTGGAGTTTCCTTCATCAGAGGATATCAGAATGTCGTTTACAACCCATGTTAGTGCCGTTTCTGTACTATGACCAGTGTGGAAACCAGATTGGAATTTCTCAAATAAATTGTAATGCGTAAGGTGTGACTGAAGCTGACTGGTGATTACTTTTTCTAGTATTTTAGAGAGAAACGGTAAATTTGAAATAGGCCTATAATTATTTAGTATGTGTGAGTCTAGGTCTGACTTTTTAAGTAATGGTTTAATAACTGACACTTTTAGTGCATCAGGTACTGTGCCATGCAATAATGAACTATTGATAATGTTTAGAATAGGCGCTGCAACAGCATCCATTGCACTTTTTACTAGTTTTGTTGGCAGTGGATTTAGGGAACATGTAGTGGGCTTCATTTTAGAAATTAAAATTAAGACTTCCTGCTCAGTTACAGGATTAAAATTATTAAAGTGCTTAATGCAATGTGAGACAGGGTCTGCTAAGCTAGTATTTGGTTTGTAGTGTGATGCAGAGATCTGGGATCTTATATTTTTAATTTTCTCATTGAAGAAGTTCATAAAGTCTGTACTGCTAATATCTGTTGGTATTTTGCACTGTTGATCTGAATTTCCATTTGTTAATTTAGCCATTGTTCTAAACAGTACCCGAGGATTTTTATTATTATTATCTATTAATGTAGAATAGTATTCTGAGCGAGCTTTAAAGAGGGCTTTTTTATATTTATTAACACTCTCTGTCCATGCAATTTGAAAGACATGTAGCTTTGTTGTTCTCCATCTGCGCTCCAGTTTTCGACACTCTAATTTAAGAGCTCGAGTGTTTTCATTAAACCAGGGAGAGTTTCTATGTGCTTTGATCACTTTTGTTTTAAGGGGAGCCACTGTGTCCAGAGCATCTCTCAAGGTCACATTATAATGTGATGTTAGCTGATCTAAATTGTTTTCCACGTTTACATTTAATGTTAACTGATCTAAATGGTTTTCCACAATTACACTCGACTTACTCAAAGTATCCATAAATTTTGAAGCAGAATTACAATGTAGATGTTGCACTGTCTTTGTTTTAATCTGTGAGTGTGTTGGCAACGGCAGGACTAAATTAAATGTAATTACGAAGTGATCGGAAATAACTTCATTTAATGGAGTAATGTTTACATTTTGAATTTCAACTTTGTAAGTTATAATTAAATCTAATGTGCGGTTATGATTATGAGTTGGACCTTTGACATTCTGATAAAATCCTACTGAATTTAATAAATAAGTAAAACATTTGCTAAAAGTGTCAGTTTCCACATCAATGTGTACATTAAAATCCCCCATCAGTACTACATGATCATAATTTATAGCCAAATCAGATAGAATGTTGCTAAATTCAGTCATGAACAATAAATATGGCCCTGGTGGTCTGTAGACTAGCACTATAATTGTGTTGGAATCTGTTATAATATTTAAAATGAATGTCTCAAAAGATGTAAAGTTGCCTACATTTTTAGAAGTGATTTGCATTTTGCTACAGTGAATTATTTCAAGTCCTCCTCCTCAACCAGAATCTCTAGACTTATGAAGGAGATTTAACAAGGGCCCCAGTCCCTGAACTAGCCACACAGCCCCACAGCATGATGGAACCTCCACCAAATTTGACAGTAGGTATCAGGTGTTTTTCTTGGAATGCGGTGTTCCTCCACCATGCAAATCGCTTTTTGTTATGACCAAATAACTCAATTTTTGTCTCATCAGTCCAAAGCACTTTGTTCCAAAATTAATCTGGCTTGTCTAAATGAGCATTTGCATACAACAAGTGACTCTGTTTGTGGCATGAGTGCAGAAAGGGCTTCATTCTCATCACCCTGTCATACAGATGTTCTTTGTGCAAATTGCGCTGAATTGTAGAACAATGTACAGATACACCATCTGTAGCAAGATGTTCTTGCACGTCTTTGGAGGTGATCTGTGGGTTGTCTGTAACCATTCTCACAATCCTGCGCATATGCCGCTCCTGTATTTTTCTTGGAATGCCATACCTGAGTTTAACAGCAACTGTGCCTGTGGCCTTCCATTTCCTGATTCCATTCCTTACAGTTGAAACTGACAGTTTAAACCTCTGAGATAACTTTTTGTAGCCTTCCCCGAAACCATAATACTGAACAATCTTTGTTTTCAGATCTTTTGAGAGTTGCTTTGAGGATCCCATGCTGTTACTCTTCAGAGGAGAGTCAAAGGGAACCACAACTTGCAATTGACCACTTTAAATACCATGATTGGACACATCTGTCTATGAAGTTCAAGGCTTAACGAGCTAATCCAAACAATTTGGTGTTGCAAGTAATCAGTATTGAGCAGTTACATGCATTCAAATCAGCAAAATTACAAGGGGACCCACATTTTTGCACAGCCAGTTTTTCACATTTGACTTAATTTCTAACTAAATATTGCTTCACTAAAAATCTTTGTTTGGAAAACATCCCAGTACTCAGATGTTCCTAGGAAATGAAAGACATACCACTGTTATCTTTTTTGTTGAAAGTAAATTATTATGCAGGCTGAGAGGGGTTCCCAAACCTTTTCATATGACTGTATATCCGGTTCTAAATTCCTTGCACTGACTCCCTCCTTTTAAAATATAAATCCTTAAATGGCCAAGGCCCTGCTTACTTATGTGAACTTATCACTATTACAAACCAGAATGCACATTAAAATCTCTAGATAATGGCCTACTTATTATCTAAAGATTAATAAAATAACAGTGGGAGGTCAAGCTTTAACATACAGGGCACCAAAGCTGTGGAATTATCTTTCTGCTAATATAAGAGATGCCATTTCAGCCTCAGCTTTTTAAATCCAGGCAGAAGACTCACTTCTTTAGTCTAGCATACCCTGACTGGAGCTGCTGATTAGCTTCTGTTTGTTAGTTGTTTGCACAGAAACATAAGTAATACAATATTCATAAACTGCTACTAACCCTGCCATATTCTGTTTCCCTTATGGGTATCTTTATGTGGGGCCTGGTGTCATTGCTTTACTGTCAAGCTGCTCTGCTGCCTATGGAAAAGACATCTCAGATAAAGGAGCTTTGGTATCATCAGACCAAAAGATTATTTCATCAAAGTACACAGGCCAGCACAGACTCTACTATAGAAAGCCAAGGTCTCCAGCACTGTGATTGTGTTTGACTTTGCTTTTGCATTTCTCTTTTACAGATTTCATTTCAACTTGGCATAGTTCAACAGTTAAAAAATTGACAGATATTGTTGGTTTCCATTTATGTTAATCAGTTTCTACATTTTTTTTTGTTTTAATAAATCCATACATGTTCTAATTCTGTATTTATTAATTATTATATTCTATACTTGCATTATATCCAAGAATTTGTCAAAGTGCTCTGCTGTGGTTACTCAGTTTTGTCAAATGGCCAATTCTAGGAAGAGTACTGGTGGTTTTTCCATTTCACAATTATTGAGGCCACTGTGCTCCTGGTAACATTGAACATTTTAGAAATGGTTTTCTACTCTTTTCCTGATCTATAACTTACCTCAGTTTTATCACAAACGTGTACATAAAGTTAGAGGACTGAACACCTTGTTTTTTGTCATGTAGTGTGATTTGTGGGACCTTATATACAGAGGTGTGTGCCTTTCTAAAGAATGTCCAGTCTATTCAATTTGTCATAGATTGATTCCAATCAAGTTCTAGACACATCTCAAGGATAAGTAAAAGGAACAGGGTAAACCTGACTGAAATTTGGAGTTTCACGGCAAAGAGTCTGATTATGTATCAGTGAGATTTCAGGTTTTTGATTTTTAATAAATTTTCAAATCTTTGTGAAAACATATTCAATTTGTCATTATGGGTTGTTGAGTGTACATTGTTGGCAATAGCAAATGTATCCATTTAAAATGAAATCTACTACAAAATATGTTTGACAGAAAGTGAAAGGGTCTGAAAACATTCTGAATCCTTTGTATGTATCTCTGCTTGAACAGCAACATATTTTCCCTAGTGTAATCCTTTTCTAAAAAAATATCTGGATTTAGGGAGTTACATGTAATGGTACATTAGTATATACTCTAAGTAAGCAAACCCTACAGCCGTTCCACTTACCTTTATAGCTTTACAAAGGACTTTACCTTTGCCATTTGTGGAGAGGGAGAGCGTAAGGAAAATGACAGGATTTTGGTGAGATGACAGCTTCACAGCTGCATGAAGGTGTGGGTATTGTGCAGGCTAAGCTAGCAGCCTGTATCCCAGTTCTTTTGTATCATGAGGATTTGTTCTGATAGATAAAAATGAATCGATCCAGCAAAAGCATTGTCACAGACGTTTACTTCTTGTGATTACAGTAAAAAGGTAAATAGACAAGCATATAAAAGACGGCTTATGTACACCACAATAACCTGCTTGCACCCAGCCAAACTTGTGGGTCAGTTTAAGTACTTAAATTTACTCCTGTTACTTTGTTAGAAATATTTTTTTTAAAAATGGCATATTTTATAATTTAACTCAATTTTTCAAAAACATACCTTGTTCATTTTCACAGGTAACCATTGTTAAACCTAAATATGGTTGTCTCCCTATTAGGTACAGTTCAATGGCTCTTTTAGATCACAGTAAATCAGGTCATTTTCCCAGTTTGTAATGAGTTGTTGCACTTATGTGTTTAAAGGTAATAATCTCCTCATTAACACTTTCCCCATAAAAACAAGACATTGGTTTAACAATGCCAGAATAGGTCTAATATAAGTGTTTATCTGTCCTTGTCCAGTATTGGCAAAGCTTTAAGAAGAGTTATAACCAGGTTCATAGAAGATAAGGCAATATTAGATCACAGTTTATGCAGCATTCATATCCAGGAACATTTTTAATAAATACATAGATAAATGAAAGTGTTTTTTCTTTCCTTTTCTTTTGTCTTTTTTTTAATAAATTACGAGACGAGAGGCCTGCATTGCAACAGGTACACACGTCGTAAATGTATAGGAAGGACGGGTCCTTGCGTGTGTTTGAACTGTTAACATTTGAAAATGATGATTGCATATAGCACTGAACTGACCTCTCTGTACTATTGTTGCCTCTGAATGTCCTGGAGTACAAAAGAAACAGCAACATGTGGGGACTGGCAAGATCGGGGGAAAAAACACGCGGTGTTATGTGAATGAATATAAATAATATGAATAATGTTGCATCCGTGCCACAATGTTTTCCGAAATGTACTATACAGGTCATTGAGACGATGTGGGTTCATTGCATGCTCCCATCTTCTGTCCGGGAGCCCTTAACCTGGCACCGTCGGTAATGTTACCGATGAGCTAGACAGTGAGGCAATAACAATGGAGCAAGGGGATTGTGTATAAAAGTGCCAAGTGCTTTTATTTAAAAAAAAAACAAATAACAAAACAAAGTTCAAATAAATAAGTGCAGTGCTTCCCAAAAAGAGTCACTAAATAAATAATCCATAAAACACACGTGGAGGTTTAAAAATCAATAAATAGAACAAAATAATAGTCCTTTAAAAGACGATGAGGTTAACACGTTGGAAGCAATCTCTTCTAAACACAAAGCCCAGTGTGTTCGTCTTACTGGTGTCTCCCCTGCTTCTCCCTATTCAGGCTTTGCAGCAGGGAGAACCACTTTACCTGCAACTAACCTTCTTTCCATTTCAAAACAGGTCTGGAGGCCTCCCAATCCTAGTTTCGGTCGCGCACTCATCCCAGGCCAGGACTTATCTTCTCTCCAAAGGCCAGGACTCCCACGCTGGAGATTATCTGCCCAAGTCTCCCGACTCCCACTGTCTTCCACGGCAAGTCACCTTCCTCGCTAGTCACTCCCGCTCCTCTCAAAAATGGTCAGCGGGAGTGACTACAATCAACTGCCCTAGGTGTTAGATAAACAACTCACTAGGGCCCACAGTCCAGCTGCACTGGAGCCTGCTGTCGCTCGTTCGCACGATCTCCTCCACGCTCTTTCCCTCACTCTCTCACCGGCTTTCTCCTCACTTCCTTCCAGCAACCTCCATCTCTTTCTCTTTCCGTTCATTTTCTTTTCTTCTAGCTGACTCGCGCTTCTATATATGTCGAGAGGGCATAGCAGCTGCGGCAAATTAGCAGCCCCAGGAACAATCACGGATGTGGGCAGTCTCTCACCTGTGCACTTAGGTGAGAAACGCCCACATCGCAAATCGCCCTGATACCTGCTGCAGCCACAACCACCACTAACCACTAATCCGCGAGCACAGTGGTTATTTATTTAAAACTGGCCTTTGCTAAGAGCTGTGGACCCACTATACCACAGTCATAAAATGAATAATTCCAAATATCATATATACCTATGTCTCTGTTTTTTTTTTTTTTTTTGACATCATAGACCATAAGGTGCATACTAATTCAGCGTGAGCTGGAACACTAAATAAAACTGAATAAAAAAAAAATCAAGTGACAGTGAGATACGAAGAAGGCAGATTCACCAGCGTTTGTGTGTCAGCTTTTATCCCTCCAGATCAGAGAATGTCCAGTTCCATTGCCTCAAAACACCACTCACATCTACAGTTACTCCCAGTTTCAAATAAAAACTAACAGCGTCAGATCCCTAGGGCGGAAGTATGTATTGCGATCGTGACTGAGAATAAAAGTGAAAAAAAAAGGTAACTTTCACAAGTCCTATAAATGTACACAGTCTGTTACAGACACAAACCAAATGTATGTGTGTACTGCATAATATTAACAATAAGAGCAGCTCACTACTGAAAACGGCAAATACAGGAGGCATATGGAATCAAACTGGCGACTCTTGATTACAAGTCAGCAAATCTTACCGCTACGCCACAGAAGCTGTTGTATCATCCTTGAACCTTTTGTGAAAGTGTTTATTTGAAATTTGGACTTCAGTCTTCACGCATTATACACCTAATGTCTACATTTTTTTACTAAAATATGAAAAATGTTTCTTTTTTAGTTATGTGTTCAACAATTCCTGCCTCGCATTTCAGCCTACATTTACATAGATCATTGTAGACACGGAACACACATGACATGTATGTATTTCAAATAACGATATATTTTTTACCCAATACAACTCCAGGCACCTCACACCGAGATAAACAAGACTTGAACAGGGAGAACGTTTTGCCCTTTCTGCAGCGGTTGGGGGGATGGAATAGCAGGCTGCTTGAGCTGATCGACACATTTACAACACAAAAGACACTGATGGAGAGATGCGACAGAATTTAAGGTGGACCAAGTTTTTTTGTAGGCTTCAGGGATTCAGTGTTAAATCACATATTATCACATATTATTCATGTAACTAAAACTGCATTTTTCTTTTTAGGAACATTGCAAAAGTGCGGCCTCTTTTAACATTGTAAAATTACTTCACATTGTTGTTTTTGGTCAGCTAGATTACTCTAACACACTCCTAACTGGTCAACCTAAGAAAAATATCAATCATTTTCAGTTAGTCCATAAAGCAGCAGCAAGAATCTTAGACAGAAAAGGAAAACCTGAGCAACATCTCACCAGTTTTGGCATTGTTACTGTACATTGGTTACCCGTGTCTTTTGTAATTGATTTTAAAATGCTACTAATGGTACATATGTAAACCTTTAATTAATTTTACTTCTTTGTATATTTTGGAGTTCCAATCTGCCTACATTTCAGATCATAAACAATAAATCTTCTAAAAGTGGTGTGCTTATTATTCCAAGACATAAAAGTGGTGAGGCAGTCTTTTGCTGTTATGCACCAAAAATCTGGAACAATTTACCAATAGCCAGGTTAACAATGAAAAAAAAGAAAAAACTCCTAAAATCCACTTTTTAAATTTGGGTTTTTCATAGCTACATCTTAGTTCTACCCTTAATAAACTAGATATGCATAGAACTATACTCTTCAGTAAACGTTTTATCTTTATTAATGTTTTCTCCATTTTCTTTTCTGGTTCTTCTATGGTGGCCTTCTGTATCGTCAATACTTCATCAAAGTCCTCTGCCATCACCTGTGATATGTGAATAAAAGCAGATTCCCCAACCTGCCATGTGACCCACTATGTCAAAATCTCTGAGGCAACACCTTAAAAAAAAAAAAAAAACTACTTGAGATCGTTTTTGTTAGGCCAAATATCCAGTGGGGGCTGTTGGTCTTTTGGCCTGGAACCCCTGTAGACTGTTTTTTCTCCAACTGAAATGGAGTTTTATCCACCCTGGCCAACTGACCTTATTATCAGTTTGTCATTTATAGACTTAAAAAAAAAAATTCTATATTTAAGGGCTGTATTTATTTTAATTATAAATCTATCATATGTACAGTAAGTGTGCATTATTTATTTTTTGTTTACTTTTTATTTTTATATTATTATTATGTATATTATTTATTCTTTTCTATTTTCAATTAGATATGAATGTGAATCTCTTTTACTGTACTTCGTGCATAGCACTTTGAGCTACATCTTTTCTATGAAAATGTGCTACAGAAATAAAAATAATAAAATATCAACTGACCCCAGGGGTTCACCCCCTAATGAGATATAATGAGTTAAATATACTCCTTTTTACAAAACTTTAAAAAAAATAAAAATAAGGATTGCTAAAATTGAGAATATTTCTACTTTAAATATTTAACTCAAATAACACATTAGTACTGCAAATAGTACACATTAGTGCTTACATCTAAGATACAAATTAGTATTTCAAATATTTGTTGCAACAATTTTTGTTTAATGGGTACTTCTACCTCATGAAGTAAACACTCTAATTAGGGCGGCTTTCGCTAATTCTGACTATTTTCAACTGAAATAGACTTCATACTAAAGTTTAAATCATTTTAAAACTAAATAAATTATTGATACGCAAGTGTTCTTTTAATTGTAATGTAAAAATTACATGTTAGTGGGCTTATATATTTTGAGTCTGTGGTACACGTTCAGTTTGAAATTTTACATCACATTTTGCTTCACACTGGAACTGAACTTAATGAAGTAATACACATAAGCTATTCAAATCTATGCAGCAACTATAAATTTAATGGACTATTAAATATTAAATAGTATTTTATGCCAGGCAAGGCAAGGCAAAAAAAAAGTAACAAAGCAAAAAAACATCAATTTACCCAGTACTCTTTTAAACAAAATTATCAATTAAATTTTGTTATGAATTATTTGTGCAGCTATATCTACACATAACATAAAAAGCACAGCTGTATATAAAAAGAAGAATATCTTTCTGTTAAAGTATTTACTTATTCTTAGTTAGCTGTTAATAAGCTGTGACAAAGACAGCTCAGTTTTCTGTGGAGTTTTGTAAAACCTTCTCCTCCTTGAAGTATTATTTAGTTTCAGAACTTTTAATAAGTAAAACTGATTCATGTCTCCAGCTCTGTCTTTTGTGTTCATATTCTGTTCAAGTCCTTTTATTATTTATGACATTCTTCTCTCATGTCACACTGCCATATGCACATAATGAGTCTCTCATAATACAATTTCAGACTTGCTTCTCATTTACTAGTTTAACTCTTTTCACAGGGTGGCAGGGTGGCACTGCTGCCTCTCAGTAAGGAGACCAAGGTTTGTGTCCTGGTTTTTGCCTGTATGGAATTTGGACATTCTCCCTGTGTTTTCATGGATTTTCTCCGGATGCACCAGTTTCCTCCCACTGACTAAAAACATACCGGTTTGAGGTATCATTACATTGGCCTCAGTGTGGGTGTGTTCACCCTGCGATGGAATGGCACCCTGTCCTGAATTTGTTCCTGCCTGGTCTGGAATAAGTGGAATAGAAAAATGACATGACCCTTTACTGAAAATGATATAATGCCTTCTTTTCTACTTTTTTATTCCAAAGGTTGAATTTCAGTATGTGAATGCAAGAAAAACACATTTTATTTAAACATCTCACACAGGTTAAATTAATAAAGCAGATAACTCCTGCTAATTTTTGAAAGGAAAAATAAATTAAATAAAAGATTTCCATTATTTTTAATGTACCCAATCTATATTACAGTTCCAAACTGATGTTTGGTACCTGCTTTGAGAGCAAACTGATGTGACCAATCAAGCAGCTCTGAACGTTAACTGTTTTTAAGTTTTTGAACTGAGAAAATTAAAAATAATAAGATGAGTCAATGATTAATTTTAAAAAGCATGCAAATCCACAATAAAGAAACAGAATGTTTGCATTCATGCTTGTAAAAGATCAAGAGTTATGAACAATTAAAATTAAGGCAAATTTAAAGTAATTGTCAGTTTCTACCCATGCTAGTCCTTAAGTATGACAAAATGAGCTGTTGTATGTGTCACACTCATTTTAAAAGTTCCATTTAGTCCAGACATACGTGTGCTTGAGCTCAGAACCACATGGTAGACCATTCTCATGATACAATATCAAATGCATTTGTGTAAGAGATACGCACTTTATAGGGCTGATAAAAAATTGATTACAAAATCTGAAATTGTAGTATCTTTTGTGTTTTTGAAATCAGTGGTGAATGGTTATAATTTTACATATTTCAAATGTCTCTCTCACTCTCAGTCAACTTTAAATGAATGAATGCTCTGGCTTGGAAGCTGCTGATATAAGCAGTTCTTGCTAGAACACCATAACACATCCTGGTTAAACAAACAAAGTGAAAAAGAATTTGCCTGATAAGAGCTGATATTTTACATATATAAGACAAGCAAAAAGATAACTGCTGTCTGCAATCGAGTGTCAGTTGCCACAAAACTGAGAACAGGGCCCTCTGTTACGATCTTAGAGCCCCTAAAAGCAAAGCTTGTTGACCGAAAAAGACAGCACACATCATGAAAATCTGAGAATTGTTGGGTTTAAAAAGGATGCAGATGGTGATAACCTGAATTATTTTCTTTTACATATATGGCCCATTTGGTTCCCAAAATTTATCCTGGAGCTTATGCAAACACATAAGGTGCATGCTTATTATATCAACTCCACAAAACGATTCCCTACTCATGATAACATTTTCAAGGTTTATGGACCACTGACTTAAACTGAAAGAAGCTTGTCATGGTCTTAAGTATATTTTATGCGGGTTTGCAGAGTCGGTTGTTCTTTGATTTTCATTCTGCCATGGTAGTTGACAAGCGCGCAAGGGGCCTAGTATTAAAGAAAGCAAAATACAAAGGCCTGCAGCCTCTCCTGATCTGTCCTGAGAAACTGAAGCTTATTTTTGGCTCTTTGTACTCTACATACAATTCTGAAGAGGAGACTCGTGTGGTGATAAGTTCACCAGTATCATCATGTTCTTCTAGTTATGCTAGTTGTTGTCTCACAGTAATAGTCATGGCAATCATCCTGTATTTTAGTACTGTGATTATGTTTTGTTACTAATTTTTCATATGTTCCTAGCTGCATTTTTTGTTTTTTAACTCTATTAGGGATTTTGCATGACACACAATTCTCTCATTTATTTTTACTTTTAATATTGAAATGGTTAAATTATTTTCGCATTTTGACTTCATTTTCCCATGACAGCATTTTGTTTTTAAAGGACACCACCATTTTGTGGTACATTTCCTTGTAGTTGCCACCACATCATTGTGCTGGGTTAGTCAGGAGTATGCAATGTGTGATATCATCACAGTGACAGTATGAAGGAGAGCTTTGAGCACTCCCTGGTTGTTCAGCATTATGGATATTCAAACAAACCTTTGTATGTGATGTAGGTACTAGCTCTTAAAATTTTCTTGTGAAATTTTGACAGTGATTTTGAATCTGACCACTTGTCTGAGTGATCTCCTCTTTGTGAGTTTGGCCCATACTTTAACTACATTTTCATCACCTGATTCTCTGTCTGTGTGGTTTGACAATTCAACAGATCTGATAGCACTATTAGGATAGTGCTTTTCTTTTCATAGTATTGCAATAATTTTGCTTCTTGTTCATTTTATTATTGCTCTGTTGATTTTATGTGCCGCTTCTTATTTAGTTTGTTATGTTCGCTAAGATTAACTGTATATACAGCATATTGTTCTTGAATAGCTTCCATGTTTACCAGTTTGGGTATAGGGATATTGTGACATAATTGTTCAAATTTACAGTGGATGGGTTCTATTAGGTGGGAAATCGGCTATTGTTGGGTTCCCGAACATCACTGTGAACTGTTAGACATTGCCGATTACCCTCCTTCTCCTCCTCTTCCTCCTTCTCCTCTTCCATTGGCAGACTATAGTAACTCTGTACTCTGATATACTGGACACAAGTGAGCTGGTCTTACCTGGTTTTATTCACTGTTGATGTCCACCACTGTAAAAAGTAACATCATAAAGTTGTTTCTTTTTTCTTAACTTAGTCAAAGTAATATGGAATTGAGATTTTTCTGAGGAGGAAACTACAGGAAGGAATTTTGCTATTTTTTGGCAGATTCAGGAAATCTAAAATTCATTCTGCATATCTGTATATTTTTACACATATAATGCTGCATATTGCTAAGACCTTAACAAATTGCCAGAAAATGAACTGGTTGGCACTGACACAACTGTTTTAATGAATTGCCTCTACAGTAGAAAGATTTCCTCCCACTTTACTACAATCTATAAACCACCTTACTTTTTCTTTGTCATCTATGTGCAGACCTTAATTTGATTGCTACATTCTGTTTTCTTCGCCCACTTCCTATAGAGTTCTCATTTCTCCCCAACATAAAAAGTAGTCCTGCATTGATTATATTTTTGCCTCATTAGTTTTAAATGCCTCATTCTCTTCATCCTCATTTCTGATAAGAATTCTATTTGTGTAATTGCACCTACCACATCTTCACCTATATGACCCAACCTGGAGACTCCATGCTACTTTCCTGAGTAACATAATGTTATGTGAGTCTGCTGACAAATTAGAAGGGTTTCTTAAATTTAATCTTGGCTTAGGTAATACATCTGAGAAGCAGTTATTAGCTTTATTTGTAGATACAGAAAAAACCCTCTGATATAATTGTAGGTATTAACTGTATTGCACATATTTGGGTTTAGTTTCAGTGTATGTGCATGGATTTGATCACTTCACTCTAGTCAGAATATTTTAAATAAAGGAGAGAATCAGATGGGATTTTCTATGATTGCCAAATGCTTTTTATAATTGCTATTGAATTCCTACATATTCCTCCTCTTCAGATGCAGTTAAAGATAATAGGATCCATAAGGGGAGGAGCTGAACACAAAGTATTTGTGATGATGATATGATGGCTCTGTATCTCTAAACGACTTTCATTCTAACCATTTGTATTAAATCTGTTAGTAAAGTGTTATAAAATCTCTGGATTGAAAATCAATTTGAATAAAAGCGTGCAAACCAGACTTGACTAGATCATTTTTCCTTAATGGTGTCAGACTAGTTGCAAAGTCCTAGGTGTAACTGTTAAAAGCAAACTTAAAGTTCACTTTAAAGTTAATTTTGCAACATGATGAAAATTAGAAAACTAATGTCACAATGAATATCCTCCCGAGGCTGCCATATGTTTTTCAGAGCATCTCAGTTTATACTATTTAACATGACCTTTAACAAATGAGACTTGATTGTAACTTTTTTATTTGAGATTCCAAACAACTAAGCATTAAAGAGACAACTCTGCAGTGACCTAAAGAAGTGGATGTTAGGACACTAGTAATCTTTCTATTACTGGACTGCAAATATATGCACTGAGACTTTATAATGGGGCGCAAGTCAATAAAAACACAAATGGCTTTGCTGCCATGAAAAAGTAATCTTGCTCAAAATCTTCTCTATATGCTATAGTCTGTGCTCCAGTAAACATGAATTGTCATTAATTTACCATCAAACCAGTGATCCAGCATTTCTTTTAAATATGGACCACTGTAGGACATGCTTTAAATAGGGATGTTCTTGTCACCTGTCTCTGTGTATGACAATCATATATTCTATACCCTACATAATACCCAGTTTTTAGAAGTTACTGGTTATCAAGAGCTTTTTGAGATCTCTAGATAGATAGATAGATAGATAGATACTTTATTAATCCCCAAGGGGAAATTCACATACTCCAGCAGCAGCATACTGATAAAAAACAATATTAAATTAAAGAGTGATAAAAATGCAGGCATAACAGACAGTAACTTTGTATAATGTTAACGTTTACCCCCCCCGGGTGGAAGTGAAGAGTCGCATAGTGTGGGGGAGGAATGATCTCCTCAGTCTGTCAGTGGAGCAGGACAGTGACAGCAGTCTGTTGCTGAAGCTGCTCATCTGTCTGGAGACGATACTGTTCAGTGGATGCAGTGGATTCTCCATGATTGACAGGAGCCTGCTCAGCACCCGTCGCTCTGCCACAGATGTCAAACTGTCCAGCTCCGTGCCTACAATAGAGCCTGCCTTCCTCATCAGTTTGTCCAGGAGTGAGGCGTCCTTCTTCTTTATGCTGCCTCCCCAGCACACCACTGCGTAGAAGAGGGTACTCGCCACAACCATCTGATTAAACATCTGCAGCATCTTATTGCAAATGTTGAAGGACGCCAGCCTTCTAAGAAAGTATAGTCGGCTCTGTCCTTTCTTGCACAGAGCATCAGTATTGGCAGTCCAGTCCAATTTATCATCCAGCTGCACTCCCAGGTATTTATAGGTCTGCACCCTCTGCACACAGTCACCTCTGATGATCATAGGGTCCATGAGGGGCCTGGGCCTCCTAAAATCCATCGCCAGCTCCTTGGTTTTGCTGGTGTTCATGTTTAGGTGGTTTGAGTTGCACCATTTAACAAAGTCCTTGATTAGGTTCCTATACTCCTCCTCCTGCCCACTCCTGATGCAGCCCACGATAGCAGTGTCGTCAGCGAACTTTTGCACGTGGCAGGATTCTGATGGAAGTCCGATGTATATAGGCTGAACAGGACCGGAGAAAGTACAGTCCCCTGCGGCGCTCCTATGCTGCTGACCACAATGTCAGACCTGCAGTTCCTGAGACGCACATACTGAGGTCTGTCTGTAAGATAGTCCATGATCCATGCCACCAGGTATGAATCTACTCCCATCTCTGTCAGCTTGTCCCTAAGGAGCAGAGGTTGGATGGTGTTGAAGGCGCTAGAGAAGTCCAGAAACATAATTCTTACAGCACCACTGCCTCTGTCCAAGTGGGAGAGGGATCGGTGTAGCATATAGATGATGGCATCCTCTGTTCCCACCTACTCCTGGTATGCGAACTGCAGAGGGGCGAGGGCGTGGCGGAACTGTGGCCTCAGGTGGTGAAGCAGCAGCCGCTCCATGGTCTTCATCACATGTGACGTCAGGGCGACAGGCCTGAAGTCATTCAGCTCACCAGGACAAGGTACTTTTGGGACTGGGGTGATGCAAGATGTTTTCCAACGCCTCGGGACTCTCCCCTGTTCCAGGCTCAGGTTAAAGATACGCTGTAGAGGACTCCCCAGCTCCAACGCACAGGCCTTCAGCAGTCATGGCGATACTCCATCTGGACCCACTGCTTTGTTGGCACGAAGTCTCCTCAACTCTCTGTTTACCTGGGCTGCTGTAATTGTGGGTGGGGGGAAACGCTCTCCTATGCTTGTATCAGCAGAAGGATGGGTGGGAGGTGAGAGTGGGTTAGGGTGGTCAAACCTGTTAAAGAAGTTGTTCATCAGATTCTCTCACGAGACGTCACCCCACTTCGAGCTGCAGCCAGTGATGATCTTCATCCCATCCCACACTTTCTTCATGCTGTTATTCTGCAACTTCTGCTCTATCTTTCTCCTGAACTGCTCCTTCGCCACCCTGAGCTGGACTCGGAGTTCCTTCTGCACACGCTTAAGCTCATGCTGATTACCGCCTTTAAAAGCCCTTTTTTTCTGGCTCAAAAGGCCCTTGATGTCACTTGTAATCCATGGCTTGTTGTTAGCATAGCAGTGTACTGTTCTTACTGGAACCACAATGCCCATAAAGAAGTTGATGTAGTCAGTAGTGCAGTCAACAACCTCTTCAAAGTTCTCACTATGTGACCCCTGCAGGATACCCCAGTCCGTAGTTCCAAAGCAGTCTCTCAGAGCCTGCTCTGCCTCATGGGACCAGATAATGTGTGTTCTCTGTGGAAGAAAACAACAGACTTCATAATTTAGCTCACAGAATCAAGGATTTCATTATAATTCTACAAGTAGAATTGTGACACTGGACAGAATCCCGTATTGCCAAGATGTCTTCCCTTTTCTCAGAGCACCATCACTTTTATTTGTTGTTCACCATCACGTGATGTCACAGTGCCATGGTTCTATCAAAAGTCCATTACACATCAAGCAAGCAAGTTTGCAATATCTGCTACATTCCCCTTTCTAATATTGCTTGTTTTTGGAGTGAGCTGTGTGTGAACTGCTTTGTCACAAATATAATCTTCTAGCAACACACTATTATTTTGTATGTACAGTACAAGTTGGAAACTTTGTCAAAACTAACCTGCCTAACTTCCATTAATATCTGGTCCCCAATATGAACAGGTGACAAAACATGGCAAAAGGGTGACAGGTCATGAAAAAGACCTATAATCTAAACCATGACCTTCACTGACCTGACCAAAAAGCATCTTGACCCCCAACTCCACAGGCAGTCTTCGGCCTACCCAGGCCCAAAATGGGGAACTGACTTAGCAAGTTCAAAAATATTCTTTAAATAAAAGTTACAAATACACAAATTACCTTTCATGGGTGAGGATAAACCATAAAACCTGTGGCTTGAAAGACAAGTCCAAAAAAGAAGCTCTATAAAAATATTTAAATGAATAAAGGCACAAAAAATGAAACATGAAAATTGAGAAAAATAAGGCAAGGTTAACAAGTTGAAATTGAAATTCAAAAATGAAATCCAAAGAACAGAGAAAAAAAATCCACAAAAACTCCTATTAGAATCAAAACAGCACTCACCAAAAACACAGCTAACACTCCAATAAACAATGAATCTCTAAGAGACTACCTGCCCACCTGAAATATAAAGACATTGGGACCCTCAGCAGTGATGTCAGAGTGGACCTGAGCTTTCACCCACAAAACATAAGGAACTTTGGAAAAGTTAATACATAAAACATAATTGTTAAACAATAAATAAACAATATTGACAAAATTAGAAAAAAGAAAAAGAAAAAAACACATGAAAAATAATAATTCAAATATCCATCCATCCATCCATCCATGTTCCAACCCGCTGAATCCAAACACAGGGTCACGGGGGTCTGCTGGAGCCAATCCCAGCCAACACAGGGCACAAGGCAGGAACCAATCCCGGGCAGGGTGCCAACCCACCGCAGTAACTCAAATATAATACCTAAAATTAATATACACATAAGCCGGGGAACAAATTCCCTAAAAGATATGTTAGGGTAGTGCCCTCTTGATTCTACCAAACGATTTTAAGAAATTTACACAAAGATGATCTGAGGAAATACAGTGGAACCTCGGTTCACGAACATCTCGGTACACGTACAACTCGGTTTTTTACGACCAAAAAGTTCGCCAAACTTTTGCCTCGGTTCACAACCACACACTCGGTATACGAACAAGCCAGTTTCCCTTTCAGTTTGTGAGCGGCGATTATTTCCGCACGTGTTATATTGTTCTCGGTCAGACGTGCGTGCTTGCACGTGACGTGCGTGCGTGGTTTCGCTGTGAACTCTTTGTGCTCCATTTCATTTCCCTTCCGGTTCATACGCGCAGATTACTGTATTTAAGCACGTGTTCAGCCTCTCCCTGTTCATTGTTCTCAATCAGATGTGCGTGCTTTACCTGTTAACTCTTTGTGCTCTACAGTATTTTGTGTGCTTTTGCAGTTAACCATGGCTTCTAAGCAAGTGAAGAGTGGTGAGAAGAAAGTGTTGCAATCTTACTTTTCTCTTTTTTCAAATGTTCATTTTTTTCCCTGTGCTTAAAACTCATTTTAAAAAGAGTGTTTACAGCGATCGGGTTGTAATGCTATTAGCATGAACTCCTGTAATGTTACTTTCTTGGTTGGCTTTTAAATAAAGTTCGGATTTGTTCAAATGTTCCTTTTTTTCCCCCTGTGCTTAAAACTCATTTAAGAAGAGTGTTTACAGCGATCGGGTTGTAATGCTATTAGCATGAACTCCTGTAATGTTACTTTCTTGGTTGGCTTTTAAATAAATTTCGGATTTGTTCAAATGTTCCTTTTTTTCCCCCTGTGCTTAAAACTCATTTAAAAAAAAGTGCTTATACAGCGATCGGGTTGTAAGGCTATAGCACGAACTGCTGCAATGTTACAGAGAGAAAGTGGGATCGCGTGCTGCTGAGAGAGAGAGAGAGAGATAGAGAGAGAGGGGGGGCTTGCGTGCTGCTGAGGAGAGAGAGAGAGAGAGAGAGAGAGAGGGCTCGCGTGCTGCTGAGAGAGAGAGAGGCTCGCGTGCAGCTGAGCAGGGAGCCTGGGTGTTTGTGTCAGTGTTATTCAATGTTTTTTACATTAGTTTACTATTACACTGTGCATTCTATGGTGTAATTAACTATATTTGTGCTTAAAAATCTTTAAAAAAATATATTTACATACAGTTCGTACGGTCTGGAACGGATTAATTGTATTTACATACAATCCTATGGGAGAAATTACTTCCGTTCATGACCAAATCGGTTTACGACCAGAGGTTTGGAACGAATTATGGTCGTGAACCGAGGTTCCACTGTAATGGGAAAAGGATTTTTCTAAGAATTTCAGATAAGGAATTTAATTCAGTAATTCAAAAAATATATAGTTTTCTTCAAGAATTTGGAAAGCATGCCATAATTAAGAATCAACATAAGATTTGTACATCATGCATATATTTCTCATTAAACACTGTGCAAAATATATTCAGGACTGGATCAAAATTAAAAATATCAAATGTCTGACTTACTAAGTTATACGTTTTAGGAATGCTTTACACTTGAACAATTGTAGTTTAAAATATTTGCATATCTATCAATTTCTTATGTGGTCACTATAGTCTCTTTTGTGGTAGGTTTTGAATGTTTCTATTTGTTTTCCTGCTGCTGTGAGTGTTTGGAACAGTATGAAGAACACCGATACCTGTAAGGAGGTGGTGCTTAGGTGAAGTGAGTGAAGTGGAGAGCTGCACAATGTATAATTTACTTTAATTTAATGTTGTTAGTAAAAAAACAAATACACTTAAAATGTCATTTTAAATGCTAGTTTAAGAACTGTATCGCAATAGACCATGGGTGAATGTCTAGGGGAATATTAAACATACTTAATCTGAACTGTGGCATTTTCTAATGTCTAAACCTTAGCACTTTACCCAAAGGTAGGAAAAGTGGATCAGAAGGAATGATATTAAATGTCTGAAATTAACACCTTATTTGTGTTCATGGCAGTAGTACTTATTAGTCACTTACTAGATTAGTGACTGCCAGGACAAAAATGACTCTTTTAGAAAAAAACTTTTATTATTGATTTCTTTACTGCTATACCTCTAAATGCACTTATGGTGCATTGTTATTCTGTGTGGCCCTAGATTATATGTTATTAGGAATAAATGATTAAAATAGAAAACCTTTTTTATGTATTTCTGAATGGTATGTTTAAATCCTGCAGTTCGATTAATTCAAACATCCCCCTTTTTTATCCACTTAGCAGTTTCTACTTTGGCCCCAGTAAAGAGGAGGGAAGCTGATTTTGTTAAAATATCCTTTTGGGAAATTAATTCATTTTGCTAAAGTGTCTTAATAATTACAGTGACATCAAGGTTAATTGCCTAATCTGTATTGCCATAGTGCAGTCCTGTAGAAATCCCCACACAATCTGTTCTATAATTAGTGCCAGAAGATCCACATATAGTGGGAAGCTTTGACCTAAATAAAGTTTCTTTATGCAGGTAGCTAATAATTACAAACTCAGAAACTGCTGTCAATTCATTATTTGTTCTAAATTGCTCTATGGAGAATTCTGCAAAGATTAGATCCTGTTCAGTAGCCCTGAATAATTCATTTTGACAGGGGCAAATAAAGTATAAAGTTGTTTGACTTTAAGAAATCCTCAACTATAATATTAAACTGATAAAAAATAAGGAAATGATCTATTATGTATCTGAATTATTTATTTTTTGTTTTGCCATCTACCCAAAAATGAGCTATACTGTAATATGTGTTGTAATATAGTACATCAACAGGTAACACTACTTGAATTTAACACAATCAGTAAATTTAACAACATAATAAATATCGATGAAGGGAAATTTTAATAGTAAATGAATATATCAAACATTCACTATATTCCAAAAATGGAAAATGAGACAACAAGCAGTTTCAATTTAAATAAAATTTAAGATGCTTCTACCCCACATTAATGCTTTTATGTTTAACCAGTATATAAAAATTATATTACTCTTTCAAATTTAATGTTGTAAAGTTTGATTGAGCTCAGAATTATTTTGGATCCTTTTTTTTCCCAAAAAAACATTTAGTGAAATAATTGGAAGAATGCTTAAAAATCTTTTTTTTAAATAAATAAAATAGTGGTCATTAGCAGATCAGTAACAATAAAAAGTCAAAGTAATTATAATGCAATAGTATAAGCCAAATACCACTGACTCACTCATCATGAAATCTCCTGAACCATGAAGACTTGGGACTTGAAATTTGGAATGTAGGTTACCCTTGGCACATAGGTGCTCGCTAAGAAACGGTTTTAAAAATTTCGTGGTCCAAGCACAAAATTTCTTATAGTTTTTTAGACCCATTTGTATGTCTGTCCGCTTTTCACGAGAGAACTACTTAATGGATTTAGATCAGGTTTTTTTCTGTAATTTGCTTGACCATTCCATTGATTTTGCAACTTTCTCATCACTTACGGTACCAATTTATTAGCGCAAATCTGAGAGACACTCATCGGGCTGCGGAGAGGGGGATGGGGCCCTCCTCACTCACACGTCTGCCCCGGGGCACAATCTTAACTCCACTTAGCGAACGAGAGAACTACTTAATGGATTTAGATCTTTTTTTTTTTTTTATATAATTTGCTTGAACATTCCGGTTGGTTTTGAAACTTCTCTCATTGTGCTAAGAATCATAGTTCGCTTGCAGGAGTGATATATTCGTGCTAATCTGAGACAGAGGCTGCG
This sequence comes from Erpetoichthys calabaricus, assembly GCF_900747795.2. Classification (NCBI taxonomy): domain Eukaryota; kingdom Metazoa; phylum Chordata; class Cladistia; order Polypteriformes; family Polypteridae; genus Erpetoichthys; species Erpetoichthys calabaricus. The sequence continues at coordinate 222,903,032 of NC_041394.2, read as the reverse complement.
GGCTGAGGGGAGGGGGAGAGTGATGTCAGTAATAGAGAGCTGGGCACGGCCCTCCTCACTGTCCTGTTTCACTAATATGTGGGCAAAGCCGCAGGGGATGGGTAGTATATATATATATATATATATATATATATATATATATATATACAGTATATATATATATATATATATATATATATATATATATATATATTATATATATATACAGTATATATATATATATATATATATATAATATATATATATATATATTTAAACACCATGATGGCCAAATTCTGTCGGATTTTAAATGATTAATTTTATATAAGTAAGATTGCCTTTTTCATGCAGTTCAAGGTTCAAATTTTAGGAAGAGTAAAATGATTTAACTCATTAAAAGCTTGAAAAAGTCAGCATAAACAATATTTCGATGATCAGATGAGTAAACATAATATTAAGTGATAAGTTGTTTAACCTCTTTTTTGTTTTTAAACAGTGTTCCACTTAAAATAATTTACTGAATTAAGTCTGTCCATTTGACCTCACACTAATATGCTGATTAATAATAATTACAACCATAATTATGTGCATATCACATTATATTTGGTTTGTTTATTCTTATTAAGCATACTTCACATTAAGTCCTTTGCTTTGTATACAAATACCGTTTGTAAATTAAAACACAAAATTACAAACAACACAAGCAAACATAACAGTGAGCATAACAACATGTGAAAGATAAAAAATATTAATTTTAAAGACCAAAATATTTCATAAAGTGTCAAAAATTCTACACTTAAAACTCCTTCCCAGTTGTTAGGAGTCAGCTATACAGATCCTTGGTCTCCGTTCCCTAACTGCAATATACGTTTTTTTAAGACCCAGCACTTTTAAATCTCTTGCTGCCAGGTCTCACCATCTAATCATCTGTCTTTCTCTTGATCTTCTTCCTTCCACCAACATCTGCCATGTTTTTTCAATTGGGGCTTACTCCGTACCACATTCAGCAGGCCTGAACTACCTCATCCTGCTTTCCATGACTTTCTCCACAATAAACCTGACTCTTACTATTTTGGACTTCCATATTTGACCTTCTTTTCTTAGAGAGATCACCAGGAGCCATCTCAGCAATGCACATTTATGTTCTGAGCAGGGCTAACCCTTCCTTCCTCCTAATGATGCAAACTTCACACCTATACAGCAACATTGGTTAAGTCGCTCTCTTATACAACTACACTTAAGGTTTTTGTTTGCCTTTCATCATTTATAACTCTTCCCACTTCCATTATACACAGATTCCTGTGGAACAGTGCAAATTGTATTCATCAGTAACAATGGCACATCTACCACATGGTTCCCTTTAACCCTTTAACCGCCAACTCCCTAAATATTCCCCACGCCAGGTGAAATCTGAACAATTTCGTTTTTTTACTTTTTTACATTTTTTTACATTTTTTTTACATTTTTTACATTTATTCAAGCAGTATTGACCACTAAATGTTGTGCAAGTTCTAGAAATGGGCAAACACATAATAAAACACAAAATGTACCTTTTCTCAGGCTTCTGGATTTATTGTCTACTACAAAACGGAACAGTCAAAAGTAATTCAAAAGTCAAAAGTAGTTCAGTCAATCATAGTTTCATTCCCAGTATTTGAGTTTGCTGTGCCACAGGCCAAAGCAGGGAACTGCACAAAGTCCTGGATTGCTGGGACACTTTGAGCAGAAGGTCTTGACGTCTCTACGCTGACCCTTCTTTGAACAGACACGACAGCGTTTTTCTGAAAGTCCAAAGTCCTTACATTCATCTGGCAACACTGCTGAAATACTACTCATAGGATCCTCTTTGCCAGTGTATACACGAAATCTATAAATGTAACCTGAATTCTCAGCTAAGCAAAACATCTTGATACCAAACCGTGCCCTTTTCAATGGTAGATACTGTCGAACTGTAAGCGGCCCTTCCACAACAATAAACTTTCATCAACTGCAACTGACGGTCCTGGCATGTAGGGCAACTGAAATGCTTCAAATAAATGATCAATCAAAGGATGTAGCTTGAACAAGCGGTCGCGGTTTGGATCTTCTTATCTGGCTCATTTCTGTTGTCATTCAAATGAAAGAATTTCAGCAGCAAAAGAGAATCGGTTACGTGTCATGACAGCTGCAAAAATAGGTGTTGCATACATAGGATCTGTAGACCAGTACATCTCAATATCTGGTTTTCTGATTATTCCCATCAACATCAAAATCCCAATGAATTTTTTCATTTCGTTTTCATCAGTGTCAAACCAAGCACAAACACGGGAATGTGGAGGTAAATTGGGATTTTTCTCAATAAACTGTGCTGCATACAGATTTGTCTGATGAACAAAATATCTGATCAAATCAGGTGACACAAACAGCTCATAAAACTGCTCAGCAGTGTAACTGTTTACATCAACAGTAAAGCCACACGTTGCCTCAAACGGATGCAGAAAAGGTAGTTCACCTCGGGCAGCAGTCCAGTTGAGATGCTGGGGATACACCCACTCATCGCCGTCATCCAATGCGTCTTCATTCACAGTATCATGCAGCGCACGTTGCTGCTCATCATTGTCGCTAAAATCTTCTTCAGAACTGCTACAATCATGATCAGAACAGTCCAAAATCGCCTGCAAAGCCTCACTTGAAGTCAGTTTACGTGCTGTTACATGCGAATCACGTCACATGACCGGCCAAAACAACCACAGACTTGTCGAAATACAACGTAGTAATAATACCCATGCCAAACCGTCAGTTATACTACTTGCCAGGCATTCATATAACCACAGGCAAATGTGCCGGATAATTCCGGCAGTATGGCGTTAGCAATAAAACAACGGTGCCGGATATATCCGGCAGAGGGCGGTTAAGGGGTTAAAAGTCAGGAAAGATAATTTATGGAAAGGACAGTGCCACTGCAAAAGAATTTTAAGAATACCTGCATTTTGAGATCACACTGTATATTTTTATGTATAGGTAGGGACATTTTTTTTTTCAAATAAAGGAGGAAGTGAAGCTATTTCTGGGGCCAGAACTTGAAGTGACGTCATTGTGCCTGAGACCACAAGTGACGTCATCTCTAGGGCTGGAACTGAAAGTCACATCATCGGGGCCAAGCGGAATATCCCGTAAGTGGTCTGCAGTGGAGTGAGAGAAAGAGTTAGTGCACTCTGCCACTCCCCTGTCCAGCAGGGAATTACTCTCATTCAGGCCTTTTAGCTGCCTCCAATGCGCACGTGTGTGACTATATATATATATATATATATATATATATATATATAATTTATTTTTATTTTTTTTTTGACAAAAGTACATGCAATAATGACATCAAATACACACTCTTATGAAAAACAGTGGATGGATTGGTATTCCAATTTTCTAAGCATTTGTTTAAGTAAATAGTAAATGCTAAGTAAATGCTAAGAAAATGCTTTTTCCTTTTAGGTTTTAAAGTATAAACTTAATATGACATGGCAAATGTTTCACTGTATATTACAATTTGTAAAAGTGCATGTGTTAAATTTGGCTGGTGCAGCACATGTTTCTGTGTTTGTGAACAATCATTTTCCGGTACTTGAATAGTTTAAATAATGTGCCAGTCATTATAAAACTAATTCATAATTAATGTTATTACTACCAAAACAGCATTTTGTATTTATATTCAGATCAATTCATTGTAATCTTATGTGGTATAGTGGGTCTGCGGCTCTAAATGAATGGACAGTTTTTTAAATAAATAATCACTGCATCCGTGGCTTAAGGAGGGGGTGTGGTAGTCTGGCCGGTGCGGTTCCCGGGTGTGATATGGGTAGGGTGTGCGGGATCGCCCGTGTCCGTAATTGATGCTGGGAGCTGCTGTTCGCCACACCTATGCCACGTTTCCATTTTAAATAAGAGCACGAGTGCGGAGGGAAAAAAAAAAGATCAGAGAAAAAAGAGAGATCCGAGAATGGAGGTGAGAGAAGGCAGAAGGTGAAAGAGCCAGTGCGGGAGCGAGCGAGAGCAGGCTCGCTGAAGTAATAGCAGGCAGTATGGTGGGAGCATGAAGTGGGACCAGTACCATCACATCTTAGAGTATGTAGTGTTCTGACATGGAAATTTACGGTGCTTATACAGATAAAGAAATATGACACAATCACAGAAAAATATAAAACCGTGCAATGATTGCATGTATATATTATGTTGATTTTTACTCAGTAATACTTTAATAAAGAAATGTATGCCTCTTCATTTTATTGAAAATGTAGAGCTGATTTGGCTTTCAGAAAGTCCTCTGGGTTAATTCACATTTCAAGTGCAAAACTTGATGTTTCAGTTGCTAAACATTTTTACAGACTATTTAGAATGGGAATATTAATCTTATTTGCAACCTGAATTACATTTTTTACCAAATTTTAACATATTTAAAAATATCTCCTTCAATGCTTGAAGAATGCAGAAAAGCAAAATAATGATTGAAAAATACATTAAAATTATGCAGAAAAACTCAACTGGTATTATACAAAATACAAATTTATTGACGTAAAAGAATTAATATATAGCATAAGTTATTTTAAATATTTTACAGTGGATTAAAATCATAATCAAAAAATTGTGATGATTTTGCCAAACATACTTCTAATATATATATAAATGAAAATGCATGGGGAAAAATACAATATTTGTAAAGTTGTCTTCTGTATTTATAATTTGCAATTTATACAATCTCTGTGGAGGGCAGGGTGGTGATGCTATGCTAGCACTGCTGCAAGGAGGCCGGGGTTCATGTCCAGGGTTCTCCCTGCATGGAGTTTGCATGTTCTAACTATGTTCATGTGGGTTTCCACTCACAGTCTAAAGACATGAAGGCTAGTTGGTCCACCGATGTGTGTGCGTGTTTACCCTGTCCAGGGATTGTTCCTGCCTTGCTCCTTGTGCTTGCTGGGATAGGCACCTGCTTCCCTGTGACACTGCTCAGGATAAAAGTGGGTTTTGAAAATGGATGGTTGAATGGATAATTTTTGTGTAATGTGACCATAGGCCTGTGGAAACTGTTGATACAGTAGATGCTGTTGTATGGATCACAACACTTTTTTCAGTAAAAATACAGAATGCATTGTTGCATTGTTAAATTTAAATAGGTAACTTTTCGTAATAGTACTAAATTGAATATGTATGTTTATTTAGACCCCTCAAGGTTCACTTTATGTTAATTTTAGTGGAGTACAATCATAGTTCAAGAGGTATTTTGGCAGAATCTTAATTACTTTAAGCAACAGCAAATAACTGACAAGTTAATACAATTTATTTCCTGTTTGAGAGACACTTTATAATGATACCAAAAAATTAGTGTCAAATAATATTTTTAAGAAGTTAGAAGATGGTAGAGATAAACTTCTCAATTTTAAACTATTCTTGCAACAGTCAAGATGACCAAATCTTCCATAAAAAATAACTAGGGCAAATGTAAACATTAATGACAAAAAGGCAAAATAATTTATTAGTTAAATGTAATCATAGGAAGTGATTACAAGGCTGTGATCCTAAAGGACAAAGAAAACACAATCAAAAAAGCCTATGAAATTTTTCAGCTTAGGTTCTGTCCTCAAGATGGAGTGGCTACTTGAATTGCTCACTTACTGTAAGTACAACAATAATGCACTCCCTCTTATGTCTCTTTCAGTCTTCCTTAATCTCTAACCCCCTTGTCACCCGCAAATATTGCGACTAGGTTACTAGTCTGAGGGGAAAAACGTTCATTTTTATAGCACATTTTCCTGCAATGAGTGTAACTCAGTTTTTTTTTCAAATGGTAAAAGAAAAGTTGCAATTATAAAAGTAAAAGTAGAAAAACCCAGTGTTCAAGAGAGGTTAAAGTTTTGAGTCTCTAAAGGTTATAGTGAAAAAATCAGTGCCTGCTTTGACAAATATATGCTAGGGAAGAGAGGAAAATAAAAAGTCCAGCCTGCATTAGAGGGATAAAAAAGAAAAACTCTGGGACTTACAGTGCTCACCCAGCTCCACTTGGGCATTCTGCAGTCATTAATGTCTACATATAATAAAACATTCGACAAAATATACTTGTGCTGATCTCATTATAGTACGACCTTCATTCTTAGTTAGTGCCAAACATGGCTGCAAATTTGTCTCTAAAACATGAACAACTGTGTCACCTAGATATGAAACAAGATGCTCTGCTGATGGCAAGAGAGAAGATTCTAACTTCCTTTAAGCTGTTATTCACAAGTAGTTTAAGCGAGTATGCAAAACATGAGAGGCGTTCACCGTTTCACCAAGGTAATTCCTTTTCTTCTGAATTTAAATCCTCCCACAAACCTTCATCATCTAGATCCACTTCTTCACTCCCACTGTCATCAGAATATTGCTGCTGTGGCATGTGAACCTTTAGGGCACACTTAATGTTTGAAGCATTGTCTCTTATAATACAGCTTACTTTCTGACAAATGCCATATTCTTCCACAATCTCATTAAAGGTAGAAGCAATTTGCACTCCGCAGTGTCTGCCTGTAAAATGCCTGCAGTCCAAGAGGTAGGATTCAAGTGCATAATAACTCTTTGATTTGGAGCACACATGTGCAGTCACTCCAAGGAAGGTGTGTACCCCGTGATCAGACCATAAGACTGCTGTTACTGAGACAGATGATTGACTATTCAGCTTCTCCGCAATAGTCCTGCTTGACTTTTCTTACCAACATTGGTATCCATTTCTCTGTAATCATTGTTCTTGTTATTTTTCTGTACTTATTGTCCATAACCTCAAGAAAGTGTCTAAAATACTTACTGTCAACAACTGACAGAGAAGGACAACTCCCAATTATTAGATTGTGGATAATGGCTTCATTGATAGCTTGTTGTCATGGCAATTGTAGACTTACACATTTTGTGCAAAGGATGCTATAGTTGGCTAAGTGAAATCTTTTGGTTACCCTGCTTTATACTGCAAAAATCTGACATGCAAAGAAAAAGGAGAAAATGCCATTAACAATAGAGAAAGGGAATAGCAATCTGAAACAACAAAAAGGCAATAAATATAATTTAATTATTCAATAACAATGATAATAAGTAATCCAACAAATAATTAGACCACTGGATCATAACTATTAATACTAAAAAACAACTGCAGCAAAAATATATGTATAAAAAAAAATTAAACACAACAAACCCAGGCCTGTTCTGAAGGAATCCTGAGAAATTCTGGACAATTTCCTCTATATAGCACTTTTATTTCCTCCCAGAGGTCCCTAGAAAAATGCATGCGGGTGTCCTATTATATTTCAAACTCATTTTCCTCTCTGCTGAAGTCAGAAACAATTTAAACAAAAATTCTTTTTCAAAGATCAAATTAAACTAAACCTGTGTGTGCCTAGGCAGTTTGTTGCAAGAAGTAGGAAAATTGATACGGTGTTAACATATAATAATGAAACATTGAGACCCCATTGTTATTATTACTTGTATGTTTTCAAATACTGCATATCCTTATTTCTAGCTGCATCTGGTGCTGCCAGGTTGCTCAGTACATCATTATAAACAAGGTCATGGTCATCTGCAGTTGGAAGTGGGGGACAAGGAGGACAAGCAGAGGAAACCCTTTTAGCCATGATGCTCACTTCACCTGACATATAGTATAACTAATCCAATTATGACAGTAGACAGCATTCCATTAAATCCCTCTTGCACTGACCATGATTTTATCATTGGTAGTTTGGCAATGGCATGTGGTAACTGCTTGATTTGGCCAATGCTTGGATATTTTTTTTCTTATCATGATGGATCTCACCATTATCTACTAGCTTCGCACTCACCCATCTGTTGCCTGTAATGTTACCTGATGTGACAAACCAGTTTTTTACTGCTTCATTTAGCCTAAAAATGCTTCAAATATGCCTTTTCTTTTTTTCAAAAATTAAGTATACGTTTTTGTGACTGGCATTGACTGGAGGGCCCGTTGAGTGGGGTTGGGTGTGTTTGGGGGGGTGGGTATTGAGGTCGGGGCGTCCATTATGCTAGTGAGTGAATCCATCATACAAGGCTTTTAATATTTCCCACTTGCCAAACTTTTAGTTGGTTGCAAATACATGATGACTGATTTCACAGTTAATGCCCATAATGTGACATAACTAAACCTTCAAACACAGCCATAGCCGGGATCACAGCTTTGAATTTAAAGTGATTGGATATAACTGAATGAACATTTTTACATGTCTTTGCAAAATAAAGTGGAAGTTGATTCTCGAGCACATAATGGATTTGTTGTCTTTAATGGTCTTGAAAAAAAAATATGAGCTTGCTTTGCCCAAGACCATGACAAGATCGAGACGAAAAGCGGTCAAGTCCATGACAAGACCAAGATCTTGAAAATGGGGTCCAGAGACCAAACTCGAGTACTACAGTACTACCAGAAAGTCCAGATTGACAACATTTCTGTTGCTTTGGGACTTTCCTTGCAGAATAAAGATTTTAACATGTCATCTGGTAAGCCTTAGGTTCACTCTTAAAGAGAAAGAAAATATCTGTGCCACATCTGACCCCAAGCACATTGGAAACAGAATCATGGCATACTTGGAGGAGACGTCTGTAGATGTAAGATAGTTATGGTCTCTAATGATAGCACCAGAGAGTGACAACATGTTTCATGTTAATCAAAACATGCAAGTCAAAACTCCAGTATACTCTGTAAACATGACAGTAATGATCCTATAATGCAGATTGGTTTCCAGCACGCTACCAGAAGAAAAAAGGAAGGTGTCAAAAACAAAAGTCTGCAAGAAGTAGGACAAACCAAGCAGCAGAATATAGGAGGCAGGACTTTGGGAGCAAAAAAGGAATACAACCAAAGAGCACAGAAAAGTCATAAGGAGATGAGTGACAGAATAGATAGATGAACATGACCAGCTAGACCAGAGTGCAGACTGAAGTCATTTGCGTTTATTGTTTTCGTGGTATTTTTCAGACCTTAAATCATTGCACTAATGTTAAGAAAGCTGTGATTGGGAATGAGAAAATTCATAATATCAAAGAAGGGTGCCTGGTTCCTGCAAAATAATAGCCATTTTGTCTTTTGTGGTACTGGTTCCTTTAGGAGTTGTTCCAATCTGTTTGTAATTGTTGTATAGTTCACTGGGCTGATATACAGAAGCGTGCTTCATAAGAATAAACTAAATTGAATAATACCAAAGGGCGGCACGGTTGCGCAGTGGGTAGCGCTGCTGCCTCGCAGTTGGGAGACCTGGGGACCTGGGTTCGCTTCCCGAGTCATCCCTGCGTGGAGTTTGCATGTTCTCCCCCGTGTCTGCGTGGGTTTCCTCCGGACGCTCCGGTTTCCTCCCACAGTCCAAAGACATGCAGGTTAGGTGGATTGGCGATTCTAAATTGGCCCTAGTGTGTGCTCGGTGTGTGGGTGTGTTTGTGTGTGTCCTGCGGTGGGTTGGCACCCTGCCCAGGATTAGTTCCTGCCTTGTGCCCTGTGTTGGCTGGGATTGGCTCCAGCAGACCCCCCGTGACCCTGTGTTCGGATTCAGCGGGTTGGAAAATGGATGGATGGATGGAATAATACCAAAGTATGGCATTTTTTTCAGGGTAGCATATGTATTAAATTGTGTTTTATATTTAAAGTACCTTGTGACGATGCATGTTCGCTCCACACTCCCATCTTGCTTTTGGGAGCCCTTGAACCTGACACCGTCGGTAATGTCACTGATGAGCTTGGCAGTGAGGCACAACAGTGAAACAAGGGGATGGTGTAAAAGTGCCAAGTGCTTTTATTTTAAAAACAACAAAACAGTGTCCAAATAAATAGTGCTGTGCATCAATTTCTTAAATAAATAATCCAATAAAAACAGAGGTGAAAAGTGGAGGTTAAAATCCAATAGAAAAAAACCTTTAAAAAAAAAAAATGAGGTTAAAACAATGGCTGGAAGCAGTTCTTTAAAAACACAAAGCCCCATGCCTTCTATCACTGGTGACTCCCCCCGTTTCTCCCATCCAGGCTCTGCACCAGGGGAGTCACCCTACATGCAGCTGACCTTCTTTGCTCTACTGGTCTGGTGGCGTTCCAATCCCTGGCTCCGGTTCTGCTCACCCAGACCGAGACTTGGGGTCCCCAGCGACCAAGACACTCACTATGGGGCTTCTATTCCAAAACTCCAACTCCCGCTGCCTTCGCTGCAGTGAGCCAACCTTCTCCTGGTCACTCCTGCTCCAAACAATTGCTCAGCAGGAACGACCACTACTGTCGACCCTCGGGTGCTGGCCAAACACCCCCCTCGGGCTCGCCTTTCCCAGCTGCCTGCATACAGCGCGAGCCTGCGCTTGCTTGTTCTCCTTCTCTCCTGCACCTGCTTTCTCCCTCCTGTTTCCTGCCGTCTTCTCCTCCTTAACCTCCGTCCGTCTTTTCTTTTTTTATCCTCCCCTACTAGCCGCCTCGCGCTTCTCTATATCACGGGGACGTGGATCAGCTGTGGCAATCAGCAGCTCCCAGGAACAATTATGGATGCGGACGACTCCTCACCTGTGCATTTAAGTGAGAACTGCCAGCATCACGAATTCCCCGGGAACCGCTCGGCCACACACCACCATGCCCCCTTGCTAAGCCACAAGTGCGGTGATTATTTATTTTAAAAGTGGCCTTTTTGACATGAGCTGTGAACCCGCTACATCACATACCTTTAGAATTGTTTTAGACTGTAAGGTATGGATGTCTGTCTCACTTTAGATACTGTAAAAGAGAAGATACAAATCATGTTAAGATATCATACTTTGCAGAATGTTTTACTTTAATGTCATTATTTATTCACAGCCATATTCTCCTTTCTTATACTTATGAATCATATATTGCAATACACAGAAAGCAGTTTCTCCATTTTAAGAGGTAATTGCAGCATGTTTTGTGTACAACTTAAACAAGCAGAAATGACACGTCTCAGTGATAACAGTTACTATTTTATATTCAGCAAAGACAACAGAATGATTGTGAAGATGGAGGCTTTTTCCTTTTCCTGGATAAGAGTGACCTTCTTTTGCTCCAGGTAATAAAATAGATGTTGAATAACTTAAGACGGGAATTCAGATGAAATGGTATAATCTTTTAAAACAGAGTTAGATAATGTCTTAAGGCTATCAATTAGTTAGGGTTTAGCCATTAGGAAAATAACAAACCCTGCTAAATGCCTTTTATTGTTTTAACTATTCCTTATGTTCTTGTGTTCTCAATTACCTCATGCTAAGTTGGCAATCTCAACTGGGAACACATGGAGAGCAGTGTAATGACACTGGCACTCTTGCATTTGAGAGAGATAATTGCATGAGGGAGATTTACCACCCTGCACATAAGCACACTATTCTGGTGATGAAGCCACATCTTGTCAGCCTTGTCTTAAAAGTCCATCGACTTGTGGAGCAATTATGAGACAAGGACAAATCTTGGAACTTCTTGACTTGAGAGTTATGGTACTGACTATAAAATAGGTAAGAAAAGTAAATACCTAGTAAACAACAAAAAAAATCAATATGAAACAATGATTCTTTGTAACAAGTCATTATACACATACTAACTACAATGCTGTGAACAGATAATTCTTTAAAAACTGTTGAGATTTAAAGATACTTGCAATTAACTATCACACAATGAAGCAATATATATATAAATTGTCCTTGAGCCCTTTACCTATATTTGATAGCTTTAGTGTAAATCTAGAATTCAGTATTGTCATGCTTTTATAAAAGCAGCTCATTAACACATGAATTAGTTGAATTATTTTTTATTTGAATAAAATTTGTGGATCAGTTTTATAAAATGTGAAAATCTACTTAATCAACTTGTCAAAGTAACTATATGTTTGCTGCTTAATACATGCTTCTGCAGAAGCAATATTTTTGAAGACACATTAAATAAATAACCAGTTTGTTAAAGACCTGTTTCTGTTATTTCAGATTTAACAGAATTTAAAGTCATCCGGTTACATTTGTTTTTACATTTATTTTATGTTATAGTGACTGTATTTTTCAGGCTTTCAGACTGAACAGTTTGTTGAACCAAGTTTATTATAATTTTGTTTATATTAGTTTCTCCTAGTTTAGTTGTAGTTTAGGAAGGCATTTCATTTACTTGTTATTGTTTTATTTTTTAACCAGGGCCAATGTATGGAAGAAAAATTGGAATTAGGGTTCTCATAGTCATTTAGGGTAAAGTGTTTTGAAATGTTTTCCATATTAAAACATATCATTTATCTTAAAGAAATAGCATAAAGGTTTAATAAATGTGAGAAACCTGTTCAGGCGTATCAGGAAACCAGGCCAAGGTCAAGTGAACAACAATGACAAAGGTGTAATACACAAAGTGTACTGAAAGATGACTAAGAGATGACTAAGAAATTAGATGTCCTGTAAAGAAACAGAATGGACAGTTGTTACATAACACAGAAATGTCAAGGGCCATGGCTCAACCGAAATGGTATATAAGAAGAACCAGAATTTAATAAAATAGAGTTTTATTTTTTTTATAAGTCATTTGGGTGTAAACCAACAAACAAACCAGAGTAAAATGTATGCATTGATTGACACTGTATGTAAATTCAGTAGTTTATAAAATGAACCTTTATCCTTTGTTTCGCTGACCATTCTCATCAGGTTGTAACAGACTGCTGTAAAGATTGCTTGGTCCTGCAGATGGGCAAGCTTTTCTCCTGTCTGATTACTGACTTAAACATTTTATCAAATTTGTCATTTTAGAGGATAAGTTTCTTTGTTTAATTAAGATGTTGATTTCTACCACAAATGTTATTAGTTCACTGGAGCTCTGTTTTCTGAAATATTCTAGATTCAGTTAGCCATAAGTAAAACATTCCTGCCATAGATCAGTTCTTGCTTTGCCTAGTGACTTGGCTCTTATGGATGCTCATTGCAAAACTAAATTTTATAGGAAACTGTACTCTTTTGAATTGAAACAGGTAATTAGTAGGAATAATGTGAATTTTGTTTCTAAATGTAATTTAATGCTGTAGCACATAATGTAAAAATGATAGCTTCAATTATATTTTGTTGTGCAATTTTGTATAGTTAAAACGTTATTGAGAGTTTAGATCAAAAGTGTATACTGAACCATGATTTATTACATATAGCATTGATGTTTACATGCTGCACATTTACTTGACTCATGCAATAAATGGAACATTGTAATAGGAGTGCACAATTATGACAGAATTAACAACTGATGATTATTGCCTTTGATTTAATAATTGTGATTATTAATTTAAATTAACAGTACAATGAAAAATGTACCTTGTCTTTCCAACTGCATATCCTGCATTCCGTTTTTACACATATTACAGTACAACCATCATAGTGCAGGGAACCACTTAAAAAATTGATATGCAATTGTTAAATAGTGGATCAGTAGACAAATTTTAAAAAAATAGTGTTTAGTAATATTTGTTTTTTATTTGTTATAATAAAAATACAGCATATTTGTGTCACTTTTGTGTGAATTTAGTTATCTCATTGTGAAGAGTGCTTAGGGGGATCATGTCTTGCTTGTCCTTGCACTTGAGCACAATTATTTGGCTTTTGGTAACTCTATTGTCGCATGATGGTGATGCATCACTTGACTGAATTTACTGGTCATATAATAGCTGTTTGGTTGTAATTTGCATCAGTTTCATTATCTGTGCCAACATTTGATGACTAATTCACATCATCACTAGTATCTCTTTGAGCAATGTTTCTGTCTGTTCTAAAACTGCTTTTACAGCATTTTCTTTGCCATTGTTTTTCATTGGGAGCTCCACCCCACTCATAAACATTGATGTGTTACTTTACAGTTACAACAAAGTGGTAGAATTCATAAAAATATTTGTTTTTTTGCAGCATAATGTTATTTCATCCAATAGATAGCAGCAGAATACTGTCCTGAGAGTTATGCAGGCTTAACACTGTAAAGCATATAATTAGATGTCACCCTGAGTCTGAGACAGACTTAACCACATTTACATGGAATTTCAAGCCTGAGTCGCACTTGTGGTTAATGCCAAGGAGGTTAAATGAAGTACTTCTGAGGACACCCTGTGGCCAAATTGAAAATTATAGGAACTACAAAAAGGACTGTGAACTTACTCGGTTAAAAATGATGATATCTCACCCCATGGCAATACCCCTTTCAATCACTGATGTCTAAGGAGTGTTAATCAACCTGAGAGTTTTACATATTACCCGACCATAATGGACTAGAATTTCCATCCATCCATCCATTTTCCAACCCGCTGAATCCGAACACCAGGGTCACGGGGGGTCTGCTGGAGCCAATCCCAGCCAACACAGGGCACAAGGCATGAAACAATCCCGGGCAGGGTGCCAATCCACCGCAGGACTAGAATTCCTTAATCTTAAAATAGAATTAAATTAAAATGAAGGCATAAGAAGTCCAAATCCGAGACCATGGTCCTCAGCCGGAAAAGGATGGAGTGCCCTCTCAGGGTTGGGAGCGAGATCCTGTCTCAAGTGGAGGAGTTCAAGTATCTTGGGGTCTTGTTCACAAATGAGGGAAGAATGGAGCGTGAGATTGACAGGCGGATCGGTGCGGCGTCCGCAGTGATGCGGGCTCTGCATCGGTCTGTCATGGTGAAAAAGGAGCTGAGCCGTAAGGCAAAGCTCTCAATTTACCAGTTGATCTGTGTTCCTACCCTCACCTATGGTCATGAGCTATGGGTAGTGAGCGAATACAAGCAGCTGAAATGAGTTTCCTCCGCAGGGTGTCTGGGCTCTCCCTTAAAGATAGGGTGAGAAGCTCAGTCATCTGTGAGGGGCTCAGAGTAGAGCCGCTGCTCCTCCGCATCGAGTGGAGTCAGATGAGGTGGCTCGGGCATCTGATCAGGATGCCTCCTGGACGCCTCCCTGGTGAGGTGTTCCGGGCACGTCCAACCGGGAGGAGGCCCCCGGGGAAGACCCAGGACACGCTGGAGGGACTATGTCTCCCGGCTGGCCTGGGAACGCCTTGGGATTCTCCTGGAAGAGCTAGAAGAAGTGGCCGGAGAGAGGGAAGTCTGGGCATTTCTGCTCAAGCTGCTGCCCCCCGCGACCCGACCTCGGATTAGCGGAAGAGGATGGATGGATGGATGGATGCAAGGCATAAGAAGTCTGTTCCACCCCCAAACTCTCTACAATATCATATATATGTGCTGGACAAGCTAATAACAAGCAGATTATCTAGATATCAGACCTTTTTTTAACCTTGCAACTTGAAGGCTAGATCCTTTTTAAGTGATTCTTTATTTGACTTATTTTGATGCAATGTTGAAGAAGTGTGAACTTCCACATCTCAAGGTTTTGGAGTAGTTATCATTATCTTGATTCAAGTCAATTATTTCTTTACAAAATGATTTAGCATTTTTCCCATTGAACAAAAATTGAAATTTTATCAATATTCATTTGTATTTCTGATTTCAATGTTGAGTATTTGATGTTAAGATGTATTTTAATACTGTTCTTTGGTAGTTATACTGTACTAGCTGAGTAAGCTCGTGCTATAAAAAGCCCGGGGTCCTAAAAACTATTGAAATCATCAGAAAAAAAAAATTAAAACATAGAGTTGTCAGGTAATTGAAAGGAACGACTCTGGGCATTTCTTTCTTAGGAGGTTTCATTTTGCCGACATGCTTGCATTGTTTGTGCATTCGCGGCTAAGTGACTGCCTTTCTTTGGAGGCTTTGTTTTGCTGACGTGCTTGCCTCATTTGTGTATTAGTGGCAAGAGGAAAAGTTAAAATGACACCGCTTTGCCGATGTGCCACGCCACGCTTCTGTAATAGCGGATAAGTGAGTGACTCTATCTTCAGATGTTTCATTTTGCTGATGTGCTGGCCTCGCTTGTGTATTCTCAGAGGTGGAGCCCTTAGCCCGACTCCACCTCTCACTTCCAGGCCAGACAGACACGCACACTTTCATGCATAGACATTTATATATAAGATTACAGCATGCTGATAGATATTCATTTTGTGAGATTTTTTTTTTGTTTCTTTATTTTTCTTATGGCATTATCTCATTGACATTTTATCATCAATGGTGCTGGAAGCCTAATATGTTGTGAAAGGTAGAGTCTTTTTCTCACACTAGGTATACTAGAGGTCATCTCCTGGCCACACTGCTCTGAACTTTGGCGGCTCCTTCCACTTGGTTCCAATGATTTTTCTTCTTTCATGTACATTGCCTGCACAATCAGGCTGCTGGCCTTCCACTACTCAAAGGCAATCCCACCTGCTCATGCTTTCCCCATCTTTGCAAACCAATCCAAGTCAGCATCTGCCCAAAGTGAAATGTAGGTGGATAAGAGAGTTTGTTCTTTAGGCGCATGATCATCTCTCTCTCTCTCTCTCTCTCTCTCTCTCTTTCACACACATCTCCACGAGCTCCTCTAATAGTCAGCTTCCCATTATGGCTGTGCCTCTTCTTATTCTCCGCAAATATCTTCGCAGTACTTCTCTCTCAATTCTGTCTGCCAAACCCCCAAATTATAATGCCTAACATACAAGTTTTAGTTAGGATCAAATCCAATGTGATGACACAGAAACAATAACCAATTATAAACATATGGCCAAACGAATAAATAAAAAAAAACAACTTTGATTTGATTTGTTTCAAACCTAGTTTTGTTAAACTTGACTTGCTTGTATGGAATGTTATTTGATTTTAATAAAATTAGTAAAATACAAAAAAAAAAACACAACTAAAAACAAAGCATTTTAATGGCTGCACAAACCAAATTATGTTATACAGTTCTTTTTAATACTTACTATCACATTAATCATATATAAAACTCACTGTTTGTTTTGTACTTATTTATTTTTAAAACCATTTCTAAAAAATGTTTGAAAAGCACAAACTTCCAGAAATGGCAATGATTTAGGTATCTGCAATAACTACGTTATAATAACTTAAGCCACTGGAGAGACCACAGGAGCTACCATTCATTTTAATGAATCTATTTGTAAGTCTTCAGAATGCATGACAAACTTCACATTGGAAAGAATATGCAGATGTTCAACCTTAGCCATGTTTTATCATTAAGACATTTCTAAACTATAATGAAATAAATTAGGCATATGCCCATTCTCCTTTGTATGCCAAAGTTTAGAAATATTGTTTAAAGATGAACAGTTATTTTCTTCTGGGTCTTCTGGTTGTTTTTGTAATTATATAAACAAATTATAAATGGTATATTCAAATAATATTTATTTCATAACTTATTATATTGGTAAAAAAAATCATTTTTAAGTTATTTAACTTAAATATGTAAGCATTTTTGGCAACATCTATATAAAAGTGAAGTCAGAAAAATCTACCAGTATACTGTTTCAGAAATTAAGCAGTCAGTTTTGATTTTTATCATTACCTTGATAATTTGTTACCACTCGAAAAAGCATCTGTTTCTGTCTACTCGTTCTCCAGTAAATCTGAATTTCTGTTTTTTTTAATACCTTGGGCAAATCCCTTTGCATGTCCCTGTGGCCTTAGCACAGCCAGAAGCTTAATGATACTAATGACAGCTACACAACAGCAGCATACTAATCCAGTCCTCATACTGTGATGGCTCAACTTCAGTAATGACTGATCTTGCTGTCAACTTTACAGAATACAAATGGCATGCTGTTCTTCCTCAAAGACTGAGTTATCCTTCACTAATAAAGGTTGAGGTACACTACAGAATTCTCAGGAGGAAACTCCAAAGCACAGGATATCATGAAAAGGTCATTGGCCACTGAACTGTAATTAATAAAATGTCCAACGGACCATCACGGCAATCATCAATACCAGAGTTTTAAGCACCTGCTCTGCTTTTACTCTAAATTAGGAGAAGAAGCACACCAATTAAAACTGGCCAGTGACTTGATACTGTGGCATCTAGTGTAAGATAATGATTCTATATATGTGAAAATTTATAATAATATGCAATTAAAATTTAAAACATTACAAAGCATAAGGTACGCAATTTCTATTCTTTCTATGAAAAATTGTTCTTATGTTGGATTATTAAGAGACACACTCTGTTTTATAATACTGACTGCACAACATGTTTGCCATAAAGGCTTAATAAAACTGCATTATTATTATTATTAAAATTATTATTGTTATTGTTAATTATGCTGTTACTCTATACAGTGAAATTCTTAACCTGCTGCCCCTTGTGATAGCACCTAAATAAAAAAATACAAGCTTAGAAGCAGAATACTGTAAACACATTAACATACTGTATACTGCACACCCACTAAACACATTATCTGCAATATTGTGGCATACCATACAGATGCTATGGTGGGATATGATATCAGCATACTAAAAAGCAGTGGTGGCTGCAGGAAGACTATGTCGGTAACTGTGTGCTGATGAAGAATGAGGTAATGAATTGGACTCATTAATAAGTCTAACTTCCTGGGGGTAAAAACTATCTCTGGAACATGAAGTCTGTGTTTTCATAATCATACTGTATGGCATTAGTGTGAAGAGATTATGTTGGAAATGAGTAGTGTTTAGTGATATTGAAAGCCCTCCTACAGACCATTGTGAGGTATATGTCCCATAGTGGTGTGAGGTTAGTCTTCATGATGGCCTAGTCTATTTCCGCAACTCAATTTGGGTAATGGTGTGACACTTAGTTCCTATGCTAGACTGTGATGCAACTTTTGCTTTTGTTTTAATCTGTTGTGTTAGATTGGAAATTTGGTGGTAAAAGTCATTGAAATCAAACAAACACCATTTTAATGGATTATCTTCAGATATTATTCCAGTCTGTCATGAAAGTAGTATCATTCTTGGCTTATTTTCTTTCATGTTATTACAGTATTTGCAAATTTCCAATCAATATGTCCCTCTAGATCAGGGGTCCTCAATCACAGTCCTGGAGGGCTGCAGTGGCTGCCGGTTTTTGCTCCAACCCAATTGCTTAATAAGAAGCACTTATTGCTCTTCTGCTTCACTTTAGTTGTCTCGCTCGTTAAGATTTCGAACCCTTATTGCTTATTTTAGTCTTAAACAGCTACATTCTTAGTTTTTAATTGCTCCTAATTAGCAATAAGTTGCAAATGACAAAAGAGACCAGCATTTCTCCATTTAGCTTGTTTTCATTTACACCTGTGTGTATTTATCATACACTATTGGGTTTAATTAAATACTTGGAAGGAAAGTGAAGAGAAAAAAGTGAAGGACCGAGAATTACTCATCCATTTTAGCCTTCAAATCATTTGGATGATATTCTTAGAAAGGGGAAGAAAATCAAGGATATGAGAATGACCTGACAGCAGAGTTAAAGCACTAACAAGCCATGAAATTAAACTATTGGCAAGTATTGCTTTCTAATTAAGCAAGCGGGTTAGAACAAAAACCTGCAGCCACTGCGGCCCTCCAGGACTGTGATTGAGGACCCCTGGTCTAGAGCTATATGTGTCAGCTCTCTCTTTTGATTTTTCTCAGATTACTGAAGTCCACGCAGGGCAGAATTCAATTGTCTGTAATGTAAATAGTAATAAAAAATAGCATTCTCACACCCCACATAAGGATTGCAGGTGACTGGTGCATAAGCAGGCATCATTGGGTACAAGTCAGGTAGAAACTGTAGATGGGTTCCAGTCCAACACTGGGCCCAACCAAACACACACCAACATGCTTAAACAGGGTGAACTTGAAATCACCAATTAGCAGAACATGTATATCTTTTAAAGATGTGGGAGGTGAAAATGGAGTAACTGGAGGAAAAAGCAAGCAGATATGGGAGAAAAATGTGCAAACTCCACATATAATGAGATTGGCAATAATGTTGGGCAAACAACACTGGCAAAGGAGGAACCACAGACAGAGCTTAAGGTTACATCTTACTTAATCCCACAACTAAGGTGAGTATTAGGGCATTTTCATACTCACAGTCCATAAGTAGATTATTATTTACTTTGTTTAATCTACAATTAGTTCATTTATGTTTCACATAACAAACGTCTAAGCAAAGAAAAAGTAACAATAAATGTGCCACAGGTGTGTCAGGGGGCTACATTCATTGGCCAGAAACTTTTTTTCCTGAAAGCTGTGGTTTTACATCAGCACATATGCAATGGTTATGTGACTTGTTACCAAGCAAAGCTCTGTGAGCAGAATATCTTATTTGGTAACTAGAAAAGAACATGAATATGTGTTACTTTACATACTACAAAAATCTATGTGACTCAATGGCAAGAACTGATGAGAACATACAGGGATGTACTTCAATTTCATTTAGACACTTGATGTATAGGGTCAATTTAATTTCACTGTATGATTTTCTGTATTCAATAATCTGTCCATCGCTTCTTTTTAGGTTATCTCAAATCACATGACTGCTGTCTGTAGACCAGTAAATATTTATTAATAATATCCACTCTGCAATTTTCATGTCCACTCTGCAATTTTCAATTTATATTTACTGCATAGTATCAACGTTAATGACCCTCCAGTGTTTCCATTGTTCCTGAAGTGCAATCACGTTGAGAGGATGTTCCACCTGTGCACGTTACTCTTGTCGTGTAGGATTAGGGTGTTTGAACATCGGTTGCAAAGGTCATTCATTTCTCAAAAACTCTGTATTTGGGTGGTTTGATCTATCCAATCACAAGTAAGGCTATACTTCAATCTTTGAGGCTGAATCAGGTGCTGGGACTGATCTGACTGACTGGTACTTGTGTGAGTTGTTGTACTCGAACTTGTATGAATTTTGTAGATTTATTTTTATAATGAGATTTATATTTTACCAGTAAAAATGTCTCCCATATTGCACAATATTTTCTGTAGTTAGAAGATAGGTGCCATGTTGGATCACATTCCAATCTCATCAACACCACTATTTCCAAAGGACTTCGGTATGGTTCCTTTGGTCCACAACAGAGTACAACTGGCTTGTATACATCAACCTAAATTAACTGTTCTACAGAAGCAATCACTAAAAAGTTTGAAAAAAAAACACTCTAAATTAACTAGGTACAAAAACATTTACTGGCATTCCTTATAAAGGAGAACCAAAATATTTAAACCTGGGCATCAGGAACACAATCACAGCACTGTCCTGGGAATTACTGGAAAAGCAACAACTACAACAGTCCTTGGGTGGCTTGATTACACTGCCATCCTGAATGATAATATTGTCTTCAAAATTAGTCTACTAATTCAGAACTGGGAATTACATCCATCCTTTCCAGCATTCCAGAATACCTTTAATCAGTGCTTACCACATGTAAATTTATTAGACCCTGGCGATTTACTAGTCCCATTAAGTATTCATCTGTATTCCTACAGCAGTGTTGTTTTTATTATGCTCCATTGATTATAATGCTTAGCTGAAGCCCAACCTTTCTTTATTGTGTTTTATTTATATTAATGGTTACAAAATCAGCTCTTTTGTATTTACTTTACTGAAGATGTCCTTTCCTTGGTGTTCACCTTCTCCTGTTTGTCATGCTAGTGGCTGCTTTTGGCTAATAGATGACACATTTTTTAATTTCTGTGATTTCTCAGCAAACATTGATGCATCCTTCTGTAATTGCTAACAGGTTCAGTTTAAGCAAATTCTCAAAAAAAAACTTTCTTGATTCTTCCATTTCAACAAGATAATGTAATTTAATAAAAAGAAAAAAAATCAACAGGTCTGGTTTGCAAATATATTATTTCTTCATGTGTTTTATGACTTTAGATAGACAGATAATTTTTGTTAATTAAACAAATAGGTTGAATTGTAGACTCTTACTCATTGTAGCACCCTATAAAACACATATTCCTTACTGCTCCTTTTACTGGAATAGTAATGTCTGATCACTTTAATATGTTGAAACTGTTTTTATAGTCTGTTACTAATGTTGCAACTGCATAAATCAATTCCTGTCCTTTTGTAAACAAAGGTATTTTTAGAGAGGTTGACTGTAGATTGTATGCGAGTCATGCAACTAGAGCAGGAGAATGGTTCTTAGTTGGTTATGATAACTGATAGTACAGGGGTTAATGTTCTGAATTCCAGGGTGCTATGTTTAAATCCTAGCACATTATCCTATTATCACTTTGTTTGATTTTTCCTCTGGATACTACAGCTTACCTCTCACACCAAAGATGTTACTCAAGATATGTTAATGGAAAGCAGGAATTCATACATGAGTGAGTCCTGCAATAGGCTGGTGGCTCAACATAGACTGGTTCCTACTTTGTACCCAGCGTTGCTAGACTTGGTGCCAGATGCCTGACCCCATTATTTTAGTGTTATTGATTTATGCAAGCAGGGTCATTAGGCTGTGGTGTTTTGAGCTGGTAACATCACTTCACCAAATCAACAGGCTAATTAAAAGGGCAAGCTCAGTTATAGAACACACTTTGGATCTCCTGGAGGTCACAGCGATGGAGAGAATTAAAACAAAACTGAGTGCCATTATGAACAATGCTGCACATCCCCTCTCTGACACACTAACACTGACTACTTTTAGCCAACAAATTATTCAGCAGAAGTGTGTCAAGAAACACAACTGGGGCTTCTTTATACCAACAGCAATCTGTCTGCATAATGCCTTACTGGGACTGAGGCAGCCAAGTCAGAAGTTTTCTTTCTTTTGAATTTTCTTGGTATATAGTCATTAAAACGTGTGACCAGACTAAAGTGTATTTAATTATTTAAAGAGCTTCTGTAAAATGCCAAATTTCCTTCTGGGGACAAATAAAGTTTTATCTAAAATGGGGAAATTAAATAGTAAGGAAGATTTTTTTTAATCAATGTATGGTGAAAAAAAACTTACTCAGACTAAAAAAAAAAACAGTGAGGTCGAGAATTACCAAGCATAGTCTTAAACAGAAGCGAGAAGAGTGCTATTGTAGGAACAGAACAACTTTCGAACCACAATAACAATGGCAGCAGCTGCATTGTTTAATAGAAGGTGGCCTCTTCTCTTGGTCTGCAGATTCATTCTTATTAATAAACACCCCTTCTGATTACAATACATTCTAATCCTATTATCCTGTTATCACTTTGTTTGATTTTTCCTCTGGCTAAAAAAAATCCAGACAGCATGGGGAAATTATTCTATCATTTACAACACAGGTTTGAGATGCAATCATAGAATGTTTTTTTCATTATTTTTCATTATCGTAATTTACACAAAAAAAAGTGTTATGACGTGATAAGGCATCCACTCAATAAACAGTGCATCTTCCATATTCTGGCTCTTAAACTTATTTCCTGGCTTAAAAATTAATGGTTGATTGCAGGCTGCCTGCTCACAGAGATCTTCGAACAAAAACATAAAAGAACCCTTTTAGTTAAAAATATTAGATCAGAGTTACATTCTTTAGTATGGCATTCAATTCCACTGACATATTGAGAAGCTATATAGGAAACAGGATAAATTATTTTCTTCAAAGGTGTAATCTTTGCAATTATGGTGCAATCTGAAATATGTATGCAAGGTACATAATGTTCTTTTTTTCACAGAAATTCAGCCATACATTATGTTAGAACTGACTGCAATAAACCATGTATATCTACACTATTGTGTGATTACATAAATACAAAAATAATTTTCTTTAATCTGTCTGTTCCATTTGAAAAAATGCACTTTTATTAATACACTTCAGGATAAATTGACATAGATGTAAAACATTTAATAGTACCAAAACATTCAATTTTAAAGCATGTTTTAGTAAAATTACAAAAATAATTTTGTCAGTGTAATTATATTGAAATTGACCTATAGGTCATGGAAGCCACAGATAAATCCCAGACAGAAGCGTTAGAACATATTACATATTAGTTACAAGTTGTGGCGGATGGAATTCCCTTTTAACATTAGATCCGCGGGAGCAACTATGGGATGCACACTACATCCCCCAGAACACTTGGTGGCAGCCCCCCTGGGTTGCAGCAGTGCCACAATTGTGTTACACCGGAGCTCATCCCTGTTGGTCTCCATGGCCACCACCAGGGGGAGCTGCACAGCTTCCTGAGCCCGTCTAGGCTGTAACACAGCCTAATTTAAGTCAGTTATCACCTGGGGCCTCATGCATAACGGCATGCGTAGAATTCACACTAAAACATGGCGTACGGACAAAAGTGGAAATGTTCGTATGCACAAAAAAATCCAGATGCATGAATTTGTGCGTTCACCAACTTTCACGTTCTTAGGCTACATAAATCCCTATCAGCATGAAAAGTAATGGACGTGCATGCGCCTGCTGCCACTCCCAAACTCCTCCCAGGATAATTCCTTCATTGAATATGCATATTAGTATAAATAGCCCTTAAGCTCAGTGTTCTATGAAAAGGCAATGGCAAGAGCATGGGTTAAAATAGAAGAATTTTAGTTGTCAGATATCAAAGTCACCGTGAAAAGGCGAGTCATAGCCCATCTTCTGAGTGTCATATGAAAGCTTACTAGAGTACAGAGAAAAGAAAAAAAAATTGGGACACAGTGAGTAAAAATCTTGAAATTTCCACTTTAATCACTTAGTTTATTTTGTCATTAAAGTAGAACATCATAAACTTCATCTTACATTTGTTTAATTTACTAGTTTCTCAAATACCATCGTAACTAAAGTAGCACGTTAAATGCTTTGTATTGTATTTGTTCTTCTATGTGCTTTATGTGTGTGAATCACTACGTGCTTCTTAAAAGGGCTTTCTCTTCCTCCGACAGGACACAGAATCCATTACATTTATGATATTACAGCTCTCTGAATAATTTAAATACTGAGATGTATACCTGTTATCATATTCATGATGAGAGGAATTAAAGCATGTATTATACATGGGAACACAGTGGCGCAGTGATAGTGACGAGCTGGTGCCTTGTCCAGTGATTGTTCCTGCTTCCCGTAAGATGCTTGCTGTGCCGGGCGGGACCTTTGATGAAATAATTTATTGCAACAGTACTGTCTCTTTCAAACGTACTAACCTCCAATTCCTGTCCTTCCTTTTCCTTCTCCAAGTACCCAATCGCTACACAATCATCTCTGTAATAGACGTTAAGCCATCTGTAAGCTTAGAACACAGATTCTTCAAAACGTTTAAGGAACATTGAAATATCTTCGTAGTACATGTTTAATTATTCTGTCCATCTATCCTTCCAGTGTTGCGCCAGCCCCAGCAAGAATACAGAGCGAGGCAGGAACAATCTCTGAACGGGGCACCAGATCGTCGCTAGCGCTGTGCCACCATGTCCTCACATGCTTAATTATTAAAAATATAGATTATTTAAATGATGTTAATATTTTATCTGTATAATGTAATAAACATATTTTGCTCCATTTCATCTTAAAATGATATCGTCATCATATATAAATATGCGCTAAAGTGGCTTAGGTTGTGCAATATTATAACTGTATCGCAAGTTTAAAGTAAGGTAATTGTACTTATAAGTACAAACAGTTCTACAAGGAGCACTTGATGGACTGATTGATTGTGTTTATAGTTCTTGGGACGAAACTGTTTCTAAACCGTGAGGTCAGTACAGGAAAGGCTCTGAAGCGTTTTGTCGTATGAGACCAGTTCAAATAGGCAGCATGTGCTTGATGCTGTATAACGATAATTCTCTTTCCAATCAGCTGCTGTAGAGCTGTGATTCCACACTCAGATACAGTAATATAAATACTCCGAGTGGTGCAGTGAGATTAATAAGGGAAAAGATGATCTGCTGTGGCAACCCCTAATGGAAGCAGCTGAAAGAAGAAGAAGAAGGTGCAGTGAGAGTAACAACGCTAAATCAGCTATGGTATTTGGAATAGTTTGGCCATTCCGTGGACCATTATATTGTTACAGGTTAATTGCAATCAGATGCCTTGAACTAATAAACAATATGCGGTTAATTTCAGTGTATATGATAAAACTGCGTCAGGGATGTGGATCTAAAAAAGAAAGGGAAACCACACTGGGACAAAAGCACTGCTTTGACGCTGGGTGCCACCAGTTTGAAAAGCCAAGCAGAGAACTTGTGTACACCAGGGTTTGAGCTACCGTGAAAATGTGTCTGGCTTTATGCCAAGTTTAGTTTTTATACATTGCAATGTGAGCTTGAAAATGGGCTTACGCAACATTTTTTTGTGTACGCACTGTTTATACATGAGGCCCCTGGAGCGCTTCTGGGTGGGCTATAAGAGAAGCCAACACCCACCACTCAAGGAGCCCTGAGTGGGGAGTTAAAGCTGCAGAGAGGAGTGGAGGAAAGAAGAGTGTCTTTGTTTTGGTGTTTCTGTTTGTGCTTTTGGGACTGTGTTGTGTCTGTGGGTACGGGGAAGACATATCCCACAGACTAAAATAATAAAACATTTATTTGTTTTTATTTGTGTGCCTCCTGTGTCTGTATATACAGTAAGACTCTGAGATAAAGGCAGATAAATTGTGATGTGTGTAGAAGTGAATATGAGCACTATTCAAAGAGAGCATAAATAAATAAGAGCTAATAAATGACTGCCCCAAAACTATTTACTGTGCAGAATACTAAAAGAAAGTAAAAAGAAAAAAAAAAGATTTTGGAAGAGGTTATGTAGTCAAGCCACCATATGCGGACAGGAAATTCTATATATAGGTAGGACAAGAAGGGCTATAAGTGTTATTTTCTGTCAAATGCTGTGATTATTCCTTGTTTTTACTTTCCTTATATATTTAGTTGTGGCAGCTGTGGTATATATCATGGTCTTCATGGTGTAATTCTGGGCTTTGGAGACTGCAAGTGCACCCCTATCAATTACAGAATATGAAAAGAAATGTCAAACTGGTGTTTGAACAACTGTATTATTAGCAATATTAGTTATTTTTACCTACCTGCTTCACATTTTAATGAACATGGTAAGCCATTTAATTCAAGGAATAGTCAAACCAGTTTACTCAATAACAATATAAACTTTACCTACTGAGTAGCAAAAACTGCAGTGTTGCACAATTTTGCAAACATGTCTAGAATTCTGTGCTAAACAATATGTTTTGTAACATTTCAGCATTCGATGTCTTTCCATAGTCAACAAATAGCCATAGGCTAATTTTTAGTAATGTATATACCCTCTTTTCAGGTAAACTCACAATGCTTGGTGCATGTGATCAACTCTGACTCTGCCACCAAAAACTTTGGTACTTTTTCACTCTTTGTCAGGATGAACTGTGAAGATTATTTATTCATGGCAGTCCTTGACTATTTAATTTTGAGGCTTACTATTCAATGTTTTTTGACCACCTCAATTAACTGTACAGTATCAGCACTGTTATTAAACATTAAACACTGCATGCATTACATATGCCAAGGAATATCATAACTTGTAATTATGTGATGCACACAATCTCATAATGTTTTAATTAAGTTTACTTAGAATAGCTACACAGTTATCCTTTTCTTGCCATCAATATATGCTGAATTGAAACCAGTTCTATTTGTGGTATGATCCTGATGGTTGGTTACCTTTTAACCTGTACATGTCCAGGTTAAAAACACTGAATGTATGTTGTTGGTTAAAGGAACAACAAACACTGTGACACTAGCAGCGGCTAGAGTTTTGATTAAATCAGGTAAGAAAATGACTGCCAAAAGAGAAATCTTGAATTAACTGTTTTTTCTCCAACCATCCTGGGTCAGCTGGTCAAGCAGTCCCACTACATTAGACATATATAAATGAAAGACCTGTATGCATGTGTGTGTTTAGAGAAGTCCACTCTGCTCATGCTCAACCAGAGCCACTAGATGGCACATACATGCTCCTCACTAGGAGGTTATATGTGTAGCAAATGTCACTGCACAACAACAACATTGTGCTAATGATACAGATGAAGAAACACAACATTGAAACGAAGCATATGTCAGGGTTCAACAACATGCAAGTGAAACACCTCAGCAATGGAGGGCAAGGCTTGAAGTTTTTACTAAAAACTGTCTATCTGGGGGTATTTTTCTCAAGACAAAGATTAATAAGACTCATATGCCAGCGATACGGCTAAGATATGGTATCACCAGTGAGGCAGCAAGCACAAGGTGGATCCACATCCTCTGCACTGAGTAATTATTAAGAGTTATCAGACACCTCTCCAAGTTTATGAATATAGTAAAACTGCTAGGGCATCTCTGGGTTGTTTTTTAATCATGAAGACTACACACATTTAGTGTATTCCCTAATTAATAAAGGGATCAGCTTATTTTAACAATATTGATGAAACATGACAAAGTTGCGACATTAGTTCTATCATTAGAAATAACATGTTAACCAATAAATGGACTAGTTTCAAAATGAGAAGTGATAACTTGATCAAAATGACAGTGGCATGAAGTTTTCCTACAGAGCACTGATTAGAGAACATAGGAACAGCCTATTAACAAGCAATGAAATAAATTGCTTCTTTTTAAAATGTCTGTAGCAGGTCTAGTAAGAATATGCTAGACTAAAAAAATGTATGATAAGTTTCACTTGAAATGCGTAGACTGATGGGTCCTCTTTGCTAGGGGCTACACGACCTTGCCACCAACTACAGTTTAATTTTTTGTGAGACTGTTATGACCACTTGCATCTTGTGATCAAAGTGTATGCTCTGATGAGTAGGGATTAATATGTTCTGTAACATAAAGAAGAACTATCAAACTGAGAATTTAAAACTTGGTGCTAACATTAGATTTCTACATAGCTTTTTATTTAAGGAAATCGTTTTTTAAAGTTTTACATGTTGCTGCTGTGTTTTGAACCAACTGTACAGAAGTATTCAAGGATTACTTGACAATCAAGTGCTATAACAATTAGAAACAAGTAAATAATTTGGACAGGAAATTGCTGTTAATTAAGAAACCTCCTTGAATTTGCAACACATCACAATAAATGTAAACAAAACATGAATAAATTGGAAACAATTCTTAGTAAAAGAATCTCATAACAAACTTATTTGAACAAATCTTGGTAGCCTTACCACCACAATAAATCCCTCTACATATTTCTAAGTAGCTCTTATTTTTGTGTGAATTGCATGTATTCTTCTTCCCTCAGGCGGTCAGGCTCATGAACATCTTGTTACCCCATATCCCTCCATGTACCCCCTTATCATAGACTCGTATCTAAATACTAATTCTGCTGTTCATTGCTTTCTGTTCCCTGTCCATTGTACAGCTCCTATCATAACTGGCTGCCGTTTGTCAATATGATGTCACTTTGTAGATTTTGTTCCTTATTCTTTATTCCCTTATGTAACTTTACCCACCCCTCTGTCTGTTATATTGTCTAAATGTTGCACTGGTTCATCGGAAAGCATAATTCCATACCACTGTCTAAGGTACCAAGGTATACAGTATGTATAGATGGTATGACAATAAAACCCACTTGACTTGACTTTCTAGAAACAACTTTAAATTAATTTAATACAACTTTCTCATGCTGCATAAACACATCTTTGTTTCTTTTTAATTAAATTCTAAATCAGATTGGCTCATGTTGCAGGATCTTCATATAGAAACAAATATTTGAATAAATTCTGTCACTAATATTTTGATCCAGAGGTTTAACTATATGCTCTAGTGCTAAACACATCCATTTATCATTGCTTCAACATAGAAATGATCAAATTCTACATTACTGGCCATATTTTTTAAATTAACACAAATCTGAAGCTAATTAGCACAGGTGTGTGCAATCAGATGGAGCTTGGTTTCATCACCAACAAAGATTATTTGGGGATTTGGACTGAATCCAACAGCTGGAAGTGTGTTGGTCCCTATAGCAAATCCAAGGATGCGACTAGGACACTTTTTTTTCTGATCCTTTTGTGATCATTAAGTTTTTTTATTAATCATTTTATTTAAGAAATACATTAAGCTAAAAATGGCAGGGCATGGGCCACTGTAAATCCATCATTTATAGAGTTTGGGTTATAGTTTTTAAGTAATTAGATAAGGAAAACACTGGAGCCAAGAAGGAATTAAAACAATTTTTAGATTCAAGCAAATGATTATCTTCAGATTCTGTACTATCTTGAAAGACAGCCTTATCAAATATCGGCCATCTTGGGTCAGGAGCATTTTCTTCAGTACCTTGTTAATCCCTGGTAAATTAGATATAAATGATTCCATGATTCTTTGTAAGGTTCCACCTGTTAAATGTCAGGAGGTAGGAGATCAGACGTTGTTTTATTGATGTAGATTGATCTAGATCTTACAGTAATAGCCCTCACAATTATTTTGAACTTTAAAGACTCCTGTTACTTCCCCCTTGGTCAAAATTTCTGCAGACTCTTACATATAATGAATAGCATGTCAGAATAAATGGCATTCAATTTTTTGAAGGCTTTGTTATCATTTTTACTGAGACAGTGCAGTATTATGAAGTGCACTAAATCAGAATCAACCTAGTAATTTTCACTTTCAAATATATGATTTAGGGATTTTGTTTGTTTACGTTTTAAAGGGATTTTCGTATTTCCAAAGTGTTTTATTTGACATATCTAAAAAGTCAAGGTGCTGTTGTGTCATGGGGTTTCCACCTGCTTTAGCATAAAGCACCATGAGCTGATTTTGTTTTATTTATTTTCTAAATGAGTTCAGCATTTGTGATTTTATGTTTATCTCATGATTTGTTTGTGTTTGTATTAAATATAACTTTATCTTTTACTCTATCCATATTTGCAGATGAGTACTGTATGCCACTCTAAACATCTCTAAATAGCATATCCACTATGTAAAAATAAATTCAAATGAGCATTGATATAACTTGTTAATTACAATTTGTCTTTCAAAAAAATGTCAATTTTATCTGTTCAAAGCAATTTTAATACTTACAAATATGGAATATTTTTTGTACTTTTTTGAAGTCTTCTGTTTCTTTGATACTGCGGTGGGTTGGCACCCTGCCTGGGATTGGTTCCTGCCTTGTGCCCTGTGTTGGCTGGGATTGGCTCCAGCAGACCCCCGTGACCCTGTGTTCAGATTCAGCGGGTTGGAAAATGGATGGATGGATGTTTCTTTGATATAATAGATCTTACATATTTCTTTAGGAATTTGATGGCTGAGTCTATACTAAACAAAAGGCTGGTTTAAATTAATAGCAGAATTATTAATAAAATATATTCTTAGAATGGGCAGAATATTTTGAAAGTATCACAAATTATTTGGCAATATATGTTGTCTGGAACGGCTGTCAGCTTTGCCCCATCTGTCACTTCATATTTCATAATGGCTCTTTTCTAACAATGTTATAATTATAATTTCATAATGTAAAGAGTACATTCTTTTATTGAAAATATTCTCTAAATCTTAAAGAGGATGATAAGTACCCGTATTGTTATAGGATTATTTGCATATGATTTTAGTTTGTTCAAAATTAAGAATACTTTGAACAATTGTACTTTCTACCAGTAATGTTAGTGGAATTAACATGAACAAGGTACCAGATTTTTCAACACTCTACATTAGCCAACATTAATTTATTTTCTTATAATATTTTGTTTAAAAACATTCACTAGTAGTGTGGCAGGTGTGTCAGCCTGTTGTGTTAGTATGTTGAGTGCATTTTGTACTGTTCTGTGCAGTTTACATTGGTTTTCCTTGTATTTTAATAGCATTTTCCTGGCAGGTGATCTTATATTGTATAGAGTGGCAGTGACATTGAATTATCTCATGTGTATGGGGACATGGTCCACACTAACCATTTCCCCTCTATAAAAGCAGCCTACCACAAATAATCAGACTCATTTTCTACCTCTAATTTGCTACTTTAAAAACTTTGTTCATCTGTACCTACACATTAATTTTTAAAGTATTGCAGCAGAGTTTTGTGCACCCATTTGCTTGTTTGAATCTGTTTTGCAGTTCATTTGTTGTTTCTTCTTTAGCTAGTAAAATGTAGAAACAGATGAGGAAAACTTTCAAACTAAAGGTAAAGCTTTTCAGGGCTTTTGGCAGAATATAGTATTCACTTTGTCTCTATTTTGCTGCTAAAATAATACGTGACTCAGTAGCATATTTTGTGCCTCCTGAACTTTTATTTTATTTGACATGCTACAATCAAAAATACCATAAAATGGTGAGTTTCTAATTCTATTTTGGTCAACATTTGCCAGATGTCACCTTTAAGCCAATTAAGCAAAACACAGTTGCTTAAATAGAAAATTGTGAGCTGAAGAAATGCATTAAAAAGAATCATGTGTCCACAATAGAGCAATATGCTCTCTGATATATTTAAGTACTCAAGCAGTTTTAAAGGTGGGGTTTAGCAAAATTATATTATTCTTACATCCATGATAACCATTTATGTTCTCCAGGATTAAAACTACTATAAATCAAAGCCATTCAATCATATGTGCTGTCAGAACATGTGACAAATAGCAAAATTTTAATTTGTTTACAAACGGCAGAACATAAGGTGGCTCCCCCTCTAAAAACAAAGACTAGTGGAATGGATAATAAAAGGAAATGAAAAGGACTATTATTTCACATTTGTTTTCCTTTATGTCAAAATAATGTCACATTTTTGTTATTTATTTATTTATTATATAAAGGCTGGGGAATCTCACGCTAAATCCGGTTTAAGGCCTTTTCTATTGTTTTGGCATTGCTGTTTACTTTCTAAGGTGGGTGTTTTTTGACCCTACCAACTGTCAATTTAAACAAGCTAACCAATCCTCTAAATCAGTGTTTCTTAAAACCTTTTTTTTCTCACAACCCTATGTTGCCCTTTTCAGTGTCTTTGAGACTTAGTCCATGATGACCGTGAGATCAGGAGGGGGTCACCCTTTGAGAATCTCTGCTGATAGTCATAGTTGCTGGCCTTGGAGAAACTCCACCAACAGTCATACACAGTGAAAATGTGTACCCTGTGTTACAAGACTTAAACAGTGAATGCTAACTCAAAACCCCACAAATGTCGCCCTAAAGAATTTTGCAAAAATTGAAAATGCATCAGAAAAACATCAATGCTTTATAGAAACCTTGAAGACTCAGGAAATGTGTGAAAGATGTGTTTTATGAAAGCCAGCAAGAAACAGGAGTCCACATTCCAAATTATATCATTGTATATACATGTGTAGAAAATCTTGGTTTTGGGCTGGGGAAGACTGTACATTATACTGATGCCTCAATTATCAGGGCTATACTTTAAAGTGCATAGTTCAAAAGGTTATGATGGGTACTTGATTGAAAATGGAGTGAACCTTCCAGTTACTCCTCAAAGAAATAAGTTGTTGTGCATCACACATTTTGTTCATCAGTTACATCGATTCACTAAATTTCCTCCACATGAAATTGAGTCCTGTGCCTAAAGCCAATGAATTTAAGGAGAAAAATGGATAATTTCCTAATTTTTGTAAAGCCCCTGAAAATCAGGATTATATTAGCCCTTATCCTTAACCTGAAT
This sequence comes from Erpetoichthys calabaricus, assembly GCF_900747795.2. Classification (NCBI taxonomy): domain Eukaryota; kingdom Metazoa; phylum Chordata; class Cladistia; order Polypteriformes; family Polypteridae; genus Erpetoichthys; species Erpetoichthys calabaricus. The sequence goes on along the minus strand of NC_041394.2, from coordinate 222,869,694 downwards.
AAATGGTGTGCAGAATAAAATGACAAAAGAAAAAGATTGTTTTTTTGCCTGCTATGAAAAAGTCAAACATGGTGTTTTTAATTTTAGAGAGGAGACAGATTTTTTCTTGTAAAAATTTTGAAATTCTTGGAAATACTTGCATCAAATTCATAGATGAGGTCATCAAAATTGGCAACATTGATCCATTTCGGTGTATGACCATAACCTTTCTATGTATGGCCATAGACAGGCAAAACTGCATGCTGCCTAACTCTATCTGTATAACTCCTTCTGACTATTACCTCAGCACTATTTAAATTCTGTTACTCAGCAGTGAATATATCTTTCTCAAACAGAAACATTAGGACTTTCAGCATGCTCTTAAACTTGAGGAGGTAAAGGGTTCCTTTTTTCTAGACAGCAATGCAAGAGTTAATGATATTACAACAGCCTTTGAGTGTGCTGACTGTTTTTACCATGGGTGTCCAGAATGCTAAATACTACCCATTGTATAACTGGACTAACTTGTGCAATTATTTAACAAAGGTTTGTGTAAATTGGATATACTTCAGACCAAATTTAAGCTCAATCTGCACTGAGAAAAGCACTATATAAGTGTAGTGAGTTATTATTATTATTATGTAATTTGAAAGCATAAATGTGTATGATGAAAAATTACCTCAGCCTAGAAGCATTCTGTTGTGATTTTCTTCATGTAAACATTTGGAGGATGCTGTGTTCGGTGGGCATTTCAGCACCATAAAATTGTGCCACAAGGCTGGGGAAAATGAACAGATTTACTATTATGATATTATTGGCCTCTATTAGTTTGCTATTATAATCATAGTCAAACCACCCCACTATCATTTTTTGACAATTTTGGGAGTTCAGACATTATTTCGGTTTACTTAAATCCAACATCCTTCCACCACGTGGTCTCAATTTTCCAGTTCTTTCCCTTAGATCCTGTGGGAAATTAATGTTTATCCCCTGTTGAGACTTACCCACTACACCACGCTACTGTACAATGTTCTTAACATGTTCAATTAGAAAACATACTCCAGAACAGTGTTTCTCAACCAGTGGGTTAGTCATGCGTTGCCATCATTGGGTGTGTGAGTGGGTCACAGCGATCAACAGTGTTGTGCAATATTTATCTCTATTTGTGTCTGCAGATGTTTCACAAACAGGAGTCCCATGTAGGGAATGAACTGCTGTAATTCCCGGGAAAACGAGAACGGCCAAGCTCGCATATATAGCGTGTAAAAGTGTAAAAATCGAACAAGGAATAACAGAGTTATAATTGAAAATAATTAAGTGGCACGGTTTTTTGGCCCACGGTGTAGTGTGTTGCTCATTAATTCATTCAACAACAGACCAGCAGCAGTCAGTCTCCCGGCTGACTGAGCACGGTGGACTGGGAGGAGTCCACACTCCACAGCTCATGAATGCCGTTACAGGGCAGACTTCATTGACGTCTCTGGCACGTGCTGTTGACAGTACAGGCTGGTGTCAAGTTTCCAACTGGAGCAGAGCTCGGGTCCAGTCGGCAGTCGGAACATCAGTTGTTTGTTTTGAAAGCCTCGTAGAAATGGCCAAGTTTGTCGAGTTTAAAAACAAGGGAGTTTGGCAGCATTTTTTGCGCGAAAAGCTAGGCCAGTCGGCTGAGTGTAAGCTGTGTAAAACTATTTTGAAAACAGCTGGTAGCTCGACCAAGGGATTACACGAGCATCTGAGAAGAGTTCATCAAATAACTGTTATGAAACAAAAACCAGATGATGATGACGATACACCAACGACGTCCAAGCGCATAGCAGTGGGGCCAATGATGAAATATCTGCAGAACAAGAACGAAAGTACCTTGCAGGCAGTATTAGCATGAATGACGGCTCGAGATGGACTTCCGTTCCGAATATTTGTTTCGTCAGCTGATTTACACAAAGCACTGTCTGCACTTGGTTTCGGAAATTTGCCGAATTCTGCTGAAACTGTGAAGCGTCTAGTAATGGATCACGGTCAAACAATCCGATTGCTGGTAACAGAAGAAATGGCTAACAAGAAGAAGCAGGGTCAGTGCTTTAGTATAACGTTTGATGAATGGACTTCCACTAGAAATCAACAATATATGAATGTGAATGTCCATGAACAAGGTCCGAAGTATTTGAACCTTGGATTAATCAGAGTTCATGGTTCAATGCCGGCGGAGAAGTGCATTGACTTACTGCAGAGTAAACTGGCAGAATTTGAGCTCAGTCTTACCAGTGACATAGTAGGCATCTGTACAGACAGTGCCAGTGTCATGACAAAGGTCGGAAGACTACTGGAAGTTGAGCATCAATTATGTTATGCGCACTGTATCCAGCTGGCAGTGCTAGATGTACTGTATCGCCACAGAGGTCGTGCTGCGCCTGCTACTACTGCTACAGCCGAGCCCGAGTCGTTTCATTGCAACACTGACAACAGTGACGACGATGAGGATGGTATACTTGAGAGTCATGATGGTGAACAAGGTCTAGAAGTTGTTGATGACAGCTACAATGTTCTTGTGAAATTGTCAGATGAATTATATGACAATGTTGTTAACAAGGTTTGTAAAATCATCAATATTTTTAGACGATCGCCAACAAAGAATGACAGCATACTTCAGCCGTATGTGAAGAGTGAATTCGGCAAAGAAATCGGTCTTCTGCTAGACTGCAGGACAAGGTGGAACAGTCTGGTTGATATGTTGAGCAGATTTCTGCAATTACGGGGTCCAATACAGAAGGCACTGATTGATCTGGGGCAACACACTTAACTGACGCAGACTTCACAGTTATCAGTGAAATGGTGTCCAGTTTGGAACCATTGAAGCTTGTATTTAATGCACTGTGCAGGCGTGAAACAAATCTGATCAGCGCAGAAGCGGCTCTGAAGTTCTGCATTGTCCAGCTACAGAAGCAGAGCTCAGAACTTGCAAAGACTCTGGCAGATGTTCTTCAGTCTAGAATAAACGAAAGACGAGGATTACATGCAGCTGCTCTCCAGTATCTGCATACAGCTTCTGCACCAAAGACGGCTACTACAGACATGTTCTCAGTACCATCTAATGACGCCATCCGAAAATTCGTTCGTCGTCTGGTAACACAACTTGAACAGACTGACAGCAGTAGTTCAGCTGCGACATCCACAAAACTGGAAGAAGGTGGCGCCATTGCTGCAGCTTGCACTTCATCAGACAACAGCTTTGAACAGCAACTTGAAATTGCAATGCGTCAGTCTGTTGCATCCGCATTATCTGTGCCAAACTTGCCATCACAGAATGATGACAAGAAACTGGATGCATCAGTAAAAGCTGAAATGGCGGTGTTTCAAAGCAATGGCAAGCGCGGGCGTTGTTTAGAACAAGTCTACCAGTATCTGATGACTGTGCCTCCTACTTCAGTGGAGGCAGATCGTGCTTTCTCAGCGGCTGGCATACTCTGCACGAAGGTTAGCTCTCGCTTGGACGACCGTACGCTGGACATGTTGTGCTTTCTACGCACTTATTACCGCAACTAAATATACATGTACTTGTATGACAGCATGAACTGCTTGTAAATAAGGTTTATGCTTATTTGTTTATTATGTAAATATGGTTTCTGTTATTTGTGTCAACATATTGCAGTAGTTTTATTAAAAATAAATGTTGGTCATTCTAAAACCATTCACATGTGAGATGCCCGTGCACTGTGTCATGCCCTGGAGCCCGGGATTCCCGGGAATGAAATGCGGGATTCCCGAATTCCCGGGAATGGATAAACCCATCCGGGAATGGATTCCCTAGTCCCATGCTCTTCCAATTGTTTCATCAAGAGACAACAATCTTATATTCATGCTCATTTCACCAAGGGAACCAAACACCCAGCTCTTACATACGTGCATAATTCATCAAGGGGGAAGCTTCTGGGGCATCAAACTGAAAACATTAATACTGGATAACGAGACTGTAACACTACAATATAGTTTAGGAAAACTGTATAATACTTTAACATTGGGTAAAATGGTATTATTCAGTTTATCCTGCCATACCTTTTTAGAAGCACTTGTCCCAATTTTTATTCTTAATTGACTTTTGCTGTCATCATGCCAATGATTATTCTGCACAAATAAGAGCAAACTGGTTTAAAATAGTCCTTGTAGTCTTCATACATATATTCCAAATAAAATATACCTTCAGTTCCTTTCCTGGCCAATATTCCTCTAATAAACCCCAAAAAAGCCCAAGAATACCTATGCAAGGCAAGTAGTACCCACTTAATAGGAAATTTAAAAAAACTTCACAGTGGTTTAATAAAGATTTAAAAAAGAAGTTGCAAAGGAAAAAAACTGCTTTATATGGCATATAAGACTAATGACTGCAAAGTAAATCGTAGAGCGTATGAGAACATGAGGGCAACCATTAAGAAGGATATCAGGGAGGCTAAAAGACAGTTGGAGAGGAATATACTGTAGCAGATAAGGCGAAAGAAGACCTTAAGATTCTTTCAGTATTTTAGTAGTAAAAGAACAGTCAAGGAGGAGGTCAAGTGCATCAGAAATAGTAAAGGGGAATTAAAAGATAAAGACAATGAAATAGCGGATGCCCTAAACTTACATTTTTCTGAGGTGTTTACAAGTGAGCAAGTGGATAACCTCCCAGAGGTAAACGCGACTACTAAGGAGGTACTGAGGGATTTGGAAATTGTAGAGGGAGAAGTGCTGCTCAGATTAAATAAGCTAAAATCAAACAAATCACCAGGACCAGATAATATTTATCCTTGAGTTCTTAAGGAGGCTAGTGAGTACATATATAAACCCTTGACACATATTTTTAGGAAGTCACTGTGCACTGGAGAGATTCCGAAGGACTGGAAAATGGCAAATATCATCCCATTATATAAAAAGGGTGACAGGGTAGATCCAAGCAACTATAGGCCAGTAAGCTTAACATGCATCACAGGAAAATTAATGGAAGGCATTATTAAGGATAAGATTGAGCAACACCTGGCAAGGACAGGAGTTATTCTGAACAGTCAGCATGGTTTCAGAAGAGGGAGGTCGTGTTTTACTAACATGCTGGAATTCTATGAGGAGGCAACAAAAGGATACGATCAAAGTGGAGCTTATGATATTATTTACTGTATCTGGACTTTCAGAAACATTTGATAAGGTGCCACATGAGAGGTTGGGCATCAAATTAAAAGAAGTGGGAGTTCAGGGTGATGTTTTTAGATGGTTGCAGAACTGGCTCAGACACAGGAAGCAGAGGGTGATGGTGCGAGGAACCTCTCCAGAACTGGCCGATGTTAAGAGCGGTGTTCCACAGGAGTCAGTGCTAGGTCCGCTACTATTTTTAATATATATATAAATGATTTAGATAGAAATATGAGTAACAAGCTGGTTAAATTTGCAGATGATACCAAGATAGGTGATTAGCAGACAATTTGGAAGCCATTATATCATTACAGAAGGACTTGGATAGCATACAGGCTTGGGCAGATTTGAGTTAGATGAAATTTAATGTCAGTAAATGTAAAGTATTACACACAGGAAGTAAAAATGTTAGGTTTGAATACACAATGGCCGGTTGGAAAATGAAGAGTACACCTTATGAGAAGGATTTAGGAGTCATAGTGGACTCTAAGCTATCAACTTCTCGACAGTGTTCAGAAACCATTAAGAAGGCTAACAGAATGTTAGGTTATATAGCACAATGTTTGGAGTACAAGTCCAAGGAGGTTATGCTCAACCTTTATAATGCACTGGTGAGGCCTCATCTTGAGTACTGTGTGCAGTTTTGGTCTCCAGGCTACAAAGAGGACATAGCAGCGCTAGAAAAGGTCCAGAGAAGAGCGACTAGGCTGATTCCAGGGCTACAGGGGATGAATTATGAGTAAAGATTAAAAGAGCTGAGCCTATACAGTTTTAAGCAAAAGAAGAATAAGAGGTGACATGATTGAAGTGTTTAAAATTATGAAGGGAATTGGTACAGTGGATCGAGACTGTTATTTTAAAATGAGTTCATCAAGAACACGGGGACACAGTTGGAAACTTGTTAAGGATAAATTTAGCACAAACATTAGGAAGTTTTTCTTTACACAAAGAATGATAGACACTTGGAATAAGCTACCAAGTAGTGTGGTAGACAGTAAGATGTTAGGGACTTTCAAAACTCCACTCGATGTTTTTTTGGAAGAAATAAGTGGATAGGACTGGCGAGCTTTGTTGGGATGAATGGCCTGTTCTCGTCTAGAGTGTTCTAATGTTCTAATTATATATGGTAAATGTGATGTTCCAAAGTTGACCTTTTGTTTTGACCTGCCATGAACTGGAGCCCTGTCCCAATTTGTTCCTGCCTTGTGCCCTATGCTAGCTGAGATAGGCTCCAGTACACCCCCATGATGCTGTTCAAGACTAAGCAGGTTAGAAAACGACTGACTGACTGACCTTTTGTCTTTTCCAATGACTTGTTGTAATACATCTGGGTGCTTTTAGATCTGCACATAAGTTGACAATCACCACTAAAATAAATATGAGAGTCATGTTGTGTTTCTTATAGTTTCCCCAAACTGTATACATAAACTGTTCTTGAGTTTCACAACCACACTCTTAGTATGCTGTATGATATATTAAAATTAATACTCCTGTGTGTTAAACAATAAATAAACATTCTGAAAAAATTACAATCAAAGTAAAAGTGATGATACAATTACATTTTAGTCACAGATTTAAGGTAAACTTATTTTTAAATAAATCAATTGCATGTATAAGGCATATATAACAATACTTGGGGGATTACTGCTGCCTCCTAGTTCCAAGACATTAAATTAGAATCCCAGTATGGTCATTTTGCACACAGAGTTTGCATGTTCTTACTAAAACTAAGTGGATGCTTGAATAAAAAACTGTGGACTCTGCATATGAACAAGCAAGCAAACTATTTGTCTTTCACCTGTTATGTATAAACCAAATTGTTTTGTAAAATAGAAACACTCTTCATGAAAATTGTGTACTGTCTGGTACTCGTAAAGATGATTTTCATAAAGCTGTTTCTTTCAATGTATGAAAACTCAGCTTGCTTACGCATTGGTCTGCTATAGATTGGCATGCACCCTCTCTCACATTAATAGAAGACACATTTTGTGTTATTATAGATTAAATATTATCTCTTGATCAACTGCTTAAAAGACATCCAGAAACCATTACATGTTCTTCTATTTTATGACAATTAAAAAAAAATTGTCAACTTTTCCAAATTGTCCCATACTACACTATACATCCTATCTAGTTTCACACGAAAGTCATGAGTACTCAATTTGCAGATACATTATTGCACTTTCCTCTGTGCTTTTTGAACTATGGTAGATGTTATTATTGATTGGTTCTCAGGGCTGTTTAAATATTACAGATGTTTGTATAATCATGAATCACCTAAGTATATTTTGAGATGATGAGAAACACTTCACATACATGGAACTGACTGAGCCTCCATTGGAAAATTAAGCTTATTGAAGTACAGCTTATAATAATTATTTACCTAAGTCTCGATTTTAATAAGTAAGCTTCGTGGAACAAGAAAGTCATTACTATTTATTATTTTATTTTTTTCTTTTCAAGGATATTATCCAAATAATTTGTGGCTTGGAGATAATTAGTAATTCTCAGTCCTTCATTCCTTCTCTTCACTTTCTTTCCAAATGTTGCATTAAAACTTATGCATCATGAGTAACACATAAAAGATATAAATGACAGCTGGTTAAGAAAATAAAAAGCAAATAAAAACAGTGAACACAACAGTTAAGACTAATACAATCAATTATGGGTTGGAAATCTTAACAAACATGTTAACAAAAATGTAGCACATGACAGCATTTGACTTCTAATTAATAAATTGGGTTGCAACAAAACCTACAAGTCTATGCGGCCCTCCAGGACCAAACCTGAGCACAAACAGAAATTTAATTCCTAATATTTGTGGAGTCAGAGCAGAACAAAACCACACTCTTAAAACCAGAGGAACATAACTTAAAGTAAAGTAACTAGATGTTGTCTTAGAAATAAAGAAAATGTTAGAAGAATGAGTAAGACTGTAAAGCAATCAAATTGAATGCTAATGCAATGCCTTCTTAATTATTTCACAAGCTGGGCCTCCAAGGTGTTCTTCAGGTGAGCTGAAGACTCCAAGAATCATCAAAATGCTTAACGCAACTGATTTTATTAAGCCAGCACTGTCAACCTCAGATTGAGGAGGGCTTCAGGTTTTTTTGCCAGTCACTTTCTTAAACAGTAACCAATTACCATTGCTTATTGAACTTGTTTCTTTTGCCTTAATTTTACATGACTTAGTCTCTTTTCCCTTACCCAGTAGCATTAAATAACAAGATGCAATAATGTGATATAGCCAAGTGTTTACCAAATAAATAAAGGGTTGCATACCTTGTTCCTGGAAGGCTACCTTTTTACTCTAAATTAGAAGCCAATCCAATAAGTTTTATCTGTAGCTTTTCTCATATGGAAGAATGAGCCCACTAACAATTCTAAAACTGTTGACTTTCTTTTTTATGAGACCACCATTCAAATGGTTTGTGGACTGCAGCAGACCGATATACAGTATATCAGGCCTAAACGTCTCTTTTTAAATATTTTATTGAAACAGATACAGTGTGATGGACACACAAATGAGATCCAAATAGCTGGTCACCTTCTTTCTCACTTTGTGTCCTGCTATCGTTTATTTGTTGGTAAAGTGTTTTGAATCTCAGAATGGAAATCAGTTAAAATCAGCGCTAAAATGTTGCTCCATTACCAGCAGTAATTGATGACTAATTAAAAAAGTGGCAGAAACGAAAACCTACAGCAGCTGCAGCCCTTGAGGGTCAAGGTTTAACATCCCGGTGTTAAAAAACAATCCAATCAGAAGGAACCCAAGCCGATTAACACTAGAATTACCAGAGTCTACGAAAAAACTCGTAGATCCTGCCCACCTTAAAACCGTTCTCACCTCTCTTTTGTCTTCTAAATGTGCCGATTAAGAGGAGTAGCGAGCAGCCGGCTATTCCATCCCCCACCGTCGCAGAACGTTCACTAAGTTTTCCCAGCTCATGCCTTGTTTGATTACCTGGGAGTGACTGAACTGCTGGAGTTTTAGAATAGAAATAATAGATCGCTATTTGGAATACATGCATTTCATGCGTGTTCCGTTTCTACAGTAATCTGTGTAAACACATTGCTAAAACAGAAACTTTTTCATATTTTAGTAATAAATGTTACAAAATGTAGGCATAAACTATAGAATGTGTAAAGCCCGAGTTCCTAAGATCAAATAAACACTTCCACAAAAGCTTCACACACCATATAACAGCTTCCGTGGCGTAGCGCACTAAGATTTGCTTCTCAGACCGAGTAGCTTTTCTCTGCCTCACAAACATGAGTTCAATTCCCCGCTGGGGATAAAGTATTACTTCTTTTTTTTCTTTTTAACCTCAAACGGACATAAAATTTGTAAATTGGTATGCACTGTCAGTTAATGAGATCGTTATATTTTCATGTGGGATGCTCCTTTTAAAATATTTTTTTAACAATTGAGACTGCAATTAACATGAACAACTGTCCTTATAACTTATTTTTTCAAGGTCCATAACACACAGACAGACAGAGCACTGCGTAATACAGAGACAGACAGGCAGAGATATACAAACAAACAGGGAAGGCACATGTACTGAAAGAAAAAAAAGATCAACATGTGCGTTGTTCCTGCAGCACTGAATAAGCTCACGTGCTCTAACATCACCCCTCCCCCCCATCTGACTCTCTAAGTAACAGCGCAAGTACAGACACAAATCAAGTGCATGTGTGTACTGTATAATGTTAACAAAAAGAGCAGCTTACTACTGAAAACGGCAAATATAGGAGTGAGTGGGGATTGAACCAGGACTCTTGATTACACTTGGTTTGCGTCTGTACTTGCGCTGTTACTTAGAGAGCCAGATCGGTGGGGAGGGGTGATGTTAGAGCAGGTGAGCTCATTCAGTGCTGCAGGAACAATGCACATGTTGATTTTTTTTTTCTTTCAGTACATGTGCCTTCCCTGTTTGTTTGTATATCTCTGCCTGTCTGTCTCTGTATTACGCAGTGCTCTGTCTGTCTGTGTGTTATGGATCTTGAAAAAAATAAGTTATAAGGACGGTTTGCTGACTTGGAGCACCACTGCTTTTGCCACAGAAACGCGAGTTCGATTCCCAGCTTTGAAGAAAGTGTTTTTTTTTCCTCAAACGGACATTGAATTTATAAATTGGTATGCACTGTAAATCGTTAACATTAAAATGTCAATCACGGTTTTTTCTGTTGATTAATTCATGCTTTTTTACTTAGAGTCAGAACAGGAGCTTTTTCAGCTTATTCAGCTTCTGATCTGACTCAAACAGCGCCAGTATAACTTCACACCCAACCTGACGCTGTTCGTTTTCAAATAATATTGCTCTGGTAATTCTAGTGTTAATAAACAAAAGGAGGTGAGATAAGAATTGAGCTGGGGGGGGGGGAGGAGGTGAAACCAAGCCATGACATTAGTCAGGCTCAACCTTATTGTTGTGGAACTACAAGGAAATGGCATCAGCCTTTTGATTTTTATATCCCGTCTAGTTAAAAAAAAAAATGTAAAAAAAAGAGAGAAAAAGCAACATTGAACTGGCTAAATTATATGATGTGGTTTAAGTGGAATAGCAGTTTTTTGAGTAAGAAAGATTCTTGAGGTTATAAATGTCCTTAAAATAATTCTATTGGTTTCTTCATTTATAATTTGAGTTAACGGTCACAGAGGAAATACTTTTGGGAAGGGAAAGTTTTGTGTTTTAAACAGGATATGCACTATGCACTTTATAGATGAATAAATGCAACAAAAATAAATTCTTGAAATAGATTATATTACTTTATAATGATTGAAAATTAAAAAAGAAGATTAAAGACTAAAAGTTCCTTGGCTTCCAATGAGCATCTAATGGAAAACTCATGAATGCATGAATGAATTATATAATTAATATTAAAAATTGTACTCATTTTGTCAGTAAAAATATATTTTCTACATAGGAAGGATATTTTTGTGTGAGACATTGCAGCCTGTGAAATGTTTTTTCCCACCACTTACCCAAGTTAAAGTGTGCTGTTAAATCTGTAACTGCAATGCAAAATACAAAACACAGACTTAAATAAATATGTATACAAGGGCAGAAGACATGCCCAAAAATGCATTTAATACACAAAGATGGCAGATTGGCAAAAATGAAAGCATGAAAGACGGCATTAAAATGCTAGTCAGCAAAACTTACATATACTGTACATACAACTTAAAACAACTGGCATTTGAACCCGACAGCTTATGTAGTGACTAAAATATAAGTAGCTCCATAGCAGAGGTAGTACAGGCAAACTTTTCAATTCTATTTTTATTTTCATATTTCATTATTTAATTCACAAGGCCAAAACAATGCAGAAGCTTATTTAGGAGAATGCATCTACTTTCAATAAATTCCAATTTGAAGTAAAAATGAAAAGTGTCAACTTTGGTCCTGTTTATACATACCCTTTAACACTGCAAAAGTCCTTTTTTTTAGGTGGCTTTGCATATATTTTGTTAAGCATCAGTTGCAAAGACCTATGTCTGTCTGTCTGCCCGCCCTGCGTATCCTATTCAATCAAGAAAACCTATATAGAGTTAAATTTAATCAGAAATAAAAGTGGGACTAATATATATCGGTCTTACAAAGAAATAACAGTAAATATAAGAATTTTATGGTTTTCATAGCCACATTGTGGAGAAGCGCGAGTACTGTTGCTTCACAGGAGTCAACAGTACCAATCCCTAGCCCAACCACTCATTTTTTCACTCCAGTTTGTTTCATATAATTCAAAGATTGTGTGTGGGGACTCCAGTTGTAAGTAAGTTCAAAGTGTTTGTCAGGGAAAGTTAAGATCACCTGTTCCACACTCAACATTGCTTCCCACCTCACACCCAGTGCTACAGGGAAAGGCTTCGACTTCTGTAAAACCAAACTAGGTCAACCATGTTTAAATGATTGAGCACATGCAAGATGTGAAAATTATTTCTCTTAAAAATGAAATTAATTTGGACTATGGGAGCAATAAAGTAATTTCTTAGGCATCTAGACCAATAGAAGCATGTTATTGGTGTGCTCAAATATAACTAAAATTATGATGAATTTCTTATAAAACAAAGGCGTCAACCCCATTTTATAGTTTCTCATGAAAAATCATTTGACTTCTATACTTTCTACCTTGATAGATTTTAAAAAAGCTAAAAATAAACAAACGTTTGCAAATTCCTGTCAGAAGACATTGCAAGACTTAATAATAAAACATGCTGATGTTTTGAAAAACTTGTGAGGAAAATGCAAAAATAGAAACAGTTAAATTTCCAAAAGCACTTTGTGTATTTAAACAAGACAGGAAACATGACTAGAATGCTGATACATTGTTTTAGAACAAACCAAATGAAATGAGACCATCTGGAAAGAGTCCACTTTAAATAGGCTTTTTGTGCAGTGAGGGTTTTCTAGTGTGTTTTATTCAGCACGGTGAGCTACAGTGGGGGACTGTGATATCATGCAAAACAGGCAAATGTTTCAATTCTATTTTTACTTTTAGTATTGCAACATTTAATTTACAAGGCCAGAGCCTTGTTAAGTACATAAAATAACTTACAGTGCACTGAAAAAATGTTTGTCACCTATCTAGTTTTCTTTATTACTGCATGTTTTTCATATTGATTCTTGTTAGTTTTTTTATGGGTTGCAGTTGTATACCTTTATATCGGGGTTAACAAATGGGGGTAGATTTCACCTATACACAGTGGAAGTTTGCTTAAAAGAAGCTGAAGTTGTGAAGATCTTGATTAGTTCCCAGAGGTGACACGAGATTTGCTTTTACAACAGCTGCACAGAAAATATCCAAAATCGTAGATGAAAAGCAAGAACAAGCATCTCATTGATTCATGTATTGTCATCGACTCAGTGTGTTTTGTTCTGTTATACTGGTATTTGCTCATCATTAGTTGTACTTAAATAACTGAAATAGCATTATTACATGCTATTATTGTTACAGTAATCCCTCGCTACTTCGCGGTTCACTTTTCGCGGATTCACGACTTTGCGGGTTTTTAAATACAAGTGATTGCCCGCCTATTGCGGAAGTTATGTTCCAGACCCATCAGCAACAGGAGAAAATCCGTGATATAGAAAGACCATATAAATAAACATTTTTATAGTTTAAGCCTTAAAATACCCATCCCACATGCTTTAAACACATGTAAACATATAAAACACACTTTTTTAACACATATGATATGTGGATGTCGGGCTAAGGATATGAGTAACATCTCACTATTATAAAACATTTTAACTTCACGCAAGACAAGACAGTGAGACAGGAAAATAGGTGCTGTACAGGCTTTTAAATTATTGACACGCAGAGCGACAAGCAGCACAAAGCCAGCACAAAGTCCACTTCTCCTTAGCATTCATTCAGCTCCCCACCCCCTTGACAATGCGAAGTAGCAGGAGCGTACTGCGCCTCCGGGGAGGAGGGTTTGAGCGAACGTGCATTCAGCCCTCACACACCCCCACTCCTCCTCCTTCCGAACGCGCAGAGCGACAAGCAGGCATTTTGGCAGAAGCAGCACAAAGTCCATTTCTGCTCAGCGTGAGTTCAGCTGCCCCCCTTCACAAAGCGAGTGCAGACACATCGACGTCTGATCGCTGCATGCAGTGTGCAGTGTTGGTCTGCGGTGTTTAAGAATGTAGAAAGTGTTTAAGAGCATAGGAAGTGTTTATAAGAGTGTGGGAAAGGTTAACAAGAGAGTGAGAAAGGTTTATAAGAGTGTGGGAAGGGTTTATAAAGCCTTAAAATATGTATAAATAATAAAATAAATATAGGTCGCTACTTCGCGGATTTTCACCTATCGCGGGGGGCTCTGGAACGTAACCCCCGCGATAGGTGAGGGATGACTGTATTTGAAAATATAAAAATAGTGTCTAAAAATGTCCCCTTTGTCAATTGTTTTTTTATGGTAGAAGTATAAACTCATAATACTGATCAAAACAGTGTTGGGATAACTTTACTTTCGAAAAGTTACCATAGAGTAAGTGGGATGAAAAATGGTTGGAAAACTCTATTTTATATAAAAAGTCTGAAACAAGTTGACAATGAAGTTTGGTAATTTTCTTTGCATGGTATGCAAGTAAAGAAACAAACAGTATTCATATGTTAGTCATTGTCTCTTAGTGAGCTCAAAGTAATCAATGAGATACATGCAGCTCCCCAAATTACGAACAAGTCACATTCCTGACGACCTTCATAAGCATATTTTTTTTTAACTTAAGTTAGAACTTGCACTGAAAAATGTTTGTTAATGCAAATATTGGCATATATTATTTAATTAGTTATGTTAATGAATTAAAGGAGTGAATGAATGAGAACTACTTGTCTTAAAACACAGTTAAAACAAAGATGATTATTGATTGCAAAAATATTTTGTCATTATTTAACTCGGTTGGATTCACCATTAATTTTACTGAATCAGCCCGCAATCTAGGAGTTATCTTTGACTCTAGCATGTCATTTTAAGTGCACATTACAAAATTGTCCAAAACATGTTTCCCCCATCTTAAACATGTTGAGAAATTAAGCCGTTTTCTAAATAAGCATGATACTGAGAAATTAATTCATGCGCAATGCAGTACTCACTGGATGTTCAAATTGCACTTTATACAGCTTCCAGTTAATCAAAAATGCTGCTGCAAGAATTATTACAAAAACAAGAAAATATGAACATATAACTCCTTACACTGGCTCCTGGTTAAGTTTAGGGCAGATTTCAAAATCCTACTTTTAACATATAAAGCCTTAAATGGCCAAGTTGGGGCTTACTTATTTGAACTTACCATTACTTACAAACCAGAGTACACATTAAGATCTGAAGATGCTGATCTGCTTATGATTCCAAAGATTAATAAAATAAAAATGGGAGGTCGAGCTTTTAGTTACAGGGCCCCTAAACTGTGGAATGGTCTGCCAGCTACTATAAGAGATGCCCCTTCGGTCTCAGCTTTCAAATCCCAATGTTTCGAAACAAATTTGAGTAATTGACTGTGGCATTTTTATGCTGATAATAGGAACAAACTCTAAAATTACACTTTATGAGGAGATTAAAGATTAACAAGGTAATGTTTTATTTTCAATACTCTTCTTACTTGGTACCAAATGCCCAATGTGATTTCTCAAGTCTTAAGTATTTTAAATGTGAAAGGTATAAGCCAAACAAATAAGTTGTGAATGTATTCAAGCTTTTAAAAATGTTTTTTCTTAATAGGTTGACATGCCTCATTTGTTGAAGTGATGGGGTGTGATACCAATTGAAATTTTTGCACTTAAAGGGTAGGATATTGCATGTTAAGATTAATTTGAATTGCATTATGTTTGGTGATAATAATACATTTTATTTATGTTTACATATAACATTACTATATTTATCATTTTCATATTTGTGTTCTTCTAGGAATACTGGATCAAAGGGACCAAGGCACTTCTAAGTAGGGATGCTGAAGCTTGAATGAAATTGTGTCACCATATATAGAGGAAAATAGACTTAGCCTAAGTTTCTTGGTAAGTTATTTAAATTTGAAATGTTTGGAACCTTTCTTAAATTGCATTATTTTTTCAGACAGCACAGCTTGAGAAAGATCAGCAACATACTGCAAAGGAAAACCCAAAGGAAGACAAGGTATTGAGATACACCAAAATTGTGCATATTAATTCACTGGATGCCTATGCAAAATGTTTGTATGTGTGAAAGAAACTCACCTTTTATAACACTCTTTTCATACACTGACATTCTCAGATTGCCAGATTACAAAAAGTTAAGTAAATGTCAGTCAGTCAGTCTCTAATCCGCTTAACATGCACCAACCACACACTAGGGGCAATTTAGTATTGTTAATCCTTCTAACCTGCATGTCTTTGGACTTTGGGGGAAAACCAGAGCACCCTTTATGAAATTCACACAGACACAGGGAGAACATGCAAACTACAGTACATGCAGGGAAGACCCATGACATGAACTTATGCTTCCTTACTTCGAGGGAGCAGTGGTACCACTATGCCACTGTGCCAACCTCGAAAATAAACGTTAACCACATAATACTTTACACTGTTGGCATGAATTTCCTTTGTGTGTCCCAACATGTCTTTTTGTGTTCATCTGTTACTTCAGCAATTGAGACTAATCTCACATATCAGAATTGCTCACAAGTGGTGTGAGGAGAATAAATATATTTTTGAAAATGAGATCCAACCACTACTTTTTCTGTCAATGAAGAAAAAAGATGCAGAAACAGTAGTGCAAACTTACCTGGACTTTATTTGTAATATACAAAGTTCTGATGGGGAAGGGAAACATTATTGTATCTTTAATCTTAATTTTAAAAGTATAAAGTACATGAATACTTTTCTTTTTCATAAAGTGGACAAAATGCATCTTATGGTACTATTGTAATGTGCTCCTGTAAATAAATGCAATGTGTGACACATTCAGTAGTTATTGTGTGTTGTTGTATTAAAATGTAACGAACTGTGGTTTTTCTATCATTTTGTCTTTTTTTTTACTGACTACATCAATATAGTGCTTGCCATCATACAAGTTAACAGAAAGAAAACAGAATATTTGAGGTTTAATAATGGTAAGGATTCGGACGTTAGCCTGCAGGGATCGCTATTGAAAAGAATGGAGAAGTTTACATATCTGGGATCAGCAGTAGCCCAGGACTGACATGCAAAGAAAACCCAAAGAGTGCATTGTGGATGGAACAACTGGAAGACGGTTTCAGCAGTATTGTGTGATCAATCTGAGGTATTAAAGAGGAACTTCATCTCACTTTGCATCAAAGCTAAAAGAAAATGTCGGAATTTAGTTGTATCTGGCCCCTTACCAAGATTATATAGAGGGGATGTGATTTATAGCAGATTGCATTCCCTTCACTGCTGGCTAGAAACCTGGTGTGCAAACAAAAGCATAGCGTTTGTGAACAATTGGGATGATTTTTGGGAAAGGCCTGGATTTTTCAGAAGAGATGGTCTTCATCCTAACTGGAGGGGATCTTATGTATTATCCCAAAATATGGCAGCAAAACTGCCTGGTTGACTGATTAGAGCACCATCCAGGCCGCAGTCATGTGATCTTAAATCACAGGCTGTTGTTTATCCCACCTGTTACTTTCCTGAAGCTGTTACCCATAATCCTTGTCTTGGGGCATCCAGTAAATTTAGTCTTGATACAAACCTTAAATTAATTGATAACCAAAAAATAAGGTGTATAATTAGACCAAGTGATAAAACCAGACCCTCCACCAGGGGCATCTGTAATAGAAATTTACTAAAAATTAAAACAAAAAGTATATCACCAATTCAGAAAGAAGCATACAGTTTTAAATGCTGCTTATTGAACATTCGCTCTCTTGGCACTAAAGCTGTTTTGGTAAATGATATTATATTAAGTACAAAATCTGATCTGTGTCTTCTCATCGAAACCTGGCTTAGTAAATGTGACACTGTCCCCCTAGCTGAGGCGTCACCAGATGGCTACTCATTCCTTCATAAGTCTAGAGATTCAGGTCGAGGAGGAGGCCTTGGAATAATTCATTGTAACAAAAATGCAAATCACTTCTAAAAATTTAGGCAACTTTACATCCTTTGAAGCATTCATTTTAAATATTAAAACAGATTCCAACACAATTATAGTGCTAGTCTATAGACCACCAGGGCCATATTCATTGTTCATGTCTGAATTTAGCAACCTTTTATCTGACTTGGCTATAAATTATGATCACGTAGTACTGATGGGAGATTTTAATGTACACATTGATGTGGAAACTGACACTTTTAGCAAATGTTTTACTTATTTGTTAAATTCAGTAGGATTTTGTCAGAATGTCAGAGGTCCAACTCATAATCATAACCACACATTAGATTTAATTATAACTTACAAAGTTGAAATTCAAAATGTAATTATTACTCCATTAAATGAAGTTATTTCCGATCATTACTTAATTCCATTTGATTTAGTCCTGCCCTTGCCAACACACTCCCAGATTAAAACAAAGACAGTGCGACATCTAGATTGTAATTCTGCTTCAAAATTTATAGATACTTTGAGTAAGTCGAGTGTAATTGTGGAAAACCATTTAGATCAGTTAACATCAAATGTAAACACGGAAAACAATTTAGATGAGCTAACATCACATTATAATGTAACCTTGAGAGATGCTCTGGACACAGTGGCTCCCTTAAAACAAAAGTGGTCAAAGCACATAGAAACTCTCCCTGGTTTAATGAAAACACTCGAGCTCTTAAATTAGAGTGTCGAAAACTGGAGCGCAGATGGAGAACAACAAAGCTACATGTCTTTCAAATTGCATGGACAGAGAGTGTTAATAAATATAAAAAAGCCCTCTTTAAAGCTCGGTCAGAATACTATTCTACATTAATAGATAACAATAATAAAAATCCTCGGGTACTGTTTAGAACAGTGGCTAAATTAACAAATGGAAATTCAGATCAACAGTGCAAAATACCAACAGACATTAGCAGTACAGACTTTATGAACTTCTTCAGTGAGAAAATTAAAAATATAAGATCCCAGATCTCTGCATCACAGTACAAACCAAATACTAGCTTAGCAGACCCTGTCTCACATTGCACTCAGCACCTTAGTAATTTTAATCCTGTAACTGAGCAGGAAGTATTAAATTTAATTTCTAAAATGAAGCCCACTACTTGTTCCCTAGATCCAGTGCCAACAAAACTAGTAAAAAGTGCAATGGATGTTCTTGCAGCGCCTATCCTAAACATTATCAATAGTTCATTATTGCATGGCACAGTACCTGATACACTAAAAGTGTCAGTCATTAAACCATTACTTAAAAAGTCAGACCTTGACCCATATATACTAAATAATTATAGGCCTATTTCAAATTTACCGTTTCTCTCTAAAATACTAGAAAAAGTAGTCGCCAGTCAGCTTCAGACACACCTTACGCATTACAATTTATTTGAGAAATTCCAGTCTGGTTTTCGCACTGGTCATAGTACAGAAACGGCACTAACATGGGTTGTAAATGACATTCTGATATCCTCTGATGAAGGAAACTCCACTGTAATTATGTTGTTGGACTTAAGTGCAGCATTTGACACCATCGACCATTCTATTTTACTGCACAGGCTAGAAAATGATGTTGGGCTTACAGGCACCGTGCTCGCTTGGTTTAGTTCTTACTTATCAAATCGATTCCAATATGTACAGAAATGTGCTGACAGTACTCCATCATTATACACAGAAGTTCAATATGGTGTCCCGCAGGGCTCAGTACTGGGACCTTTACTGTTTTCACTTTACATGCTTCCACTGGGATCTCTCATTAGGAAACATAATGTTAATTTTCACTCGTATGCAGATGACACCCAGTTATACCTTTCATTAAATCAGATGAAGTTCTCCAATGCTGTCTTTAATTAGTTGTGTTAGTGAATTAAAGGAGTGGATGAATAAGAACTACTTGTCTTTAAATACAGATAAAACAGAGATGTTAATTGTTGGAGGGAATGATGCTGATCACAACAATATTTTGTCATCATTTAACTCACTGGGAATCCCAGTCAATTTTACTGAATCAGCCCTCAATCTAGGAGTTATCTTTGACTCTAGCATGTCATTTAAAGCGCATATTACAAAGTTGTCCAAAACATGTTTCTTCCATCTTAAAAATGTTAGGAAATTAAGGCGCTTTTTAAATAAACAGGATTCTGAGAAACTAATTCATGCATTTATCTCTAGTAGGATTGACTACTGCAATGCGGTGTTCACTGGATGTTCAAACTGTTCTTTATACAGCCTCCAGTTAATACAAAATGCGGCTGCGAGAATTATTACAAGAACAAGAAAATATGAACACATAACTCCAGTTCTTAAATCCTTACACTGGCTCCCGGTTAAGTTTAGGGCAGATTTCAAAATCCTTCTTTTAACATATAAAGCATTAAATGGTCGAGGTCCGGCTTACTTGTCTGAACTTATCATGACTTACAAACCTGAGCGCACATTAAGATCTCAAGATGCCGGTCTGCTTATGATTCCAAGGATTAATAAAATAACAGTGGGAGGGCGAGCTTTTAGTTACAGGGCCCCTAAACTGTGGAATGGTCTGCCTGCTACTATAAGAGATGCCCCTTCGGTCTCAGCTTTTAAATCCCGGCTGAAGACTCACTACTTCAGTTTAGCATATCCTGACTAGAGCTGCTGATTATCTGTACAGACTGCATCTCTGTTGTTAGTCATTAGCACTTAAACATAAGTAACATGACAGTTATAATTGTATACTAACCCTCACTTATTCTGTTTTTCTTCTCGGTACTCAAATGTGGCACTTGGTGCCATGGCCCCACTGCCAAGTTGTTTTGCCTGCCTAAGGAAAAGTCATCCCAGATGGAGGATCGCAGGAATCGTGGGAAAGAGGGGTCCTTTCATCGGATTGGCTGGCCCAGCACTATTTCAGCCGTGGAATGGCCAAATGGGGGAGGCAGCTTGAAGGATGAGGTCTCCAGGACTCTACACAAATCCAAATCTTATCATGGGATATATCATCTACTGTTAAATTCTGCTCTGTACTTCTAAAATTTATATTTTTTATTTCTTACTATATTGAGGAATTGTTCTGTTCTGTGAACTGCATTGTATTGTATTGACCCCCTTCTTTTGACACCCACTGCACGCCCAACCTACCTGGGAAAGGGGTCTCTCTTTGAACTGCCTTTCCCAAGGTTTCTTCCATTTTTTCCCTACAAGGTTTTTTTGGGAGTTTTTCCTTATCTTCTTAGAGAGTCAAGGCTGGGGGGCTGTCAAGAGGCAGGGCCTGTTAAAGCCCATTGCGGCACTTCCTGTGTGATTTTGGGCTATACAAAAATAAACTGTATTGTATTGTATTGTATCAAAGATGGTTAAAGGTAAGGTTTTTAAAACAGTGGTAAGACCAGCAATGTTGTATGGACTGGAGACATGGGCAGTAAAGGGAGCACAGGAGAAGAAGTTGGATGTGGCAGAAATGAGAATGTTGAGATGGATGTGTGGAGCTACAAAAAAAGGACAGAATTAGAAATGAGACAATCAGAGGAACAACAAAAGTAGGAAAGATATGTAGAATGTGCAGGAAAGGAGATTGAGCTGGTTTGGACATGTGATGAGGCGAGACATTGACATATGTTGGTAAAAGAGTGATGGAAATGGCAACAGTACAGGGAAAGAAAAAGTGTGGGAGGCCAAAATGGAAGTGGATGAATAAAATTAGAGAAACTCTGAAGGAAAAGGGTTTGACTGGGGAAGAAGTACAAGACTGAGATGTATGGAGAAATTTGATCTCACACATTGATCCCACAAAGACATGGGAAAAGAGGAAGAGGAAGAAATCATACAAGTTAAAATTAATGTTTAAAGACAACACATACAAAGCTTTGTAATGAAGATGTCGCAGTATTTATAGTATAGCACAGTATGAAACAGCACTGCTCCTGGCAGTCTTTAACTCAAATTAAATGGCGTAAATCCATCATTCTCAATTCAGTTTGTGTACAATGGTCAGTCATACCAAATAGCATTTTCCAGTGCGTGTTAAATAGATGATTTTTATGCATAAACCTGTTACACAGCAAAAATCTTCTTACACCTCCTTTCTTCAAGTGCAGTGCAATTCAAGCAGTTATAGAGATTATGTGGCCCCTAATCTCTGGAAATTTTTTTCTTTCGCTCCTTAACATTAGAAGCTATACAGAAGCATTGTTTCTCCCATTACTGCACTATTTACTCTTTTCACTTTCAATTGACTTTTGTTTTTCTGGCACATTTTTTACTGAATGATTGCCACGGTATTACATTATTACTGCCAAGCATGTCTCCATAGATTCCATGGTTCATTCCATGTTACTTTATTTTGATACTAAAATGTTTATGTAACGTTAGTACATTCTCCATTTAGAAAATCTGTTTAATTTTTAAAGCAATTGTCATATTGTGGTGAAATGTAGTCTATGACTGATTTCAAGTTGAAGTGACTTAATTAAATAATGATTTAATTACATCAATGGCACAATATGCAAGTTGTATACAGTGAAATTGATCATCCAGTGTAAATTATATTTGTCTTTTTAAAAAAAGAGACTTGTCTTGAAATCTACCACCAACTAAAACAAAAATAATGTTTTAATACAAATCAAGATTGCTGTATGTTAAGACCTGCTTGCCATTTTTCCTGTGTCATAGGAATGGATCAGCCAACAAGAGTCATTTGAAACAATACCTTTCAAATGTTTAATGTCAGGTGAGGATAAAAAGAGTCTAAACAGATGGAAGAATCTAAGAATAGAGTAGGCATACTGCCTATGTCTTTAGCTTTACACTGAAAAACAATCAGTACTTACTAAACCATGACCATAACACATTGTTTCACCAATAGCACTCTGCCCTTATCTTTTCTCATTAGCATGCACGAGCAACGAAGGACAACGCATCAACATCTACATTTAAAGACATTAAAAACAAGTTTTCTGAGCAGCAAAAACATGTGTTACTTTCTTTTTTATTTTTTACTCAGTACATTTAAAATGAATATCACAATAGTAAGTTTTAAAATAAGAATGAAACCAAGATGCTATAAAATTGCAATAAATGTTGCCCCGTTATTGAAAATCACATACTGTTGTTGTGTAATGCCGGATGATTAGTGTATCACCAAAACAGAGTAATGCACACTAACATCAAACAATATAAAGATCTAATGTCAAAATTTGAAAAATGTATCTATAATGGCACAACAATATTTAATTTTTATAATATTGCAGGTGGCACACTGTAATATAAATATATTATAGTAATATATATACAAATAGAGTGACAGATGGGATGGACTGGGACACCTGTTTTATTGAAGAATCTCCCCTGGATCGATAGATGACAGCAGCCCCCCTGGAGTGCTGCAGCACCAGGGATTCCCACAGGGCTTCATGGGAGATGGAGTTTAGTGGCTCAGCCATGTTGGATTTTGGGAGTGCTGCCAGGGGGTGCTGGAGGCACTGTGGAGCCCTATTTTGTGGGGCTCCCACCTCACCTGGAATTGCTTTTGGACCACATGTATGGGCCACTGGAAGTACTCCCAGATTCAGCATAAAAAGGAGCCTGCTGCCACTGCTCCAGGAGCCAGAGTCAGGAAAAGGGCAGAATGAGAGAGAAAGAGACTCAAAGAGAAGAAGAAAAAAGAGAGAAGACAAACTGCTGTGCTTCTTGATACTGAGCTTTTGCTCTGTGCTTGGGTGTACTGTGTGGGAAACGTATGGAAAGAAGTTCCCACAGCTAAACAAAAACTGTGTTGTGCTGAATTTGTGCCTGTGTATTTCAGTATAAATAAAACCAATAACAAGTCACGTTCATTTTGTAGTTTTGCTTCGGATGCAGAACTGAGAGACCTTGATAGTTTAGAAGTGTAATAAATGCTGAATGCACAGGATTCAAAACTGAGTCCACTGGTTTGAGAGCAGAAACTAAAAGGAACTGAAATCAACATGAGGAGAGTGTAATATAGGTGTCAGAACACCAGTGAAACAGGGGAGTCGCTCCAATCTATGGGCCTCACAGTGACTTAAGTACTCAGATTTTTCAGAGGCCTAAAACTGTCCTGACTGCAGCTGGATACTTCTTAGTTTATTGGACCAAGGACCGTCTGACAAGGTACATCTTGCCTGTTAAAAGTGCTTATCCTCTAGGTGAAGATATTTTATCAATCACATCCAAAGTTTGCTGGAAACCATGCTTTTTCTAAGCTGAAAATCTCTGATGATGAGCCTTTGTAAAATGTGTCATCTCTGGACTGCCCTGATGGACTTTTACTGGTCTCTTAAGTCATTAATGGTCTAGTGGTTGTGCTGCTCAATGAGATTTCCAAATGAGACATAAAAAAAATTGCGTTGGGTGCTTGGTAAATCACCCCAGGCAGACCAAACACATGTTTTAGCATGAACCTGATTCAAAATATAAAAGTGAACATTTTCCAAAATTGATAATGGCTCTTTGTGAGCCATGGTTAAAACCATTGCCTATTAAGACCTTGGACTGTTTTAACAAATTTTTCACCTTTTCAACGTACAGAATCAGTGGTTGAAAATATAATGAATAATTTGTAAATTGAGCATTAAGTGAAAGAATCCACTATAAGAACATTATATGATATGGACACATATTTGCATGGTGTACTCAAAGAAATCACAGAGACACACTTTTCAGAAGTAGAAAATTATAGGCTACCTAATTAAGCCTGATGGACACTATCCTGATTTATTAAAAAAAATGAAGTTTTTTATATTCTAGATGTCATGGAGGAAAGAAAGGCATCCTGGCCAGGATGGAGGATGAATTCTTGCCTGGCCACTAGGCCATAATGAACCATGAATGGTTTTATTCCCCCACACGACAGATGGCAGTGTTCCTCAGGGCTGAACCTGAATAGGACACCAACAGGGGGGGCATGAGTATTGGAGTCCAGAAACACAGCCCTTTTGGGTTCTTTGGGTACCGCCAGAGGCCGCTGTTCTGAGGAGAGGACTGTTCTGGTTTCCACTTGGCCTCACTTGATTCAGTCCGAGTCATGAAGCAGCATGCAGCACTCTACTAGAGGTGGAAGGAGAGAATTTGTATTTGTGTATTATGGCTGCGTTTGTGTAAGAGAGGTGTTGGAGACAAATAAAAACTTATGTGAACCGCGAATTGTGTTGGACATTGTGTCTGCAGTTTGGGGCTGAGTGAAACCCCTTTGTGGTTACATCATATTTGCACTTAATAAAACATTTTGCATTAATTGAAAAAAAACTGTATTCTAAATGTTTATACTGAATAAAAAGTTTATATTTTAAATGTGTGAACTAATAAAGTATTGTATATGTTATGGGTAGAGCCAGAAATTGGATACACCCAGCATTACCTGGGTAAAGCTTACATTATCTGGAAGACCTGGATAAACTTAGTATTAATTCGTTAAAGTTTGCATTATCCAAAGAGATAATCCAGGTACAGTTAGAAACTCATACTTTATTCCAGCTTTACCCAGGTCTGCTTAACAAGTGAAACGACTAAAATGAAGTATCAAAATGTCACTTGAGCAATAAGTGCTTCATTAGCAATAATTGACCTCTCATTAAGAAACAGGGATGGAACAGGACCAACATTACCTACACCTGTTTTAACTAATATGTGTCTTTACATGTATACATTATGTAAAGAGTAATTCAGTAAGTTAGTAATTGTATTTTACCTGTGAACTTGTTACAGCACTCTGAGACAGCACTCTAGTGTGCTACATAAAAATACACTGGAAGTGAACTGAATATTTTTTAATTCTGGAATAATTATTCTTTGAACACTTTCTAGACAGGTAAGTGTTGCTAATCTTTTTAGAATAAAATGTATAAGTGTATAAGTGACTGACCTGTACTATACATATTTTAATACACTTTAAAATGAATTAAATGCATTAAAAAGATGTAATTAAAATCGTTTTTCAAACTGATAGAGCTACTGTTTCTAAATTGGAAGTGCCTTTATTTTGTTTATAAAATGTTATTCATTTTGGAATTCTTTGACACACACACACATATTGTGACAACTACTTCAGCATATCTGATCACATCATAAATATGCAATGGGAAAAATAGCAAAAAGATAACAGAAACAGTGCAAAATTATCTTTGAGTGCCTTCAGAAGCTGACAGAGATAAATTGTTATTATTGTTAGGATTCAGTGAGCTGGTTTACATGATGATTTGAATGTATTTAGTGAAAATTTTACCTTTATTTTTGCTTTCATCTGTGTTTGTTTTACATGAAAGGTTGAATGAATTTTATATTAAGCTAAACTATGAGATACCAGACCCAAACATTTCCTGAGAACATAAATTCCAATATATTGAGGTGCCAGTTTAAGGGACGGAACCCATAGGCAGATATCCTGCGTGGCAAGCCACACTGTCTGCCCAACTGTAAATATAGGAGCAGTTCTCCTTCTGCAATAAGCAAATTGCTTTGCAAAGTCACCCACCATCTTAAGGTTCTCCTGAACCAGTTCCCAAGTAGAGTGAAAATTCTTAAGATAATCAGTTACACTTAAGAGCCAAGGATAAAAAACATTTAATTATTCTTTTTTTTAATCATTAAAAGCAAGTAACATTCCATACAAACAAGCCAAATTTAACAAAACTAAATTCAATTCAACCTCCACCCATGAGAAAGAGAGGAACACCAACAAGCAGAGTAAAACTTGAAGAGTAGAAAAAAGGGAAGAGAAATCTTTTCCCCGATATAAATGCTTATTCTGAAATGTTATTGATTAGATCCTGCCAGGCTTTTAAAAAGATTTGAACAGATCTTCTAAGTGAGAATTAGATTTTTACAATTTCAAATAGTATATAACATCAGCTACTTACTGACTTAGAAAAGGTGGGCTAGAATTCTTCCAGTTAAGCAAGAAAAGTCTTTGTGCTAATAGTGAACAGCTTGTTTGTCCTTCTCCACTTTAAGCCTATCTGTGAGTACACCGAACACAGCAGTTAATGGATTAGGAGTGATTGTGACACTAAGGCTGTCTGATAGGCATTTAAAGATTTTGGTCCAGAATGATGTTAATTTGGTGCACACCCAAAACATATGGCACAATGAGGCTAGAGCTCGATTGCAACGTTCACAGGATGGATCTTGCCCTGGAAATATTTTGGACAATTTTAAAAGAGATAGATGTTCTCGATAAAAGATTTTAAGTTGAAAAATGGTATGCTTTGCATATATGGAGCTAGAATTAATTATATGCATGGCTGCCTTCCACTCCTTTTCTGAAATGTTGAGCAAGAGATCCTTTACCGACTGTACTCTGGACTCTATGAAAGGAAGGGACTTTAAAATATTTTTTATATGTTTTAGAAATGCTGTCAGAGTCCTCAAGATTGATCAAAATTTCTTCTGGAATAGAAGAAAATGGGAGACTGGGCAGACTTTGTTTAGCAAAAAGTTTCTAAATTGGAAATAGTGGAAAAATGTGTTGATGGGAAGCTGAATTTGGAGTGTAATTGTTCATAGGATGCAAAGACATTATCTATGCATAAATCTCTAAGTGATTTAATTCTGCACATTTTCCAAACAAATAAAAACTCTGTAATTTTGAGACAGTGGAAAAAGGTGATTATCATGTAGAGGTGCCACAGATAAAAGCTTCTCTATCTTGAAGTACTTCCTACATTGGGTCCATATTTTGAGAGAATGAAGCACAATTGGGTTGTTAGTATATTGATGATAACTTGTATTTACTGGGGCACAAAGCAAGGAATATAAAGAAGTACTGCAGGATTATATTTCTATTGCCTGTGTGTGTTCATCTGTTTGTGTCAATGTCCAGATTTTTATAGCTTGTATATTTGCTGCCCTGTAATAAAACTGAAAGTTATGTGAAGCCATGCCACCTTCTGCCTTTTGAGGGTTGCCCTTTGGATGCATGGATGTTTTGAAATTTAAATAAATGAGGTTATGATTTATTCTAATTTCTTAAAAAATGATTTGGCAATGTATATGGGGATGCTTTGAAATAGAAAAAGAAGTTACCTGCTAAAGTGTGTTGGAGTGTAGACCATCTATACAAAATTTTGTGGAAAAAGAGCTTTATGTTTACTTGTGATGTTTACCCCTAGGTATTTAAACTGATCTGCGATGATAAAAGGCATGCAATCTAATATTGTGTACTTGAGAGTTCACTGGAAAGAGCACACTTTTATTCAAACTAATTTTGAGTCCAGGTATTCTGATAGTGCTGTTGGGATTGCAGGCACAGTATTTTGTGGATCTGATATATATAGTATCATATCATCTGCATATAGTGATATTTTCTGTTGAAGTCCATCTTTAATAATCCTCTTTATCTCAGAAGCATTTTGAAAGTGAACCACCAATGGCTCAATGGCGATTGCAAATAGCAGTGGTGACAGTGGGCATCCTTATCTAGCACCGCTTTCTAGTTTGAAATTTTCTGAAACAATGTTGTTAGTACAAACTGTGCCTCTGGACACCTGGTATATAGTAGTTTGATCCATGCACAAATGTTCGAACCAAACCCAAATTTGTGCAATGTAGTGAATAGGTAGTGCTATTTAACCATATCAAATGCTTTTTCTGCATCCAACAATAAGAGCTCTGGTGTGTTAGACTTTGTGGGTGAATATATTGCATTAAACAGGCATCGAAGATTGGAAGCTAAGTGTCTGCCTTTAATAAATCCAGTTTGGTCTTGTGATATTACCAAAGGAAGCACTTTCTCAATCCTTCTAGCTAGAACTTCGGAGAGTATCTTAACATCATTATTCAGAAGTGAGATTGGTCTGTATAATGAACATTGTAATAAGTCCTTATTCTTCTTAGGAAAGGTGGTAATTAATGCTTGGTGAAAAGTTTGAGGTAGAGTTTTATTGTCTCTCCCTTCAATAAATGTTGCTAATAAAAGGGGAATTAACTTAATTGAAAACTTTTTATAAAATTTGGCAGGGTAGCCATCAAGGCCTGCTTCTTCCCACTCTGAAGTGAATTTATACTGTCTAGTAATGGTTTTATCTAATTCCTCTGCACTGAGCATCTAGTTGTGGTATCTGTAATGCATTGAAAAATGCCTTAGAATTTGTCTTGTCTTTTTTAAGCTAAGTAGAATATAAGTATTTATAGCAGTCTCTAAATGTGTGCATTATATTTTTATGGTCAATGATTTTGTCACTGTCTGTGTTAGTAATTACTGGTATTGCCTTACAAACTTCCCGCTTCTGGATTTGTTGAGATAAGATCTTATTAGCCTTTTCTTATGTTGCAATTTAAAAATAAGTTCTTCCATTTCTTTTGTTGTGAAAAGGTGGAGTTCTTAATGCAAAGTCGGTCTTTTCCTGTAAAGCAAAACCAAGGAGATGATCGTGGACTATCGGAAACAACAAGGCAGAGAACACCAGGCCATCTACATAAGCAGCGTAGAAGTTGAAAGGGTTAACAGCTTCAAGTTCCTCGGAGTAAACATCACCGAGGATCTCTCGTGGACCCTTCACATAGACACTGTGGTTAAGAAAGCTCGCCAGCGGCTCTACTTCCTGAGGAGGCTGAGGAAGTTTGGCATGAATGCCAACATCACCTCAAAGTTTTACAGGAGTGTGGTCGAGAGTCTGCTGACGGGCTGCATTACTGTCTGGTATGGGAGCTGCTCTGCCAGCTGCCGG
The DNA here is from genome assembly GCF_900747795.2 of Erpetoichthys calabaricus. Lineage (NCBI taxonomy): Eukaryota > Metazoa > Chordata > Cladistia > Polypteriformes > Polypteridae > Erpetoichthys > Erpetoichthys calabaricus. The sequence goes on along the minus strand of NC_041394.2, from coordinate 222,840,330 downwards.
AAATCACTACAGAAAGTGGTGAAGGCAGCAGAGCCCATCACGGGCAAGAGTCTTCCTGCCATTGAAGACATTTACCTCCATCGGTGCCTGCGTAAGACAAGAAGCATCATAAAGGACCACAGCCATCCAGCACGCCAGCTGTTCTCCTTGTTACCGTCTGGCAGATGATACAGGAGTCTGGCTGTTCGGACTACAAGACTTAAGAACAGTTTTTACCACCAGGCCATTCGACTCCTCAACAGCAACACCTGAACACTTACATACACTTACATTACATCTACATTGCACTACTCACACACAAACTGTACCTGCACACACTCTGAATACTGACTGGAACATGCGTCTGCACTTTATGGAATATGCATCTGTACTTATAAAACATCTGTGCAATAACTGTCATTTGTACTTGCTGCTCATCCAACTCATATTGCTCTATAACTTCTTTTATACGTACACATTTTATTTTATATGGCTTGTCTATTTTTAACTTGTAATTTTTTTTTTTTTTTTTTTTTTTTTTAGCTTTATTGGATCTAGGCTGAGTGACTTGTTTTTCTCGTCATACACATTTCATTGTATGTTGGCCCTGTGTTAACCTATATATGACAAATAAACCTAAACCTAACTTGTAAACCTAGAGTGCCTCACTTGGGAACCTGGCATGTTCATGATCTATTCCGGTAATTTCACTGATTAACTCTGATGCTTTCTTTGTTTTCGATTTATTTTAGTGGGAGAGATATGAAATAATTTGTCCTTCAGAGTTTCCCAGAGTATTCCTGCAGAGACCTCTGAGGATGTATTTGTCTCCAAAAAAACATCAATTTGCTTGTATATAAACTCTGTGCAGTTCTTGTCAGAAAGTGGGTTAAGATGCGGATGAATATGTGGGGCATAAAGATTTGAGCTCCATAATCAGAGGTGCATGGTCGGAGATAATAATACCATTGTACTTGCAAGAATTGATTGTGGGAAAAAAATTATTATCTATAAAGAAATAATCAATTTTGAGTAATAGTGATGTACTGGTTATAGATGAAGGAATATGCTCTTGAGTTTGGATTTAGAAAGCTCCAAGGTTCGGAAAAGTTGTGAACAATTACAAACTGTGTAATTGTTTTTGCATTGTTAGATGTTATCACCCCTGTGGCAGAAGACCGATCCAGGTCTGGATTTAAAACACAAAGTTTTTAGTCATTATAATTTTATGAGTGTTTACATTAGAAATGGATTCAAATATGTTTTAGATGAAGTCTCTGTCATCTACTTTGGGTGCATAGATATTTATCAAAATCAGTAGAGACAGAGCATGTCCAAAAAAAAACAAGCTCCCCAGCAGCAGTGTAAAAGGATTAAAGTAGAGATATTTATTGATGATACAGTCCAAATACTATAAATATAGAATATAATCTTAAACAGTACTGAAAGAATGATGTTAAACAGTAGCCATGGATAAGCAGGTAACATATGATAGTACAGTCCTAACATAATAAACCAAGGATATGATGTTAAAACAGTTCCCTTTGGGGAGAAAAAAAAACACAAAAACGTTTAATTAAAACATAAAAATAGCCAAGAAGGAAATAGAATGTAAAGTAAGACAAAAGTCTCATTGTGAATGGACCAAATAGCAGGTAAAATCTTCTTTGCCTTGCAAGGACATGATTTGACTCATGATTGTATTTCATAAAGTGTCAGGATCAATTTTCTTAGCTCTTTTTCTGCTTCATCCAGAGACCTAAAAATATAGAACTTGCCATGAATATTCACTTTCAGTTCAGCAGGATAGAAGAGGCGGTATCTGATTTCAGCTTTCTGTAAGCGCTGTTTAATGCCGTAAAATGTGGCATGTTTACCAGCTGTTGAAGGTGAGCAATCAGGGAAAATGCGAATGCGGTTATTTTCATATATGATCTTTTGTTTCAGTCTGAGAAGTGACGTCACATTTAATTTAGTTTGTAATTTATCAAAACGTGTAATGAAGCTTCTATGTTTTGAGGCATCCTATCCATGTATGTGGTAAGTTGCTGATATCTTGGTGGCTGATTTAAAGACCTCTCCAATTATTTTTGAGAATTGTTCAGCAATGAATTTCACTAAGTTTGGACTTTCACACTTTTCAGGGAGACCTTCAATTTTGATATTATTCCTTCTGTATCTATCTTTCAGTGCAACTAGTCTGTCTCCAAGCACTTTGTATTCAGAATTTTGCTGCTGTTGCTTCTTCATCAGCGGTAGATGCCAGTTGTTCAACTACTGTATTTCAAAACAAGTCATTCACGTTTGCTTAACGTCTTCAAGCTGAGCAAGTGCTCTAAATTAAATCCCAAACATGATCACATTTTTCTGTATTTTTTCCTCAATTTTTTCTAGTATACCTTTAAAGGTTGCCTCAAAGCGATTACTTAAATGTTTCTCCAAGTTTTCAATATCTCTGAAGCAGCTTCTCATATGTCATGTTTGACATCTCAAGTACTGTGTGATACATGAAATTTCTGGCAAATTCAACTCTAATCATTATAATTTGAATTAACTGTACAGTAGAGATATTTCTCTTTTCCATCCATTCTAGATCTATAATGAAATCCATGGAGATAGCTTCCCAAGAATTACAGGGACATGGAATGGATCATAATAACCAAATGGGTAATCCTTACGAGGATTTTGCACAACAGATTTCACAAGTGAAAATATAATCCTTTTGGATATTTTCCCATTTCAGATATTATGTATGTGCAATGTCTGTGAAACTCATGGGTGTTCAAACATGTTACTGCTATAAGCATAATCTGGTACCTTGCTGTATATATGTGCAGAAACATAGTAAACCTCAGGTGGCAATTCATTGGAGATGGGGACAAAGGATTCAGCTGCCCAAATTGGGTCTTCAAGAAGTGGGACTGAGAATGAATTAGTAGCGCCTACAAATTTATTGGATGGTAAGATTGGCTCTGAATTACCTGGACTATTATCAGGTTTGAAAATTTGTGACACAGCATCCACTTTTCCATTCTTTTTATCTGAGTGATATGAGATTATAAAATTGAACCTATGAAAAAACACCCATCTAACTTGTCAAGCATTCATTCAATTATCAGATTTTAAATAATCAAAGTTCTTGCAATCAGTGTAGTTGACGAATAGGTATTTTGCCCCTTCCAACCAGTGTCTTCATTCTTTTAAAAATACCTTTATGGCTAAAAGTTCACAATTACCCATATTATAGTTCTGTTTCTTGGGGATCATTTTTTCAAGATAAATGCACATGGGTAAACTAGATCCCAACCAGAATATTTTTGAAAAGAACCACTCCCACACCACTACTGGATGTGTCTACTTCTAAAACAAACTGATAGGAGGGGTCATTACGTCTCAAGAGGGGATCACAAATTAACAAAACTTTTAACGTACAGAAATCTTCTTGTGCCTCCAAATTCCAAGCAAATGTCGTATATTTCTTGGTCAGAGAAATGATGGGCACGAATACAGGTCATCTAAACATCTAAAACATCTTTTTTTTTCCATCTAAAACATCTGTGATAGTCGTCAGACCCTGCAAAATGGTGCACTTGTTTTACATTCTCAAATGTTTTCTAATTCAAAATTACAATAATCTTATTTGATTGATCTATAGCAGGGGTCTTAAACTCAAATTGGCTTCAGGCCACTGCTGGTATTGTCATGTCATACAGGAGACACATGCATCAAGAGGTAATATTCTTTAAATCTATTTTTACTTCCATTACTAACATATTTTTTCAAAAAGCAAACTGTATTCTAAATACATTACTTTTAAATGTGCAATTCGTTTTTCATTAAAATAATTAAAATAAATTAACAAAACTTTGCATTAACCTAACACATGCAATACCTGAATACCTTTATTCTATTTCTGTCCTGAAATCTGGCAGTGGTTCTGCTCACACAGCCTTGCCACATTTGCCCTAATGGACTTTACAGTGGGAAACTCTGAGTACAGCTATAAGATTAGTATCAGTAAACCTACACCTGCACTTGCATTTATTAAAGTTCATAGTTGAGAAAAGTTTTTCACACAGATATGTGCTTCCAAAAAGGTACATTACCTGACTGAACACTTTGGACAGCTCTGGAAAAGATGGAGGTAATTCTGTCAGAAACTGTCTAGTCAAGTCTGCTTTTCCCTGTGCGTCTCTGAGTTTAGGTCACTATTGCACTGCAAGTTGATAAGTTCCATTTGGAACAAACTTGGAACACTCTCCAAATCAGCTGAAAAGGAGTCTGCAAACAGCTGCAATATGCTGCAGTGTGACCTAAAGTCAGCAAAACGGTGATCAAATTCCTGTAGTAAGTTTTCAATAGCAGATATACATGTATCACACCTGAATGTTGTGCCATCCTCCATAAGAGATCTACATTTTGGGAAATGAGTGAGATTTTTGGCAGAAAGCTGTGTTTTCCATAATTTCAATGTTGTGGTGAAGACTTTCACACTTTCATAAGCTACTGTGATGAGCTGATCAGGGCCCTTGAGCTTCAAGTTAAGTATGTTCATTCTCCTGTGTAATGCCCACTAAGAAAGCAAAGTCCATGACCCATTGTGGATCTTCCAACTCAGGAACATCCATTCTGCCCTCTACCATGAAATTTTTCACTTTTGTTCTCAACACAAAAAATCTCTTCAGGATATTTTCCCTGCTGAGCCAGCGCACCTCAGTAAAGTAAAGTACATCACCATAAGTTGACTCAATTTCTTCTAAAAAGGCTCCGAACTGGCGATGCTGTAAACTCTATGACCTGATGTTATTAATATACAGCATTTCAGAACAACAGACATGATGTGTTCAAATTTTAAGCATTTGCTGCACAGTGGTTGTTGTTGAATAATGCAGTGTAAAACTACTGCTGGATCAGCTTTTTCCTCTTCTAATTTTTTTAAAAACCCCTAATGAAAATCTCTAGTTGAGCAGTGTCGGTTTTGTCAGAGCTTTCGTGAATCGCCATGGAGTATGCAGTAAAAACTTTAGCTTTCTCGCGTAACTGATCATAAATGCCATTTGATAACTCGCCTATTCACTCTGCCAGAGTGTTTGCTGATAAAGAGATATTTTCGAACAAGCCCGTCTTTTCTGGACACAATATTTCAGCGAGTTTTAACATACAGTCCTTAAGAAACTATCCTTCGGTGAATGGCTTTCCTGTCTTAGCGATTAACTCACAACATAACTTGCTCTCACCACACCAACAGCATCCTTCCTTGCTTTGCGAAAAAGACTTTGCTGTAATATCATGCCTTTGTGTAGCTGCGTAGCTAGTTTTTCCCTCTCTTCTCCCTGATACTTATCATACTGTTCTCAGTGTTTAGTCAAGTTTGAGATTATATTCCTTCAAAACAGCAACTTTTTCTTTGCATATAAGACAGATGACATTTCCACTGAATTCCTCAAAAAAAAACTGTGATGTCCATCTTTTTTGAAATTGTCGGTGTTCAGCATCCATCTATCTTTTTTGATTTGGAGACATCTTTTTTATTGACAATCAAGCAAATGAATTCCAAAAAAAAAATTAACTTGCTTTCTTTTTATCAAAAACTGAACATTTGCACCAAATGACAGAACTGAAAGAATTACTTAATTTGAAATGCTTTTTTAATTTAAAATTATTATTTTTAAACTAGTTTGGACTTAAATGAGTAAACGAAGGAAGTAGTCGAAAACAGTTAAATAAATTTACCGTTCATGAAGGAAATTGCATTATTTTGTTGACATCATATATGGACCAGTGGAAAGGGGATGGGGGGCCGGAAAAGGCCTGCGGACCGGGAGTTTGAAACTCCTGATCTATAGTCAAACATTTTTTGAGAAGTCTCATAACCCAGAAACAACACTCTATCAGTGTGACATTCACATTTTCATAGCTTCATAAAACAGTTGTTGGGTCAAAAGTGCTTCAGTAACTCCTTAACATGACAAGATATAACTCTTCAAATCTTTAGAAATTTTATATTTTGAACGTAAATCAATACATAAATCCCTAGCACATCCCTGAATATATTGTTATCAATTCTTTCAAAAGCTACTAGTGCTTTGGCAAGACAATAGGGCATTACCCAATATTCATAATGCCCAGCGGCAGTATTGAAGATAGTTTTTCACTCACCCCCTTCCTGTAAACAGATTAGGTTATATGCTCTCCTTAGGTTGAGTTTTGAAAAGATGGTTGAACCAGTGACTTGATTGAGCAAAGGAGATAACAGTTGAATGTAATTTGGTTCTACTACATATAATCATCTTTTTTTTCTTAACAAAGAAAAAAAAAATCTCCCTCTGAACTACTGCATGGCACAATAAACTAATTTTCTAAAAAAAAATCCTTAATATTTTCTTACACAGCTAAAGAGTCAATTTCATTGACAGCATAAATTCTTCACTTTGGGAGAGAAAAATTAGGTAATAATGCTACTGGATGTCATGTTTTGTATAAGGAGGTAATTTTTTAGATAAACATTTATTAAATAGGTCTTAGAATTCACTATATTCAGGTGGAAAGATTAATATTAAAACAATTTTTATAAGACCAGGAGTTCCATTTTTGTAACAAATGGATGACTGAATAACAAAAATGGGGTTCATTTCTTTATGAATAAACCTACTTGAAATTGTAATGGAAGAGATATAAATTCTAACAACCCACTTTCAATGGTTTTACCATCAATCAGTACTACCCATAATTTGAACTTTAAATCAATCAGACAGATCCAAAGTTCCTTTAACAAGGACTCACTATTAAAATTCTCAGGTGTCCACAATCAATTAATGCAGAAACCTCCCTGTTATTCAAAATCATAGGAACAGTAAACAGATTTTCACAAAAGGTTTGACTACCTAAACTTTCCCACACTAATATATATATATATATATTTTTTTTTCATTTTCATAAGTATTTGTGTTATCGTCTATTTACCCTTTTCTTTGTCAGGTTCGTTATTGGATTGGTCTACTCCCACACCCTAAATAATAACACACACATACATAGATTCACACACACTCCAGACCCTAACCACAACAGTGCCCTACAAATGACTCACACACAGTTGGCTAACTTTTAGCACTTAAAAACCACACAAATGCTTTAAGTATAACACAACTTGTCACTCTCTCAGCACATCAAGAGACTTATTTATTATCAGCACGGACAACATATGATGTTTTAAATAGACCTCAGACCTAAATGTTACTTTTGGTCTCCAAGAAAATATTAAAACATACAAAGACTCAGTATCCTTGACTATAGGCCATTTATCAGCCAAGAATACCTTCTTCTCATACTGTCCCTAACTATTGAGTGGCGCCTCACTCTCAGCCTTAAAACCCCGCAGCACAGAGCTAATGGAAAAATCTCCAGCTATGCCAGGTGCTCTTAGAAATCTACCCTATTACTTCAATCACTCTAGACATTAAGACAAAGCATAGAAAGATGAAAACAAGTTACTATTTATTAAAGAACAATAATAAGTAATAGAAAATAAGATCGATAGTAAAGTCTGGATAAAATAGTCTTAAAAAAAGCTTACTGAAAGGAATCAGCGATGTCAAGGATGAAAGTTCCAGGGGCGGCATTTGATTTAGCAATCAATGTTCATGAGAATGCTGTTGACTGACGATCGGATGAAAACTGGTCACACGTGTCTTTGTTTTGTTTCTCTGACGTCGCTCTTCCATCTTCACTGTTTCTCTTCTTCTTCTGCTGACGTTTCTTTCAAAATGAGGCATATTTATTATAAAGTTTCATGCCATGGTTTCACAGCACATGAATGTTCCAAGCACCTGATTGGCTGGCTGTCAATATGATGGATGAATTTTGCTCCCCAGGTAATAAAGTTCTTTGATATTGCCTCAGCCTTCATTTCCCAGGTCATAAACCCAATTGATGTCCCAGATGTCCATCCATAAAGTAATCAATAGCCTGAGGTATCAGTCCAGGCTTCCTTTCCCCAGGCTGTAAACAAATTAGCACTAAGCTATGAACAACTGTTATAATAGTCAGGTATATGGAAGAGGATATGCCTTTTTTATTATAATGCCTCCTACATCTGAATTCATCTTGTTGGGATTGAGCAAAATATAATACAGAATAAGATGTAGATTTTATACACCATAACAGTATTATCTGCGCTCTGCTCCCCTTTCAGTAGCCTTATTTCTTAGCTAAATGCCCTGCTGAATCAAACGCCGTTGATTCCCATATCACATAATTTCACATTCAAAAATGTAGCTCACAAGAAGAAAAATTCCTCAGATAAAAGCAGAGCTACCAGTGGTGCTCTTTATATAGTCACAATAATGATGACATCAAACCATACAAAGCATTTTGGGATGTGTTACTATGGTAACGACTGTGACAAAACCCTGAAAATGGGGGCCACCTATTGGAAAAGAGAATGGCGTCAAAAATAATGTTAAAAAAATTATAAGCTTTTAAATAAGGTTTCCAAATGAAAAAAAAATGTCAGAAACACATTATTTGGGTCAGAAAACACCAGAAAAAAATTTAAAGCCTCAGGAAATAGGAATTACAACATCAAGTAATTTTCTTTCTTCTCTTGTCTCCTGGTAGTTGATTTGTGGCAAAGACATGTGGCTAAAATTCAGAAGCTTTGTTTTCTACCTGTACATTTTGACCCTTCGGTGTGGAAATTTGCATGAATCTTTTTTACTTCACTCAATCACTTCATCACATTTTGACATTTTTTATAGCAGTGACGTCTGGGCTTGCCTATGTTGAGATCCAGATGAACTGTTATCCACTTATCTGAAATTTAAATGAAAATAAGCTTTCTTTCTAACTTTTTTCTCTCTGGCAGAACAACAGGTTGGCAAATTTGTTCTTAGCCCGTGATTACATTAATCCATATGATGGAATAGTCATTGTAGCAGTGCAAAAAACAGCATCCAAGTATTTAGGTGTCATTGTTCTATGTGATGCTGTTCAGAAAATCAAAATAACGTGGCTTTTATGGGCAGATTGCACATAGATATATGATGCATTATTGTATACATATCCTAGCTGACAACATTCTGTATAAGCTAATTTATTGCATACTCCAGATTTTCAGAGCAGTGATTTTAGTATTCAGCCAACATTGAGGCACAAATGGGATCCCCTGATTACCACAGATAATAGCACACACTGCCCTCAAACAATGTCCAGACATATCCTTGTCAGCAGTCAACAGTAGCTGAACAAATTGTGTTTCATATATTCTATAACAGTAGAAAAGCAGCTCGTGGATATACTGTACAATGGTTACATGAACAAAATGGATTGGAGCTGGTACAAAAAAGAATATGAACAGGAATAGAAAGACAAGTTAACATAGTAACTAACAACATAAAAAGAATGCCAAAGGTAAGAAATTATCAGCAATGGAACTAATATTAGAAAAAAAAAGCATGAATAAAGATTAAAGATAAGCTCTGCGACACTGATTAATTGGATTTGAGAATCTTTTATTAATAAGATAAGTGACATAAGTAAATTTTGTTAACAAATGAGTTAATAAGTAATTTACCTAACCCTGTCAACTATAACTTTCTGAAGCTACTTCATTCCGTTTTAGTATTTCGCAGTATTCAGTGCAGTATGGTGAATAAACCCAACATATAAAAACACAGATTTGTTTAAGCACACATAAAACATAGTAGAAACTAATTAACATAAACGAAAAGCCAAAAATATCTGTAGATTATTAATTATTTGCATATACCACACAGACTGTAACTGGGCACAAATCAAACTCCAGTCTCTTGGGGATGTGAGGTGGTATTCCACTGTGCTGCCTAGTTGCAGGTTATGGCATTACGTTTACTTGGCAGTATGAGAACCTGATGGCTAAAAATATGGTGTGAGCAGAGCTGGCTTTAAATCCTTAAACAGAAAAAAGACACAGTTTAATGCACACGTAATATGATCAGAGAAGTCTTTCACAGAATAACTGACTTAATAAACATTGGCTTCAAATCACTGTTTCCCAGTGTGTGCAAAAAGTGCTGTAGTGTTGATGCCTTCCTTGATGAAATCATAAAATATTAGAGGGTTGATTAGGTGCCAAGTTAAAATCTAGATCGTTCACTGTAGTTTACAGGCTATTAATGTAAACAACAGATTAAATAGTTCTAGAATTTCAATATCATGCTGCTCATTGAAGATGATCTGATTTGTTATACATTTCATTTTAATTTGAATAATGTCCCACAGACATCATGAAGCATACAAAATATGCAGTGTAGAGATAAAATAAGGTGGGTTGTGGAGTTGTCAAACCTCTAACCAAGTTTTAGAATTTTTCAGCTATATTTTATATATCAGAAACACAGTGTATAAAAGTCTTCATACTGCAAATGTCATTTAGCATATCTTTTTGTCATGTTGCATAATAACAAAAACAGTACATTTAAGTAAAATGTGAAATATTCTTATAGGGTCCTTACCATTCTCCTGAAGTAGTCTTTTCATATTCTTTATGATTGATTAAAATATTGTAAATTATGTTATTGTGACTCCACAACATTACCTTCTTCAAATTTATTGATGTGGCACTCTCCTAGCAGTTAGTGTAATATAAATGTTTCTTTGTTTAGTCACTTTGTCTGTTTGTTGCAGACACTGGCGTCTTAAGGTCCACAATTCTGATTTTGCTCGTGAGCCCATGTATAGTCCTCCTGTTGTGCACGAAATGGACTCAGCAGCTGCCAATGGGACCACCAAGTAACCAGTGTTTGCTTTATGTTAGGGAAGTTTTATGTTTGAATTTTTTGTTCATTTAAGACAAACTTTTTAATTGAGGTTTTTTTTTTTTATTGGCACATTGTAATTTTTTTTAGGGATCCCCTACTGATATGGGAATATGAACCCTGTTGGGAATTTAGTTGGAGGGAAAGAGTTTTTTATTTTTTTTTTTGGCAAGGAGAGCCGGACTAGTCAGGAGTCAGAGTTTTGGCCTTTTTGAGTAAATAATATTTGGCTGCTAAAGCCTTATTTATGCATTTTTAATTCACAGGTACTTCATTCTGAGGACGTGGTACTATTTATTGATTTTCCAGTACAGAATCTATATTTTTGACTGTATGTCTTGTCTTTGGGTTATGCAAATACTGTTTGTCCATATTTTTCATTTTTTCCAGACATTTCTTTTTAAATGCACAACACCATGTACACCTATTTTTACACTTATTCTGCTAATAAAATTAACTTTAATCTTCCATTTCTTGACTCTGTGACCAGTCCAGTTACATTTACTAGGGTGATTTCACAAGTTCTTGCTCTCTATTTCCTGACTTTTTTGTGATGTATCTAAACACTATAGAAAAATGCAGTTCATGTAATAACAGCATTTTGATTGGTTTATGATGTTTGATTTTTTTTTTTTTACAAAAATGTCTATAAATCATACATCCTCTGTCATGTCTGAAAATAAACATGCCATCCTAAGCAGATTCTTGTAAATGGTATTTTGAAGCTTTACAATTCACAGTGACAACAACAACCATCATGTTATGCATGTACTTACGTTTCTCTTTTTTCTTTTGAGTCCACTAGCTTTTATTCTTACTGTATTAAAACCAAATGATGCTTGCTGCCTATATATATTAACTTTACATAAATTACACATGCATGGTATGCATTATTCATAAAGTGAAATAGGACTGATGAATTATATTCATTACTTCTAAATAGATGAAAGTGTTTATTTAACCAATATTATAGTATAGAAACTTAAATCACATAATTAAAACCCCAACAAATAGCTTATATTTTGTTAGCATTGTTAGCATTTTTAACTTTTGAAATTATCCATAGCAGCAGCAAATGTCTTAAAACATATTAATGTATAGAATCTGATCTGTCTGTGGATGACGTTTAAAATGTAGAACCAACATTGTTAAGCATTTAAATTGTACATTGAAATCTCAACTAGAGGATTATTCTATTTATGTAAATACTAGAATATTAAATAATGGAAGAAGAACGGGTTTATGAAAATACCTTTCACTAAAAATATGTCTAACTAATATAGCCTAGTTAACTACATAAAACAGGTGCCAGACATTATTTGTAAAATGTCCAGGGGTCAGATTTATAAAACTTGTGTACACACAAAAAGTGGCTCGAAATGTGCGTATGCAACTTTCCACGCAATAGTTGGGATTTATAAAAGAAAATTTGACAAGAAGCTTGTACATATATATTTATAGCAACATTTTAAAGAAAGTTTAAAATAACAACACCCTTGATCAGGGAAATGCAGCCAAAGCAGTTAATAACGAATCCTGCATATAATAAAACATATAACCAGGCCATTATTATAATATATATATATGGTCACATAAAGAACATATTAAACCTCAAATGTGATGAATATGATTTATAGACTCTATTTTAGTTCTTGTTTAAGTGAGTTAATGCTGTGTACGTGCACTGAAAAGTTGTTTTTCAGTTTACTGTATATAGCCTACCTGTTGCATCTTTTCAGGATTAGAAACTAAAGCGCAGTAAAAACACATACTGTACATGATTCACTCAATGCGTACCTTGAGCTATAAATATCATGCCCTATAGCCTACTTATACCACAATAGTCTGATACAACATGGCTTGTTTAGGACTGCTTCAAGACTATGCAAATGATCATATATGAAGAGAACAAGCTTTTAGGGACTGGTCAGATTTTTTTGCCCGATAAAATGACTGGCCTATGAGCTAAATTATACTTTCAATTTGAGTTGGTCCCAACATTAGAAAGACAGACTGGCCAAAACTGAACTGTACTTGTTTATATGCAGGTTTTAATATCAGTTGTCTTTCTGGCAAAAGGCACCTACAAGAGGTAACTGGCCAATAGGACGGAAATATCTCAGCCAAGCTTTAGCTCCATCATGCCCCCTGTGCTGTAAGCCATAAACCAGCTGATGAGGAGTTACATTCACTTTCCCAATTGTTTGGATGTACAGGCCAACATAAAAAGAAAATTTGCAGCAGTTTTCCTAACATAATCATGGCAATTGACAGCTTTCCTACTGCAATAAAGGCACCTAGAAAGAATGACACTTCTTTTGTAAACTGTAAGCAGTTATGTTCAATTATCGCACAAGTCATGTGTGACACCAAGATGAGACTGGCAAACATCATGGCTCGGTGGACTGAGTCAACCCATGATTAATTTATTCTGATGCAAATTAGTGTTAGAAGATGACTTGCTGAAGTTGCTGTACATGATGGTGGGTTTGTTGGTAAGGTAACTCACTGAACCCTTAGTCTTTCATAAGGCCTACATTATTCATTGTAACAGCAATCACCTCATAACATGTGGCAGGTGATAGCTACCTCCTCAAATGCTGATGCCGTATGCCTTTCCCTGACCCCACAGCACAGAGGAGGGGAGCTACAAAGCTCTGCGGAGCTCACCATAAGACTTCTCAAACCTAGGTTCCAGTATCTGTGTCATGATTTAGGCTGAAAACTGATGCTTAATAGCTTTTTTCTTTAAGAGAAGCCATATTGTGTTCCGTTGTCAGGGTAACTTCCCTCATTTATTGGGGCAGGGTCTCCAGGGTCGTGATATTGACTTAATCAATAACTGGCATAAAATGTCAGCCTTTTGCTAGGAACCTTATCTGATCTGCGGATAAAATCCATAATTTAATTTTGATCTATTGTATGTTTCTCTTCTTGTATTGTGTGGTTTTGACTTATTGTGCATTATTTGACGTTGATTTTGCCTCTCTTGTCTGGGTTATGACTGCTACAGTTTATTTTTATTTTCTTTTGTTTTGCCTTTTGTCTGTTTTTCCTAGTTTACTCACAAAATCGGTCCTCCTGTTTTCCTGCTGAGCCAGAACAATCTGGGGCCTCATGCATAACGCCGTGCATAGAATTCACACTAAAACATGGCGTAAGGACAACAGCAGAAATGTTCGTACGCAAAAAAAAAAAAAAACATGCATAAATCTGTGCGTTCGCCAACTTCCATGTTCTTCCGCTCCATAAATCCCGGTCAGCATGAAAAGTAAAGCATGTGCACGTGCCTGCTGCCACTCCCCAAACTCCTCCCAGAATTACACCTCTTTGAATATGCAAATCAATATAAATAGCCCTTAAGCTTTGCATTCTGTGAAAAGGCAATGGCAAAAGCACAGGGGGAAATAGAAGAATTTCAGTGAATACCAAGTGGAGGCAAGGAAAAACATACTATTTGTTGGTTTAAACAATGGTATAATTAACAAAAGGAAGTTGATCGAGTGACATAGAGTGTCGGAGAAACTCGAAAGTTCAAGTTCACAAAGTCACACAGTGCCCGAAATAAAAAAGAAGTTGTCAGATATCAAAATCGCAGTGAAAAGGTGAGTCATAGCCCACCGTCTGATTGTCATATGAAAGCTTATTAGGGTACAGAGAAAAAAAAATAGGCACACAGTGGGAAAAAAGCACAAAATGTCAACTTTACTCTTAAAATTTCCACTTTAATCATGTAGTTTATTTTTTCATTAAAGTAGAACATCATAACTTTCATCTTAAAATCGTTTAATTTACTAGTTTCTCAAATCCCATCGTGACTAAAGTAGCACGTTAAATGCTTTGTTTTGTATTTGATCTTCTATGTGCTCTATGTGTGTGAATCACTACGTGCTTCTTAAATGGCCTTTCTCTTTCTCTGACAGGACACAGAATCCATTACATTCATGATATTACAGTTCTCTGAATAATTTCAATACTGAGATGTATACTTGATATAATTTTCATGATGATAGGAGTTAAAGCATGTTATTAAACATGGGAACACGGTGGCGTAGTGATTGTTCATGCCTCACGCAAGATGCTTGCTGCGCCGTGCGCAACCTTCGATGAAATAATATATTGCATCAGTACTAGTACTGTCTTTTTCAAACGTACTAACCCCCAATTCCTGTCCTTACTTTTCTTTCTCTAAATACCCAATCGCCACATAATCAGCTCTGTAATAGATGTTAAGCCTTCTGTAAGCTTAGAACGCCGATTCTTCAAAACATTTAAGGAACATTGAAATATCTTTGTAGTACATGTTTAATTATTATATCCATCTTTCCTTTCAGTGTCGCGCCAGCCCCAGCAAGAATACAGCGCAAGGCAAGAACAATCCGTGAACGGACACTGTGTCCTCACATGTTTAATTATTAACAATATCCATCCATCCATCCATCCATTTTCCAACCTGCTGAATCCGAACACAGGGTCACGGGGGTCTGCCGGAGCCAATCCCAGGGCACAAGGCAGGAACCAATCCTGGGCAGGGTGCCAACCCACCACAGGACACACACAAACACACCCACACACCAAGCACACACTAGGGCCAATTTAGAATTGCCAATCCACCTAACCTGCATGTCTTTGGGACTGTGGGAGGAAACCGGAGCGCCCGGAGGAAACCCACGCAGGCACGGGGAGAACATGCAAACTCCACGCAGGGAGGACCCGGGAAGCGAACCCAGGTCTCCTAACTGCAAGGCAGCAGCGCTACCACTGCGCCACTGTGCCGCCCCATTATTAACAATATAGATTATTTAAATGAATTTTTAAAAAATGAGTTTTATCTGTATAATATAATAAACATATTTTGGTGCATTTCATCTCTAAAATGATATCGTTATCATATGTAAATATGCGCTTTATAAAGTGGCTCAGGTTGTGCAATATTATAACTGTATCACAAGTTTACAGTGAGGTGATTGTTATAATAAGTACAAACAGTTCTACAAGGAGCACTTGATGGACTGATTGAGTGCGTTTATAGTTCTTGGGATGAAACTGTTTCTGAACCGTGAGGTCCGTACAGTAAAGGCTCTTAAGCGTTTGTCACATGAGAGCAGTTCAATAGACAGCATGGCTGAGGCAGCGTGTGCTTGATGCTGTATACCGATAATTCTCTTTCCAATCAGCTGCTGTAGAGCTGTGATCCCCACTCAGATACAGTGATATAAATACTCCGAGTGGTGCAGTGAGAGTAATATGGAAAAAAATGATCTGCTGTGGGAACCCCTAATGGGAGCAGCTGAAAGAAGAAGAAGAAGGTGCAGTGACAGTAACAACGCTAAAGCAACTATGGTATTTAGAGTAGTTTGACCACTCTGTGGACCATTATATTGTTGTAGGTTAATTACAATCAGATGCATTAAAGTAATAAACAATATGCGGTTAATTTCAGTGTATTTATAAAGCTGTGTCCTGCAAGTTTGCAGAACCGAGCGGAGAACTTGCATACACCAGGGTTTTAGCTAGCGTGAAAATTTGCATGGCTTTACGCCAAGTTTAGGTTTTATACATCACGATTTGAGCGTGGAAACAGGAGTACGCAACATTTTTGTGCGTATGCACCATTTATACATGAGGCCTCTGGACACATCAGGTTGGAGGCTGCTCTACCAGTCAATGAAGGTCTTCAGTACTGGAATTGCATAAGTGCAAGGTTAATTAGTACAGTCCATCTATGGCTGTTTCAGGGTGGCAACTAGATGAGGTTAAAGCTGCATTCACATACAGTGATCCCTCGCTATATCGCGCTTCGCCTTTCGCGGCTTCACTCCATCGCGGATTTTATATGTAAGCATATTTCAATATATATCGCGGATTTTTTCGCTGCTTCGCGGGTTTCTGCGGACAATAGGTCTTTTAATTTCTGGTACATGCTTCCTCAGTTGGTTTGCCCAGTTGATTTCATTGGCAGATGGCTGAGAAGCTATCCAGCTTACTTTCTCTCTTCCTCTCTCTCTCTCTCCTCTCTTGCGCTGACGTAGGGGGGTGTGAGCGGGGGGGCTGTGTGCAGCTGCTTCCTGAAGGACAGGCTGCACGGAGCTTCGCATACTTAAAAGCTCAAAGGGCACGTATTGATTTTCTGTGGCTCTCTCTCTCTCTCTTCCTGCTCCTGACAGAGGGGGTGTGAGCTGCCGCCTTCAACAGCTTTTGTACCGGCGGTGCTTCGCATACTTAAAAGCCAAAAAGCCCTATTGATTTTTTTTTTGACTGCTTGCTTTGCACTCCTTTGAAAAGGAAGATATGTTTGCATTCTTTTAATTGTGAGACAGAACTGTCATCTCTGTCTTGTCAAGGAGCACAGTTTAAACTTTTGAAAAAGAGACAAATGTTTGTTTGCAGTGTTTGAATAACGTTCCTGTCTCTCTACAACCTCCTGTGTTTCTGCGCAAATCTGTGTCCCAAGCATGACAATATAAAAATAAACCATATAAACATATGGTTTCTACTTCGCGGATTTTCCTATTTCGCGGGTGGCTCTGGAACGCAACCCCCGCGATGGAGGAGGGATTACTGTATACACATTTACAAGATGACTGTGAATTATTAAAAGTAATTTACATAGAAATGCGCATACGGCAGGTTTAATATATATTTTATTTTTTGGTGTGCACATTTTTTCTGTTTTTTGGCATATACATATTTTCACACTTGAATTGACGCAAAGTTTTATAAACGAGACCTCTAGTATTATGTTTACTCCATAAGAAAAGAACACCTGGATCTGGGCCTTGCTTTATCGTAGAATATCTAAATATGTTATCTCCTCTCCTCTCCTCACTCATCATCTCAGACCACTTTCCATAGGGTCACGGTAGCCGCCCAGAATTCCCAGTCCTTAGCTACAGATTCCAGCTCTTCATGGAAAATTCTTATGCATTCCCAAACTAGCCAAGAGGTATAATCCCTCCAACATGTCCTGGGTCTGCGGTAACGTCTCAGTAACAGCTCCAAGGTGGAGCATTCTTACACCAAGCCCAAATCACTTCAACTGACTCCTCTCTATCTGGATGAGTAATGACTCTGTTCTGAGTTTCTTTTGAATTGCTGATCTTCTCAACCTATCGTGAAGTGTCATCCTAGTGACTATGTGAAGTAAAGTATTTTTCTACCACTTGTACTTGCAATCTCAGTCTTTCATTCATTACTTACAGTTCATGACCATAGGTGAGGAAATGGATGTAGCTCAACTGGTAAACAGGAAAAATAATCAGTTTGTAGATCTCTTGTTCCCTTCTTCCATCACTCACAGGGAAGATCCCAAGATACTTGAACTCCTCCATTTACAGCAGTTGTTCCCCCGTCAATGCAATTCACTTTTCTGCAAGAGAGAACATGACCTCTGCCTTGGACGTGCTGATCCTTATCCCTGTCGCTTCACATTTAGCAGTGAATCACTCAAGTGTAGGTTAAACAACATCATTTACATAAAGCAATGTTGCTACCCGTAGTTCCCGCATTTTGGCTGCATCTTGATTTCCTGTCCATGAAAAAATGAAACAGGAGTGGTGACAAGACATCAAGCCTGAGTCCAACAACCACAGTGAACAAATTTAACTTAATGCCAAGTATTCTAACACAACTTTCACTGACTTTATATAGAGAATGAATATCATACAGCTTTGACCCTGTTACGAAAATATTTTTGCAACCCCTCCTACAATGCTGAGGGACACATTTATGTGCTTTTTCCAAATCTACAAAACACATGTAGATTGGATTATGATATATCTACACACACTCCAGCAGCTGTCCCAGAAAAGAGCTGCTGTACTGTTCCACAGCCAGGACAGAATCCATAATGTTCCTCCTTTATCTTAGGCACAACCAGCAAAAGTAGTCTTCCCTCTACCACCCTAATATAGGCCTTACCTGGAAGGCTGAAAATATGATTTCTCAGTAGCTGGAACACACCATCTGGTAACTTTTCTTAAATATGGGGACCACTACACCCGTCTGCAAGTCCAAAGGTTCTTTATTCATATTCTATGCTACACTGAATAGATGTGTTAACCACAGTATCCTAACAATGTCCAATGCATTCCACATCTCCGGCCAGATCTCATTCACCCCAGCAGCCTTACCACCATAGAATCATCACACAACCATAGTGACTTCAGCAACAATGATGGGATCCTGTCCTCTAGACATGTTCAACACTGCCTAATGATAGGAGGGCATGTCCACCGAGTTGAGTTCCTTAAAGTGTTCTTTTTCCAGAGGAGGTTAGCACCTCTTCATCCCTTCTTAATATAGTCTAATGGTCTTTCTCCTTGGCCTCTCGGAACTCTTCCCATGCTTGAGCTTTTGCTTCCACAACCACTTTTACAGCAGTCCTCTTAGGCTGTCAATATTGTTGATGGTCACCTTCAGTCTGACAGCTTCCCTCACCTGTGATGTTCACCAAAAGATCCTGGAGTGGCCATGAGATGCACCAACTGCATCAAGACCACAGATTGAGATCTTGAACAGGTTTTTTTCTGACTTAATGTTCCCAACTTCACTCTATAAGAGGGAGAAGTTCTCTTGGAGGTATCAGTTGAACCCATCACAAATGGAAGCCTCAGCCAGACATTCCAGGGACACCCTAACTGCTTATCTAGGTTCCCCCAGTCTATCCAGCCTAAGACCCTCACTTCAAATCCAACTCACTATCAAGTGGTGATCAATTGAGAGCTCTGCCCCTCTTTTCACCCGAGTGTATAAAACATATGGCTTCAGGTCAGATAACACAACTAAAAAGTAAATCATCTACCTTTGGCCCAAGATGCTCTGGTAACAGGTATACTTATGAGCCTTTTTGTGTTTAAACATGTTATGGACAATCCATGGCCAGCACAGAAATCCAATTGCAATGCAGCATTTTGATTCAGATCCAGCAGGCTGTTCCTCTCAGTCACAACCCTCCAGGTATCTCTATCATTCGTGTCACAAGCATTGACTCACCCAGTAAGACTACTGAGTCAGTGGCAATGATCCATTCAAGCACCTCACTCACCTTCTGTAAGAAGGCTAAATATTCCAAACATTTATTTATTGCATATGCACAAACAATAGCCAGAGCTTTCCTCTCTGTGACTCATAGCAGGATTAAAGCAACTCTGTCATCCATCACAGAAGTCTCTAATAGCACATCCCTCAGCTGCTGGCTTGTGAGTATCCCCACACTCACCCAAGGTCTTTCACACATTTGGAACTCCAGAGTAGGAGAAAGAATAAAGATTAATTCTAGAACCTATGTTATGCATGGAGGTGATACCAACTATATCAGGTTCGTACTTTTCCACCTTCCATACCAGCTCAGGCTCCTTCCCCAACATAGAGATAATGTTCCAAGTTGATAAACCAGTCTCCATTTGTAGGGTATAGTTCATCTATGCCTGCCACTAAACTGGCATTGCACCCGACCCTCGACCCTCGCCCTTCATCTTCCTGGTGGTGAGCCCTCAAGATGGCTCCACATTATCGTTTTGATGTGAGCCTGCCGTTTTATGTGGGTTGCCTGACCACCAGGTACTCATCAGTGAATGCCACCCTAGGTAACCCTATCCCAGGTGGGGTACACTGTTTTTTAATTTGTACTATCATGAGGGCCATTGTAAACTATTGAGTATTAGTAAATGTCCCCCAGTATCAGCCACAAGACATCTCTGGAAATGATGATAATATAACACAGAGCAAATTCCCTTTCACTACCAAATTTAAAGATTCCAGGTGAACTAAAATAGACATCTTAGGGCTCTAGGAGAAAAGTGGAGCACCCATAGAAAATGCAAATTGAAGAAGACCAGGAATAAAACAACTGTATCCCTGTGATTTTCTATAAACTAATAAGTAAATACAGTGTGTATCACAGAGTAGCGAGTTAAGAGTATGGCATAATTGAAGGTGGAACAGTGCATATTCAAGATGACAGATCTTAATGATGCGTTGACCCATACTTTGAGCCATTTGATTTAATAATGTTGAGATTTCAAATTCAATTATATTATTCAAGTGTACCATTAAAAAAATTATACTTGTGTCCTTTTCACTTTTTCTGGCTGTTTGATTTTTTACTATATTGTTTAAAGTTAAGCAAGCATTACAAAAATAAACACCACATTTATAAAGAACTCTTTGTGCTATCAAAGGAAATTAAATCTGATAAATGAGTAGAAATTGGAAAATGCATGAGTAAACATTTTCTTAACAAGGTTTAAGCAAGTGTGTTCATAAAGTCACAGGGGCATGGCAAAAGTTCTTTTAACTTTATACAGGATTGCACAAAGGTGGATGTTTTTCTTCTGTTGTGCACACTTGAATTCCAAATGTTTTTTCATTTTGTTAAATATAAATGAAAAACTTTGAAAGGCATCAGTCAAACTGTTACTTATTAGGTAAAATATAATGAATGTTTTACAACCCAAAATGAGAAAAAGTTGGGATGGAATAGAAAATGCAA
Organism: Erpetoichthys calabaricus; assembly: GCF_900747795.2. Taxonomy (NCBI): domain Eukaryota; kingdom Metazoa; phylum Chordata; class Cladistia; order Polypteriformes; family Polypteridae; genus Erpetoichthys; species Erpetoichthys calabaricus. The sequence goes on along the minus strand of NC_041394.2, from coordinate 222,819,066 downwards.
AAAAAAAAAAATCTGCAGTGATTCTTAAATTTACTTTGACTTTCATTTCATTGCAGACAGCATGAACCCAAGATATTTCGTGTTTTGTCTTGTCAAATTAATTTCATTTGTTAATATATATTCAATCGTGCATTCCAAAAAAAGTTGAAAGGGTAAAGCATTCAGTACTTTGCAATGTCACCATGCCGTCTCACAACACTCAAAAGACATTTTGGCACTGAGGACTCCAGCTGTTTTTGGAATGTGTTGAAGACCTTAAATACAGGAATGGCTTTATATTAACAAATGAAATGAAGTTGACCAGACAAAACATGAAATATCTTGGGTTCATGCTGTCTACAATAAAATCAAAGTAAAAGTAAATTTAAGGATCACTGGGTTTTTTTGTTTGTTTTTTGCATTTTCCATACTGTCCCAACCTTTTTGATGTTGAATTGTATAACTACTTCAGCTGCATATTGTATAATGTATTCTTTTCAGTATCCAGACAGTAAGTGTTTGTGTGTTAAAACACTGTTTAGCATTAGAAGCAATCCAAATAAATACTGATACAATAAATAGTAACATGAATGCCTTGTTTTCCCAAAAAGGCAACCAACCTCTGGATGCCTGTGCTTATGGGGTATTAACATCATATGATAGGACAAGAACAACACAGGTTCTGTTCTCATGCCTCTCCTGTAGGTCCCCTACCTATTCGAGTTATTTGTTAGGTTTTACCAACAATACACCCTAATAAACCTGTATAAAGCCAAATCCAGTTTGATAGGGTACAGTTTAACAAATTGTGGCAGGCGGCTGGGGGCTGTGCCCAGCCGGGATGCCTAGAAGGACCAAGAAAGGGACTATGCCTGCCCCGGACCATGAGAGGGCAACCGCCCTGGCTTGTATGGGGGCCACGGGAATTGAGCATGGAAGCTCAAACCTATAGGAGCCTGTGGCCACTGCCAGGGGGCGCCCAGACAATTGTGGAGCCCTGGACATCAGCACTTCTGCCACACCCAGAGGTGCTGGCGGAAGGAATACCGGGGACACCCGGAGTGCTCATCAAGGGGCACCTGGAGCATGTCCGAGTGGAAATAAAAGGGGCTGCCTCCCTCCAGTCGTAAGCCGGAGTCGGGAGGAAGAGGACAAAGCTCGGAGGAGCTGCATTGGAACTCTAAGGGTGGTTGGTGCAGGAGCACTGTGCAGGACTGTGCTTAATGTAAATAGTGTGTAAATAAACATGTGTGTTTGGGAATTGTTGGTGTCTGCCTGTTGGGGTTTGGGCTGGTTTTCCACAAAATAAATGGCAATACTGGATGGTAGCTGTAAATACTTTTGTGCTTTGAAAGGAGGACTGGAAATGGCTAAGCTAACACACTTTAACTGACATAAAATCATAGTTTTGTATCATCAAGTGAAATTGCACACCAAACTAGATTTTGAACTGTTTTGTTCAAGATGTCATAAAGTAATTTGAAGAAACTGGAAAAGCTCAAAACAGAAAATGCAGTGGAAGTAGGGGCAGATCTCAAGTCCATGAAACCCTGGGCCTGGCATGACATTGGGCCCTTCTCTAACTAAATGCTGATGTTTCAGACACATTCTGATAACTTTGTTAAACTAACTGAGTAGAAGGGATGTACAAAATAATTTACACAGTGTCACACATGGGCGTCAGAGGACTCATCTAAGGGCCGGGGAAAGTTACACAATAACCCGCCGAGACAACGGGGAGGCTACCGCTGACTTTGTCCTGTTGTACTTCTTCCCTCACAGCTCCGAAGGGCACTTAACACCGCCCCTTCCGGTCCCCCCTTCCACTACGTTGCCACTACGCTGCCACTGCTGCGGCAAAACTGGGGCATGTTGGGGCCATTTGCCCCAAGGGAGACAACCAGATGGACTGTGCTTGGACTGAAGCAGGTCGCATCTAACCCTCTCATTTCTCCCTTCACAGGCCCGGCCAGACTGAATGGACACCTAGTCTGAGCACTCTATGATATGGGAAGCAATGTGACTGTCGTTGCTGCCCGCTATGTCCACTCGGGACAATATGATAGCAAAAGGACCAGCCTTACCACGGTATCCACGGTTAGAATAAGGAGTACACTACCATGATTTATTGGCTTCTAGTCCGTGGACATCTGGTTTAAAAGTGCGTGGTGGTGCTCCCGAAACCTCCATATGCCGTGATATTGGGAAGAGACTGGTCCCAAACATCACAGAGCGGACCGAGCTGTGTCTGATTGGTTCCTTGACCCAGGGTATGAACGATAGCTGCTCATCCGAGGAGGAGTCCCAGCCATGCAAGAGAACAGGTAAGGGAACAGCAACTCAGTATGATCCTGCGGATCTGGAGCCAGCAGAGGAGGTGTCGGAGGCCAAGGGTAACCTGGCCCCTACGCCCCTTGACTCTGTCGTCTCAGCTAACCACTGCCCTCAAGAATTGCTTAACCTACCGATCCAGTTCCACCCCCCTCCCCTCCTCCTTTAGGGGGGAGCAATGGAATGACAACTCGTTAAACAATGCCAAAAATGCAGTTGTGGCTGTTAACAGGCACCCCTCCAAAGATTCCACGCCACCCATGCCTCACTTTGTCGTGGAGAATGATGTGCTATATAAAATGGTCGAAAATCCTGACAGAATACGCAGCCAACTCCTTGTTCCCCGCTCTATCTGAGGAGAAATATGTGACCAGCTCACTTGCTGTACAGAAGACAGCCCCGGGGACTGCTGGATCTCATTCAGAAGTGCTGGGAAGAAGAGGCACAACCGCCTTCCCGTAGTGTGATAGAGCATGTCGCCAAGCATAGGGACCATTTCGAGCGTCTAAGACCAGCTGTCTGGGAGCATTTAGAAGGGGTACAGTGTGCACAGGCCTGGCTGTACAACTAGAGCTCACACCTTCGAGAGTTCCGATTTGGTGACCACGTCATGCTGCTTATTCCTACAAGCCATTCCAAGCTTCTAGCCCACTGGCAGGGCCCATTTGAAGTGCGTAAATAAAAAGGATTGGTAGATTATCTAATCAATCAACCCAATAGATGTCCAAAGGATCGGATATACCACATCAACCTACTAAAGCCGTGGATAGACCGTACCTCGCAGGAATCAGCAGCTGCTTCCACTGTTTCCTTATTTACGGATGCTGAACAGCTAAACTAAACTAGCTAAAACTTTGGGACTAACAGAGGCGTGAGATAGCGGAGATAATAAGCTTGGTGGAGGGGGTTATCGGAATTCAGCTGGGCCGCACTTCGCTTATAACCTACGATATCATCACAGAGACAGCAGCAGTAGTGCAAGAGCATCCCTATCGACTCCTGGAGGCCAAGAGGGCAGAGGTATAACTGGAAATAGGTTGTATGCTGGAGCTGGGCATTATAGAGTCCAGTCACAGTCTTGTTGATGTCGTCATATTTTTCAGCACCTGGGAAGAACACAAACTGCACATGTGAGACGTCCTCAGTACCATATGCAAAGGCGGGCTCCGGATCAATCCCCAAAAGTGTCATTTTAAATTGACCTAGGGTAAGTATCTGGGCTATGTGGTGGGCGGGGGAAAGATCAAACTACAGTGGTCTAAAATAGCCACCATTCGCGACTGGCCCTGGCCACAAACAAACAGGCAAGTGCAGGCTTTCTTAGGCTTAGCAGAGTACTACCGCTGGTTTGTGCCCCGCTTCTCTGAATGAGCGGCGCCTTTAACCGATATGACAAAGAAGAAAGACCCTGATTCGGTGGTATGAAATCTCAAGGCTGTGGCTGCATTTAGTGACTTAAAAGAGGCCCTGACTTCTGCACCAATATTAAGATCACCTAACTTCTCTAGTCCTTTTATTCTCCGGACTGACGCCTCAGATACCGGCCTGGGTGCCATGTTAAGCCAAGTCATCAAAGAAGCTGAACACCCCATTATGTATCTCAGCCAGAAACTGTTGGACCGGGAGAGGAGACATGCCACAATTGAATGGGAAGCACTCACCATCAAATGGGCAGTAACCCAACTATGGTATTATTTACTGGGCTGTGAATTTACCTTAGTCATGGATCATTCCTCCGTACAATGGCTCTCTGCTGCTCGTGACTCAAATCCAAGAATAATGAAATGGTTCCTGAGCCCGCAGCAATATAACTTTAAGGTAATACACCGAAAAGGAACCGAGCATGCCAACGCAGAAGCCCTCTCCCGCATCCACGACCTCACAGTAAGATCTGCTCGCTCCCTCCGCGCTTGAGCTAAGTGGGGGCTGTGTCACGCATGGGTGTCAAAGGACTCCTCTAACGGCTGGGGAAAGGTACACAATAACCCGCCTAGACAAGAGGGGGAGCTGCCCTTGTCTTTGTCCTGTTGTTCTTCTTCCCTCACAGCTCTGAGAAGCCGCCTGGTAAGGGCACTTAACCCCGCCCCTTCTGGATGTGGCGCTATAAATGAAATGCCAGCAAAGAGAAAGGTGTGTTTTTCTGGGAGACCGGAACGAGCCGCACGGTGGAGCATGTGACTCTCGAAAAGATTCCTAAAGAGAAAGAAATCCCTGATTGGGATATTGCATTACAGCTATTTTGTTACTTTTGTTTATTTTGCTTGTATCGTCTCGCAACAATTAAAAGGGACGACCCGGATGGCGTCCCAACATTCCTACTGTTTCCAATCTGTCCTTCCACCTCCCAACCACAACAGCAATATTTTATGTTAATATTAGCATGCTTTATTTAAACAGTGGCAATTGGTGAAAAGCACAACAGCCTAAACATGGTTTGCATTCAATAAAAGAACAGAAATATGGTTAGAACCTATAAAACGTGCCATACAATAACACAAATTGAGAAGTAATGAGATAATAATTTGGCTTTCTTCCTTTCTCAAATATAAACACAAAAATCTCAGTCATTAGTTAAAATGAAATGAGTCCATCTTCGTTATAGCTAAACATCGGTGGGTTTTTTTGACATGCAAATTACAGCACTGCATTTGCTGATGCTTACAAGCTGAGGTCTAAGCATCCAGTGCTGCTTCCAAACGTGAGGTGTACCTGATTGCTTTTGTAGCATTTCAAACAATAACTTTATAGCTATCAACATTATCTCGGTTTAAAACCCAAACTCAAAACCTAACAAAAGTAGAAAACATATCAACAGGAGAAATACAGAATAATAATTAATACAATTGTTCTTCTATCTTACCCTAAAACTGACCTTTCAGCAGGCCCAAAATCCTTATGGGTTTTGATTTATCGTGCTGTTTCAGGGATTTTCTCTTTTTTAAATAATCAGCTTAAACTCAGAAGGTTCCATTATTTTAGAACCAAGGGTGTTGAGCACAGTTACCTTAAGCAGGTTTCTGGCTGACTTGAGACAGCACAGAATTAATTAGAATTTGTAATGCTTGGACATCCTAGAGTAGATGGGTTAATCAGCTATAACAGTTAAGTATGCTTCTTTTGTTTTATCAATGTATCCTGCATAAATAATTGTTCAAAACTTGCTAAATTCCAGAGTATAATGTTTGTACCGAAGAGTCTACACTTTAGTTTAAAGTTCAACTTTGTAAATGTAGAATATTTCTCCTTCAGTGTACATTCAGAAAAAAATATTTAATGGGAAAGAGATTTTCTACTGTCTCCTCTTTTATATTATCAAAGCTGTTGATGCATTTTTTTATAATTACATTACATTTACTTAGTAATGCTTGCACGACATTAAAATGTCTAAGAAGGTGTGTTTACTAAATGTTAAAACTCTGCAATGGAATAAACTTCCCTAGACATTACAGTTTCTTGCATTAAATATTTTAAAATATGTTGCAGAACATTCCAACTTCAACTGATTAATGGGTATGGAACTATAATGCAATGCTTTCCCAATTTCTTTGAATTAATAAATGCAAAAATATTAATAATTCAGCTTATGGTACTATTTTAGATTACTTTCTATTTTTTATAATTGTACTTTTTTTTTAATTTGTCATTTTTGTTGGTCATTGTACTCTAGTGTAAAAACAGGTCAACTAGGAGTACAGATCAATACCCTTTTGAAATATACAGCTTTTTTATGAAAATATTATACTGTATTTCAATGTTTTCTCAGTGACATACTCAAAGATTGTTTACACATCTCTACACATCTGAAATGTGTTTGAAAAATCAGCAAAATATGTGAGTACACACAGCTCTAAGAATATGAAAAAGGGGGCTGGGAAATTAGTACAATGTAATGTGTGCCTGAAGTGGATATTCAGATTGATCCACCACTGTTATTTGTTGATTATTATTATTAGCTCTATGCACACACAGTAAGTGTTGTAAAGGTAATGCATTTCGGCAAGTTGTACATTTAAACATGAACACATTCAAATCATTTTGGATGTTTTAGGCAGCTATGATTCTTGATGAGAGGAATAATGCAAATTCAGTTTAGACATTAATCTGAGATATTGCTGTGCAATGTACGCTACGTGCAGATCCTTCTAAGAATAATAATAATAATAAATCATTTCATTTATATAGTACCTTTCCCATGCTCAAGGAAATTATTCTCACTTTGTACACTAATTATTATTCAGTATTCTTAAATCTCTTTTACCTGAACCAACAAGAGACACACACATTTTGGGAGGAATAATCTTCTTTCTAAATATTTATACAAGCATAAATGACAGTATAGCAAAAGTGCACAAATAAGCCTAAATCTCTTTTCATGTGTTAAGTAGTGTAAATATACTGCTTTTATCTGTATGACAGATCTTTTTTAAAATGAGGCCCATACTTTATACTATATAAATAATATTTTGTGGAGTTAAACTATATATGATAATGTTTCCAATACAGACTATTATAAAAAAAAAAAACCTCAGAAACTGCATTGCATTCATAGTAAGTAAGTGTAGTTCCATTCATGTATTCACTTGTATCTCAATATATAAAACTAATATGCTACATGATCATTAGGCCTTTTCCTATTAAGGTATTCCATAAAATTAAACCTGGAGTACCTATTTTTTGTTTCTATATGTATTAATAACAACATTTTCTTACATTCTCCCTCTCCTTGACACCTGGAGTTCTGAGCTTTCATATTTTCCTTCTTTTGTTGGGACACAATTTTAAAAAGTATTAATCTTTGTTCCAAAATTCCCAAGACGACTTCACTTCCAACTGGTTCATAGATTTTATCTAACTCCTTAAAGGTGCTATGCCATGGGAGTTGCATCCTATGCTTTCTTCGACTCTTTAAAGAATTAGGATATTTCTTATCAATGTTTACATCTTGTCCTCCATTGTTTTTCTTATAATTCTAGTCCATGTTGTGTAATGTTTGGGTCTGAATTTCTTCTTTCCCTTCTTACTACATACTTTTATTATTTGGAATTTTATGATTTTCTAAATTTTATTAATGGTTGTAGTCAGTCAAAAATTAACTGAACCTTCTTGAAAAGCCAAGTCAAATGCTGGGATTAATCAGAATCAGAAAACTTTATTAATCCAGAAGGAAATTACTTAAATGATCCAAATACTGTTCTTGGCAACCCTCTTAGTGGCCAGCTTTGTGAAGCCTTACTAAAACTGAAATTTCAGATAGGAATTTGAGTGAAGTAAAAGTTAAGGTTTTCTATCGAATGTTATTATATACAAACAATTTTAATTATCATTTGTTTGAAAAGCAGGTAAATACAATCATTAAATTACAGTTGTTTCTCAAGTGCTCTTTTAATGCTTATTTTGTAATAATTTAACATACATCTAATCATATAATGTTCAATCTTCTCAAGTTATACAGTCAGCACTTAAGTGGGTCATTCATTTTGCAGATTACTCAAAGATAAGAAATAATCATTCATAAATTATGCAAGTTCAGAAATGGGTGCATATCTTCTACAGCATGTATCATTCACTGAAATGCATGGTTTATATATTATGCTTTAATTCAGGAAATTTTGATTTTTCCTACTGTATGAGCAGGAAATTCTCAATAAATATAAATTATCATATACAGTAGTTGCTGATGAAATAAGCAAAGCAAAATTGTAAGTTAAACAAGAAAATGACATCACTCTCTCCTATAAATTACTGTTCTACTGTCTATGGTTAGGATGCATTTCACTTCATTAGAAAAAAAAAATCTTCAAAGTTCTAACTTGCTAAACCTGATGAATTCCTAGTCAAATCAGTGCCAACAGACAACTTCCTCATGTGCAAAAATTAATTATACTATTTCAGACTCCAGCAATTTCAAATGCTAATCAAGTTCCTGCCCTATGTACTCAAATTCACCTCCATTATGGATTTGCTTTTTATTGAGATCCTAGAATCATTTCCATTTCAGTGGCTCACAACTAATCCAGAATAATGAGAAAAGGAATATTTTTAAAAGACTGAGTAAAAGTTGTTATAAGGTTTTCATAGGTGAACCTTAGGAAAGGTTCTTGTTTAGTTAGCACCCAGCTGTTTTTTCTTACTTTATATGATTTGACAAACTTTGTTATAAAAACGATTTTGGATTTTCAGTCATATCAAACGTTGTATCTTTACCCTTACTGAAGGTATTGGGGGCTGTATTAAACACCTCCTCCTGCTTGTAAAATCCTTCTGCCCTTGTTAAAGAGCTAGTCAGGTTATATTGGCTAAATGGACATATTTTTCAGGTGTGAGACTAGTTGGTATGATACTGTGACAATCTGATGATGACTATGATGCCGTCTCCATATTCCTATTACACCTACCTGTCTTTGCAAGTGTCCTTCCCCTAGTTGTACATCCATCCTTCTAATATTACCTTCAAATATTTACGAAGATACAACTACTGTCTGAGCTACTTGTCAACTTCAGCTGCTTTACAGAGGTAAGGCAAAATGTACATGATGTTTAGATGTTATCACTTTCTTATTATTATCTTTTTCATTTGAATTCAGTTTCATTATAATTGCTTATCAACATGTCATTGAAAAGCTATAACATTTATTGCACATGTTCATATTATTCTTTGAAATCCCTCTTTTTTATGTTTTACAATATTAGGTTTCTACACACTGCAAATATTAAGCATATATATAAAAAAATAGAGACAGCAGGTATCATAGCTTAATACATTTTACTAACGTAAATATTTATAGTGTTAATAGTTTTAAATCAATTTATCCTAATTAGATGTTAAATGTATTTTTAAATCATATAGCAAATCTATAATATATACTGTATTTCAAGTAAAGCCTATTGTGTGAAGCGTTGTGAAGGAATTACCATTGGAATTCTTGCCTATCAATGGTTGATGTTGCTCTGAGCAACATACTGTAATTTCTTTACTTTATCACAACAGAAGTTGCATTAAGAGAGAGCTGCTTGGATGGACAGCCATTTTGGTAAGGTCACAGAGGACCGAAGTCCAATCTCAGCCACTGATTAAATGAGAGGTAACTTATGAAAAACATCACTAGGGATTTTGGACAGTGATTGGAAAAGGTGACTACGGGGTTGAGGTGTTCAGAACATGTATAAGAAAAATAGGACAAAAATAGAAACAACATACTTTTGTGTGTATTTTTTGGCCCTGTAAAAGGGCTTTTCCTTCAGAAGCTTAGAGAGCAACACACAGAAATGAATGAAATGGATACATTTGCTGTACATGAAAACAATTTTTATTTATTGGTGTCTGAAGTACCTTAGAGGCCATACAAATTGTCTTTATTTGTTTCATAAAAAGCTAATGTAATTGTAAATAATCTTTATTGCGGAAATACAATTTGGTAAAGTACATCAGCCCTAAGGGTGGCACGGTGGCGCAGTGGGTAGCGCTGCTGCCTTGCAGTTGGGAGACCTGGGTTCGCTTCCCGGGTCCTCCCTGCGTGGAGTTTGCATGTTCTCCCCGTGTCTGCGTGGGTTTCCTCCCACAGTCCAAAGACATGCAGGTTAGGTGGATTGGCGATTCTAAATTGGCCCTAGTGTGTGCTTGGTGTGTGGGTGTGTCCTGAGGTGGGTTGGCACCCTGCCCGGGATTGGTTCCTGCCTTGTGCCCTGTGTTGGCTGAGATTGGCTCCAGCAGACCCCTGTGATCCTGTGTTCGGATTCAGCGGGTTGGAAAATGGATGGACATCATTCCTATTTAGATATACTGCACCCAGCCAAAAGGGATAAGATAGATAGATAGAGTTTTAGTTTGCTTATTCTAAAACTATGGAGCAACAGGGATCTGCAATAAATCAGTAGGTGAGACACTTTGTGATGTGGAAACATTCTCCTTGTGACAGGCTGGATTTTGTTTTTTATAGTACTTCTTTTTCATGGATTTACATCATTAATCTTTGTATGCACACATTTGTGAATTTGCACTGTGAGGAACTGTTGTCCAGTCTTGGGATTGTTCCTTCCTTTCACCAGTGTTTCTGGAGACAGTCTGTGGCTGATTACGACCCTCTATTGGCAACTTTAGGTTCACATAACAGAGTGATGAATGCAAGTTGTCCTTTTTCCTGTCTGAAACATTTTTTGTTACCCATTTTAATACGATGTTATCATTATTTACAGTATCTAGTAAAATTTAACTTAATATGCCAGTGTCTGTAGTAATTTATAGAGAGAACACAAATCAATTACATCACTAAAAATAATAATAATATCTGTGGGAAGGCCCCATGGTGTACTTATCTTCATGTTGTGTATTTAGCCTAAATTTGTAATATGTTACATGCTCCTGTGTTACAAGAATTGCCATTCCTACTTTCTGTCTTCTTTTATCTAAAGGTGTGCTGGTGGGCTTACTTTTTTAGTCAGGCTGTGTATTTTTTGCTTCACTTACCTGAAGAAGGTTTAGTTTGCCATGGGCAATGTTAGTTTCAAATGAAAAGTGAAACATTATAAGATAATATATTTGTCTCTAAGTGAGGCATCAGATGACTGGTTATGTGCTTGCTCAGCATTTTCTGATGCATCATTTGTATTAATGGAACCTTTCGGTTTGCTGAGAAAGCAACACAAACAAAATGGGTCCACAATCTTGATTTAAAAGGTAATGCTGACACAGTATCTATAACATGAAATTGGAGAGCATTCTATATTTGATGTCCAATAACAAAAAGCTTTTTGTTTCACACTTTTTTTTAGTATTTTAGGAATTATATGGCGGCATTATGAGATCAATGAGTGCATTGAAGCAGTGCCAGTACATTTAGTTGTTTATTTGTGTATTTTCCACATATAAAGGGAAAGCATCCTCTGTCCCATTGTCTTAAAAGTCATAACAGACAGGTCATTCTAGTGCATAAAAAAGATATGTGAGTGCCTATCTCAGAGATAACAGAAAACAAATGAACAGGCATAAAGAATATAGAGTTTTGAGATTACTTCTCTTTAAATACAAGTAAATACTTCTTAGAGAAGAGTGCCGATACTGACCTTCTATTTTTACGAAGTACGTGTTTACCATTGTGAAAGTAATTTTTAATGGTTTTTGTTTTTTAGTCTTTTAAACTGCTAAGTTTATAAAGATATGATATGATTTTCAATGTGCCTCAGAAAATTCAGGCAGCTCTAAAGGCAAACGGAAGAACAATTTGCTACTGACTAGGCACACCTCATATATTATACAGCTATGAAAAAACAAAAAAAATAAATAAATAAATAAACTTTAGTTTATAATGTGCTCTGCTAGATGAATAAATAGCCATCAAATTATGTTTGCTGTTTTTTAAAGGGAACATTTTCAACAATGACCTGTGTGATACAGAAATTATGCAAAAAACACTTTTAAGGGTTTAGCTGTATTGTATAACAGAGAGCAACAGCCTACAACCTACAAGTATGACACTGAATGAGATGGTTGCCCATATTATTACAGATCCTCCGCCATGAATAACAGCTGGTAGAAGACATTATGGGTTGAAGACATCTCTTAATTTTCCTCAAATGTAAATCCAACCTGATTTAAGAAGCAGGGTGAAAGATGACTTATCTGGCCATATTACTTTTATCCACTGCTCTGGGTTTCAGGTGTTGTGCTCATTATACCAGGTTTTGCATTGTTGGTTTCTTTCTGAATGGCAGCCTGGCTATAAATTCTATTTTTGTGTAGCCCTCAATGTGGAGGCTGTCTGTACTCGGTTTTGAAGCTGTATTTTTGTAGCATCAATCAATTATCCTTTGAAGTGTCCCTCCAGAGACCCCTTTGGTGGGCTTCAAATTGCTACCACTGTCTTTCTCTGATGATACCTTAGGCTTACATTTGGTATATGCTGTTATTATTTTTGAATCTTTTCCATGACACATGAAATAATTTTGCAGTTTTTGTGATTGATGCAGATGAATTTCAATGCATTGATTATTTGGCCTTTTTGAATCTTGATTAGTTGCCATACGTTGCTTTGAAAATTCAGTTATAAAATAACTAATAACTATAAAATCTAAAATTTATATAAAATACATTTCTAATTATCAAACCTCTTTTATAGTCAAAAAGTACTACTAATTAGTAATCAATCAAATATAATTCACAGTTGCAGCTTCACATTTAATTGTGATTTAATTACTTCAGAATTAAAGTCTGTTATTCATGTGATGTTCTTATTTTTCCACCTTTTATATAAATATATATATATATATACACACAGTATATACACATACTGTGTATATATATATATATATATATATATATATATATATATATATATATATATATATATATATATATATATACAGTATCTATATGATAAATTCAACATATGGTGTTGTATTTTTATCTTTTTTGTCTATTGCTTATATTTTATGACTATCACTTAGTTTGCATGAAACATAAAAATGAGATTTACATTATAATATGTAAATATGCTAGTAAACATTAGCTCTAACTTGATACAAATATATAAATAAATAGTCAAGAAATGTTACAGATTTTTAGTTAAAACTTTTACGGTATTGACAACCTAAATAATATTAATCTATTTTGCGACATTTTATTAATGTTGAGAGGTAATCTTTTACAAGCATGGTATGAGCAGCAGGTCGCCGTTATTAGTCATTTTTATAACTAATTTAAATTAAAACCTTGAAGAAAAAAGTAAAAAACTGAGTTAAAATAAAAGGCCTCTGTAATACTGCACTATCCATATGTTCATTTACAGTAAGTGACCAGAAAACAGTTGGAAAAATGCACCTTTGCAATACATTGGCTTCTTCAGCATTAGTTTCCAAAATGGCCTGTGATTAGACACTGCCTAGTATGGTGTGCTCTTCAGAGCAGTTGAAATTTTAATACTAGCTTATAACACCCAAATTCAAATGTATTAATGAAAAGATAAATTTAGACAGACAAGCAATTATTAGAAAATGTAAAAATATTTTGTACCGTCGCAAAATGCTCAGCTTTTATTTAGCTACACAAAAACATCTTTATCTGCCAAGGTTAACAACTATGTTTTTGAGTTTTCCAAAAAACTCTTCTTAATTTTTTTTACAAGTGAATATAAAATACTTGGTTGCTAATCCAAACCCTGTAGTTACTTTGCAAAAAAAATTGAATGGCAGTGCCTTCTTTACAAAGCATTTTAGGTCCTTTGGTGAGATGAAAAACATTGTGAAAAGTAAACATATCCTCATTATTTAATAACCAATTAAGTGAAAACAAAAAAAATTGGCAAAACTTAGGACATCTATTATTGTTTAGATGTAGAATAATAAGTTGGAATTTTAACTTCTATGGGGACGTCTACAGAAAATGAACCTTTGATAAACATCTTTCACAATAGTCTGCCTAGTCTTTTAATTTTTTTAACTTTATGTGTTACCTGTAGAAGTGATATAACATTTGTTTCTACTTCTTCTTCTTGTTCCAGCTGCTCCTGCTAGGGTTCACCACAGTGCATCATCTTTTTCCATGTCCTCCTGTTCTCTGCATCTTGTTCTGTTGTATGCACCACCTGCATGTCTTTTCTCACCACATCCATAAACTTCCTCTTAGGCCTTCCTCTTTTCCTCTTACCTGGCAGCTCTATCCTTAGCATGCTTTTCCCAATATATCCAGCATCTCTTCTCTGCACATGTCCAAACCAACGCAATCTCGCCTCTCTGACTTAGTCTCCAAACCGTCCAACCTGAGCTGACCCTCTAATGTACTCATTTCTAATCCTATTCATACTTGTCACACCCAATGCAAATCCTAAAATCTTAAACTCTGCCACTTTCAGCTCTGTCTCCTGACACTCTTCTCCACCCCCTCCATCCTGCCTTCACTCTCTTCTTTTCTTCATTCCTCTCCTCTCTAGAGCATATATCCACCTCTCCAGGATCTCCTCAGCCTGCTCCCTACTCTCATTACAGATCACAATGTCATCAGCAAACATCATAGTCCACAGGGACTCCTTTCTAATCTTGTCTGTCAACCTGCCTATTACCATTGCAAATAAAAAAGGGCTCAGAGCGGATCCCACCTCCACCTTGAATGAATCCATCACTCCTTCAGCAGACGTCACCACTATCACACTTCCCAGATCTTGGGGGCGAGGAAGAGCGTGAATGTGACTGAGAGAATAAAACTGAAAAAAAGCTATCTTTTACAAATACCATAAATTTATGTTGCATCCGTGCCACAATGTTTTCCAAAATGCACAATACATGTCATAAAATGAGTTATTCCAAATATCATATATACCTAGGTTTCTGTTTTTTTCGTCTGTGCGGCTTTGACATCATGGACCATAATGTGCATACTAATTTAGTGTGAGCAAATAAAAAAAAATTCAAGTGATGGTGAGATACGAAGAAGGCAGATTCACCAGCGTTTGTGTGTCAGCTTTTATCCCTCCAGATCAGAGAATTTCCAGTTCCATTGTCTACAAAACACCACTAACATCTACAATTATTCCCAGTTTCAGATAAAAATTAACCACGTTAGATCTTGGTGGGTGTTGTATCGTGATCGTGACTGAGAGAATAAAAGTAAAAAAAAAAAAACGCTAACTTTTACAAGTACTATAAATGTACACCGGCTGTTACAGACACAAATCAAATGTATGTTTTTATTGTATAATATTAACAATAAGAGCAGCTCACTACTCAAAACAGTAAATTTTCGGGGGAGCTGGTTTCAAACTGATGACCTCTGGATTATAAGTCAGCAGTTCTTACCGCTTCACCATGTAAGCTGTCGTATTGTACTTGTACCTTTTGTGAAAGTGTTTATTTGATATTTGACCATCAGCCTTCACACATTACACAGTTCATGTCTACATTTTTTCATTTATTACTAAAACATGAAAAATGTTTCTGTTTTAATGATGTGTTTACATAGATTGTTGTAGACACAGAACACACATGAAATTATTTCCCCTTACAACTCTAGATAGCTCACTTCCAGATAATCAAGGCTGGAACTGGGAGAACCTCCTGCCCATTCTGTGGCGGTGAGGGGGGGAGGTGGAGGTGAGTTGGGTTGGGGGTGGTACAACAGGCTGCTTGCTGCTTAGGCTTATCGGCACATTTACAAGACAAAAGACGCTGACGGAGAGGTACAAATAGATTTAAGGTGGGCCGGATTTACGAGTTTTTTCGTAGGCTCTGGTAATTCTAGTGTTAACCATTCCGGGTAAGAACTCCAGTGTCATCTCTTCTAAACACCTCCCTGCTTCCACAGGTATGTCATTTGGACCAGCGGCCTTTCCATTCTTCATTCTCTTCACAGCTGTCCTTATTTCGTCTTTGCTAATCTTTTGTACTTCCTGATTCACTATCACCACATCCTTCTCTCTCATTCCCTTCATTCATCAGGCTCTCAAAGTACTCTTTCCATCTGCTCGACACCTTCTCCTCGCTTGTGAGTACCTTTCCATCTTTATTCTTTATCACCCTAACCTGCTGCACATCTTTCCCAGCTCTGTCCTTCTGTCTAGCCAATAGGTACAGGTCCTTTTCTCCCTCCTTGGTGTCCAACCTCTCATACAACTCATCATACGTCTTTTCTTTAGCCTTCGCCACCCCTCTCTTCCCCTTACACCTTATCTCCTTGTACTTCTGTCTACTTGCTACATCTCTGACTATTCCACTTCTTCTTCACCAAACTCTTCCTCAGTATACTCTCCTGTACTCCCCAATTCCACCACCAAGTCTCCTTTTCCTCCTTCCTCTTTCCAAGCACCCTTCTTGTTGTCACCCTTACTACTTCTGCTGTAGTTGCCCAGCTGTCTGGTAACTCTTCACTGCCACCCAGTGCCTGTCTTACCTCCTCCCTGACCTCAACCTTGCAGTTTTCCTTTTACGGATACCACCATTGATCCTTGGCTCTGTTCCTCTTCTTGATTTCCAATGTCATCCTACATACCACCATCCTATGCTGCCTAAACATGTATGCCTAAACACACAACATTTATCATTTCTGATTACAATAGAGAAGAGAAGGGTGCAGAGAATTTACTGAAAGAGAATTGACAAATAAAGTTACAGAGTTTAGAAATTTTTGTTTGAAACAAATAAAAAACACACAGGGTGGAGAGTGCCAGCACCTCTTTGGCTTGTGATAGTCAGAGGTGGTAAGGTGGACAGCTTGTCCGTAAACCTTAATTGTAATAAAAACCTAACCATGCCAGGTCCTCCTGTGTGGAAACGGAAAGTTTAAGGATTTAAGAATAAAATTTCCTCTAATAATATCTAATTTACTTATTTAAAATGAATGCTGACAAAACGACTGAGAGAAGAGTAAGGTAGGAAAGAAAACCAGAATAAAAACAGATACTCTAACAAAAAAAAGCAACAACAATACGAATATGAAAAGGCTGGGGGTGAGTATACCCAAAAGCATCATGACACCCAATAGTCACCACAGCAACAGTACTACACAAGTAGGGAGTTTGAAACAATTTGTGATGATAGATTTGAAAGAGTTAATTTTAATAAGAGTGATTGGGACACGAGAAGGTACAATTATGATGATGGACAT
The DNA here is from genome assembly GCF_900747795.2 of Erpetoichthys calabaricus. Lineage (NCBI taxonomy): Eukaryota > Metazoa > Chordata > Cladistia > Polypteriformes > Polypteridae > Erpetoichthys > Erpetoichthys calabaricus. The sequence continues at coordinate 222,802,169 of NC_041394.2, read as the reverse complement.
GAAGGAACTAATTACAGAGACAAATACTTTAGACAAGATAACAGATAATATACAGGAAATTTTAGAAACAATTATTGGGGAGAGAGTTTTTCTCACTAGTCTCCTTGGAAACAAGCCAAGGAATATGAAGCAGAATGGGATCGTATTAGAAAATTCAGAGGTGGTAATGGAAAAAGATATAGAAGAGCGCAATATACCTGGGAAGAACCACAACATACCCAAAGTTATTATGGCTATAGAGGTGTATACTCCAGATGAGGTAGATTTAATGAAAGAGGAGGGAGGTTTAATGGAAGAGGGGGACACTTTTGTTGAGGATACTTTAATGACACTGTGGATCAGGAAAGTTTTCAGACCTCATTTAGGAAAGAAAGAGAAGAAGAGGAAAACAGAATGTTTTCTCAGAAGGCAAAAACTTTGTTTAGAAAGGCCCAGTTAAACAGACACTTAAAAATCACGACCGAAGCTTTAACAGGAGATGCCCCTAGAGCCATTAGACAGCAAACAGAGCATCTATTGACTTTTATAAGACCTGCCTTCGCTGACCCAAAGGTCAAAGAACTAATTGAGTCTAATGCCCAAAACTGGCAGGTGACAACCTGCAAATATTATTTGAGCACTATACTGAAAAACTGAATGAGACTCAAATAGAAGTTAAAAGAGATTCTTAATAATGACCCGAATTGGCATGAATGCTGGGAAACAGCGTCTGTGTGGTTCAAGATGAGGTTCCCAGTATTAGAATCTGGTACAAGGACCACCCAACTTACCAAGGATTTGAAAAACCTAAAAGATGATCTAGTAAAGGAGGATCAGCATAAGCAGATAGAACTGCAGACCAAATTGATTTTGAGAGGTATTGATGCTAATTTGACCCTTAAAGATAAAGAAACTTTATTGCAAAACATTTTGCAATCAACCAGACAAAAAGATAGCATTCCAGATAATAATACATCTAATCAAGCATGTGTAGAAACACACCAGATGGTAGCAACAACAACCAAGACTTTAGTACAGAAAAAAATTCCCTGGTCACAAGCAGCTACAGGAGGCCACTCTACAATAGAGTCTGACTCGTTAGATAGTGACTTGTGGGATAAAAATCAGTAACAAACCAAAACCCTGGTACAAGTAGTAACTCAAACGGAAACAGAAAGGTTACCACAGAGAGTAGAAACAAAAACAGTAAAAAGGACCCAGGAAAAACCCACGGAAAATAAACAGGAACCAAAAATGTATAAGTCTGTAAACGAGTTAGAAGGACTGGATTTAAGTTTTTACTCGTTTAGAAAATTGGATTCATCTACTCCAATGAAATATGATCACTCTAAATGTACACTAAAGGAAGTGAACACACAGACGGTACAGGTGGTACAAACAGAAAAACCCATAGAAGAGACAACAAACCAAGAGGTAGAGGTGGCGGAATTCATTTCCCAACATTCCTCAGAGGAGGAAACAGCCAGACTGGGAGCCAAAAAAAAGAAACCTGAAAGTTTCTACACTAAGCTTCCCAAACAGAAAGACTTAAAACAAAAGAGAAAGGTAAACAGACAGAAGAGATGCAAAAACAAGGTCTAACTGAACTACCCATTCTAAGTAAGAACAAAGATTTAATACCAGTTGGAACAGCCATCGTACACACTAAGGCTAAGGAGGCAAACCAAAAGTTTAACTTAACTTTGGAGTCGGAAACAGACAGCGACACACAGAAAGCTATTGAACATCTATTGGAAGCTGAAATCTTAGACCCTGATATGTCCTTAGAAATTGACATAACTCCACCAAATCCTAATCTGAATAAAATGGGACTTTCCTGTGCAACTGAATTGGATCCCCAAACCTCTCTGATTGATTTCCAAAGCAATACAACTATAGTGAATCAAAAGGAACAACCCTCCATTTCCATACAGATGCCAGATACACCCAAATCTAAAATATTAGTGACCTTCTACCCCAGGAACCATAGAACCTCCAGAAGGAAGAACGTGGATTGGAATTTGGAAGTAAAGAGGCCCAATATAATTATGGGGGATTCGAACCTCAGACTTATTAATGGACATCAGTTACTAAACCTTGAAACTGATTGCTATCCAGGGGCTAGGATAGCAAATTCAATTTCCATCTTCAAGAAACTAAAACCCCCCAATAGCAAGGTACGAAATATAATCATGTCGATTGGCATAAATAATGGCAGCTCTGGCTTTTCCCAAAGCTATGATTTTGATGCAAGAGCTGAATTATTCCACGGAATTCACTATAAAACAAAAAGCGATCATAGCAGCTCTAAATAGATATATAGTGAACAATACTAACCACATTGCCACGTTACCTGACAACAGCTTTATGGTCCAAAAGGACCAGGTCCACTGGACTAGGACTACGGCCCAAAAGATATTCCTCAATTGGGCAGTATCTTTAAACTGCAAGTAAGAAGGGCAGATGCTTCCAATCCACATAAATAAATTAAAAATAACATTTTGAATCTTTCAAAATACTTTACTCTCACACACAACCAGGAAGCCCTGCTCAGTAAGGGCCTTACTTTTATTCCTACCCCCAAGGACCATAGAGTTGCCCTAGACAGAACACTGGCTGAGACTGAAGAATTCTTTAGACAAGTGAAACTAACTGATTATCATAAAGATGAACCAAACAGAAGGGAGATTCCATTTACCCTGAAAACAGGATGGACACCCCCAGACAGAAGAATCAATAGTGAGGTTGTCCGGTTTGTAAATGAATGTAAATACAAAATCAAACAAATCCCTAGAGAGGCATTTATAAACAGAGATAATATCATAGACAGCTTAATGATCAAGAATATTATAAAAAATTAAATGACCCCATGTATCTGAAAACACAAAGGACAGCACACAAGATCATAAACTAAATGCAGAATGAAGGAGTCATTCTGCAAAAAACAAGCAATTTTTCTGAAGGATCCTCCTATACCCCGACCCAGGGGTTTTTATTCACTACCAAAGATTCATAAGGCCCCTAAAAAGTGGACTAAGTGGACTAAGGAAGAAAAAATATCCCAGGGTAGACCAATAGTATCTGTGGAACTATTGGACTGTGGAAGTGAAACCTACAATATAGCAAGTTTTATTGATTATCATCTAAAGCTGATTTCGCAACTGCACCCTACATATATAAACTTATATGAACAACTTATATACGAATATAGATATAAAACATGGACTAGAAGTAACCCAAGACTGGCCTAAATATTATCCCAATCAAAACAGACCTGACAAATTTGTACTGTCACTCCTAGCACTGTCTTTAGGTAGGAATGATTTCATGTTTGATGAGTAAATCTTAGATTTTATTTTTCTTTTCTAACGAAAGCAACAAACACAAAAATGGAAAAAATACAGCATGCAAATACTCAAAGGCACAATTGTACATAGCATACAGCAGACAGTAGATTTGTGATATGCATATCCACACATGCACACTGTTGGTTATGTTACAGTATTTTACTTCTTACTATTAGCTGTTCAGTAACCTTAAACCCTGTGGGTAGACGCTGTCCCTGAATCTACTGGTTCAAGTACCAATGGCCATAAGATAGGAGTGAGAAAAATAACTGTGCAGATGGCCAACCACTTCAATAATTCTGTTGGTCGTTTCCTTGTACATGTCCTTAACAGAAGGTGGTTCAGTTCTATTCATGCACTGTGACACCTTCATCACCTTCTGCCATTCATGTGCCAGACCACGATGTGATGGTGAGGATGGACTCCACCATGCACTTGTAGAAGCTAGTAAAAATAGATGGAGCTGCCATCAGATGTCTGAGGAAGTAGTGATGCTGGAGGGTCCTTTGGTGTCCATGTCTGTTCACCAGTGATGGACACTCCTATAAATATCAAACCTACTCACTCTTAACTGTGTCTCCTCTGATGCAGGTGACAGTGTGGTCTGTCTTCTACTTTCAGACTTCTATTCCAGCTTTTTGGTTTAGCAGACATTACGAATCAGATTGTTGTGTGGCACCATTGAGTCAGCAGGTAGACTATTCTCTGTTACATTGTCTCATCATTGTTGATGATCAGCTCTATGATATCATCCGTATATTCAATGATAGAGCTGGTGCTGTGGTTAGTCACACAGTCAAAGCAGGGGGCTCAGCACACAAGTCAGTCTGTGGAGTGTCTGTGTTGAGGTTCAGCATGGAGGATGTGATGCTGCCTATCTGCACATACCGAGATCTGCTGGTTAGGAAGTCCAAACTCCACTTGCAGAACATGACACAGAGTCCTAAACTGAGGAGTTTTTTTTTTTGGGTTATGAATTTTCAACATGACTAATACATATTGCAGATGAACTTTGGACTGGATGGAAGTTGCTGTGGGACATTTAATCCCTCACCAAATCTCCTTTTTGGACGTGTGTCTAATATGCGCTGAATTGTCTGTCTCTAAGCTCCACAGTCACACAATGGTGTTTCTGTGATTCCCCATTTACGCATCAGATAAGCACACCTTCCTTGGTCCATTCTAATGCTATTTAGTAGTACCCATATGTGTTGTCTTGGCTGGCACCCAAGCATTTGGGCAGGCAGATCGTTGATGAGGTTGCCATTAACAGGGTTGGTGATCCAAATTTGTTTCCACTTCTCATCCAAATAGAACTCATTGCCGGTCAAAGCTGGGTCTACTATCCAGGATAGTTTACGTGAATGCAATCGGACGGCAGGTAGATAATGAAGAATTTGCAGACTCTCAACATTTGGTAAACAGCTTCACGTCTTAATTTCAATGATGCTATATTGGTTATCACTGGTAGCCCAAGCAAGCTGGATTGATTTTACTGCTCCAGAGATAAACCTTATTGTGTTATTTAGTTGAACGTCAATTTTGGGTACCTATATGCTGTGAAGCCAGCCTGGTGCGCAGCCATTGAGTATACCATAGAGAGTTGCCTTATATTCTTCATATAGGTTATCAGAGTATTGGTTCCATCCTGGTATGTAATCTTTTTGGAAGCCGCAAAGTATATGGAGTTTAACAGCACCTTTTACAGCGTTGGTGACACATTTATATGATTGAGGTTCTGCTGGGATGAATTGTATAACATGGTTCAAGTCTCTTCTCAGGCAGCTTTTTGGAAGTTCCAGTGTGGTTTGGGCATTGATTTCGTCAACGGTATTTTGATACCATAATTAATTATTACAGGTCTATGCTGATTATGCGGGAAGGCTTCTATGATATGATGTCTTCCTGTGTTTACATCACCCTCAGGGTCCTGGGTAATAATAGTAAGGGCAGGTGTTTTTTTTACTTTGTCCTTCACACTGTAAATTAGATGGAATTTATGAAGTGTGATCCACTCTTACAGTAGATTTCCATCTGCATCATTATGTTCGTATCCTCATAATAGATTATGTGAATTAAAATCAACACAAATGGTTGCATGTGGAAAAAGCTGCAATACAGAGCTAGACCAGTCTGAGCAAGGAGGTTTACATACGTTGGCTATAGTGACTCTGTTATTGCTAGTATGTGCATATTATTAGTACAGCCTTTGTATACTACTTTGTAAGTAGTCAAAGAGGACTTAGCATATGTTATGATTCCATGCAAATTACTGTGTATAGCATCGATTAGGACATATCCTATGATGCTGCCTCTGTTCCAGAGGTTGTTGTCTGATGTGGTGTTTTTTGTATCGTCGCTATTATGTCCATGTGTCCTCCTCATGCATTAATTGGCTCAGAAATTCTGAATTTAGTCTAGAAATTCATTTGATGTTTAATTGGCAAACCTCTAAGTTGTTGTCTACATCTAACGTCATCAATAATGACTGGTATTGCAGTTTTTATTATCTAGGCTGGTCTGGAGAGTAAGGCAGACAACATCCTCTGTAGGCCAGTTGTGGCAATATGTAGACTGGAGGTGATGATAACTATCATTAACCTTCCTTCTCTCCTGTGTCTCAACAGCAAAAACTGTTGGAATGGAGAAGCTATAAAGAATGAGCTCAAACTAAAATAAGCATTTTTGAAGCAGCAAGAAAGCTACTACACATTGCTCAAAGTATAAAACACACTAAAAGTTAAAATACTGAAGTCTGATTTGAAAGCTGTTATGGACAAAGTTGTTAGAAATGTTAAATTTCTTATCACTCTCTTGTCACTATTTCTAAAATATACAGGGAATAACTCAATACAACAAAATGCAAATAAAGTCATTTACTCTTAAACCAATGTGCAAAACATAATTCTGTAACGATGGTAATGATGGCCTGCCTATCTTCCACACCAGTTTAGTATACACTTTGCTCAAAGAAATATTGAGCATTTCCGGCCTCTCTTCCTTGCTCGTTATGCTCATTATCCTTCTTTTCATTGAGCAAGGGTACATCTAATCTAACAAGTATCACAGCATAGCTCCACTGAGAAGAAAACCCAATGCTACTTGGCAGTTCATAAGGACATTGGAAGTGCATTAGTCATGTAGTTATACATATATATGGAATAAAAAATGCTCATCCCAAAAGACTAAAATGAAGGTGTCATAAGGGTGGAAACAAACAAATTGACATTAATTAACCAAAGGAGCGCAAACGAAAGTTAAAAGGAAATGTACTGTGATAGTACGAAATGAGACAGTATACTCAGTAATCAAAAAATTGGAGTAAAAGTCCTGATTGTCTAATGATTGTGATGCCTGGGTGCGTACAGCCGTCCTAACCTTGACACAGACAGGCAGGACACAGGTTTAGCACAGAGCACACACTTTTATTTACAGCTGTGAGGTGCTCCCCACAGCACAACACAATACATAAAGCACAAACACAGTCCCTTTGCTGCCGTCTTCAGTCCTCCACACAGGCTTTGTCCTCTTCCTTCTGACTCTGACCATTGGATGCTGGCGATTGGCCCTTTTGAGCTTCTTCCCACAGCACTTCTAGGTGTGGTGGAAGCACTGTCAAATAGGGCCCTGAAAACATTCCTGCGCCCCCTGGAGGCGGCAATGGGCCCCAACAGGTTTGAGCTTCAATGCTCATGATCTGTGGCCCCACTGGGAACCAAGGGGGCTGCCCTTTGTTGGTCCGGGAAAGAAACAGTCCTGGAAATACTCTCTCTCCCCTGGTCCTTCAATAGTCAGGGAGTCCCAGCCAGGTATGGGTCCTGGATGTCCTCCACAAGATTCTTTCTCCATATAAGCAGTGGCCAGAAGTTGTTTGTTTGAAGATTCATGCAACAATATGGATGCTAATATTACTACAGTGCATCTGTAGTCAGTAGCAAATATCGCACAGTTCTGAGAAGTCACATAGCAGGTGTTAAAGAATAGATTTATCAGGTGGTTCAGGGCAGATCTACCTCCACTAGATTGAAAAGTGCCAATATTTCTGCTCTGGGCAACCTTTATCTTTCAATTCATCGCTTCCTTACTGAGATGATTAAGTAGATTAATGGTGGCCTGAACTGCAGCATTAAAATTTACACAGCTTAAGTTTGTGGACAATATATACATCCTGGGCACTGTCTTTGATTTAAAGTACTGATTCTTTAGCTTTCTGCCTTTGTTAAGAACCAGTGTTTCATGCTACTTCTCTTATTTATAATCATTGGGTGTATTGGAACTTCACTACAATTGGTTTAATTAAAATGAATTCTGAGAAAATTAACTAGTAAGCTTGGCATTTGTCACATGCACCACATACAATGGTCTCTCAACAAATGCAAAACCTATACTGAAATTTAAGCGCAGGTAAGCCTCACTACTGTGAACATTCACAACAGAACACAGCTTTGAACTTGAAATATAAATAAGTATTAGTCATGTATATCACATAGGTTAAGGATATAAAATAGCAATAACACATGAAACCATAACTAACTTAACTTGAATAATTAATTACATCACATGATCATAAATAGATAGATAGATAGATAGATAGATAGATAGATAGATAGATAGATAGATAGATAGATAGATAGATAGATAGATAGATAGATAGATAGATAGATAGATAGATGACACAAACATCCAGCCAAGGGGTAAATGCAAACAGTGCTCCGTGCTTTTAGTTAAAACAATCCAAAAAGAAAACAGTGTCCAACAGTGCAGTGCTTGTAAATCACCTTCAATAAATAAATAAATATTCCATAAAATGGTGCAAATGTGGAGGTTAAAAATCCAATAAGCAACCATTTAAAACTGAGGTTAAAACAATCAGGAAACAATCCTTTAAAAAATGCTCGAGCCCTAGTGCATCCTTCTAAAACTGATATCTTGATATGTGAATTTCCCATTGGGATTAATAAAGTATCTATCTATCTATCTATCTATCTATCTATCTATCTATCTATCTATCTATCTATCTATCTATCTATCTATCTATCTATCTATCTATCTATCTATCTTCCTGCCTTACCCTGTTCGGGCCTCAGGGCATAGACAGACGTCAACCAGCAAATGCAGACAAACTTCTGTTCTGCTCCCTGGCCTCTGCTGCCATTCTCATGGCCTCAATAGGGTGCCCCAGAGCCTTACTCCCTTCAACTCCTGCTGCCATCCCTGGCATTGTGGGGGAGTCTTCCTGGAGTATTTGTGGTTGCTCCTGCTATCTGGCTGCTGTGCAGTTTCAACCCTTAGCCCCCTCTTGAGAGCCAGCCACAACCTCCATCCCAAGGGCTCCATTCCTTTCTGCCTGCTTCCTTCTAAGGTACTGCCCTTTTTCCTCATCTTTTACCCTCCATGTCTCTTTCTCTCTCTCTCTCTTTTCCCCTCTTGTCCCGTGCAGTCTCCTGTTATGCTAACTTGATTGGATGCAGATGTAACACCCCAGTACCTCTGAGAAGCAAATGAGGCACCTGACTGACACTTGCATATGCGTGTGTGTGTGTGTGTGTGGAATCAGTCAGGCACCCCAGCCTTCCCAGTAGTACAGCGTACTCACACCTGCACCCAATTCTAAGCCTGCACCCTACTGGGATCTGATTATTTATTTAAAAACTGCACTGCACCATGCACCATTCATCACAGTAAATAAATAAATAAATAAACATACATCTTTTGGTCTGAACACACACCAGAATGACTATAAAGCAAGAAAAATAAAAAAAGGAAGAAAAGTTCTGACTAGGCAGTCAAAGTTCCAGTGAGGCTTATGCAGGCATTCTACCATTTGTATAAAGGAGCCCTGGTAGAGTGTCTTGACACACTTGTGCTGAATAATTCATTTGCTGAAAGTTGTTGATGTTAGTGTGTCAGAGAGAGTATGTTCAGCAATGTTCATAATGGCACTCAGTTTTGTTTTAATTCTCTCCTTCACTACAACTTCAAGGGAGTCCAGAGTGTGTCCTGTAAATGAGCTTGCCCTTTTAATTGGCTTGTTGATTTGGTGTGACTTTCTTGAAGTGATGTTAACAGCCCAGTACACCACAGTTTAGAAATCTCACTGGTCTTCACAGAGTTATAGAAGATATGAAGCACTTCACTTCCCACACTAAGGAAAAAGAACTGGTTCTGCCCTTTCTTATATATTTCCTCCACGATCCGAGACCAGTCTAACCTATCATTGATTTGGACCCCCAAGTATTTGTAGGAGTGCATCACCTCTATGTCCACTCCTTAAATAGTGACAGTACATACAGGCTGTTTGGTACAGTGAAAGTCAATAACCAATTCCTTGGTTTTGTTCATTTTGAGAGGTTTTGCACAGAAAAACAAACTTTTCCAATTGACTATACTCTGTCTCATCCCCTTTCTCAATACATCTTATAAGTGCAGCATCATCTAAGAATTTCTGCAAGTGACATGACCTGATGTTAAATTTAGATTCGGATAATCTAATCAAGTATAAATCTTAATATTCTAAATTTCAAGATTTAATCTGTTGTCTGGCAACTTACTGTATATAAGGCAAGTTGTTAATGAGTGAATCAAGGGACACATACTGTATATTACAAAGGAAATAAGATACTAATTTAGTTACAATTGGTTTGAAAAACACTAGTAAATTAACCACCGTAATAACCTTAGCCCTATAATCGACTGCAAAAGAAAAATCTTTTCTCTGGGTGTTTTAATGAGACATTTTCCATAAGACTGAGTACAAGTTTGAGAAGGAAGTATGTTAAAAGGGATACATCTGAATTGAAAAACTGATTGTAAGAAATCAGCCTCAGGGTAGAACATTAGAACAAAGAAATCAATGTAAAAGTCTGAAGTTTAATGTTACTGGGAATGTTAAAGTGTTGAAGAATGAAAATAAAAATCTTTGAAAGATGATTTTGAAAATGTCTACGAGAAATAGTGTATTTGTCTCATATTGTGAAGAAGTATTTCCTAAACAAGTTACTAGGGTGTTGTACCGTGTTAGCCATTATGAATGTAGAGAAAAGCCAAGCAAAATGACACCTTTTATTGGCTATAAAAAGTGTCATTTTGCTTGGCTTTTCTCTAAACAAGTTAGAAATAGGTGACAATTAGTGAAACCCACTATCAATGTGCAAAGAGTTTCCACAGTATTTAATAATTCTTAAAGAAGACAGTAACTACTGACCTGTGCTTATAATCACACATTCTTCACTTCCAAGGTTTTTAATCACTTCAACATTTATGTTAAAAATAGTAAGTGTTGTAAAACCTTTCATAAACTGTTTTATTCAAAAGTGTCACAAAAGTTCATTTCAGAAACGAAAAATGTATTTATATATCAGGACCTTGAGCTATTTGTGCGGGCGGCACAGTGGCGCAGTGGGTAGCGCTGCTGCCTCGCAGTTAGGAGACCCGGGTTCACTTCCCGGGTCCTCCCTGCGTGGAGTTTGCATGTTCTCCCCGTGTCTGCATGGGTTTCCTCCGGGCGCTCCGGTTTCCTCCCACAGTCCAAAGACATGCAGGTTAGGTGCAATTCTAAATTGGCCCTGGTGTGTGCTTGGTGTGTTTGTGTGTGTCCTGCGGTGGGTTGGCACCCTGCCCAGAATTGGTTCCCTGCCTTGTTGGCTGGGATTGGCTCCCGTGACCCTGTGTTCGGATTCAGCGAGTTGGAAAATGGATGGATGGATGGAGCTATTTGTGCACGTCTTCACAGTTTTTTGCTAAGCAGGTTTTGTCACCAGAAAAAAATCCTATATTGCAAGATTTGAAATCACAACTCTTTTGTAAATGCGATACAAAAAGTTTGGTTACCTAATTTAATGCAACTCCTTCAACCCAAGTTGAAAATATTTGTGAATGCATGGATTACTGTAACAGCTAGGTATGAATTCAGATCATTTGCACATAAACAAATATTGATGAGTTATTAAGCACCAAACACTGCAACACACTGAAAGCAAAGTAGAATTCAAAATCCATAAAAATAGATCTTTAAAACAGAGTGTGTCTCAAAAGGCTTGATTACAACAAATGCCACAGTCACTTGCTTTAATGATATGATGGTGCAGCAGTATCCTCAACACCTTTGACATTTGTCGCTTATCATTGTAAAGTGTAGTAGTTCTTTTTGAAAATGAAATGGGATAACTACAGGAAAACTCATAATTAACTGAACTGTTAATTTAATTACAGAAGTACAGTGAGATGTGAAATGTAGAAATTAAGCCTGGTGTACAGGGAAAAAATTGCAGATTCACCTAAAACTAGTTCATACAGTACATTGATGAAGTATTTTAATAAATATGACCTAATGTTTAGCTTCTCTCTATAATGTTATTTTTTGGTGGAAAGGTCCAGTTCTTTGGTTACAGCAGAAGTGGAACAGAAAAATTAAATTTTGTTTTTTTGTTTTGTTGTAATGTCACTCAATGCTTTCAAAAATTAAAAAAGAAACAAATTTTAGGACACGTTATACTTACTAATAAATGTAATATGACAATATACTACATGTTAATAGATTTTGACACTTCTGAACTCTTTTGAGACCCTCCCCAACGAGACGACATGCAGAAGTGAGACTGTTGCATCTCTTAAGGGTTGCTTGGTCATCGCAGTGGCAACCACAGATTTGCAGAGCCACAGATATAACTACAAGCTGACCGCTACCAGGCGCAAAGCGCCAGTCACCCGGTGGGTCATGCAGGAAACATTATAACTTGGCCACTGACCTGACCCTACCTGTTTGCTGTGTCTATATATAGTAGAATGGTAGATTTCGCTACAATAAATAACCTTGCTGTTCCTGTTCCAAGCTGAATCAAGTTGGTTTTGCTAAAGTACTGAGACTCAGCCTCATCTTTGGGATGTAAGACACCAACTCATGTGTCACAATTTATATAGTATTCACACTTAAGTGGGAGAATAAAAAGAAATAATACAAACTGGAGGACATCTTTATTTCTTAGTATGTTTATGTTTCAGAATATACTTTTTATTGTGATGCAAGCAAACCCAAATTCCATAGCACAAGATTACAAATTTCAAAATGACAAAAAGTCAATAATCAAAAATAAAATCCAAAACAATGAGATGAGCTCTTAATAAACACATTAAAAAAGGAACCTACAGTGGTATGGGAATTAATGCAACATGTAAATTCCAGGTAGGTATGGCAGCTGTTTCAGGTTTGTCCAGTGGATAAAAAAGCCTTAATTTCATGAACCAAAAACCCTCAGTGTTGTATTCCTGGTTAATGAATCCTTACTCTTATTTCTGACATTTTGATATCTGGCTTTGATCTCAGCTTGTTTGTAACTCATGCATCTCCTTGTCATTTTCATCATTTTTACCATCTCAACAACCAAGGGCAGTAAATGACTGGAAGTGGGGCAAGTGAGTGATGAAAAGGAGACAAAATAAGGCAAAATGAACAAGGGAACTGGAAAAATTGTACAGTAATAACAAAAAATAAGGAACAAGTAAAAGAGAACTACAATCCTACCATATATTATTTATTTATATTCTTATCAATTTTCAGAAAGGTAGCACCCTAGCAAATTAGCTGTTCAATAAAATGTTCTCTTGAGGGAGCTACAATTTTACAAATTTCAGATATTTATTTCAGGCCCTTATGGACTAAACCGGATACAGCAGCACAGGGTATGTTGTCAAAATCGCCTATAAAATGAACGCCACAGGTTATCAGAACCACAGTGAACAGCTTTAGAGGGAAAGACTTTTGAACATGATAAAGATCTCATGCACAGAGCCAGGCTGACCCTTTAATGGCTGAAGTGTAGAAAAAGAATGTCCTGAAGTGGCTCCATACTCTTTGTGTACATCTAGCAATAAACATACAGTCCCCCGGCACCTTGTAACTGGTCAGCAATGAAGTGAATCATTTCTTTGATGATGGAGACCATTAAAATCCCTGAGAATCCTTTGCAACTGCCACTTGCAAGAGTCCCTACAATGCTGTTATAAATAATTCCCAAATTAAAAAGCAGCCTTATTACAGTGTCTCTATACAATAGCAAGAGCAGCAGGACTATGCAGAGCACAGGTGCAAGCATTAATTAAATTAATGGGAACATTTTAATTAAATCGTGTACACGAATTGTAAATTGTTGTCATACTTGATCTTTTTTTTATCTATCCATGTCATCTCCATGGCTCTGTATAGTTGCTAGATGCAGAAAACAATTTTTTTCTTCAAAAGTCTTCTCAAAATTCTTTCTTTGAAGACTCAAATGAATCCAACACCCTGACAGAAAATAATGTATCACAGTTTTTGATGTGGAACTTACTTTTTCTTTCTTCTAATAATAACAGTGCTTGCATAAAATTATGTAGTATGTTTATTTTATTTTCATCACTAACTTCACATGAAAACACTAAAAATATTGCTCCTTCACATTATCATATTTTAACTTCATTAAAAGCATCTTCTTATATAGGTGATAGAGATGGAGGATGTCCTTCAATTTCAAAACATGCAAAAAAGATAGTGATTTGCCAAGGTGAAAATTTGCATTTCTTGTTCACGATGTGTGCTCTCTTATACTTTTATTTAATTAAAATAAATATTTTCTTACTTCAATTTTAATATAAGAGGTGATGTTACCAGCATACACTTTAATTCAGAACTTTTCTGTTCTAATCTACGTTCCAATTCTTTTTTTAACTTATGAATTAAATATTTACCATGCAGTACTGTTTGGTTTTTCACAAAATCCTATTTGGAATATCTAGGCAGTCATTACTTTCCTTAAATGACTAAAGTGCTAAATGGAAGTCTTTAAGAAGTGGTGTGTTAAAAAGCCACCTGTTCTGTGATTGTTTCGGAAATCCATTATTTAACATGAAAGAAATGAGGGCATGATTGCAAAAAAGTGTGAATTTTAGGTTTGGCATATTAAAAATAATTTAATCAATAAGATTGACAAGATTGATACATGGATGGCAGACTCTTCTGGCACCAGCTATCACAAAGACTAAAATCCAGCATGCAAAGTCTAAAGGTTTTGGAAGCATTTGGATTTCTTATATTACCTAAATTATTTTCATCTATTTTTGAGTTAATAGCAGTGTTAAGATGACCTCCTCCTAATATTACTAGATCTGTAAAATCTTTTGAACATGCAAAAAACATGCAAAACAGGATCTTCAATATTTGGACTGTAAATACTTGTTCTACTGCGGTGGGTTGGCACCCTGCCCGGGATTGGTTCCTGCCTTGTGCCCTGTGTTGGTTGGGATTGGCTCCAGCAGACCCCCGTGACCCTGTGTTCGGATTCAGCGGTTTGGAAAATGGATGGATGGATGGATACTTGTTCTATTATTGTAGATCAACACTTTAACAAAAATAAGACACCCACTGGGACCTACAACAGTAGTCTTGTAATGTTTGTTGGGCTTTTTGTGGTTATTGCCTCTTTGTAACTTTCTGTGTTATGGTAATAATTGTGAAGAGCCTGTGTAGGTAAGGAGTAACAAGGATTAAAGGCAGTGGCAAATATGGAAAGGAGAGAAAAGGTGAACACTGTGAATCCAGGGTTATTGCTGTAAAAGGAAAATGAAAAATTTCTAAAGAGATAGTAGATTTCTTTTCTTTGGAGATGAATTTAGGTAATGGCCTGGTGGGCCTCATTAAAGAGATGGTAGGTAATTATTTCCTTGGTCTATGAGGTATGGTTCGGCATGACCTTATGATCTTGGAGCACTAACAAATACTTTGCGGAAAAAATATACAGTACTTAGGATGGACATTCAGAGGATTTTTTTATATACTTTAACCTCATTGTATTATTGTTGTTAGTGTTCTAGAGGCTTATTTGTTTGTCTTTTATCATAATTAATTTTTTGGAGCAACAGCATGGGATTATGTAAATAGTTGTGTCACAAACTCCACTCTGAGTCATAGCAAGGTTTGGGGCAGCCACCCGTATATTTGGCATCCTGGCTTCAAAGTTGTGAAAATGTAAACAGCACTGATGTGCACAAAACCGAGTCCAAAACAGAACCGAGGGAATAGGGAAAAGGTGGAAGACAGGAAGTGAGGTCAACAAGAGTCTCACAAGGGTCTTCAGCTATAGGCTCGAGCCCGGACATGACATCACAGGGACCAGAGCCAGCAAGATCTTCCTCCACAGGCTCGGACCCGGAAGTGACATCAAGAGGGCCAGGTGGAATCTCCCGGGAATGGTCTGCAGGAAAGGGAGAAAAAGAGTCAGTGCACTCTGCCACATCCTGGTCTGATTTGGAATTGCCTTTACTTGAGCCCTTTAGCTGCCTCCCATGTGCACGTGTGTGACAGTTGATATATTGTTGCTTACTATATATTATCCATATTTTTAATAATATTTTCTTTTCAATTCTTCCATTTACTTCTGCTGGTGTCTTCTAAATCTGTAACTGTGACAAATAGGAAAGTAGTATTAGTCATACAAATTTCCAGATCATTTATTTATTTTTCTTCTTTTTGCTGCGGCTCTAGAGATCGGTAGCATACAGTATAATTGTACCACCACAGGATGCAAAGGTGCCTTGGGGAGCAGTACAATTTCATGGCCCTAATAAGCTTTTTTAATCATTTAGAACTACAACGCCTCATTATTTAGAACAAAGTGCAAAAAATATTCGAATACTGTGAATATATTTTTTCCTACTACCAAAATATGTTTGTGCCTTATTGCCAAAGTCTTATTACCAAGTCTCTGAAACTGTTGCATAGAACGACAAAATATATGATAAGAACATTCCACCAAGGAATACTTAACATACAATGTTTGGTAGAGCAGTTATATAATGTACCAAATAAATATACACTAGTCATAGTACATTCCTATCTATGTAGATACCTAAAGAAAAGGAGCACAACTTACCAACAGTTATGTTGTTTTTAGAAAGATCAATTTGAAATTTGATTTAAAATAAACCATATAGGAAATACACAACAGTTCCTAAAACACAGCTTAGGTGTGAATGTCTGTCAGTATCATTTATATCTTGTCTATCATTTATTGGAACAATCTGATGCATGCTGGATCCCTGTATTTTGTGATTTATTTATATATGTTATAACAATATTAAATAAAAATATAAAATAAAAATGTTACTTAGAGTATCCATCCATCCATTTTCTAACCCGCTATATCCTAACACAGGGTCACGGGGGTCTGCTGGATCCAATCCCAGCCAACACAGGGCGCAAAGTCAGGAAACAAAACCCGGGCAGGTCGCCAGCTCACCTCAGAATAACAAAAACATTTCTGGAATAAGGTATCTGACAGATTAAAAAAGCTACTACAGGCTGTAAAATAGTGGCATAATAATACAAGGCCCTATAATTCTGTCTCTTGCTCTGGAAAAATGTATTCAGCTCTTTGGTCAGTTTTCACGATCAAGGAGCAGAAGGAATAGTGCTTCTCGATTTAATTAATGATAAAGAACAAAGTGAAAATGTTAAAATATGAAATGCTTAAAATATGTATTTTTAATAGTTAAATGCTTGTCTAGATATAAAATATGATTGATATTTTATAATTATATATAATTCTAATGCTTATTTTCTAAAATGAAGAGTGTATTAATCAAAAGGATATTAACTTTGTTCTTTTTTGTGTGTAATACTTGAATCAAACTAATCATAAATAGCAAATGAATATAATGCATTTTAAATAATTATATTTTTAACATAAAATAGTATATTAATCAACTGTTGATTAAATTTAACTCCTGAGAATGAATCAGTAATTCAATGCATTGTTCTTTGGCACTTCATTAGGGTACAACCATCATTCTTAGGAACATAAGAGTCATATTTGGTGAGGCACTGAATTTGTTTTTCTCTGCTAGAAAGCTTAATTTTCAAAGGATTTTAGAGATGCATTTACACCCTTAAAAAATGAAAAATTCATATATTTAATTATTATCTAATATTTTAATCCCATTTCTCAAAACTAATCACACTCACTCAAAAAAAAAAATCTTAAAAATCATTAATATTTTCATCACCTTAGGTGTTCTACAAGTGTATTATAAAAGAAAATCACATATGACAAGTACATTTTTACTGTAAATATAATTATGAAGAACTAGATGCAAAAGAGATCCTTCCAAGCATTGGACATACTTTGATGTGGTATACAGTCCATTCACTTTACACATTACTTGTTCTAGTAAGATTTACATACTGATCCACACTACATTTTTACATTTATAGTATACATATTGTTTTGACAAAAAAAAACTCATTGTGTCACAATAGTTTCTGACTGAATGAAAAGTACACACCCTGCATGAGAAGCTAAAAAAAGTACCAGGAACTACTACTTACTAAGAACTGCAAATGGCCTGAGTTTCTGCAGTGGGAAAGCTACAAAATGTTCCCAAGTTTCTAAAACGTCCCTGGCTCCTGAAAAAAAGTTGTTATGGTTAGAAAGCGCCTTATGTGGTAGGTTACGTGACACTTGAGGTTTATAAGTTGATTATGTCACCACACCACAAAAACCACCACAATTCTGTCTTACCATTCAAAATCATATTACAGGAGTAATGCTGACATTTATCTGGACCTAGGTATTCCTGCATTTGCTGCTTCTTGAAATAACCCCACCCCACCTCAGTCCAATAAAGAAAGTTGTCATAATGACAAGATTTGACTGAGTGTACAATACCTTTATTACTGAAGAAGTAAATTTCCACAATCTATTCCATTATTAAAGGCATCAGCATTTCATCTTGAGTCCAGAACATTTCCATCTCGAAAGAATCACAGCTGGAGGGACATAAAGGATTTAATTTCTGCTTGGTTCTCCCTTATTACCCATATTGTACATCATTTGAATCTTGTCAATGCCATGACCACCACCCATCTAACAGTCAAATACTGATTCACGGTTACTTTCCTTCTTTTCAATTTTTTTTCTTTCTGTACAAAAAAAATCTCTTATCAAACATTCTGTTTCACTCCATGACACACATCAATGAAGGATGTCTCTGCCTGATTTTGAATTATATCATTGGGCATTTACCCTCCATCTGAATTCAAATTGGATTGTAATTCTTGGTAATCTTCCATCCTGTTATCCTGTTAAAAGTAATTAGGCCACCCTTGTTGTCTCCTTGTCTTGCCAATCTCCTACTGTTGTCTCCTTGTTCTTCCATTTTCCTTCATGAAATTGAAACCACTTCTTTCTAACTATGGTCCTCTTATTTTCTATGCTATTGGGAAATAGTGCCAAGTTGAAAGTGACCTGGGCAGCTGACTAGGTTGGCACCGCTTCATTTCAATTAAGACCATCATCATAAGTTAGTTGAAACATGTTTTCTATTCAACAAACACAGTCTCTCTTTGTATAGTACCTTTTCATACGTAGTGAATATAACCCCAAAGTGCTTTAGAAGTACAGATGTTTGCCTCACCACTTCTTTTGAGTTTTGCTCTCGGACTTCTAAGGAGACACTCATTTGAGGATCTGAGATTACGATTTGGAATATAAGATGTCAAACATTCCGATATATAAAATGGGGTGAGATTATTTAAGGCTTTATAAACCATAAGCAGAATTTTAAAGTCAATCCTGAATGACACAGGTAACCAGTATAGTGACATCAAAACTGGAGAAATGTGCTCAGATTTTCTTTTCCTGGTTAGGATTCTAGCAGCTGCATTCTGCACTAGTTGCAAACAATTTATGTCTTTTTTGGGTATTCCTGAGAGGACTGCGTTACAGTAATCTAGTCGACAGAAAACGCGTGAACTAATTTCTCAGCATCTTTCAATGATATAAGAGGTCTAACTTTTGCTATGTTTCTTAAGTGAAAAAATGCTGTCCTAGTGATCTGATTAATATGCAATTTAAAATTCAGATTACAGTCAAAAGTTACCCCTAAGCTTTTTACCTCCGTCTTGACTTTTAATCCTAATATATCCAGTTTATTTCTAATAGCCTCATTGTATCCATTATTGCCAATCACTAAGATTTCAGTTTTCTCTTTATTTAGCTTGAGAAAGATACTATTCATCCATTCTGAAATACAAGTCAGACATTGTGTTAGTGAATCAATAGAATCGGGGTCATCAGGTGCTATTGATAAATACAGCTGTGTGTCATCAGCATAGCTATGGTAGCTCACGTTGTGCCCTGAGATAATCTGACCTAATGGAAGCATGTAGATTGAGAAGAGCAGCGGACCCAGGATAGAGCCTTGTGGAACACCATATAGGATATCATGTGTCCTTGAGTTGTAATTACCACAACTAACAAAGAATTTTCTCCCTGCTAGGTAGGATTCAAACCAAATTAAGACACTGCCAGAGAGGCCCACCCATTGACTAAGGCAATTTCTAAGAATATTATGATCAATGGTGTCAAATGTCAGATCTATGAGGATGAGAACAGATAAAAGGCCTCTGTCTGCATTTACCCGCAAGTCATTTACTACTTTAACGAGTGCAGTTTCTGTGCTGTGATTTGTTCTAAAACCTGACTGAAATTTATCAAGAATAGCATGTTTATTGAGGTGCTCATTTAACTGCATAATGACTGCCTTCTCTAGAATTTTACTTAAGAAAGGCAGGTTAGAGATGGGTCTAAAATTTTCAAGAGCAGAGGGGTCAAGATTATTTTTCTTAAGTAGGGGTTTAACTACAGCAGTCTTGAGACAGTCTGGGAACACCCCCGTATCTAATGACGAATTTACTATGTCAAGAATATTATCAATTAGCACGTCCGATACTTCTTTGAAAAAATTTGTTGGTATTGGGTCAAGGGCGCAGGTGGAGGGTTTCAGTTGAGAAATTATTTTATGTAAATCAGGTAAATCTATCCTAGTGAAAGAGCTTAATTTGTTTACAACGGAATACTGGGGTTTAGGAGGATCCTTAGTGTTGGGGAGATATACTATGTTATTTCTAATATCATTCATTTTTTGATTGAAAAATACAGCAAAAGCCACACAGGTTTTACTGGAAGTACTTAGGAGGCATTCCTTTGAGTTACCTGGGTTTAGCAAACAATCAATTGTCGAGAATAAGACTCTGGGATTACTAGCGTTGTTATTTATAATCTTAGAGAAATAGCAGCGCCTCTCAAGACGGACTGTGTTATTGTATTCTGTTATTTTAACTTTTAATATTTCATACTGGATAGTTAGTTTAGTCTTCCTCCATTTACGCTCAGCTCTACGGTATGTTCTCTTTAAATCAGACACTCTTTGGGTCTTCCATGGTATAACAATGCTAGAAGATTTTTTAACTGTCTTTACAGGTGCAACTATGTCAACAGCAGCTCTCACCTTAGTATTAAATCTTTCCACCTTATTATTTACATTATCCTCGTTATTGTAGTTGGCACTATAAACGGATTGATTGTTTAGAATGTTTGTAAGTTTTAAAGCTGCTGATGAGTCAAAGAAGTGTTTTTTAACAAAAAGCTTCTCATGAGTGTTTTCTAAAATTATTTCTAAATTAAAAAGCAGAAGAAAATGGTCTGATAGACCAATATCAATGATCTGCTTTATATCAACTTTTAGTCCTTTAGTAAACACTAAGTCTAACATATGACCTGCTTTATGTGTAGGCTGATTAACGAGCTGTCTCAAATCAAGAGTCCAGGATGTTCATGAATTCTTTTACTTTTTGGTCTTTTACTTTTTTAGAACATTAGAACACTCTAGACGAGAACAGGCCATGTAGCCCAACAAAGCTCACCAGTCCTATCCACTTATTTCTTCCAAAAAACATCAAGTCGAGTTTTGAAAGTCCCCAATGTCTTACTGTCTACCACAGTACTTGGTAGCTTATTCCAAGTGTCTATCGTTCTTTGTGTAAAGTAAAACTTCCTAATGTTTGTACGAAATTTACCCTTAACAAGTTTTCAACTGTGTCCCCGTGTTCTTGATGAACTCATTTTAAAATAATAGTCTTGATCTACTGTACTAATTCCCTTCATAATTTTAAACACTTCAATCATGTCACCTGTTAATCTTCTTTTGCTTAAACTTTATAGTCTCAGCTCTTTTAATCTTTCCTCATAATTCAACCCCTGTAGCCCTGGAATCAGCCTAGTTGCTCTTCTCTGGACCTTTTCTAGTGCTGCTATGTCCTTTTTGTAGCCTGGAGACCAAAACTGCACACAGTACTCAAGATGAGGCCTCACCAGTGCATTATAAAGGTTGAGCATAACCTCCTTGGTCTTGTACTCCACGCATCGTGCTATATAACCTAACATTCTGTTAGCCTTCTTAATGGCTTCTGAACACTGTCGGGAAGTCGATAGCTTAAGAGTCCACTATGACTCCTAAATCCTTCCCATAAGGTGTACTCTCGATTTTCCGACCACCCATTGTGTATTCAAACCTAACATTTTTACTTCCTATGTGTAATACTTTACATTTACTGACATTAAATTTCATCTACCACAAATCTGCCCAAGCCTGTATGCTATCCAAGTCCTTCTGTAATGATATAATGGATTCCAAATTATCTGTTAATCCACCTATCTTGGTATCATCTGCAAAGTTAACCAGCTTGTTACTTATATTCCTATCTAAATCATTTATATATATTAAAAATAGCAGCAGCCCTAGCACTGACCCCTGTGGAACACCACTCTTAACATCAGCCAGTTCTGATGAGGTTCCTTGCACCATCACCCTCTGCTTCATGTGTCTGAGCCAATTCTGCACCCATCTAAAAACATCACCCTGAACTCCCACTTCTTTTAATTTGATGCCCAACCTCTCATGTGGCACCTTATCAAATGCTTTCTGAAAGTCCAGATAAATAATATCATATGCTCCACTTTGATCGTATCCTTTTGTTGCCTCCTCATAGAATTCTAGAATGTTAGTAACACACGACCTCCCTCTTCTGAAACCATGCTGACTGTTCAGAATAACTCCTGTCCTTGCCAGGTGTTGCTCAATCTTATCCTTAATAATTCCTTACATTAATTTTCCTGTGATGCATGTTAAGCTTACTGGCCTATAGTTGTCTTGGATCTGCCCGGTCACCCTTTTTATATAATGGGATGATATTTGCCATTTTCCAGTCCTTTGGAATCTCTCCAGTGCACAGTGACTTCCTAAAAATATGTGTCAAGGGTTTATATATGTACTCGCTAGCCTCCTTAAGAACTCGAGGATAAATATTATCTGGTCCTGGTGATTTGTTTGTTTCAGCTTATTTAACCCCTTCACCGCCCTCTGCCGGATATATCCGGCACCGCTGTTTTAATGCTAACGCCATACTGCCGGAATTATCCGGCACATTTGCCTGTGGTTATATGAATGCCTGGCAAGTAGTATAACTGACGGTTTGGCGTGGGTATTATTACTACGTTGTATTTCGACAAGTCTGTGGTTGTTTTGGCCGGTCATGTGACGTGATTCGCATGTAACAGCTGTGAATATGGCGAAACGTAAACTGACTTCAAGTGAGGCTTTGCAGGCGATTTTGGACAGTTCTGATCATGATTGTAGCAGTTCTGAAGAAGATTTTAGTGACAGTGATGAGCAGCAACGTGCGCTGCATGATATTGTGAATGAAGACGCATCGGATGACGGCGCTGAGTGGGTGTATCCCCAGCATCTCAGCTGGGCTGCTGCCCGTGGTGAACTACCTTTTCTGCATTCGTTTGAGGGAACGTGTGGCTTTATTGTTGATGTAAACAATTACACTGCTGAGCAGTTTTATGAGCTGTTTGTGTCACCTGATTTGATTAGACATTTTGTTCATCAGACAAATCTGTATGCAGCACAGTTTATTGAGAAAAATCCCAATTTACCTCCACATTCCCGTGTTCGTGCTTGGTTTGACACTGATGAAAACGAAATGAAAAAATTCATTGGGATTTTGATGTTGATGGGAATAATCAGAAAACCAGATATTGAGATGTACTGGTCTACATATCCTATGTATGCAACACCTATTTTTGCAGCTGTCATGACACGTAACCGATTCTCTTTGCTGCTGAAATTCTTTCATTTGAATGACAACAGAAACGAGCCAGATAAGAAAGATCCAAACCGCGACCACTTGTTCAAGCTACGTCCTTTGATTGATCATTTATTTGAAGCATTTCAGTTGCCCTACATGCCAGGACCGTCAGTTGCAGTTGATGAAAGTTTATTGTCGTGGAAGGGCCGCTTACAGTTTCGACAGTATCTACCATTGAAAAGGGCACGGTTTGGTATCAAGATGTTTTGCTTAGCTGAGAATTCAGGTTACATTTATAGATTTCGTGTATACACTGGCAACTTGCACAACATTTAGTGGTCAATACTGCTTGAATAAATGTAAAAAATGTAAAAAAAATGTAAAAAAGTAAAAAAACAAAAATTGTTCAGATTTCGCCTGGCTTGGGGAATATTTAGGGAGTTGGCGGTTAAAGGGTTAATCTGAGCAGCACTTCTCCTTCTACAATTTCCAAATCCCTCAGTACCTCCTTAGTAGTGCCTGTTACCTCTAGGTGGTTATCTACTTACTCACTTGTAAACACCTCAGAAAAATGTAAGTTTAGGGCATCTGCTATTTCACTGTCTGTATCTTTTAAATTCCCCTTTACTATTTCTGATAGACTTGACCTCCTCCTTGACTGTTCTTTTACTACTAAAATACTGAAAGAATCTCTTAGGGTCGTCTTCACCTCATCTGCTATATTCCTCTCCAACTGTCTCTTTTAGCCTCCCTGATATCCTTCTTAACACTAGAATTACTAGAGTCTACGAAAAAACTCGTAGATCCGGCCCACCTTAAAACTGTTCTCACCTCTCCGCCAGCATCTTTTGTCTTCTAAATGTGCCGATTAAGACGAGCAGCAAGCAGCCGGCTATTCCATCTCCCACCGTTGCAGAACGTTCACTAAGTTTTCCCAGCTCATGCCTTGTTTGATTATGTTAAGTGGACGACAGCATAAGGATTAATTAATACGGGGGAATACAAACAGTGCAAGTGGAGAACTTATAAGTAAGAGGAGCACAAAGTTAGGAGAAGAGACAGAGAAAAGTAAAGTTAAAAAAGTTTTAAAAAGTCCCACACGGTTCCTTATCGGCAACCAAAACCCAAGTTTTTAAGAGGAAAATGTTTTTTTTTTTATTTAAATCTCACACCACAGAACAGACCAAAAACTCTCAACAGCCTCTAGTGTCTGCAAAGCACACGTCAGCACAAAGCACACGTCAGCCACGTATCACAAACTCCACTCCACTCCTTTGCAAACTGGCAGCACCCAGCATCAAAGCAGTGCTTTTGTTCCATTGTTGTTTCCTTTTCTTTTTTATATCCACATCCCTGACACGGCTTTATCATATACACTGAAATTAACCACATATTATTTATTAGTTTAAGGCATCTAATTGTAATTAATCTGTAACAATATAATGGTCCAAGGAATGGCCAAACTATTCCAAATACCATAGCTGCTTTAGCGTTGTTACTCTCATTGCACCTTCTTTTTCTTCTTTCAGCTGCTCCCATTAGGGGTTGCCACAGTAGATCATCTTTACTCTCACTGCACCACTCGGAGTATTTATATCACTTTATCTTACTGTGGAATCACAGCTCTACAGCAGCTGATTGGAAAGAGAATTATCGGTATACAGCCTCTAGCACATGCTGCCTCAGCCATGCTGCCTATTTAAACTGCTCTCATATGGCAAATGCTTCAGGGCCTTTCCTGTACTGACCTCGCGGTTCAGAAACAGTTTCATCCCAAGAACTATAAACGCAATCAATCAGTCCATCAAGTGCTCCTTGTAGAACTGTTTGTACTTATAAGTACAATTACCTCACTGTAAACTTGCGATACAGTTATAATATTGCACAACCTGAGCCACTTTATAAAAGCAAGTATTTACATATGATGACAATATCATTTTTAAGATGAAATGCAGCAAAATATGCTTATTATATTATATAGATAGAACTTTAAGTTAATTTAAAAATCTATATTGTTAATAATTATACATGTGAGGACACTGTGTCGCAGTGCTAGCAAGGAGCTGGTACCTATTCACGGATTGTTCCTGCCTTGCGCTGTGTTCTTGCTGGGGCTAGTGTGACACTGGAAGGATAGATGGATAGAATAATTAAACATGTACTACGAAGATATTTCAATGTTCCTTAAAAGTATTGAAGAATCGGAGTTGTAAGCTTACAGATGGCTTAACGTCTATTACTGGACTGATTGTGTGGTGATTGGGTACTTGGAGAAAGAAAAGGAAGGACAGAAATTGGTGGTTAGTATGTTTAAAAGAGACAGTATTGCTGTAATAAATTATTTAATTGAAGGTCACGCACAGCGCAGCAAGCATCTTGCGGGAGGCAGGAACAATCTCTGGATGCGCCACCGCGTTCCCATGTTTAATAACATGCTTTAACTCCTATCATCATGAAAATGATATCAAGCATACATCTCAGTATTTAAATTATTCAGAGAGCTGTAATATCACGAATGTAATGGATTCTGTGTCCTGTCGGAGGAAGAGAAAGCCAGTTTAAGAAGCACGTAGTGATTCACACACATAGAGCACATAGAAGAACACATACAAAACAAAGCATTTAACGTACTACTTTAGTTACGATGGTATTTGAGAAACTAGTAAATTAAACGATTTTAAGATTAACTTTATGATGTTTTACTTTAATGACAAAATAAACTACGTGATTAAAGTGGAAATGTCAAGATTAAAGTTGACATTTCAAGCTTTTTTCCCCACTGTGTCCCTATTTTTTTTTCTTTTCTCTGTACCCTAATAAGTTTCCATATGACACTCAGACAGTGGGCTACGACTCACCTTTTCATGGCGACTTTGATATCTGACCACTTCTTTTTTATTTCGGGCACTGTGCGACTTTGTGAACTTGAGCTTTCGAGTTTCTCTGACACTCTATGTCACTCGATCAACTTCCTTTTGTTGTTAATACCACTGTTTAAACCAACAAATAGTATGTTTTTCCTTGCCTCCACTTGGTATTTGCTGAAATTCTTCTATTTTCCCTCGTGCTTTTGCCATTGTTTTTTCACAGAATGCTGAGCTTAAGGGCTATTTATATTGATTTGCATATTCAAAGAGGCGTAATTCTGGGAGGAGTTGGGGAGTGGCAGCAGGCACATGAATGTGCATTACTTTTCACGCTGACCGGGATTTATGTAGCGGAAGAACGTGGAAGTTGGCGAATGCACAGATTTATGCATCTGGATTTTTTTGTGTGTATGAACATTTCCGCTTTTGTCTGTACGCCATGTTTTAGTGTGAATTCTAAGCATGGAGTTATGCATGAGGCCCCTGGACTGTGACTGTGCCTGACTTTTATCTGTTGACATTATCTGTTATAAATGACCAGAGTTATTTTCTTCAATGATTTGCTGATTTGGGTTTTTGTTTTCTGCTTCTTCAATTGTTAACTGTCCATAGTTAAATCATTATGTTAATATGAATAGAACAAGAAAATTTGATAGATATTGTTAGGTTCCATTTTAGTTATTGAGTTTGGAACTGTTTTTTGTGTATTTGAATAAATCTGTGTCTTATGTATATTCATTAGGTAGTTAGTACTTTGTAAAATTTTTAATTACATTTACCTGTGAACTTGCTGCAGAGTTCTCAACCTACACAAAGTGAAGACTTCTACACAAAATACAAAATTAATTGAACTCAATACTGTAGCTATTAAGTGGGTTTAAATATGTTAAATAAAATATTGTGATGTTTGCCAGGGACTCTTTAGCATGGGTGCTTCTTGATCTGGAAGCTTATAGCCTAGGAATACATTTAATTTTAGATTAAATTCTGTTTTATCAAAGGGCCCCTTCTCCTCAGGAATAAACAGTAGAACAGAATAACAGGAGACACATTCTGAGTGTATCAAATAATGTCACTAATTAAGTTCTTATTCTGTGCTCTGAGAGCAGAAATGAATGCAAATGCTTTATTTCTGTGACAACTTTGCCAATAACCTGCTTGGAAATGAACCAGTAACATCATGCATACACAATGCATTCAAAACATCAAGGCATTCACTTAACTTCTGACAGCAGAAATTTGTGTCTTAGGCGTTTTATTTTAAGTAGAAGTATTGTTGTAATCTGGATAGGTCAGCCTCCAACTTGGCCAATGTCTCCTTTTTTCCTGAGAGATATATACTTCAAAGGATATGCTGTTGTCTCTAATAAACCTTTCATGGCTTTCCAGAGAACAGAGGGATCAGCCTCTCAGGCCGCATTAACCTGTTTCACACTGAACTGCTCGTAAAAACCAGTGTTTTTAAATAGGACTGTATTAAATTTACTTCAAAATGACAGGAGTGACGCATTAAACTTGATCAATGCAGCTGCATGATCTGATAATGGGGTTAAGATTAAGCTGGCATAACTAACACGAATAAGATGAGGATGTGAAATAGTAAAATAATCAATACAATATTGTGTTATGGCTCAGAGAGCCATTCCTAACGAAATCCCAAAAACTGTTGCCAAAATTCCCACGTTGAGAAGGATCTGTCAACATTCAACTTGTAAAAATATAAACAGTAGACAAAGAATCTTTATAAATTAAAATATTTACTTTCCAAAATCCAAAAAATCCACGAACAGCAGTCAACGGCAAAAAAATCTCAGAAACTCACCAAACACCAGCGCATACAACATACCGTAAAAGATTGTGGTTTTCCTCACCTGTATAGGGATGAGGGCAGACCCTTGACAGTTATAGACAGCTGGTCCTGCCTCTTGGGGAACCACCCAAAAAACAAAAGGAATTTAGCAGTAGCAGCATGGATATGTAGAAATAAAATACACCATACTAATAAAAAACACAGAATTCTCCATATCATCAGTTTATCTGTTCAGCTTAGTTTTTTCTATATTTCCATGTGTGTTCCTTTTATATGCTCTATTATATCCATATATCATTATATTATTATTAATTAGCATTATATCCTTATATATCATTATATCCACCTGAGTGTGGAAATCAATATTTTCAAGGCAGACAACATGTTGTTTCCATGCACAGAAGGCAGAGTTGTGTTACCAAGAAATAAAAGATTCTGTTGAGCCACAGGGGTGTTGGTAGTGAGTGAGAATGGGAATCATGATGCCCTGCTCACTACAAATATGTTGCTGAAAAGCAGTGAATTTTCATTGCCCGCATCACTCCCATTTTTTTCTCCCACATTTGCTGTTGGCACGAGTGGATGGTGCATGTTGGGGCCCTCGCTGATCAATTCCTTCAACTTTGTCCTCAAACTAAGTTGGTGGTATGCCATATCATGAACTTGAACTTGAGTGAGGCTTATACTTTGGCACATCTTTAGCTGCTTTTCCTTCTCTTTAAGGTTTTCTCTCCTCTTGGCTTCTTCCACATGTTTTTAAATACTTATAAGCTATTCCTCTTGCGTTAATGAAATTCAGCATATCTTGAATGGATAAAAAAGGCAAAATCAACACTGCTACCAGTAAAGAACTATCTTAGATGCCCATCTCTCACAATGGAGAAGACCACCTGTCTGATCCAGGATATGAAGGATCAGGGAGTATGTTTAAGTAATAACTTTGATGTAAAGTAAAAAAGAAGATCTAGCAAAAACAGACATAACTTTACAGGAAAATGTGAGGAAAATAAATGAATAAAATTAAAGTATACTACTAGTTTATTAGTGCTTGAAGATAGATATAGAAGGAACAATATCAGAATTGAGAAGAAGGAGATTATATTCAAAAACAGCCAAATTTGTATTTTTCTCAGATTTCTCTCCTTCAACCACTATAAAACAAACTTTATTCTACAGCGTCAAAAAGCATCTACACTGACCTAAAATAACACATAGCCTCTTGTTTCCAGCTAAACTTAAAGTAAAATTTGATGGCCAATAATATTTCTTTAGCTCTCCTGAAAAGCAGTAAAAGAGCTAAAAAGACTGAGTCTGACCTTTGAATCATGAACAGGACTCGTATCATTTCTTTGCAACTCATAGGAAGACTCTGTTTGCAATTTAATAACACATTTGACTCAGTTTCACCATCTGTAGTATTTTAAAGTAATTTCTAAAGGACACAGGTAACTAATGTAACAAAACTTCAGTCTTCTTTTTCTAGATAAGCTTCTTGCTGCTTCATTCTGAGCTAACTGCAACCAATTGATGTCTTTCTTAGGTTGTCCAGTTAGCAGCACTTTACAGTAATCTAGTTGACTAAAAACAAAAGCATTAATTAATTTCTCAGCATCTTGCAATGTTATAAAAGGTCTAATTTTTGCAATGTTCCTTATATGGAAATTTGCAGTCCTAGTAATCTGATTAATGTGTGATTTAAAGTGTAGGTCAGAGTCCATGATTACATCTACATTTTTTACCTCCACCTCGACTTTTAATGTTAAGGGGTCAGGTTCTAACACCCTCATTATTTCCATTTTTGAGAAGTACTAAGATTCCTGTTATCCATTCAGAAATACAAGTAAGACATTGGATCAGAGATTCAAGAGCATCTGGATCAACAGGAAGATACGCAAAGCTGTGTGTCATCAGTATAACTGTGCTAGTTCACCATGTGTTTTGATATAATCTGGCATATAGATTGGAAAAAAGCAGCGGACCCAGAATAGATCTTTATGGTACACCATATTCAATATCATTGACATCATAACTATAATTACCACAACTAACAAAGAATTTTCTACCTCTTAAATAATACTGAAACCAGTTTATGACACTACGAGAGAGACCCACCCATTGTCTAAGGTAGTTTATTAGAATACTGTTGGACTGTGGTGTCAAATGCTGCACTCAAATCTAAAAGAACAAAATCAGATGTGTGGCCTCTGTCTGTATAAACCTGCATTTCATTTAACACTTTAACCAGCAGAGTTTTTGTACTATGATTTGTTCTAAAACCTTCACAGAAACTTCACAAATAGAATATTTATTCAAGTAATCATTTTACTGCTGAAAAACTGCTTTTTCCAGAATTTTACTAAAGAGAGGAAGGTTAAAAATAGATCTAAAGTTCTCAAGTACAGAGGGGTCTAGATTATGTTTCTTGAGTGGAGGCTTAACAACTATAATATTGAGGCAATCTGGGAAGACCTTTATACAGTATCTAATGATTTAATTTGTAAAGTTCACCGCATTGGGGAAATTTGGGTTTGGTCCGAATATTTGTGCATGGATCAAACTACTGTATACCAATCCAGAAGCTTCAGTTTGTATTAATAACATTTGCTCAGACTACTTTAAGCTAGAACGTAGTACCAGACAAGGATGTCCCTTGTCGCCACCGCTGTTTGCAATCGCCATTGAACCACTGGGGATTGTCAGAGAAGGACTGGAACAGAAAATATCTCTATATGCAGATGATATGGTTTTATATATATCAGACCCAGAAAACACTGTCCCTGCAGTTTTAACAGCACTAACAGAATTTCAAAAGATATCTGGTCTTAAAATTAATCTGAATAAAAGTATACTCTTTCCAGTGAATTCACAAGCATATAATATTAGATTGGACACCCTACCTTTTACCATAGCAGATCAGTTTAAATACCTAGGGGTATATATCACAAGTAAACATAAAGCTCTTTATCAACAAAATTTTGCCGTCTGTATGGAAAAAATTAAGCAAGACTTGCATAGATGGTCAACCCTTCATCTCACTCTAGCCGGAAGAATTAACATTGTTAAGATGAATATCCTTCCTAAACTTCTTTATTTATTTCAAAATATTCCAATATATATCAATAAATCGTTTTTTAAACAGGTAGATTCAACAATAACCTCATTCATTTGGAACTCAAAACACCCACGTATCCGAAGAGCAACCCTACAAAGACCTCAGACAGAAGGTGGCATGGCTTTACCTAATTTTCAGTTTTATTACTGGGCAGCAAACATACAAGCCATAAAAACCTGGACACAAATAAATGAACATACACAGGCTTGGTCCGCAATAGAAGTAAAATCCTGTAGTACTTCTTTATACTCCCAGCTCTGCTCTCCAATAAATGCAAGTTATCGCAAATATACTAATAACCCCAAATTGTGCTTTACTCACTCAGAATATGGAACCAACTTAGAAAGCATTTTAAGATGGAAAATCTTTTATCTGTGGCACCTCTGCAAGAGAACCACCTCTTTCAACCCTCGCAAACATATCCAGTTTTTAATACCTGGAAAAGTTTTGGAATTAAAATGCTCAGAGATCTTTATATAGACAACATATTTGCATCTTTTGAACAATTACGTTCAAAATTCAACCTCCCAGCTACACATTTCTTTCACTATCTTCAAATTAGAAATTTTGTTAAACAGGAATTGCCCGATTTCCCCCACCTCACACCCTCCACAATGCTGGAAAAAATACTGCTCAATTTCGAGGAATTAAACACCATTTCCACATTATATAAAATCCTATTAGAGTCCCTACCTTTCAAAGATCCAAGAGGACATTGGGAAGAAGATCTCTTAATCAATATATCAGAAAAGGAGTGGAAGGTAGCAAAGCAGAGAATTCACTCGAGTTCTATATGCGCAAAGCATAGAATTATTCAACTAAAAATTATATATCTGTCTCGCTTAAAACTGTCCAAAATGTTTCCAGGGCAAGATCCAACCTGCGAACGCTGCAACCAAGCTCCTGCCTCACTGGGTCACATGTTCTGGGCCTGCACCAAACTAACATCATTTTGGACCAAAATTTTTAAGTGCCTTTCAGACAGCCTTGGTATCACAATCCCTCCTAACCCATTAACAGCTGTGTGCAGTGTTCTTCCAGACGAACTTGAAGTGGAAAAGGACAAGCAAACAGTGATTGCATTCACTACACTTTTGGCACGCAGACTTATTCTGTTAAATTGGAAGAATCCTAACTCTCCTCTGATAAGTCAGTGGGAAACCGATGTTTTATATTATTTGAAATTGGAAAAAATCAAATTCTCAGCTAGAGGAACTGTACAAATTTTTTTCAAAACCTGGCAGGATCTAATCAATATTATTTTAGAATAAGAGAAATAGCTATTACTGCATTTAATTCCCTTCTCCATCTCTAATTTACCTATATATTTATTTCTCCCTTTCTTTTATTTATTGTTGCCTTATTAAAAAGCCCTAAGCAATTCTCCTTTGGCTTAGCTCTCCTTCTCAGGGGTGGGGTTTGATTTGTCTTCAATTTTGTTTGGTTATAAAATGATCTATTTGTATGGAATGATTACAATAAAAATTAATAGATAAAATATAAAAAAAATAATAATTTGTAAAGTACACTATGAATAAGCAGGAGACTTCTTTATAAAAACCAGTTGGGACTGGATCAACGTCACAAAGCTTTAGTTGAGAAATTATTCTATGTAGTTCATATAGACCTTTTTGAGTAAATTAATAAAAACAACTTGCTGGGGTTCAATAAGATAAACTTTGGAGGCATGTATTATATTACATCTAATATTTATTTCGTGTTTAAAAAATTCTGCAAAAGCCTCACAACTTTCAATAGAAGTCTTCAGAAGGCATTCCATTGAGTAAGTTTAGAAGACCATTGACAGTTAAGAATAAAACTCTTGGGTTTCCATCATTATCATTTATAATTTTAGAGAAATAGGACTGCCTCATAACTGAATATAACAAACTAGTCACCTTATATGTGCCTTCAATATTTAATAGTGGATAATTTAGTTTTCTTATTTTACTCTCAGCTCTCTGTCATTTTTTCTATAGCTCAAACACTCTATGAGTTTTACAAGGTATTTTAGTGATGGAAGATTTTTTAAACGATTCTTTCAGGGGCCTTAGTTTTCAATTTTTCCACACTACTGGTTAAATTGCTAGCTGCATATTAGCAAACCTAGAGGCTGCTGATGCATCGAAATAACATTTTTTAACAATGTACTTCTCTTTAGTTCGAGTTGCTAGTATTTCTTCATCAAATAAAATGCAGTAATGATCAAATATACTAATATCCATGACTGTTTCACATCCTCACTTTATGAGCAGGCTGGCTCATGTGCCGGCTAAGATAAAAAGAGAGCAGTTAGTTCATAAATTCTCTTGCTTCGGGGTGCATACTGGTTATCCATATCCTAATTGAAATCACCTATAATTAGGAACCTGTCATAATTAATTATTATTATAGTTAAGAAGTCTGCGAATTCCTGAAAAAAAAATGCTTTATATTTTGGAAGTCTATAAACAGTTAACAGACTGCAACACTCCTTGAATAACAAATCAAGACACTCGAAAGATGCAAAAGTACCAAAACTGGCATCTTTACAGCGTAAATGGGTTGAGAAACTACTACAATGCTTCCTTTTTTACCTTGGCAAATAGAATAACCAAAATTGTAATTCAGAGATGCTGCTTCACTTAATACTGCCAGGTCCTCACTACTGAGTTATGTCTCACTGTAATAAAGTTTATTTTCATATAACTGATGAGATTGTTAATGTAAAATGTCTTACTGGTTAATGCTCTAATATTTAGTAAAGCCAGTACAGCTGTATCAGAGTGTTAGGGCAGCTTGAAATGGTAATTAAGTTATTTGCATTTATACCATTTTGTTTGGACCTTTAAATTAAACTATGATCTTTTATTATAGTGCTAATACAATGCACATCTATAGTTGAACCCACTGCAGTATTATCACATTCTAGCATGGGTTTATATTAAACATTAGGATGAAAGCCATGTTGTCAAGAAAGACAAATTACCTTTGAGATATTGTCAGAGTGGACCCTAGCACCCAAGCTAATCAGATGTAGGCCATGATGCCTGTAAAAAAGTGGTCTCTCCCAGAAAAAAAAGATGCCAGTTGTCAATGAAGCTGATGTTTTACCTTTTGCAGAAGACTCATCCAGGTGTTTTGGGCCAGTAGTTGGCTGAAGGTTTCATCTGATCTGCGCAGCATGGGAAGTTATTTAAAGCAAGCAACATTCTCCTGAAGGTATCCAAGAAAATGCAGTTATGAGAGTGTGTGTTTTAAAAGAATTTAGGGCAAAGAAAAATGTTCTTTTGTTCTTTGTGCCTTTTAGTTTACGTTTTGGGGTCACTTTTGGTTTTATTTTGGTTAACGGTTTGACCCCTGAATTTCAGGCAATTAAAAAAAAAAATCTGCTTCTGTCTTCCAATCATCTCCTTAAAAACAAAATTAACTGCCTTCTTTCAAAGCCATAAAGTAAAAATTGTTGGCATTAGATCCTAAAAACTAGATGCAGAGGTCTGATCTACATGGATTTGGGACTCGGCTTTGAATTACAAAGCCCGTTATGTTGTCTCATTAAACAATGCAACAAATTTAGTTGGCAAAAATGCCTTTTCACTGTACACTGTGCTGACTGAACATGCTAAAGATAAATGTATTTTTGTGATTTAAAAGTTCAAATTATTAGTAAAATGCATACTATTAACTATGTTATTAACTAGCAAAATGCCCACGCTTCGCAGCAGAGAAGTACTGCTTTGAAATTTTTATTAAGAAGAAAAGTAAACCTTTTTAAACTGAGGGAAAATTTACCAATAATTATTTGTTAAGGATCCCTTTGTATACCACGTTGTCAGTTCGGCCCTCCGGTTGTAATATGACCAAGCTGTGCGCTGAGCTTACTTTTGAGCATGCAACGTATAGTTGGCCATGTGAAAAGCAATCTTGCCTCAAATCAATGCCAACCTTTTGTAGGGTCTGTCCCTGAGACTTATTAATTGTCATTGCGAAGCACAGCCTTACTGGAAATTGGAGGTGTTTGAATTGAAATGGGTTTCATCAATAACTTTGCATCCAGCTTTTGAGAGTTTAAACATTCATAAACATCAAAGTGTCCACTACTCAAATCGTCACCTGTGAATCTAAGATGTTTAGGAGGCATTGGCGGTTGTCCAAAGGTGTAAAATATTTGGCCATTTCGGTACACTTGAAAGCGACAACCGAACAATTCAGCGGGAGCCATCAACTCACCTGCAGAACCATAGGTGAAGGGCTTAAGCATTTCACTCTTATAGTGCTCCTGTATAGTATAATTATCTCCTGTACCATCATCAGTCCACACCTTGAACCTGTCCCAGTCATTCAATACATAAGACACAATGTTCCTCCAGATATCAAGAGTGAGCCTGATATGGCCGTGCGATATATAACACAGAGAATGGAAAAGGCAGTCGCAATCACTGGGCATGGAAACCACTTGGTATGTGACAGTTCTTTGATCGATGGTGAGCACCTCGATAGACATGTTAATGGGGGTACGGTTGGAACGATAAAGGAAATGGGTACCTGAACAATGTAAACTAAGTCTAAAATACCTACATAATAACTATAATAGTAATAAACGAACAATAAAACAGCGGAGAAGCCGTGGATTAAATAAAATAGGCTGCAGTTATTAGCAGGGAGACATGAATACCGTGGCGAAGCAAGGAAGAGAATGAAGAGACCGGAGCGATGGACGGCCTTATATAGGCAGGCAGCCAACTACATGGGAGGTGTGGGGATGGGGGACCCAACGCCGCCTCACACGGCGACCGAGCTGCAGGCTATGGACGTATATATGTACGTAAGTAGGATTCAGTTAGCGTTGGGAACCCACGTACCAAATTTCTTGAAGATGGGCCCATAAGTAATAAAGACCGTTGGAAAGTTCAATATGGCGGCCGACAGTGGCGTCATACCACCGAAATAAGTACGTACATCAGTTTCGGTTAGCGCAGGGAAGCCACTTACCAAATTTCTTGATGGGGCCATAAATAAGAAAGTTTAACATGGCAGACGTTGTCAACCGCTATGACCGTTACGCGTAGAATTTTGAAATGAAACCTTCTTAACTTTTGTAAGGAAGCTGTATGGAATGAGCCTGCCAAATTTCAGCCTTCTACCTACACGGGAAGTTGGAGAATTAGTGATGAGTGAGTCAGTGAGTCAGCGAGGGCTTTGCCTTTTATTAGTATAGATAATAATAATAATAATGATAAATTATCACTGAATTATCACTGAAATAAATAAAAAATGATGATGAAGTATGAAGGGGAACCAAAATTCCTAGAATTGCTCAATAGCACACGAGTAGGGAGTAGCTATTGCATATGCTGCTAGGCATTGTGTATATATAAATCTGGTTAATTAGTGTGATGAGTGGCATCATCATAAATTCATCAAGCGTGTATTTCTGACATTTATTCTACAATTATTTGGGAGATTTCTGTGATTTTTTTCTCCAAGCTAGCATGGGAGATTTTCAAGATACAATAATGATTGTGTTTTTCGACACTGATGGACTTGTTCATAATATGTTTTGTTCTCCGTAAACTGACCGTTAATCAATAACATTACATTGAATTGCATTGGGCTAGCATCAGGAAAAAACATCTGGATAATTGGTGCACACAAACCTGCATTTTGCACCATGACCACATATCTGCATGCACCGTAATGTTAGTCAAATAGTTTTTGACTAATAACAATACAGTTGTTGTTTTGCACCACCTGTATTCACCAGATCTCTCTCCCTGTGACTTCTTTTTGTT
The DNA here is from genome assembly GCF_900747795.2 of Erpetoichthys calabaricus. Classification (NCBI taxonomy): domain Eukaryota; kingdom Metazoa; phylum Chordata; class Cladistia; order Polypteriformes; family Polypteridae; genus Erpetoichthys; species Erpetoichthys calabaricus. The sequence continues at coordinate 222,765,320 of NC_041394.2, read as the reverse complement.
TGCAAAATTAAAATTGAGACCAAAGTGAAGAAAATGTACTAGTAGGGAATAGGGCTGCAACTAATGATTATTTTGGTAGTCAACTAATCGTTCAATTTTTTTTTCAATTAGTCACAATTATTTCATGCCTAACTATTTTGAAGCCTGCAACCTGTGGTTGCACATCCTGTTCTGGGCTCCAGTGCATCTCTTACCTCATCTGCTCACGTCTGTCCACCTACGAATGTCACCCTGTTGTCTCTGCATTAACATGATTAAAATTAATAAAAATCAAATTAAAATAACAACCAGTGAAACATATGAATTTGAAAATAATCAGATGTTTTTATATTAGTGTGACCATCACAATAAAAAAGAAATACATTAAACAATACAAACTAAAGTGCACCTAGTCTTTCTTTAAGCAAAAAAAGTTCATTTAACTTAACCAAAAAATATATAGTTAAAACAGAAACGTTTTTTCATATTTTTGTAATAAATGACAAAATGTAGACATAAACTATATAATGTGTAAAGCCTGAAGTGCAAAGATTAAGTAAACACTTTCACAAAAGGTTCAAGGATGCTGCAATAGCTTCTGTGGCACAGTGGTAGGAATTGCTGACTTATAATCAAGAGTCCCCCGGTTCGATCCTGACTGCCTCGTATATTTACTGTTTTGAGTAGTGAGTTGCTCTTATTGTTAATATTATACAATAAACACATACACTTGATTTGCGTCTGTAACATCCACTGTCAATGTATAGTACTTGCAAAAGTTACCTTTTTATCACTTTTATTCTCTCAGTCATGATCACGATACATATTATTGCCTCCCCCAGGGATCTGACTCTGACTTCAGTTTTATCTGAAACTGGGAATAACTGTAGATGTTAGTGGTGTTTTGAGACAATCGAACTGGAAATTCTGTGATCTGGATGGATAAAAGTTGACACACAAATACTGGCGAATCTGCCTTATTCGTATCTCATTGTCACTTGATTTTTTTTTATTCAATTTTATTGAGTGTTCCTGCTTATGCTGAATTAGTATGCACCTTATGGCCCGTGATGTCAAAGCCACATTGACAAAAAAACAGACATAGGTATATATGATATTTGGAATTATTCATTTTATAACCTTATAGTACGACTCAGAAAACATTGTGGCATGGATGCCACATTATTCATATTATTCATATTCATTCGCGTACCTTCTTGCGGTTGTAATCAGTGACCGCGTTTTTTTTTTCCCCCGACCTTGCCCAGTCTGCACAGGACTCCAGGACATGCAGAGGAAAGAATGTTCCTCTGCAAGGTGAGCCATGAACGCTCTTCTTTTCTCAGTGGACCCTGTACATGCCTTGCACAGTACATGTGCTTTGATTGCCGCCAGGTCAAGCTTGTTATAGCACAAGCAACCGGCCACCTGCGTGCTCCTGCTATCACTGAATAAGCTGGTACCTTCTGGTGTCAGCGCGCAGTACCGGGGAAAAAAAAGAAAGAGACAAATATATGTGACATTTTGAAGAAATCATGGTATGACCTGAATAGTACCAATCAGAAAACATCATCGCACTAATGCAAGTATTATTTGAAAACGAACAAATCGGGTGTAAATTTGTTACTTGTAAAAGTTAGCTTTTTTCACTTTTATTGTCTCAGTCTCATTCATGCTCTCCCTCCCCTCCTGATCTGACCCTAACTAACTAACTAGCAGCGCCAGCATAAATTCTCAAGAGACAGCGGCATCACAGCTCCAGGATGCTTGCGTTTCAGATCCTCATGCATTGCAGTGGTGCTGTCGTGAAAAGAAAGCTCTGTTTTGCATAATCTGCATTCAATTTTTTTTTCTTTTTTGTTGAAGTGCTCCCACACTTTAGAAAGTTTCTGTCTCAATTTTTTTCCATCTCCTTCCCCCTCCTCTATCCGACTCGCCATTGCAACCACGTTTATTTTCCTCTACATTCTTCTTCTCCTTAGACGTTCTTCTTCTTTGGTAGGACTGTGTGCAGTCTTGATAAACAATAACAAATGATACTGCCCCCAGACGTTCATGTAGTGCATTGCAGTTATAAAAACCAATGTGGTTCTTTGTGACTGGAGCCTCTATTGAAGGTTCTGTTTATGACGCGTCGACAATAAAAAAATCCGCGTTGAAGATTTTTTCTAGTCGACGTCATCGATTACGTCTACTGATCATTGCAGTCCTACTAGGGAAGAAATCCAGCAAAAAATATCAAGAAGCTCTAGACACGGTAACAAAAGATGACTACAGGACCCTACCCTACCTTTACAGACCCTCCCCAGAACCTGGAAGTAATTCTCGGTTTGCCCAGAAGAGAGCCTGGAAAGAAATTTAAAAATACCTCATGACAGAAAAGCCCTTTGTGTCAAGAGTCAAAAGGAGAGCAGGGGTGATGAATGGAAGAAAGGCCTTGGTCTGGAGAGAGATAATGTTTCTTTTTCTGTACTTGTTAGAAATGTGGTTAAAACTTCCAATATGGTAAACTCATTTCAATACATGCAGCAGTTTTGTTGTGTTATCCTGTTTATTTTGGTAAATTGAACTCTCTGTGCAAATTCCTCTCTTGCTTACTTTATTTTATTTTAATATATGTGTGTCTCCTTTGATGTATTCTAGGAGTAAAAGGCTATCATATGGCTCTTCATGTTATATGTGTTGATAAAGAATTACTTGACTAGAAAAAAGTTTTATTAGTTTGGATAGTCCCCTTTCAAATTCTGCTTTGATCCTCGCACTTGCTGTACACAAAGGACTGTGCACTTGAAATGAAACATATGAGTTTTCATTTACTAAATGTTTAGTTTACCCCTGAAAATATGGATCAATATCATCTGAAACTACTCATCACCTTAGATAATAATACATGCATTTGCTGAATCTCTCTAAAAATGAAGAGTGGTACCACATATCTTTCTCAGATGTTGAGAACTTTAATGCAATATATTGGCAACACACTGCACCACCATCACAGAGTAAACATGAGTCTCACACCAGTGAAAAATGGATAAAGGGCTACTATCACTACTCTCACATTAATAGTAACTAAAATAAAAATGCCTGCCTTTGTTAAATGATAACATAGACTGATTCCATTAGTGCTTGGTCTCGAGATAGGGAGCAATACTTTTATAATTAAGTAATATGTATTAAAAATATATATATATATTCATGGGCGGCACGGTGGCGCAGTGGGTAGCGCTGCTGCCTCGCAGTTGGGAGATCTGGGGTCCTGGGTTCGATTCCCGGGTCCTCCCTGCGTGGAGTTTGCATGTTCTCCCCGTGTCTGCGTGGGTTTCCTCCGGGGGCTCCGGTTTCCTCCCACAGTCCAAAGACATGCAGGTTAGGTGGATTGGCGATTCTAAATTGGCCCTAGTGTGTGCTTGGTGTGTGGGTGTGTTTGTGTGTGTCCTGCGGTGGGTTGGCACCCTGCCCGGGATTGTTTCCTGCCTTGTGCCCTGTGTTGGCTGGGATTGGCTCCAGCAGACCCCCGTGACCCTGTGTTCGGATTCAGCGGGTTGGAAAATGGATGGATATATATATTCATTCTGTACTGTATAATTTAAATATACTTAAAATTATGTGATTTTTTTTCTGCTCTGCAAAATATTCAGTTTGGTGAATTTCTTTGAAAGTAAAATTTCTATTAAAAAGACACATTGTCTAAGTAAACTTTATCCTACAGTTCTACCCACTCTTAAAAAGAAAATGTTTTCATGAAGCTCCACATTTCTTTAAAACTTAGCACATTGCCATTAATGATTCTATCCAGAATTCTCATATTAGCATGGCTACTGCAAATTAACTTAATGCAGTGCAAAAGGTCAGAGGCAGATGAAAGCAGTTCAAGTAAATGAGAAACTGAAACAGGTCCAAATAATTCTCATGGCTGAAATAAAGCATCAGATAAAATAGATTGCAGCATACATGGCTCATGTTTCAGAAGGAAACAAGCTACACAAATCATGAGCATCACATCTGATTTTCAGAAAAGCAAATAGTGGCAGATGACCTTTTTAAATACTTAAGGGGATGATAAAAGGGCAAAATAATGGATAATCTTAAAGCAAGAGCAAAAAGAATATATTGTGTTATTTTTAATGTCTTTCTGGGTTGGTTGGCTATGCAGTAAAATGTGTCTACAACTCTGCCGGATCCAAAAGTTCAACAAACCATAAAATGAACAAAGACGTATAATAAATAAACACCATTCTTCATGAGAAATCAGTTAACTCTTAACCATGTTTGTGTTAGGCAAAACAATACTGAATGCAAAGACTAACAGTTATACCTGTGTTGGCTGGGATTGGCTCCAGCAGACCCCCGTGACCCTGTGTTTGAATTCAGCGGGTTGGAAAATGGATGGATGGATGGAGGTCTAATGTTTGTTAAATGTTTCTTCCATAACTGTTATATGCTTGATTGTATGTTATAGACATATGTAGTCCTAATGTTGTATTGGAATATCCCATTTGAGTTTGCATTAGAAATAATTAGCAGATACTCACCTCTCCTTACTCAATTTACTCATCTTAATGCTTCTGTTTATTTTTGGTTATAGTGGTACAAAATAAATGATACAAAGTTATAACAATAACATTTTTGGAAGGCAATGTGGTAAATTGCTTCTGAGGATATAAGTACCGTCCCTCAGCAAGTCACTTTGCCTACTCGTGTATATGTTATATCAATTAGACGTTTTGTAAACAGTAAGCTGTTTTGACCTTGTAAAGCAATTATAGACGTCATTCAAGACAGCTTCTAAAAGTTGAACAAAAAATTATTCAGTTTTAAAAGAGCTGGCACAATTTAAATGATAACATACATGTGTGTTACTTATAAAATATTACCTTATACAGTAATAAAAAATCTTATTACAAGAAGTGATATATAAAATGCATATTCAAAAGAGCAGTGAAAACTTTTAACAAAAGAATGCTTACAACTGAGTGTAAAGCAAAATCAAACACTAAAAATGAAAGATTAAGAGGCACATGCATACAAAATAGACAAATTCCATATCAGCAATCAGCTTACTAGATCACTTAAATTCCTTTTGAACAGCACTATACCATCGCCTTCAATTGACAGTAATCCTTCCACATATACATTACTCAAGTGTGTGAATTGTTGATGGAAACAAAATGTCAAAATCAAATAAGCTTAGATATGTTAAGCAAATATGGTAGGCACATACAGGCATGTCATTCATCCATCAGGAAAGTTACTTTTGCCACTTCAGAGTCAACACACATTAAAGTCACATCTGTTGAATCAAGAATATTCAGTCAAGCTAATACAATGGCTTAACAAAACATTGGGGTAATAATTGGGTTCAAGAAGTTAATGAAAAAAAATCTAATATTTGTTTTAAAATGGATGGTGCACATATTTTGAGAAAATGCCAAACAGTATCGTTGTAAAACTGGGGAGACTTTCAGTGTGATGCAAGCCGTAAACACTGCTTTAGCAAGCTAGATAACTTTTGAAGAGTGGCAGAATTTAGTGAAGAACATGTAGATTACCTCTGATCTCCCAGATTTTCGAATGGCTACTGAACAGAAGTAACAATGGGATTCATTTATGCTAAAATATCATTAAGGCAGACAGACAAATTGAGAGAATAGTTTGGTGCCGCAATCAACAGGAATGAAATTCAAGGATAAGACTCCTGATAAATTGAAAGGGCTGTGTGATCTGGAATGAAGCACTATCATTATCAAGAGCAGAATCAAAAAAGCAAAGTCAACAGTTGCTAGCTGGAGTCTTATGATAAAAAGGGTCTAATTTGTTCTGGGAGGATTGTCTGAAGTTGGAAATTGGATCGTTTTTCAACATAGAGTTTATAATACCTGAAGTAACGGTTACATTTTCTAAACTGCAAAGGTTATTTAAACTTTTCTATTGGTTTTCCAGATCACATACTTTACTTTTCAGCATATAGAGCTGAGAAAGGGTAAGTAAATAAAAATGAGATGTCTTAAATATAAGGCACTAACAATTATTTGCTGTTATTCCTGGTCCAGAAGCAACACAGTCAGATACTGATGAGTTATATCTGGGCCACTGTAAGTTATTTTTAAGACCCTGAAATGGATTAACTGACTTCAGGAAATGGATGGAATGAGTGATATTTTTCAAAGTTTAAGGTAAATTCAAGCTCAGAAATTTATGCTTTTTAAAGCAAACTAAACTGGTTTGCAGAAAGAGAGTGTTTACTTCTTTTTTTTTGGTAATTAAGAAAAAAAACACTGCATTCATGAGCAATGAAGTGACTCATTTACTTTTCAGATTTGATAAAAGCAGAAGGATCAGTCAAACAAGGTAAGAGGTGACTATGAGGATAGCAAAACCCACTGAATAATGAGCATGGATTTTTCTACTAAGAAAACAATTACCTCTTTGGTAGTCTGCTCATTATAAACTAAAAACACAGACATTATGGTTAACAGCATAAAGCTGTAAACAAGTACATTTAAAATGAGATGATTTTTAATTGGAGGATGGCCAGTTGGTTAGCTCTATGGCTTCACCACTTCATGAACGCTGGGTCTGAATCTGAAACCTGTCACTTTTGTCTGGGTTTTTTTTCCTGTGTTTTCTGGTTTTCCTCCCTCATTCCAAGGATATGTGTTTTAACATAAATGATAACAAGGAAATTTTGCAAGGTAAGTAAATATGGGTGTTATGAGTGTGTCTTCTGATTTACCGGCAGCCAGTTCAGAAATGATTTCAGCTTTTTGACAGTGCTGGATTAAGTGGGCTCATTACATGGGTGGCAATGATACCTCACAGCTTCAGAAAACCTGTTGTGAATCTTTGTGCAGTTCACTGTCTTAAAGGGGTTTGCTTGTTTATCCATCGACCTGTGTAACCAGTGAGATTTTTCTATGAATACTCTAGTAATACTTTCACACTGCACTGATGTGTGTGCTCCAGTGTATCCTATGATGATCTTATGTTCTATTCAGGTTTGGTTGCTATTAGGAAAGAGTTCAATTCACTTCTATCTAGAACTGAGTCAGATAATGGTTGAACAAATGTATGCTTTTAAACAACATTATAGTAGCTAGGGTGGTATCGGGAAGGTGACAGTAGTTAATATTACCACCTTACAGATTCAGGGACATCTATTTATTTCTCACTGTCTAAGTACAGTTTTTATTTTTTCCACATGGATTTTCTCCAGGCAAACCAGTTTACTTCCAAATCATGAAAATGTGTATTTGTGTGAATTTTATTTTACTCATTAGAATGATTGGAAATTGGTGTTTAAATGTATACCCATCTAAAAATGTTTCCTACACTGTAATACCAAAAACCTTGAAGTAAAATGGAGAACTGGGCATTAGTATGTGTTTGAGGTAACACTTAGTTTAGGTACTACCTGTAATACATTTATTCATTATCAGATGGCAGAGAGATTGATGAAGATCTGGCATCTACTTTATAAAATGTTGAGCATCTGATTTATAAAACCTTTTACAATTTACCCTTTATAAATCACAATCATCTTGTAAACATGCGTTTTTGAACTTACCTCAAAACCTGGTGTCACCCTGAAACAACCACATATAAACCATGCTAATCAACCTCATAGATATGAAATCCAAATGCTGTGGACCTTCCTTGGTTGGTAGTGCAGCCACATGGCACATCCAGTAGTGCAAGACAGAAATTCTCTTCTCTAAATCAGAGGCATGAAAAAGAACCTGTATTTGGTGGCCGAAGTGCGGGTGTCAGCAACAAGTGCAAATATTTTGAATAGCAACATGTTACTGCTGCTGTAAATGCCATGGCCACCAGCCACATCATGTCTAAAATAGAAAAAAAGGTCCAGTCTTTGGCAACAAAGAAGATTGCAAGTCACCAGCAGGATGTGCATGTAATGGGAGGGGGAAAAACACTCTCTGATTTCGATCTGCATGTGGCATCTGTAATTGGAGATGGCTTTTTATGCAGCATTATGCCAGAGCAGTGTTGATGATTGTGTCTTATCTTGGTTTCACAAAAGACTTTCATGTTAATCAAATGTAACTTCTTACAGTTAACAAACGCTGCTTCACTGTTGCTAGGTGCCCTTTTTGAAATATGAGTGCATTAAAGTGTTCAGATTACGTTAGGAAAATGAACACTGGTGCAAATTGCCTTTTTATGCTGGTAACAACATGTTATGTTATATGTATATGTGCCCACACCATACAAAAACTGTATGTAGCACTTCATTGGTCAGTTGCGGGCTTGATGGGGTGAAACTTGGTTGAGATTCTGACGACCTCTCAGCCAGGTTCCTGAGAAGAGACAACAGGTAGTCCAAACTGATGAAATAAAACCAAAAATGTTGTTCAGTGCAAATATGCAACATTTGTCCTCTTAAAAGGGAACTAAATTGCAGTCTGTGCATCATATTCATCACATTTGAGCTTGAGTATGTTTGTCACATCAACGCACATTATAACAGCTCCGTCATATGAATTATGCATGCAAGTCCGTTATTTATCTGATTTGGCTACATTATCCCAATTGATCAAGGGTGTTGTCATTTTCCCAGTTTCTCTGAAATGTTGTGTATGCATGGACTAGAGGTAGCATAAATAAATGTATATTCTCCCATTTCTTTTATAAATCCCTACGCTTGCATTGAAAGTTGCATATGCAACTCTTTTCGTGTCTACATAAGTTTTATAAATGAGGCCTCTGGGTTGAAAAATTTCAAAGTCATTTAATATACAGGGGTGGGCAAAAGTAGGTTTACTGTTGCATGTTTGCAATGCCAGCAATTTGAGCACTTACAAGATTGTACCTAAGTGCATGGTGTCATTGTGACATTCTTTTGAATAAATAAAGTTAATAAAGCTATTGAGTTAATAAAGCTACTGTAATAATAATAATCTGTGTGTCTTTTTCCATACAAATGACTGTAAACCTACTTTTTCCAACCCCTGTATATTCCTCAATGACCCAATCATGTCGTTTCTTTCTTCATAATATTCAGAGAATTCAACTGTTCCTCACTAATAATCCCATGTAACCCCTTGTTCAGGTGCTGGTTCTAACAAGGCTGTACTATTGTAACTCTCTCCTGGCAGGGTTTCCTCCAACTGCTATCCAACCTCCAGTCCTCCAGAATGCAGCTGCTCAACTGGTGTTCTCTGTTCCTCATTTCATACCGTCTCTTCAATGGTTGCTGCAAGAATTCAGGTTGAAACTTTTATCTCCACTCATTGGTCTTTCCATGTGTCCCTTCAAGAAGTCTCCATTTTACCTTTACCTGTCTGCCAACTGTCCCTTCTCTTACCAGGCATGCTAAGACTGGACAATGCTTCTCCATTCTTGTTTTAAAGCTGTGGAATGACCTCAGCTTGTCTATTGTATCTCTGTGCAATATGGCTTACTAAACTTCTTTGGTGGCTTAACTGAGTGGTAATATGTCTCTCACAATTGCATAACTCAGTTAAAGGTTTGTGAATCCTTAGACAAGACCAACTGAAGCTCTCCATCCATCCATCCATTTTCTAACCCGCTGAATCCAAACACAGGGTCACGGGGGTCTGCTGGAGCCAATCCCAGCCAACACAGGTCACAAGGCAGGAACCAATCCCGGGCAGGGTGCCAACCCACCGCAGTGAAGCTCTCATATTCACAAATAATTTTGCCAGTACATCACAAGCTGTTACTAAGTCACACTGCACAGAGATGAATGACTTTACTAAAGTTTTGGAATCATTAAGACCAAAAGAAGCCTTTGTTAAGGACTTATTACATAACAGTATGCGACTATTAGATCCATTATAGGTAATGTATAAGGTGTTACGGAAAAGATTCAAGGCATCTTGAAATGGACACGTATTGGAAAGGTTTTTATTGTCTTTTTTATAAGAAGATGTTAACTGTACATTAATAGTAGTTTTTTTTATTTATTAAGATGAAGGAATGCAAAGGAAGAATATTATTTATATTCTGCACCATACAGTAGTTAAGTCTTGAAATATTGACTGTGCACATTTGATTCTTTTTTATTATTACAATAATGAGGTAATATTCATCTAGACTAGATTACGTAATCCAGTGCTAGCACAGGCAAATATCTTTTGTTAACATTAGATTCATTTATATATTTACTTTGTCATATTCATATTTATTAAGCAGTGAGTGTTTATAATACATTTTGTTTTATTTTTTGTTGTCTATTTATTTGATCAGAAGATAATATACTGTTTTTTGGTATTTTAAACTCATCATGTATAAAGTATTTACACAGATTTGCAAGAAGTAAAAACTATGAAACAACATATGTGTGTTAAGCAGTTTCATTAAAAAAATCATTGACTTTTTCTTGTTATGTAATGTAGACGTAACATTTTATGTTATTTGAAAAACAATATAACCTTAGATAATTTTCACAAATCCTAATATGTGTTTTCCTTTATATTGATGTCAGTCTCTAGTGCCATCTAGTGCCAGGGAAAATATTACGGAATTATTGACATGCTTTGAAGAGTTATGGTTTTGATTTACATAACTGATTTATTTTTTTAAGAAAAAAGAAAATTCCCTTTGTTTGCCCATGGGAAATGTGCTTGTTATTCTGAAAACTTTCAAAATATAGTAAAATAAATCATGTGGAACAAGTTCTGTTGTTATCTTAATGTAAAATAAAAATTAAAAATTCTTTCAATAATTAAATAATCACATTTAAAAGTTAAACAAATGATGCAACAGACACTTACTTATATTTTCAAATATTTATTAGGCTTGAAACATTTACTTGTAAAAGTCTCATGGGTATTTTCAATATCTAAACTTTTACAATTGGAGTTTTGTGGAAGAGAGAATAAAAGAGGATAAAAGAAAACCATTCAAGCTTCTTATTTTTGCTCTCCCTTCTGTCTGTCATAAAAGACAGAGAAATATCTTTAACCTGTACACGTACTGTTAGGCCCCAAGTAAATGATTTATTTGTACAAAGGAATAAATGCGACTTTGCTAACAGTTTTGCCTAATTTATGTAGCTCACTTTTTGTAATGGCAGTCATTAATGCTTCTCATGCAGGGTTTACTTGCTACTGTCTCATTTTCTTTTCTTTTTCGGTATAACATCTGAAAACTGGTGATTAAAATGATTCTTTACCAGTGAGTTTGTTGAAATGATTATGGTACAATTTTACAGCAGATTTATTTATAGTATATTTTTTGTAGTTTTCAAAAATGTACACAGTTATATCAGTAAAAAATACAAATTACGCTGATCAAATATCAATGAGGAAAATATCCATATTACATAAAATCAGAAACAGCCGTTAATGTAAATTGAAGTGTACTCCATAAATATATAATAATTGCCAACTGCCCGATGGCTTGCATGTGCACACAAATCTTGCATTTTGTGTGTGTAAATCAGTATATGGATAGCATTATTCATAGAAAGATTATAGACAAAGGGAGCATGAGAACTGCAGTTACTGATTGATGGCTGAAATCTGACTGCACATGCATATGCATTAATTCCAGTTAGATGAATAACTCGTTTGTGAGTGTAAATGCATCTACTGCCAAGTTGCAAGTCATGTGGAGGTCAATCCAGAATTTTAAATGACATCAAATAAGACATTTTTTTGTTCTGTCTGCCAATATTTTCATATTGAAAAAATTCAATGTGACTGTTACCTTTTTGATTATACATACATTAAAAGGCTCACTCCTAGATTATCCACGATTGTAGTTTTTTATAATACTTTTAGGTACGTATTTGCATTTTAGAAATATTTAGCTGAATACAGGGCATTTTAACATCACATTAAAAATACCGAGGTAAATATACTGTGTAAAGCTCTAGCAAACCCACTCAAAGGTTTAGATTAACAAACATTTCTTCATGCAGTCCTGTCAACATTAAAGGAAAAGAATGGTTATGCTTCTTGTTTATGAATTAAACTGAATGTAGTGAACTATTCATACAGCACGTTCTCCATATATATGCTATGCTAACATATTGTAGTAGTCAACATTGTGATCCTGCAGATGGATGGAGGCTGGAGGGGAGGAGGTGATTGACGGCACAATATTTACAAGTGTGCTGAGAATCCCTGGAACTTTCTGGTTGTACTTTACAAGTCCAAGAAGGCAGGTGGAAACTCCCAGGGCATTATAAACACAGCCTCGCAAATGATCATGTGAGAATGGAAAGGTACAAGCGACACGACGCTGGAGGATGATCAAGGACACTGCAAGACTGGAATAGTTCTGGCTGCTTTAAGTAGTTGTCATTTTCACGAGGAGTCTCCTCTGGCTTTAACAGTGGGAAGGTGAGTTTTCTAGAAGTACGACTGTGAATCATTTGTTGTTGGGCATAACTCCCATTTAGTGTGTATCCCAGTCTTTCCATCTTGGTGCTTGTTGCAATAGTATAATTGGTAACATACTTCTAAAACTGGATTTTAGGCAAATTAAGTTATTTTTCTTCAAATTCCACATTAAGTGGATGTCAGGAATGGAACCTGTGACCTCACGATTTACAGTGAAGATGTTATAAAGCATGGAAGTAAAATAAAATAAACAAGAAAAATAAAACAAATGTAAAATTGATGATATGTTTATAAAGATTATATTTATTTTTTATTAGCAACCTTGTAATATATTCTGGTAATCATAGTGATGATAGGTCAATTTGTGAGTTAAAAATTGGGAATATAAAAAAGACAGAGAAGTGGAAAGAATGAGGAATCAAACCTACTAAAGTTTCTGCTATCTTTATTCCACACAACATTACAACATAACACTACAATATAATAGTGATGAGAATGGCCATATTGGAATATTAATGATTTCATGTGTTCCTTGAAAATCCAATTTAAACTGCCATGTCAATTAATTCATGAATTAGAATATGTGATAGAAACTTTTTTCACTTGCTAATAGCCTGGTTTTAGACAAAAATACTCTGCTAGAGCACTGTCTAGAGGCTTAAGCTCAGTGTACTGTATAGTGTATTTCACACTCTCTTCAATAGCAATGATACTCCTACTTCCTTTCATCTTAAGAGACTTTTTCATACCAAAACTGAATACCACCACAGAAAGAAATACATTTATCAATGAACATCGAAACAGTCAAAGTCAGTTTTTCTGTACATTGCTGCTTTGCACAAGTTCCATGCTAATTCTGATTTTGCAGCACTAGTAGATGATATGATCAGATACTGAATAATAAAGAGGACAAGTACATTTAGTGTCTACTTCTAGAAAGAGACCTTATGGTGACTGATATTGCTTGACAAATTGAAGATGAAGTTGCTGATGTTAACACTGTTGCTGCTAATAAAAAAATCTTTAACATTGTAAAAACTAGGTTAGAAAGCACTTGAAAGTCAACACAGAAGGATATATTTAATGTATACAAGTAGGTGAGTCCCCATCATAGACTCAGAATATAGCATGCTACAGTAGTGAATCTTAAATGCACATTGTTAATAGAACAAAACACCTAAATACAGTACAATAGTTTAAATGCTGACAGTGTTCTGAATTTCTGAAGTTGTTCAATGTGCTACAACTAAATGCAAGTTACTGTGCTTGACTTCAATGCTCTTAGCACTGCTGCTACTATAAGGTGTATAACAGTGGAAGAACCTTTTGTGAATGATGACTACAATGTGTGGGATGATAAACTGATTTGAACATATTTACTTGCAGACATGGCATCAGACATGCATAACTTGCAGAGCCAAATGTGCACCTAATGACTCTTATACAGAAACCTATATGTCTGGTCGTATCTATTAATGTTTTCTTGCCAAGGCTAAGAATCACACAGACGTTACACTGTACATTGTATGCATGGTATAGCCTGTCTAGATGTGGACCTCTTGTTTAGAGATTTCGTAGGAAATGAATAAATTCAGCCAAAAATGCAATGTCAACTAAATTTATATCCATGACTATAGCAACAAGACCAAGATTAAAGGATTTATACGTAAAGTTTACTTCCACCAAAATATTACGATGGTCCATCAGAAAACTCCATCATTTAGCATTTTCTGTCTTTGACAAGTTAAAATACTTAAAACTGAAGGCATTATAGAGAAGATGCCTTCTACTAGGAGGTCACATTTAGTTATTATTTAAAAAAACACAATTAGGCAGATCACTGAGGACCCAATTCAAACTGTGAATTTCCCCTTGGGGATTAATAAAGTATCTATCTATCTATCTATCTATCTATCTATCTATCTATCTATCTATCTATCTATCTATCTATCTATCTATCTATCTATCTATCTATCTATCTATCTATCTATCTATCTATCTATCTATCTATCTAAACTGGTGACTTGTATCAACATTTTACTACACATTGAAAATGCTTTCTTGTAGTGTTGAGAAGTTGGAATAGATTCTCCCATTAATCTTTGAAAGTCTTGACTATTGAGTAGGTCTGTCTACAAGAGAACAGCAGAGACAATAATGTATTTCTTATGCTTTGTGGTCTTTTTCAGTTCACAAATGTACCCTATGGTACATCATCAACTCCAAGTGCATTCCAGTGAATGTTTCCCAATACTGGCAAGACAGGATAATGTCAAGTGATATATAGATAATATTGGACTTTTGAGTATTGAGAATAAGACTACTTGCTTATCTTACTTGGCACTTGTTTGCGATAGTGCCATAATGACATAGATATAGTCACACTAGTGTCTGAAATTATCATAGAACAACAGAACATAGAACTTATGTTGCATACATTGCTTTACAAAATGCTAAAAGTGACATTGACAAAAGATGGCCTTTTAGTCTGAAATTACATGACCCTGCTATTGTAACATATTTTCGGAATTCTGACTAAGTTGGCAATGCAGTATGTCTTGTTATTTTTGGCACTCTCTATGTCATTGAACCACTAGAATTATAGTCTAAAATGATTCATCTTGGACATGCTACTCATCAAGGGATTTTACAAAACACAGACTCAGAGATTTACACTGGTGGCTTGACATGGTCTCTCGAGTGGAAACTCCTATAAAATAATGTACAACTTGCCAGCAACATAAGACTGCCAGCACAAATGTTTCTCTGTCACATCTGTTACCCATTCGTACTCCTTAGAAAAAGCTTGCCAATGATACTGTGGGACCAATCCAAAATGTTCCTTATGATTGACAAATATTGACTATCTCAGGAAATGACCAGAAATAGCCCATACTTCTGCTTCTAATGTCTGATGATTTAATGTTATACTCAAAATGTTAATTCTGAAATCCACTGTAAACTATAAAAGGCAATGAGTCTTGGGCAATGAGTCTTGGTTTGTTTATGCTGAATATGGCAATTATTTATTATATATATATTAATTATGAGGCAGCACAGTGTAGTGTTGCTGCCTCGCAGAAAGGAGACCTGGGTTCGCTTCCCAGGTCCTCCCTGCGTGGAGTTTGCATGTTCTCCCCGTGTCTGCGTGGGTTTCCACCGGGTGCTCCGGTTTCCTCCCACAGTCCAAAGACATGCAGGTTAGGTGCATTGGCAATCCTAAATTGTCCCTAGTGTGTGCTTGGTGTGTGGGTGTGTGTGTGTCCTACGGTGGGCTGGCACCCTGCCCAGGATTTGTTCCTGCCTTGCGCTCTGTGTTGGCTGGGATTGGCTCCAGCAGACCCCCGCGACCCTGTGTTAGGATATAGCGAGTTGGATAATGGATGGATGGATGGATGGATATTAATTATATGTAAATATGGCAATTATTTCTGATTGGGTCATAAAGCTTGTTTGTCAATACTAACAAGTTAATCATGAGATAAATCATTTTAATGTATTGTTAAATGACTGTTTGAAAATATTACAAGAAAGCATCTGAAGATATTTCTGACAGATTTTGTCTATATATACCAAGGCACTCCATATGCAGTTATGCAGATGTCTTCTGCTCATCTCTTACACAGCAATGCAATCAGCTACTATTATGACTGGCAGCAATCTCTTTTCTACAATAAACTGAGAGAAACATTAGGAACAGTAAACTTTGGAAAAAAGTAATGAGAAATTAAAACAAGCGTATTGGAAAGATCTCTAATGAGCTAAATAAAAATGTAATATTTACTTTAGATAGATAGATAGATAGATAGATAGATAGATAGATAGATAGATAGATAGATAGATAGATAGATAGATAGATAGATAGATAGATCCTGGGGCCTCATGTATAAGCGGTGTGTGCATACAAAAATGTTGCATATTCCTGTTTCCATGCTCACTTCGAGATGTATAAAAACTAAAGTTGGCATAAAGCCATTCACATTTTCACAGTAGTCTCACACCATGCGTACGCACTTTTCTGCTTGGTTTTGTAAACTGCCGGCACCCTGCGTCAAAGCAGTGCTACTGTTAGATTCACATCCATGATGTGGACTTTATGAAATACAACAAAATTAATTCCATATCATTTACAAATTTAAGGCATTTGATTGTAATCATTCTGTAATAATGTAATGATGCATGGAATGACCAAACCATACCAAATACCATAGCTGCTTTAGCATTGTTACTCTTAGTGCACCATTGAGAGTATTTTAACTTGTTTATTGTATGGGTGTGTATGTGGTATCACAGCTGCAAAGGCTGTGTGTAGAGCGCAAATGATTACAGCTTACAGCAGAGGATACAGCTTCCAGCCCTGAAGGACATTTATAACCCACACTGCCTCAGGAAAGCCATCAGCATCTGCATGGATTCCACTCACCCATGTGCACAGTCTATTTGAACTTCTCCAATCTGGCAAATGCTTCAGAGCTTTTCCTGCATGGACCTTGATGCTCAGAAACAGCTTTATCCCAAGAGCTACAAACACACTCAATCAGTTTATCAAGTGCTCCCAGTAGAATTTGTATTTATAATTACAATTACCTTACTGTAAACTTGCACTACAACTATAATATTGCACAACCTGAGCTACTTTATGAGCCATTTGTACCATCTGCACTATAAATTTTTTGTAAATTTATCATATTTTTTTCTTTATTATTATTTTATAGGAAAATGAGTTTATGGAGGAGCTACATATTGAATCTCATTGTACCATACAATGACAATAAAGGAATTCAATTCAATTCAATTCAATAGAAGCAAATTTACAGATGATGATGACTGGCTTCTAATGTAAGTTGATTTAGATTTCCAAGAGCTGTCCTCTAGAACCTGTGTGCTGTTAGAATACTAGGATGTATACTTTATATCATTTTTATGATGAAATGCATTAAAGTATGTATATTATGTTTTACAAATAAATTGTTAACTGCATTTAAATAATGTATACTGTTAATAATTAAATGTGGGGGCACGGTGGAGCAGCGGTAGCGATGAACTGGTGCCCCGTCCAGGGATTGTTCCTGCCTCACGCTCTATGCTGCTGGGACTGGCACGACCCTGGATGGATGGACGGAATAATTAAACATGTATAACAAAGATTTTTCATTGCAGCTGGTTTTTCATTTATTACAGATGTTTATTGTGTGGTGATTGGGTATGTAGAGAAAGAAAAGAGATGGACAGGAATTGGAGGTTGGTACATTTGACAAATATAGTACTGCTGCAATAAATTATATCATCCAGGGATGCACACATCACAGCAGGCATCTAATGGGAGGCAGGAACAATCCCTGGACAGGGTGTCAGCTCATCGCTACTGCTGCACCACATTGTCCCCACATGTCTAATACGTGCAAAATTCTGGGAGGAATCGGGGTGGGGCTGTAGCCACGTGCATGTGTGTTAAAATTCATGTTGATTAGAATTTATGAAGGGAAAGTGACCGAAATTTTGCTTACACACAATTTTATTTGTCTGAATTTTTTTGTGCATTCACACAATTCTACACACAGCGTTATACATGAGACGCTTGGCCTGCCTGTGTTTTTTTTTTTTTTGCTATTAGGTGCTTGAAGTTTAAAAAGATTTTGGATTTGATCTCTATTCATCACTATAAACAAGTTTGGTATCCCCAACAATTAGTGTAATTTGAATTGTAATAATTTATTGGCTGCAGTGGGTTGGCACCCTGCCCGGGATTGGTTCCTGCCTTGTGCCCTGTGTTGGCTGGGATTGGCTCCAGAAGACCCCTGTGACCCTGTGTTCGGATTCAGCGGGTTGGAAAATGGATGGATGGATAATTTATTGGAATTTGACTGTTATGATTTGATTTATTTTTCGTTTATATTCTTAATTTTGTTCTGCCTATTTCTAGATTGGTGTTGGGTTCTATTTATGGTTTTTAACATAGGAGAAGCCTTAATCTAATGTTCACTTTCACCAATACAGTGTTTTGGTATCGACTAGAATTATTTAGCATCATGACAATATTGTTGTATATTATGAGTGTAATCATTTTGTTGGATTTTGATGTATAGTTGCTATGTTGTTGCTATCCCAAGACACTGGGAGTATGCTGGATATGACTACACCTATGCCACTGAATAAAGATAGAATCTTCAAATCTTTGAGACTGCACTTTGTTTAGTGACTGCAGTAAAATGATTTAGTTCCCTGGTATTTTGATTACAAGGTTTGGCCTCTGAGTAGAACTGACAAGAGATAGGACTGATTTTCTGGTTTTGAACTTAGCTAGGCTTCTGTCTACATCTTCTGGTTGCTTATTCTGTTCATTTGCCTCACATGACACCGCAGTAAATTAACAACATATTTTTCTAGTAACTCAGGTACTCAAGTAGCGTTGCTCCCAAAATTAAATTAATAATCTAGAAGCAATATGTATTTTTTCTTCACCCATTGTGAAAACAAGAATAGGTTTATAGGGTCAGTGCTGTCACATGTGCAGAATAGGTTTCTTCAACTGTGAGAAACTTTTAACTAATACGTCCAACTGAATAATTAATACTCCGAAACAATAATTTAACCATTGCAACATGATGGACAGAACAGTTTGTTCATAAAAAATAAAATCTTCAGTTAATAACAAATTTAGTTTCTTTTAATGTGTGCTACAGCTCAATCCTTTTGTGGTCTGTTATGTTCCAGAGTCGGTTCGGTGCATTTTATGCTTTTTATTTGTGACTTAGTTTTTTAATTATATTTATTATTCATTTTGTATTATTGGCCATTATTGTAGTGATCTTACATTGGTTCAGATATCCAAAATGGCCCTCACTTCATTAAAGTGTACAAAGGTGTAGTTTAATGGTTGTCATGTCATGTCATGGAACAGTGTCACATGGTCTTATTAGCCATGAAAGCATGGTAGAACTTTCCGTTTATTGGATATGTTTTACACATTTTTTAATACTTTTACATAGTTGTTTCTCTTTTTATTATAAAGTTGCAGAGTGATTTTGTAATTTTTGATTAATTAACTTTGTCCCTTATTTCTCTTATGTGTTGTCTTTACAGCTTGATTTTCAGATTAGTGATAGGTTACGTATAGGCTTTTTAACAACAGTTTTCTTTAGTTATTCCCTGAAGGTGTTAAAATTTCTGTTGACTCAGTAGCATGCTGTTTGCATAATACCAATATTTGTTTATTAATTCATTTTCAGCGTTTTTCACTCCTCTCCTTTTGCGGAAAAGAGCTGTTTTAAAAAAATAATTTCCTAATAAAGGCATGATAGAATTCATCTTTGCAAGATTTTTTTAGATTAGGCTACAATGCAAAATAAAAAATATTTTCAAACTTATAGTTTATTTTTCTGTATGCATAATATATCAATTCCATTTATAATAGTCTGTATCTCCTTTAATGGTTACTCAGTGGTGACCCAGAATACAGGCAAAGACTAGTGAGTAAACTGTCTTTGAAGTCAAGTCTTATTGATAAGCTCAGTTTCCTCAGAATGATTCAACTTTTTAACAGCCTTAATATACTGTATTTCTAAGAACATGAAAGACTTAATTCAGGAGTTCATAAGCATTCAAGTAATATATATTGCAGATTCCCTTCAGATACATAGTGAAAAACACATTTAAAGGTACAGGTATAAATATAAAAAATAAAACAAAAATGGGAGGAGAACAGAATATTTAAACTAAATAATTTGGTTTAAACCTAGTGTTTCTTTAAACCTTTACTTCACAAAACCAAGGCACTAATTTTAACAACCCAAATGTCGGATGTATCTATTCTGATTTATAATAAATACCACTTCATCAACTGTTCCTTCTGGGTGGTTAACTTTCTTACTTCTCATGGATCCAAGACAACTAAGGAATTGTAATGATGGGTTAGGCAGATATGCGATAGCAGTTAGGTGGTGATTGCTGGTAACTCATACATTTTCCGTCAGCTGCATTCTTGGACATTTTCCCAAATGGATATGAAATATGTAAAATAATAGTCATCCTTTTTAAAACCTATTGTTCTTATCTTAATTTCCATAATGGGTATTCAGAAGGCAGATAAAAAGTACATTTTGGCAAAATGCGTCCCTGGGTTAACAGTAATTTGTAGCAGCTCAAAGAAAGAGCACATACATTAAAAAAAACCCGACAAACCCTATCACTAGTCTGGAAAACAAACTACAATACAAAGGTTTTATGGTAGTCTTCATTATTTTGCTTTTGTTGTAATTTTTTTGTGAAGTACAATTTTATTCATGTTATCCTTCCGGTTACAATTTTGTGTCTCCTAACACATCTTGGTGCTTGGTAAATAACATGAAAAAATGCAGTCTTAGTAATCTGGTTAATATATGGTTTCACGTTTAGGTCAGAGTCAATGATTACCCCTAAATTCTTTAACTCTGCTTTGACATTTAAACCAAAGGGATCAAGTTTATGTCTAATACCCTTGCTATTTCTATATTTACCAGTCACTAAGGTTTCTGGTTTCTCCTTATTTACTTTAAGAAGTTATTACTCATTCAGTCAGAAATATTGCGAAGACATTGGATCAGAGAGCCAAAAACATCAAGGTCATCAGGTGCTATCGATAAATAAATCTGTGTGTCAACTGCATAGCACTGGTAGCTCACCTTGTTTTTTCAGATAATCTGGCCTAATGGAAGCATGTAGATTGAAAAGAGCAATGGAATCAGAATAGATCTTTGTGGTACACCATATATAATGTCATGGATCTCTGAAGTATAATGTCATGGATCGCTGAAGTACAATCACCACAACTAACAAATAATTTTCTACCTGTTAAATATGGGAATATATATTTAGAGACTGCCAGAGAATCCCACTCATTGTCTAAGGCAATTTATAAGAATACTGAACTCAAGTTTTAGATACAAGAATAGATATATGGCCTCTGTCTGCATTACTGTAATCCACAAATCATTTACTACGTTAACCTCTGCAGTTTCTGTACAATGATTTGTTCTAAAACCTGTCTGAATCTTGTCAAGAATAGAATGTTTAATCAAATAGTGAATTAGCTGCTTAAAAACCTTATTTTCTAGAATTTTATTACGAAGGAATGGTTAGAAATTGGTCTAGAGTTGTCGAAGACAGAGAAGTCGAGATTATTTTTTTTTTTAGCAGGGATTTAACAACTGCAGTCTTTAGACAGTCAGGGACAAAGTAAGATGTATGAATATCCAAACTTTTGTAACATGTATAAGGTTACATGATAATCTGGTGTTCTATTCTAAGTTCACCCTGCCTGGAACTCAATTGAGCAGGTCTGAAAAAGTTATCTTATATACTGTATAGCCTTATGTTAAAGGGACTGCTTTGTTTTACATTATGAATTTGATCAAAACAAAAAAAAATACCTATTGTATATAGTGCTATATAATGTTATGCTTAGTAAGAGCTTGTTTTTTTAAGATCATTTTGACAAACACCCAACAGAGTTTGAATTTACTAATTTATTTTTCTTAGCACCATTTTTTTTATTACCCTAGGAATTAGAATGCACTCTACCAGGCAGTGTCAAATAATCTAAAACATTCTCCGCCTCATTGGAAGTGTGATTTAACAGTGTGTGCCACATGCCAATCCCCCAGTAATCCATGCTCAAGGTTTACGATGCCTTTTAATAGCTTTGGGCTACTGAAATTAGTAAACATCTGGCAATCTCAGTCCTTCACCAGGTGATGTGAAGAGCCCTACACTTTTAAATACTCAGTGTGAATGGTTTTCTTATTTGAGCTTATTTGTGGTTTTAAATCAGTTTGTCCTAGAAACAAATGTAAATGAACTGTCTATAAAGTAAATATTAAAGAAAAAGATTTTAATCTCTAAAGCCACTGTGTGTACTCACTTGACAGCCACACTGTGAATCCTATTTAGACTGGCTGTCACACAGATACTTTTTTTTTCAACACTTTATCATCCTGAACCCCCTCCTCTATAGTTGTCAAGAGTTACTACCATGAATGTTGATTGTGCTATCACAACTGAATTTTCCCCTTAGAATTTAGCTCCCCTTTAAAAGAACTGAAGTTAGTCCAGAAACTAATCAAAGCCGACAGAACATTTCAAGGATGTTGGACCTTGGATTTATTGACAACCTGTCTACGCCTCTACGTGTTCAGGGGACAGATAACACTCATTATGTATATGGAAGTGTAAAATGTGTCACTGCTTCTTCTGGCAAAGACAGCTGTGAGTACTTACAACGTGTAATGTCTTGAAATATTGTACTACAGTTGATACTCTAACATTTTTGAATTCATATCTGTCCCTGGAGAAAATTCTTTGTTTCACTCAATGTTTTTGTTACAGGGATATGAATTTTAGGTTTCAGATCAGGTAAGTTTACAATGATTAAATCAGTATTATAAATATTTAAAAGGCAAATTGTGAATATTTTGGCATAATTCACTTTTGAGAGTGAAATTCATCCAATACATCACAATACAAAAACAAATTTTTTATTTTAATCAACTGCATTTCTTTTAAAGCCTTAACACACTGAAAAATACATAATTGCAATGACTTTTTTCCCCAAATGAAGTTTAGTAAAAATTAAAAACTTTTACAGTATGCAAACTTCTATAGTACACATCTGTGCCACTTAAACAAACTAACATTTAAACATCTAATTCAAGGCAGAATGAATTCACTTCTATCATAAAATAAAAAGCTTTGGGTTCCTCCATTTTATTTTCTTACCCACTCCATGTTTTCCTCACACAAATATCATTGTATGATTTTCCAGGTCTAACTTTGAAGCAATGGAAAATGGTACATGTATGAAGAATACCTTTAAAGTTTGCAGTGTTGCAGCCTCAGGCGATTTCAAATTTCATGAATTTCAGTCCATCAAACTAGGTGCCTCCATCTGGCGCAATTTCATTCCGATTGACTTGCGCAAGCCCATCCATCTGAACAGACACATAATCCTTATCCATATAACATCCTACTCAGGGCCAGCATGTCAAATAATGCCACCTGAGGCAAGAACCATTTTTGCCGAAACACTTGATTCACATTCAATACATATTGCTATAAAGAATTTACGATACAGTGTGTTCTTGTAACATCTGACAAAAAATAAATAAATAATATATATTTTTGGAAATAATGTGAAACATTGAAAAACATTACCTTTAAAATAATAAAAAACAAAATATTCATTATAAAAACAATACACGTGTATAAGGTGAAACTGATTGTGAAACTAAACCCTGCCGTCATTCCTCCTGCACGCTTCTCAAAATACCTTGGCTGTTTCAAACTGAGTCCTGCAAGGTAAAAGGCATCTGTCAGTTTTAATTACACTTATGCAGTATGAACTCTTAAGACTTAAAACAGACACGTCAATATACATTAGCACCAACCATCATAAACATTAGGGGGTAAGGGCTCAAAACATCATAGGCTACAACTTAGATAATATTTCAAAAGTAATAATAATAATACTCAAATTGGGTTACCATAGGAGAAACAGACATGGCAAAGTAAAATTAAACAGTTAATTCAACTGGATTGCAGCTGTACACTTTGAATTGCTAAAGGCTAATTTTATTCAAAGTATAAGCATCTCTTATGGGCTTACATTATGAGCTTACATTAAAACTTAGGTTAAAACTGTACAAAAACTGTTGTTCACCACCATCAGTGACTTGATGATTATACTCTTTGCATTTGCTCCAGGCATGCAAAAAAAATTTTCTCCATAATCCCTATCTGGAAAAACTGACACCTTGCATTGATTGAATGGTGATATTGCATTATTTGCATATACTAGTAAGGATATTGTAAACTGGAATCATCTGTAAATGTTTAGACACATTCATCATACTTATTATTAAGTTAATATTAATTAATTATTATATTAAGCTAGGGCGGCACGGTGGCGCAGTGGGTAGCGCTGCTGCCTCGCAGTTGGGAGATCTGGGGACCTGGGTTCGATTCCCGGGTCCTCCCTGCGTGGAGTTTGCATGTTCTCCCCGTGTCTGCGTGGGTTTCCTCCGGGCGCTCCGGTTTCCTCCCACATTCCAAAGACATGCAGGTTAGGTGGATTGGCGATTCTAAATTGGCCCTAGTGTGTGCTTGGTGTGTGGGTGTGTTTGTGTGTGTCCTGCGGTGGGTTGGCACCCTGCCCAGGATTGTTTCCTGCCTTGTGCCCTGTGTTGGCTGGGATTGGCTCCAGCAGACCCCCGTGACCCTGTGTTCGGATTCAGCGGGTTGGACAATGGATGGATGGATGGATATATTAAGCTAGTCAATATAATTCAAGGGCTAACACTGTAAGCCTCCTAACACGTTGGTGGGTTTAATACAATACAATACAATTTATTTTTGTATAGCCCAAAATCACACAAGAAGTGCCGCAATGGGCTTTAACAGGCCCTGCCTCTTGACAGCCCCCCAGCCTTGACTCTCTAAGAAGACAAGGAAAAACTCCCAAAAAAACCTAGTAGGGAAAAATGGAAGAAACTTTGGGAAAGGCAGTTCAAAGAGAGACCCCCTTTCCAGATAGGTTGGGCGAGCAGTGGGTGTCAAAATGAAGGGGGTCAATACAATACAATACAATACAATACAATACAATACACAGAACATAACAAATCCTCAATACAGTATACAAATAAAAATTTTAGATGTAGCAGAATTTAACAGTAGATGATATCACATAATATGTTTTGGATTTGTTTAGAGTCCTGGAGACCTCATCCATCAAGCTGCCTCCCCCATTTGGCCATTCCACGGCTGAAACAGTGCTGGGCCAGCCAATCTGATGAAAGGACCCCTATTTCCCACGATTCCTGCGATCCTCCATCAGGGATGACTTCACCTTAGGCAAGCAAAACAACTTGGCAGGTGGGCCATGGCACCAAATGCCACATTTGAGTACCGAGAAAAGAAACAGAATAGGTGAGGGTTAGTATCAAATTATAACTATCATGTTACTTATGTTTTAGTGCTAATGACTAACAACAGAGATGCAGTATGTACAGTTAATCAGCAGCTGGAGTCAGGATATGCTAAACTGAAGTAGTGAGTCTTCAGCCAGGATTTAAAAGCTGAGACCGAAGGGGCATCTCTTATAGTAGCAGGCAGACCATTCCACAGTTTAGGGGCCCTGTAACTAAAAGCTCGACCTCCCATTGTTATTTTATTAATCCTTGGAATCCTAAGCAGACTGGCATCTTGAGATCTTAATGTGCGCTCAGGTTTGTAAGTCATGATAAGTTTAGACAAGTAAGCCAGACCTTGGCCATTTAATGTTTTATATGTTAAAAGGAGGATTTTGAAATCTGCCCAAAACTTAACCGGGAGCCAGTGTAAGGATTTAAGAACTGGAGTTATGTGTTCATATTTTCTTGTTCTTGTAATAATTCTTGCAGCAGCATTTTGGATTAACTGTAGGCTGTATAGAGAACAGTTTGAACATCCAGAGAGCTACCCTTTCAGTAGTCTTTTTGTACTGTCATTCATCTTTCAACATTTGTCATAATGTGCTGACCAATTTGCAGATGTCCTGAACTAAAGACAAATTGAAGTCAGTATTTAGCTGGTATTTATGTTTGTTTATTAGGCAGCATTTGTCTGGTTTTTATTTGAAAGTTAGTTGCACATACCCTCAGGATTTGTCTGCAGTGAATTTAAGACTTGAGCCAGCCACCACTTTATTACAATTGCAGAACTATAGAAATTATAGGAAGCCTAGGAGGAATGTTTGTGAGGGAACTGCAGCCAGTCTTTAATGTAGAACACACTACAGAGGCACTTGTTAAAATACCCTACAAAGTCTGAAAACATTGCAATAAAAAGTTAACACTAGTTTTAGTATTTTAATGAAATGTGATGATTTGCTAAGTAATGTCATATCTAATAACAGAAATGAAGCAACCACAATTTTCAGTACAGTTTGTTTATCTAAAGTCTGTAAATGTGAACTTATTTAAATGGGAAATCTCTTGAATAAATAGACCAAACTTACAATTTATAGATTTACTTTGTCAAATTAAATGTTTTTTTCTGTTAATATATTATAGTATTTTGCTCAACTTGACCACATATCATACTATTTTCTATGGCTGCTTAATCCTGACCAGAGTCACTGGGGGGCTGGAACCTATCCCAGCTAGCACAGGGTGCAAGGCAGGATTAATCCCTAGACAAGGCACCACTACTGTACATCACAGGGTGAACACATACAGTACAAGCACACATTAGGGCCACTTCAGCAAAGCCAATCTACCTAACCTGCATATCTTTGGACTGCGAGAGGAAACCTACAAAGACATGGGGAGAACAAACAAACTCCAAGCAGGGAGGACCCAGAACGTGAACCCGGGATTGTGAGGCAGAAGCACTACCATTGCGCCACCCAAAATAAGCACATGTCTATGGAAACCAGAAATAACTTTAACAGATTTATCATATGTGATACACCCTTTTCCCTAAGATCAGATCACTTACAGACACAATTTTTATACTGTTTTTTTAATAGTTAGTAGCAAAACAGTAGTTTTAAAATGCTGTAATTCATTATGTGAGAGAGTTCCATGATTTATCAAGTCTTCTAGGTCATCTTAAGGAGCATGTTGTTGGGGGCCAGACTGTAAACTATCCAATGGAAAGGTGTTGAAGTGTCTTCACTGTTAAATCTTCATTTAGTGCATATGCCTAGAAAGCCCAGACATTGCTCAGTAGGTCACATAATTGATGCGCACAGACCTTTGTGGTCTCAGGTGCCATTTAGTGGCAGAACTGAAGCTGACTCCACAGATTCTTTTGCATCTGCAAGTGAGAAAGATTTAGAAGGCATGACCATGCAGCTTTCAGAAAAAAATGAATAACTTGTATCTTAGAAATACTGTAAATGGCTATTTTACATGAAACCTCAAGTGCAGTTTATTTTACCTATATTAACAACCCAGAATATAGTGGAAGAGATACAGAAAATGCACAAGTTAGGAGAGACATATAGACTGAATAAATGAAATTCCTTGAATAAAGCTGACCTTTCATTATTAGATGAAGTTGTTTCAAAAATTTTAGATACAGGTACAGGTGACCTATTCTCATCATGCCATTCATGACCTATGAGAACCTTACATTCAAGAACACAGTCGTTTAAGAAATTGTTGGACTATACAGAACCCAGAAAGTGTTTCTAGGAAGAGATGAGAGGGGAATAAAGAAATGTGCTTATTATGTACCAGTGAAAAAAACACTGAAATGCTTACTAGAGCTCAGGCCTGAGAGAATATCTCAGTAAGCCCTTCCTGCAGATATTCTCTGTGATATTGGTGATGGTAAGATATTTAAGTCCAACAGGTTCTTCCAGGATTACCTTTCATGTGCAAAATCCATTTTATAACAAGTTGCATTTGAAGTGGTGAATCCATTGAGGAAAAGAAAGAAGAACAAAGTGCTAGCCATGTACCACTCTCTTTTTAATTCACCTCCTAATTTTTGAACTAATGTAGATCATATAAAGCTTGTGTTGCTATGTAGAGAGAAGTATTTTAAAGATTTTGGCCATAGAAAGTTTTTTTTTTTCCTTAGTTGGTAAGTGATCTGAAAGTCTTATTTTTAATGACATTGCTGTTTCTGAAGATGCAGTCATTAATGGAACTGTGTATTGCATTGTTGCAGATAATCTGGGCTCCCATTGTATAGGGGGTTACTGAGAATTTCAGTGAGAGTTCTTTAGCAGATACTGTTTTATTACCAAAATTGAAGTTTGGGTTGGTGACCCCAATATAACTGTGCCACAGAGAACTATCGACAGTTACAATTATGCATTTGATTTATTGCAAGATGAGCAAGTTCAAAGGAGAAAATTCAAATCAGATTTCAATTCTTTACTGTACTACACTGTTTACCAGCCTGCTATGCCACGCTGTTTTGGCCATGAGATTTTTGAAGGCATTCTTTCTTATGATGCTTGTTTGCACTTGAGGTACTTGATTGAGAACAAAAAATGGTCTCAGCTTTAATATAGTGGTACTGATGCCTTCACTAAGCCAGGTGAAGTTAGTCCAGAATTACAGGTCATTCCAATCAAAACTGGGTTTTACTAAGGCTCTTACCAGTTTTAATTGGGAATTGAACTGCTGAGCCTGAAGACACTGCTTAGCAAGTGACACTTCAGCTTAAAGATGTAATTTCATCTGTACTCCTAAAATCTCTGCATCTTGGAATGATAAGAAATTTGTCCTTCTTATTAGAATTTGGATAATGCAATTTGAGAGCAACAACAGTTGTTTTAAAAGATGTGTCCTTCGTTTGAAAAACTTTAAAAATCCGTGTTTTACACTCCATAAGAGGCATCAAGCATTTCAGGATCCTTTTGCCCATTAGTTTTGGAAGTAAAAATTTCCTCTCCATTTTACTGTGTGATTTATGTTGAAACTTTAAAAAATGCAGGTAGACGATTTGTCAAATGCAAAGGTTTCCATGAATATGTACTGTATATGTACAAAAAGGTTCAGTTTTAAATCATCAAGAATTATGATGTTTTGGAGTTTGGTGAACTTGTGCTAATTTTTGTCAAAAATGACTCTGAGGTTTATATTTTGGCAAGGGTGTTTATGGCTGAATCCTGCAAAAGCTGCATTTATACATTATGAAAAGTCAGGGTGTAATGATAAGTTGCTTGCATATTGATGATTTGATCGAATTCTATCAGTTGCTGTGTTACAGGATGAGTGATTCAAGGTGATCCCAGTAGAGTACAGCATATTGTCATAAACCAAATTTCTAAGGCTGATAGATTATGCGACTCCACTTTACTGTATTCTTCAGGCTAGTGTTAAGGAACCCAATCCATGGGAATCTGTGTGCGAGCCTTTGGGTGTATCCTGTTAATCAGTTAAGTAAAAAGCCAGGTAAGAAGCGTTAAGATTATTAGTAAGCCCAAAATGAATGTTTTGCAGTTATCTACTTATCCTTTTTCATGCATATCTGCCAGGGGACCACCTTCCAGGCTTTGAAATGGTAAGTAGTACCACTTGCAGACAAGAGGGAACGCTGTCGCTGACCACTTCTTCTTTCTCCACCGCAGTTCGAGGATGGTGCCTAGCACTGCCCAGAAGGCTCAAAGAAGACTCTGCACCTTCCAACTCAGACACCATAAAAACAGGAAGGAGGTGTTCATTCTGGACCAGGACTTCAATGGAAACAGAGCTCCTGCTAAACTAAGATTAATTTAATCCATTCTTCTGGCATCCTCAATCTGTTCTGCCAGTCAAACTTGTAACATCCTTCATTAGCAAAAGAAAAAGGTAAGTAGATGGTGGCCAGTTTTTGCTATATTTCTGATTTTTTTATTTTATAAAAAACAAATAAGCCAATCACAGAAGGATGATAAGCAGATAATGGCAAACATTTCATTTTGGGTAAAACTATAAATTATTAGCAGAATGACACTTTCTATAAATTATTAGCTGAATGACAGTTTCTAAGTCTTCCGAAATACAGCCAATAGCAATAATTTGAAAACAAAAATGGTTATTTACATAAATAGTTGTGTTCAAGAAAACAGAGCGACGACTTGAAAATTTGTATTTAAAAAAAGATGTCATCAATAGTAGGCAAAAAATATGCATGACAGTTTCCAAGTGGGCATGTGTTTGCCCTAATACTTTGTGACCAGTTTTATATGAAGCACAAAGAATCTCTCATATGATGAATTTGTTCTGACTGTCTCATCCTTTTGTTATGAAAGATTTATCAGACTATAGCCGAATCTTCTTTAAACTTTTTTCTAAAGCTGACATGCAGCCATTGCCAAACACCTTACAATGTGCCATTACTGAAGTATTACCACATTAGAAATTCATTTGAGGACACCTTGAATTCACTTGGGGTCAATTTTCCAAGCAAGAAAATTGGTGAACTCTTGAACACAGACAAGTAAGTGTGTGTAGTTCTACCAATGTCAATAATTGAATTTAAATTTGTTTAATCCCAAAGAGTCAAAACTAAGACAAACTAACCATTTAGTTGGTATTAGTAAGAGTTGCGAACACAGGGTTAGAATTAATACCCATAGACCAGGAACCTGCTTCATAAACCAGTCACTGTCATGAAAAGAGTTAACCAAGATTTGATTTTTTAGATTTTGTGACGCTGACTGTGTTGAATGTGCTTTGTAAGACAGGACCCAGACCTCACCTGCCTATACAGATGAGTGTTTTCCTTACTTTCCAACTCTTCTTTAAACTCATCTGTTTTTTGATAATTAGCTAACAAGCTGAAATAGGTGTGATCCAGCAGAGAAAATGCTACACTTCAAGGCATTAGAGAGTTCTGCTATAGATACTACAACTGCCAACAGTCCTACTGAATTAGGCAGGTTGGGTTGTTGGCAATAATGTGCCACATCAGAGTTGGTTACAAACTGCAGGTGGTAGGTGTACTGTATATGTAATTAAATTACTTAATTCTACATTTGTTTTATTTGTTAGGCCACAGAAAAAGCAGTGAACCATCTGCAGGTCTGAGAGTTTCTTCATTGCCAGGCACATTCTCCAGTTCCTCTCCTTCTCCTAGTCATGGCTTCACTGTTGTTAACACAAGTTGGACTGACAGTTTTAAAATGCAATGGCTAAAGCTACCTGAAGTTTTGATCCACAATTTAGAAAGAGGAGAACAACCAGCTCCAAGATAAAGATGGGAAATCTTACAGATTGCAGTTAAAGAAATGATATAGGTGTGTCCATCTCCAAGCAAGAGAAACACAACTGACATGGCAAAGGCAATGGTTGGAAAATATCCAAAATCCCTGCAAGACATAATTGAAGGTGATGTTATTAGTACTGGATACCATTCCTCAGTAAAATAGATCCAGGCTCGAATATACAATGTGAAGAGATCAACTGTTCCAAAAATTAAGAGGGATCCTCCATCTGCTGAGTGTGATACAGACAAAGTTCCATATATGGGTGCATCCTGTGGGAATTACAACTCATGCCGCTAACTAAAATGGCAGAAAAACAAAAAGCGACACAGCAAAAGATGAAGAGAATGCATGAGGAAGCAAAATGGAATGCAGATGAATTGCAAAGAGACAAACATTCAACATACTATTCATAGCAAACAGACATTAACAAGGGCAATGCAGTGGTGAAACTCTTCGAATATTGGCCAATTTTGTTTCAGAAGGTTGTTATAACTATTCGACTTATTGGAATTCGACTGGATATCTTTCTCACCAGTGTTGAAAAAAAACCCAAGAAGACTCATAGACTTCTTGAAAGACATCAGTGTAACAACAGGTTTTAATATGGGTGCAGATGGCCAAAGGAGAGTTAGGTGGCATATTGGAAAACATCAAAGACATGGTACTGCTTCTGCTTGCATATTTTGAATATAACATGTTTCATTTAGTGGAGGAAACATGCCTTGCTCAAAAGAAACACTGGACAGCTTCCTGTTACACCCTACATTACTGTCTATTGTGTGTAAGAATTTATTTATTTAGACCAGCACATTATAAATGACTACATTACCACCTTCATCTCTGCCCTTTCTATGATGTTCGGATGTTCCAAATACCTTCTGGCAGACTGGGGGTGCCGGTAACTCGTAATCACAGTAGTTGATTTGTCACACACGAGTGCATAGGGAGCAGCTTAAGGACCCGACAAGTCATGCCAGGGGACAGTGGCGGGGTACTAACCTTTTTCTTTGTTTTCTCATTTTCCCATCCACCACCACAATTTTTCCCAGCATCTCATCGCTTCACTTCCGTTCCCACCTCAATAATAAAAATATTAATTCATTACATTTATATAGCGCTTTTCTCAGTACTCATAGCACTATCCACACAGGGAGGAACCTGTGTCCACCAAATTGTCCACCTGCCAACCCTCATGTGTCTGTTGTAACTTTGAAAAATAACACTGACCTATTTACCTTACAGTATACAGGGCCAAAAACCCCAAACCTTTATGATTGTTTGTGCTCTTTTATAGATATTATCACAACACATCAAGGTGACTGAAACACTACTGTGGGAATAACAGAGAGTGTGATTGCAAGTCATCCACACCTAGCCCTGCTTTGGTCTGCTGGAAAGTAATAACTGAAGATGATTGCGTATCAGCTTTAGTGCCACAGTGTCAGTCATTCTTACGGCAGATGCTGTGAGTATGTTTATGCTACATATTTTGATCAAGTTGTCATGTGAGTTTGCTCGCATATCATCTTGTAGTATCTTCAAACTTCATGCACCCCATGTTAGACTGGAAGAACTTTTATGGGAGAATGCAAAATTGTATCATATTGATTTTCCACCAACTCCAATTGCTTCCACCAATATTTTTTTTCTCCCATGTGATTTTCTCCCCATCTAATTTTTTTTCAATATCTTTGTCACTTAACGGTCTCCATAATAAACAACCTGATTTGAATGATTTAAAATCTCACAAAGAATAGGCTATTATGTAAATAATGATAATTTTTTTAAACAGTAAATATGTAAAATTTTATATTACTACAATTTTATATTATATGGTTGCAGCAATTTTTCTGATATCAGTTTAAAAATATTAGTTTATTATTATTGGTCTTATTATTTTGCTTGATCATTTGTCAAATCCACTTTTTTGTGCATATTCATGTATACCAATGTGGATTAGTAAAACTAATAACATGACTTATTTTTGCCTTTAAGTAAAGTTTTGTATAACATTTAAAGTTTTACCTGTACAACATGCAACTGATTTGAAATTGTACTGTAATTTACGAAACTGTAATTTTCACAAGCATTTTATTTTTTTGCTGTAAAATTTGCAAAGCATTAAAGTATTACTCTACTTCATAGAGCATTATACTGTTATTTTAATGAAAAACTTCTGAAAATGCTTCACACTTTTTCCTAAGAACATACAGCTCAATTGAGATTATACTGTAATTTGCAATAGAAAACTGTGATAACTTTAATAGGTAAATTTTGCAGAACTTTTTATTCTTTTGCTCTAAAATGAACAGCTCGATAATATTACTGTAATTTCTAAAGCATCATACTGTTATTTTTTACAAGAAAGTTATAATAGTTCATACTTTTGCCATACAGCTTAGATAAAATTATCCTGTAATTTGCAATACAAAACTGATTATTTTTACACACAAATTATGTTAACATTTCATTTTTTATATAACATTTATGGTTCACATGAAACTGTATCATTATTCCAGAAACATTTGCACTGTAATTTTATTGCCAGTTTTTTTCTATAAAATATATATGTATTTTTTTAAACATGGTAAATGGCTTCAGGCATTAACTATGTAGTACTTTATCCTTACTCATATAGTGGCCACTCAAAACACACAAAACAGTAGCCTGTACATGACATTAATGCATACGTATCAGAAATTTGCTCAATCATCTGTAAAGCCCAATTTGAACTGGATAAGCTTTCAGGACATATACCTATATGTAAAGTTATTGTCAACATTGGCATTTTTTTACCATGGACTTGCATATGAAAAGATATGTCTTGAAAAACTAAAGAGGTAGGTAGGTGTTCTACAGTTACACAATGCCTTTATCTCATAATAGATGCATGTACTGTGGCTACATAACGTTCGCACCTTGACATAACAAAAAAAGAATCATGATGGCAACAAATGTAAGGAAGTACCACAACCGGAGCAGGATGAAAACTCTGTGCCTTGCCTTCGGTGTGTTGTGAACAGGACTAACAAACCCAGTTTGAGCAAATGGTGTATAACCATTTGGTTTGGGTGTGGATATTTAAAGAGTTGTGCCAGAAAAATGTCCTTCTATGAAGGAGTTTGGACAAAATGCAGAGAACATATCAAGTATCTGAAACGAAAAGTGCAGGGACTAAAATAAACACAACAAATGAAGTGGTGTGGACCCTTTGCAGAGTCCTTACTTTGAGGAGACAGATGAATTTTTGGGTAAGTACTATTATAATTCAAATCATCAAAAATGTTAGCAGCTAGCGAACTACCTAGTTAATGATGGCTATCCACTTACTAGCCACAGCTTATAAACTGGGTGACATTAGTGTTAGTTTCTAGCTCTCCAATTATGAATTTACCTTAAAGTAATGCAAGATGTATGTGTGCGTGCATATTACTGGGTAGCTTTAGTATCAGGCTGACTAACCATTGCACTGAAGGGATGAAGTGTTTGTTTGTGTGTTTTAATTAATGCCACTATTTCTTTAGTATGTTAAACACATTTTTGTCACCTCTTTATAGGTATTTGCCCAAATATGGATCTGGGAGAGAACCACAAAGACAATTGCAGTTCAGAGGATGAAGGTAATATGCATCATATTGTTTTTCTATCTTTTAAATTTAAATATGTAGTCTATTTTTGGAAATAGGTTTCACTGTGTGTTCATGCCAGATGAAAATTATAAAGGTTAGCTTCTTATTTTGTAGGCTGTCATTATTATTCATTAAACATAAACATTTGCTTTATACATTGTACCTTACATTATTGATGTGATAATCTACTTGCAGAAATGTATGAGTATGCAGGGGATTTGCCCAGACCTTTTCAGTATTTGTACATTGTATATTTCATGTTTCTGTATTTTTTTGGGGTCTATTTTTTCACAGACCCCAATGTGCCACCCCTTACCACTGAATCCCTTAAAGATAGGAGCTCCTCAGACAGTGGGAACAAGAGTCAATGTACCAATATCAAGATAGTCAGGAAACATCTCAAATAGTATTGGCGGGATGGAACACAAGCATAAAGGGAGGAAAACTTCTGAAGGCTTTGGATAAAAACTGTGATTGCTTCCTTAATTATGACTAGAGCACTTCACATACATATGAGAAAAGAAAGGCTTAACTGGTAAAAAGACATGAAAAAATAGGATGGAGCTTAAGAGAAGGTGGCTGGAGTTTGAGATCGCCCAGATGGAGGGAGACAAGAGGCAGGCAAGGGAGAATAGAGAGCTAAGATTATGACTGCTTCAGTGCCTCAGATCCACATCTAATTCTGCTCCAAATTATTCAGCACCCCCATCATTTCACTGTTGCCCTGTATCTAATTGCTTGGACATGTCCGGCAAGTCCCTCTGCACCCACTGCAACCCCTTTGCCTCATTACAAGGATCATCCTCCTCATGCCTCTCAGTTTGAATAATCAAAAAAATGCAGATGAAGAGCAGTAAAGGTTAGGGGTAGGATTATGATTAACAAGGTGACTTTGTTTGGTGCCTGACAATTCTTTGCCACTATGGTCTATTGGAATGCTGTAATGATGTTTTTTGTTAAGTATTTTATTATGGAGACAAGTAAGCCTAATAAATATTTAAGAATTTTTAAGAAGAGACCCAAACATAGGCCTGACAAGTTTTAATTTTGTTGATAATTATTACAAATATATAATTAGGCCTAAAAATACGTTTGTTAAAATTATTTAATGAGACAGTTGATCTAAAATTTTTGTTATGAATTATTTTATAAAGAGACAAGTAGGACTTTTTTACAGTATATTTACTTTTTCCTAAACAAAACATTTATTTTTTAAAATAACACATAGTTTACATATTAAACCAGGTTTTTTGTGACTCGAAGTGGCATTTTTTCCTATGACAAGTACTGAATAAAGTTTGATGTCTTCTGCCTGGCTTACATAAGGCATATTTTCATTTGTTTTGATAACCTGGCTTGAACTGGCATTTAAGGCAGGTGTGCAGTAAATGATACTAAAGCTTGACATATGTCTTCTGCCTGGTTCAATTGCTGGAGCTGGTTTTGAGGAGCATCTGGATAAGCCATATGGTACTGTGGTTACTCATAACCATCTTCTTAAATTTGAGAGTTGTGTAATACAATGGAGACAACAACCAGTTACAGCATTTTACATTGGCTAACTTGGAGTTTATTTTTTTCATCAGAATACACCACCTGCTTTTAAGTCTCTCAAACATATATGTTCAGTGTTTCACTTGAAGACCATTTGCTGTGCCCTCTGAAAAGGGCTTTATCACATTTTCATGAGACTGTAGGCAGAGTCAGCCACAATGAAAACAGGAATGTCCACTCCATTTATACGTCAAGTATTTTCAAGAAAGAATGTGCCGTTTTCAAGCTTCTGAGGGAGACACGGACACTCAAACTATTTTAAAGTATCATGGCACATCCCAGCCATCCTACTGTACATTAAATTCAAGAAACCTGAAATCTGAATCTATATATTCTAGTAGCAATACAAAATTCCACCCCTTGCAGATGAAGTAATCAGTATGGATTGAAGGCAGTACAATGACAGGTATGTGTGTGCCAACTTTGGAGCTCAGTTTTCTTTTCAAAATAATTAATAATGACTTGCATCTATAGCATGGTTTTTGGTTGCTGAAGATACGTCTTCCTTGAGATTCCATGCTTGTTAGCTTGTATAGTACGAACTGCAACTGTCTTCTCCAGTGTCACAGGAGCTTTCATCACAATGGATCGTGGAAGGATGAGCATGCAGAAGACATCACTCATCTTTTTAAATTCTGCTTGTGATATTCTAAAATTCTGGCACCAGCTCTCACTTTTAAAATGTTGGAGCAAGCCTGACTCCCAATAAATGTTTCCCAAAGTCCCAAAATCACAAATCTAGTAAGGATGGTAGTAAAAAAGAGCATAGAAGTTAAAAATCCAGTAACTCACAAAAGCACACAACATCACACTAGAGAAACTCACGGTACCACCAGTGCATTCAGTAAAATGCATGGGACGGTGAGTTCAAAGGCTGAGGGTAGTCCCTTGCAGTAATGGGCAGGTAGACCCACCTCTTGGGGGACCACCCACAAAACGCAAGGGACATAGCAAAATATACTTTGACATGTAGAAACTAAATTATTAACAAAATTAACATTAAAACAAAATAAAAATGAGATTTTTCAGTCCTGACTGAAACATGAGATATGGTTTTAAAACAGCTATAAGACCAGCAGTGATGTAGATAGATAGATAGATAGATAGATAGATAGATAGATAGATAGATAGATAGATAGATAGATAGATAGATAGATAGATAGATAGATAGATAGATAGATAGATAGATAGATAGATAGATAGATACTTTATTAATCCCAATGGGAAATTCACATTCTCCTGCAGCAGCATAATGATACAATAAATAATATTAAATTAAAGAATGATAATAATGCAGGTGAAAAAACAGGCAATAACTTTGTATAATGTTAAATGTTAACGTTTACACCCCCGGGTGGAATTGAAGAGTCGCATAGTTTGGGGGAGGAACGATCTCCTCAATCTGTCAGTGGAGCAGGACAGTGACAGCAGTCTGTCGCTGAAGCTGCTCTTCTGTCTGGAGATGACACTGTTTAGTGGATGCAGTGGATTCTCCATAATTGATAGGAGCCTACTGAGCACCCTTCGCTCTGCCACAGATGTTAAACTGTCCAGCTCCATGCCAACAATAGAGCCTGCCTTCCTCACCAGTTTGCCCAGGCGTGAGGCATCTTTCCTCTTAATGCTGCCTCCCCAGCACACCACCGCGTAGAAGAGGGCGCTCGCCACAACTGTCTGATAGAACACCTGCAGCATCTTATTACAGATGTTGAAGGACGCCAGCCTTCTAAGGAAGTATAGTCGGCCCTGTCATTTCTTGCACAGCGCATCAGTATTGGCAGTCCAGTCTAATTTATCATCCAGCTGCACTCCCAGATATTTATAGGTCTGCACCATCTGCACACAGTCACCTTTGATGATCATGGGGTCTATGAGGGGTCTGGGCCTCCTAAAATCCACCACCAACTCCTTGGTTTTGCTGGTTTTTTTTTTTTGGTTTTTTTTTTTGGTGTTCAGTTGTAGGTGGTTTGAGTGGCACCATTTAACAAAGTCATTGATTAGGTCCCTATACTCATCCTCCAGCCCACTCCTGATGCAGCCCACGATAGCAGTGTCATCAGTGAACTTTTGCACATGTATGATGTATGGAGCTTTAAGATAAATGCAGAAAAAGGAGTGTGGGACACAAAGTTGGATGTGGCAGAAATGAAATTGCTGAGGTGGATGTGTGAAATAAAAAAAAAGGACATAATAAGAAATGAGATAATAAGAGGTTCAGCAAAAGTAGGAGAGATATGTGATGAGGAGAGACATTGAATATGTGCATCAAAAGATGGAAATGGAAGAACTGGGGACCAGAATGTGGGGAATACAGAAGCAGAGGAGGATGAATAATGTTAAAGAAAACTTAAGGACAATTGTTTGACTGGAGAGAAGTTCAGGACCAAGCTGTATGTAGAAGATTGATCAAACATATCAACCCCACATATAAGTGGAAAAAAACGGAAGAGAAGGAAAAGGATAAAATAGAACAGATTAGAAATTTGTCATTACTTTCATAATCAAATTTATTATGGCATCTTATAAAAGTAGTAATCCAATTTAGATGTTAAGAGAGACAATTTAGTCAAAGTCAAAGCCTGATTATATAAAGTCAGCGTTAGAATATAGAAAGTCATTCCTAAATATATAAAGTTCTTCCTAAATATAAAAAGTCACAGTCTGAATATACAAAGTCAAAGCCTGATTTAAGTCATTCCTGAATACAGCATATAAAGTGACAGTCTGAATATATAAAGTCAAAGCTTGAATATATAAAGTCATTCCTCAGAGTTGGAATATATCAATTTGTTACTGAAAATATCAAGTCAAAACTTGAGTATATAAAGTCAGTGTTGGAATAAAGTCATGTCTGAATATATACAGTAAAGTCATTCCTGAATATATAAAGTCACAGTTGGAATATATAAAGTCATTCCTGAAAATATGGAGTGAAACAACTCGAGCACAAGTTTAGTAAACCCTGTGGGGTTGTAAAACAGTGAAATGAAATAAGGGAACCTAAAGTTATTAAAAAATATTTAAAAAATATTCAATTAATCTTCTAATATCTTGCATGACTCATCATTTTTGCACAATATATTCACTTTTTCTATGGGCACATTATGGAACATTCATAACAAGACTAATCAACTGTGATAGAAGTTTCTCAAGAGTGTTATACAAAAAATAAAATCAGAATTGATCATTTTTGTATTTTGTAATGGATAATACACCACAAGGCAGGTTGTAAGAAATTTAATTGAAAATGATGACTTCATAAATACTATTACAAATGCGTGTAGACCTCGTTGTTGGCCAAGTGTACTGGAACAAATGATACAGGAATCAGTTGCGTGATCGACATCAACTGTGCACGCCTCTAGGCAATATCAGACACCTGAAGAAGAAGTGTAGTCCCGGGCATATAATCTGAGAAAGATGTTCTGTCGAGTTTCAGAAGGATTTTACAGGTATGCACAGGCTATAGAGTAGAAGCACTATAGACAAACTGCAGAAATCTAATGACTTTTGGCCTAATATCAAATTAATTGCAACACTGAACTATAGACAAGTTAACTATCTTGACACAACTTTATACAAAAAAATAATACAATTTAGCAATTATAGTATTTTTTAAGGATAAAGATTCTCAATTCATTATTACATACAGAAAACTTTGATCCAAAACATACATATAGATGTTTAGGAGAATCCCAATTACTCGGATTAAGTAGAATTTGAATGGATAAAAACAAGAGGCTACACCAGAAGCTTCCTGAGAAGGACTCTTAAACTCTTTAAACAACCCAAACAGATCCAAGATGAAAAAAACACACCAATAATAACAATATATAACAAATTTATGGCAGAAGTGTAATATGATTATTAAAACAAACTTTAAGAGAATACAGGAACCGAATGGTGTACTAAGAAACTACAAATTGGTTTTAGCTTACCATAAAAACAGAAACTTCAAAGATATATTGAATAACACTCAGATAAGTCAACCCATTTCATGCTAAACATTTTGATTTTACAAAACGTCTCAGAAATGGAAAATGTATTGTTAGGAAGGAAGTTACTTACTCACCATTATTTCCTTAATACAGCAAATTGCATATATTAAGATGTGATCATTGCGCAGCAGTCTATATTGGGGAAATCAGAATTTAACTTAAAATAAGAGTTGCACAACATCTTTAAAATTATTAGGAAAAAAAGGAATAACACACTTGTGATTTTACATTTTTATAAAGTTGAAATGCATCACCTACAGGTACGCAGAAGGAGCGGACAGAATCCAACAGAAGAAGAAAAAAGAAGACAAGTCAGCAAACTTTAAATGGGTTTGTGATAATAAAGATATTTCACCATAAATCAATATATACAAGGCCAGATACAACACTGTTGACTTTCCCTCAGGTATCCATAAGTTTGTATTTTAAAGACTGTTTTATATTTGACATCAGTTTATATTTGGAAATTGTTCCTGTAACAAATTAATGTTACAAATATGCACTTGTTTGTATTTTGAATTTCACTTTAGTTAGTACCTGAGAAATGTTTTGAATATTTTAAAACAAAGATAGTCAAATACTCTTTTTTTGATAAATTGAAATCTTTTTACATATGACTTTTTGTTTTATTTTAGCCATCAAACTCTGAAGGAGAAATAACTGAAGAACAAAAAATTGAAAGACAGTTTTTATCTTTGTAAGTATGTGATTGCTTTAATTTCAATATACAATGCCATGGTGTGGTAATGCTTAATATATTAATATTGTTTTGTAACAAACCAGTTTTAACATCATTGATATATCTAATTAAACATAAATATATGTGAAAAGGTGTTATAGAGTTTATTATTTACAATATATATGGCATTTTGTAATTGTACTGGTTTATACTGTTTAAATTTTAAAAAGTATTAGTATTTATAACTGCCATTCTTATATAGCTTTAAAGTTGCTTTCTTATCTGTAATCCAATTTTTGATGTTTTACTGCGTCATGTGATTTAATAATGAAATTTAAATATGACAGTAAATGGTACTTTCACCTGTGAAGCTTCAAGGTATATACTTGGATTATTAAGATACAACTTTGTTTTTCCCCAAATTCTGTGTATAATGAAAAATGAAGCTGTAAGTTTGTAGCATATCCCCTTGGAGAATGATTCGACGCAGAATGTTTGCACAGTACTGTTTTTCTTTTATTACTAAGTAAGTTTCCTAGCCTACCATTGGTTGTGAAATGTGAAAATGTAAATTAACTGCTAAAAATCTGTGCTGACTAAACTAACTTTTTCTTACTTTCAGTTTGTGTTGATGCAGTGACACAAGAGGAAATATTTATTTTTGCACCAGGAAGTGATTTGGTTCCTCCTCTTGGTTTCTTTCCAGAGCCATCTTTGGAATTCTTAGACTGCAATTCCAAATTCCCTTTGGCAAATACCTGCGACTAAATACTTAGAATTCCTCTAACCAACAGTTATACCTACTTTAAAAATAATATGACTTTTGGTATTAAAAATTCCCCAGGGTTTGGAATGGGCTTAATGACAACGATGTATATTTCAAACATTCAACATGAAGCAATAAAACAATCTTTTGTGGTTTTTATGGTACCTGTACATTATTGAACATGTCAAAATATTTTACTCACAAAAAGAACAGTTGCACTGTGTTTTTAATTATGGTTCACACATTTGAAAGTAATTAATTTTGTATTGTTAAAGAATCAGGCATTGACAACTTTTTAAGTTTACTAGAAATATAACTTTTCGTTGTTTTCTGTATTAGCACTACTTAAGGACTTGTTATTTAGGTGCATGTGAAACACCTTATCGTCCTGCCAGGGGTTTGTTTCCTGCCTTTGGCTGGGATTGGCGCCAGCAGACTCCCGTGACCCTGTAGTTAGGATATAGCGGGTTGGATAATGGATGGATTGGTAAACACCTTATTGTTACATTCATCACAGTGCATAAGTAAAGTGAAAGGTAAAGTTATTTAGTAGACTGTACTTCACTTTTGCTGTTTTTTTATTATGGAAAAGATTATTTTCTGTGTTATGGAAAGGTTTTTTTTACGGCACAGTGTCATCATCATTGCACCGGGGCATAGGGATCAACACACAAACTACAGGGTACATAGTATCTGGCCTCTCTAAAACCTCTTCCAGCAGCAATCAAAGTTTTTACTATTTGGTATTCCATCCAAGTACTGGCCAGACCTGAATATACTTAGCTTCAGGTAAATTACCTGTTCTGAAGTGCAGGTGACATAGCTACAGTAGAATACAAAGAGGCTGTTGAGATGGTTTGTGGAAATATATAGTACAGAAGGAAGAAAAAGTGAAATGTTTGATATGGAAACTTGAACAACAGTTTTCAGGGCTACTAATTTAAATGAATTGCATTGAGGCCAGATACAACAACAACATTTATTTATATACCACATGTTCATACAAACAAATGTTGCTCAAAGTAATAATAATAATAATAATTCTTTGCATTTATATAGTGCT
Source organism: Erpetoichthys calabaricus (assembly GCF_900747795.2). NCBI lineage: Eukaryota > Metazoa > Chordata > Cladistia > Polypteriformes > Polypteridae > Erpetoichthys > Erpetoichthys calabaricus. The sequence continues at coordinate 222,722,602 of NC_041394.2, read as the reverse complement.
TTTCTCACTACTCAAAGCGCTCAGCAATTGCAGGTTAAGGGCCTTGCTTAAGGGCCCAACAGAGCAGAGTCACTATTAGGATTTACAGGATTCAAACCAGCAACCTTCCGATTGCCAGTGCAGATCCCTAGCCTCAGAGACACCACTCTGCCTAAAAGTGCTTTACAAGACATCAAAGAGAAACTTACATGAAAAAAACAATTAAGATTAGGCCAGGAGGACAGAAAAAAACCTCCAGTTAGGTTGGAGAAAAAACTAAATTTGAAGGGGCTCCAAGGCCAAAACACCACCCAGCCCCCACTGGGAAGTCTGCCTAACATAAATGTTGATAACTTTGTTTTCAGGCTTCATATGATAGGATTTGATGAAGTTGGTCTCATAGACAGCTGAGACCATCTTATTTCCATCATCACAGGTGGCTGCATGGTGCCTGATCAGGTGGTGGTGGCGCAAATTGTGTGTTTTTTATTTATCACAAGAAAAAGAATACTCAAAACATTGTTCTCATTGGTATTTAAAGCTTTTACTTATACAAACAAATTGTAATAATAAAATACTAAATTTAGTAGTGTGACATTCATCATTTTATCAAGCATGTACATAATAACCTGTTATAACAAAACTGCAGGTACTTTAGTTTTTAATGATACATTATTAATGTAAATCCTTTTAACAAATGTAGCATTATTTTTGACTTGTTTGTACTTATGGTGAATCACTACTAGAACTGTAATTATTTCCAGAAAATCACATGAGGTTAGATAGTGTTGAATTCCATGATTACCATCATCAGATGATGAATCAACAAAAATTTTGCAAATAATTTTCCAACTGATAAACAAATGCAAGTTCCAAACCATCATCAAAAAAATTTGTATAATCAGACGTGCGACCAAAAAGGTCAGTACATCATAATTGTGTTTGTGGGATTCAAGCAATTCTTGACAAACTGAATTTGCAGAATGCTGCAATATGCCAGTTGTCCATAACTGAAGTGGAGGTAAGTTGTGTCCAATACTAAGACTGGTTACTACTACTACTAGTGGCAAATTCTACTGAACCTCTGTTTATTCTTAGTAAGAAAACAAAATGCAGTACACGGATATTGTCTAATATTGTGCAATCCAAAATACCAACGTTCTCCATAAAAAGAAATGAATCTTTAAAATAGGAAGGCAAAACTCACTTCCAGCATCTGTATGTACATGACTTGGTAATCAAAATCTGTTTAAACTGTTTAAAAGGCCTTAATCTGTGATTGCTATCCAAGTGCCTGTTTTATATATATATATATATATATATATATATATATATATATATATATACAGTACATACATACAGTAAAACCTTGATTATTCATCAGGGGTCGGGACTAATGCCATGACGGATAACAGAACAGCTACTTTAAAAATGATACACAGCAGATTAGTTTACAGAATTTGGGGCGGAGTGATGGCTCTGAGGCTAAGGATCTGTGCTGGCATCCAGAAGGTTGCCAGTTCGAATCCCCGTCACTGCCAAAAGAGATCCTACTCTGCTGGGCCCTTGAGCAAGACCCTTAACCTGTAATTGCTCCAGGGGCGCTATGGCTGACCCTGCGCTCTGACCCCAAGGGGTATACTTACTAACAAATTCCTAATACAAGAAATTGTATAAGGCGAAATAAAGAACAAAAAAAAAAAGAATAGTCGCATTTATTTACAAAACAAAACTGTCAGTCATCCATCCATCCTGCTATATCCTAACCACAGGGTCACGGTGGTCTGCCGGAGCCAATCCCAGCCAACACAGGATGCAAGGCAGGAAACAAACCCTGAGCAGGGCGCCAGCCCACCGCAAGGCACATGCACCTAACCTACATGTCTTTGGACCATGGGAGGAAACCCACGCAGACACAGGGAGAACATGCAAACTCCACGCAGGGAGGACCCGGGAAGTGAACCCAGGTCTCCTTACTACGAGGCAGCAGCGCTACCACTGTGCCACCATGCCACCCTAAACAAAACTGTATTAACAAAAAATAATATAGTTTTAATAAAATTAATTAATTCATATAATATTGTTACATCCAGCATAATAAGCAAATACAACTCAGAGGTAAAGTTTTTTGCATTTTACTTGGAGTCTTTGTTCTGTAACAAACAGTGCAATGTCTTATACGCCGTTATCTGAGTTAAGGAGCACACCTCCAAAACAATAAAAGAAAGCTTTCCCTACCAATCAGTTAATCTCCTGCCTCTTACATTCTTTTTTCCTCTATATTGCAAACACTCCTGCTTATTGTCTCCTGACTCCCTACTAAAAACTTCCTTCCACCACACCTTCCTTTTTCTCCTAACTTCTCCTGTCATTTGTCTACTAAGAGGCGTGTCCACCCCTCTCAGAGCAGAAGCAGTTCACCTAGTCGCATCACCTACAGCATTTGTTGCTGCTCCCACACAGTGCATCACAAGCTGCCTGCACGTCAAAATAGTATTAACAAAGCATAATATAACAATTTAAAAAAAAAACCCTACATTTGCTGTTTATTTGAATGAGTAATTTTGCTGAAGTCAACGTACTTTTGTTTTAGATAATGAGCAACATGTTAAAGTAGAGCTCTAGCTTAACAAAATCACTTTGGTCTTTTAGAAAGTGTTGCTAATACATGTTAAATCATGAATTTAAACTCATTAATCGTTTCCCTTTAATTGTTGCAGATTCTTGGAATTTTGTTATAGAAGAATTTATCTTAATATTTCCTTATGTTAGATGAGATTTCAGAATATAACTAAATAGAAACATTTGTAAGTTATAGTTAATTTTGTGAATTAATAGCAAGACTATGCTTATTTAGTATTTAGTAAAGTGTAAGAAGTTAAAATGGAAGCTGAGCAATGATAATAACTTAAGATTCTTTATAAATATTCAGAGATTTCACCTTGAATACTTGTATTTCTCCGAGAGAAAGAACGTCTGTGTAGTTTTACCCTTTACTACGTGCAAAGAATAAAGCATAGTTGCACATTTTGTCACAGAGGAAAAAAGAAGTATACCTTTTTTCATTTAGAGATAACTAAAATTAATCACAAAGCTTTTTTCCTAAAATAATGATATATATAAAGACATATCAATGATTAAGTAAGCAACTATTTTCAATATAGAATTGTTTTTTCCTCCCTTCTTATGGAATTCATCATGTGAAAAATTTAATGTGTTCTATTTTTATTTATTACATTTTATAAACCAAAAGCATGTCTAATTAAATGTTTTAATTGTCCTCAGTCCTGAATTTGTACACAGTGAACAAGCAAGCAGCAAGGCAGAGCATTCTGAATAAAGCACATCAGAGCTTTGGGGAGTCAACCACTTCAACCTGAATTTTGTCCAATGCTAGAAATTTGCCCAAGGCAACAAAAACTACACATCTCTCTCTCTCTTCTTTTTCCTGCTGATGTTATTTTGATGAAACTTCATAAATTTTTGAAATTGTAATTTTTTCAAATCTTTTGTTGTTAGCATCTTTTGGTGTCTTGTCAGGTTGAAATCTGACTTTTTTTACAGTTTCAACTGTTTCACCTTGTCTTTTTATGACCAAAAATATCTTCTTTTGAAAAGATATTTTATGCTGTGAGTGTCATGATTTTGCTCAAGAGAAAAAAAGCTGTTTTTTCTTTTTGGTTGTTAAACTATTCATTTATTTTACTTTATGAGGAATCTGCTAGGTGAAACAACAGCTAGGAAAAAAGCCACAGAGAGAATGTTAAAGGCTAAACTATCTGAAAAGCTTGAATATAGTACTTACTGTAATTCCTCAAACAAAGCCATATAGATTTCCTTCCCACTAGATGTACTTTTCAAACTTAGTATTAGTACTACAGATGCTCAAGCTTGTTTCATATAATCAAACTTCCATATGCTTTTCATGTGCAGTTCAAACAACACATACTTAAACACACATAACCATTCTTTTCTCTAATTCGTATTGCTTCTAAATTTGCTATGGTCCAAGCGAGTGCTCTTTGAAACGATCACAAAGTCTAACAATGGATCCCCCCTTCAGCAACTGTAAGCTTTTCCAATAAAAATGACAAGAACATACCTTCTTGTGTTTCTTTCAAAACAGAATTCATTCTTTTTCTTAGTAAACTAAGCAAAATAATTAATTTTGTTTCTCAGTTATTCTTTAAATAATGTAAGAAACAGCAAAACTAAGGTGTGTTCATCCAGCTTTGTTGAATGTAAAAATCTGGATAGCTATTTATTGAATTTGAATTATTTTGACTAAAAAACTGGTGATATGAAGGGAATAAACAATTTACTTGGAGATGTTGTTGTGAAACAACTATGAATTTACAATTAATAACCTTTTACTATAGCTTACAATTTTGTACAGAAGGGGATACTAAAGTCAATATTATGATGATTTCAGATTTTTGTATTCTGTAAAATACAAAATGTGACTAAATAGGAATTACAAAACAGAAAAAAAGGATGACACAAAATTGTGAGAGAGAAGCAACCAAAAATGTATAAGCCTTTGGTATCATGTAATCTTATTTTATAATAACCTTCTTCTACCTGAAGTCCAACCCTCTGCTAACAATCAAAATAAAGACCTCACTTAGATACCGTATTTTAATATACTATTAGGTATGTTTTTTGTTTTGTTGCAGTTTTGCTAATTTATAACTTATCTTTACCTAATGTAAATGGATATAAAAGAAAGACCGATTGTTCTTAGTCTCTTCCTGTTTTGATTGAAGCAGTTAGCTTTATGTTTTTGCTGTAGTTTGCAACTACTGATTGTCTTTTGCAGGCAGTGCTGCTGACTGTAGGTCTGCTGCTGTTTTACTGCTAGCCTTTGATGCTGACAGTGCTGAGATGCTCCTTCTAAGACTACTGGCTGTGAGTTTGCCGCTGAGAGGATATAAGAGACATTCATAATTAATTCAGTGCACACACATAAACATATATAAAACAAATGGAAAGAAACCCCCTAAAGTATTCTCATATACCGATAACATCTGTAGGGCATAGCCCTGCAGCTGCCCCTGACCCCCATGGAGCCCTTTTGTGCCTATACAGTATGTTCCTTTTTATAGGAAAACCTGTTTAAATTTGCAGAGACTGACCTAAAAGCACCCTGTTGTTTACAATATAATAAAAATATAAAGTATTTTCAAATGCAATGTCATTAATGTATTAATATAAAAGTGGAAGAAATAAAAATACATATTCTGGTCTCACAGAATAATTTTTCATTGTGTTACTAGTGTGGGAACATTACAGACTTTTTTAAATCAATGCGCTCATTATTTTTCGTTTAGTGTTTTTGATCTGCAGAGGACCATGTATAAATTCTTCCTTGCAGTACATAAATATGTTTTAGTGGAAAAGTGTGGCTTAAAGTAAAAACCTTCTAAATTGTGCCTAAAGTCTTCACCTTGTATCTTGAGGGTGCATCGATTTTACATTTATCAGCAATATCTTCCTCTAAATATATCTGTTCTAACAACTTATGAATGTTATTGAATTGGCTGTCTTTTATGATTTATGATACATTTAACCCTTCTGCACTCTTCTTTATTTTCCCCCTAGTGATTTATCTTTTGGGGGAATTTTTACAACAGCAGCAATATTTTGCAACTTTTTATTTTGACTAGTTTTTGCATTGGTTGACTATTATACAAGAGTCGCTATAAATGTTTTGTTTACTGTATATGAGAGCAAAGAGGGCCCGCATAAGATAAAGAAAGTCAAATAATTTCTTAGTAAGAGCAGGAGGTTTCACAATTGTTTGAGAAGGCTGTTTTTAAGGAGATGATGAGGCATTGTAAAGTTTAACTGAAGCAGCATTAACATGTGGACTTGATCTAATTTTGGATCAAAGATGGGACACCACCATTACAGATAATTCTTTACGTGGTACAGACTGGCAATATAGGTGTTGTGCATTAAAAACACTTGAAGGGAGAAGGGAACTAATAGAAAATGACTAAGAGAAAATAAATTTTTGAAATCAGAAAAACCAAAGAGCAGGTAAAAAATGGAAAAAAGGGTATAAAATAGTAAACTTTCTTTGAGAACTGCCTGAGAAGATAAAGCTATAAACATCGACAAAATCTCAAAGAAAATCACCATAAGAAGCATCATTCCTCAGATCCCTTAAATAATCAAGTGGAGCAATTGAGATTGAGTATTTGTATTTGAAAACAAGCGAGACAGGGAGAGTAGGCTCAGTTTGGCTCTAAACTTCTGATGAGTAATTTTCAATCACAGTACCATAAATGAATGAGGGAGAGGGCTGCCTTTTCCTGAATATCTCTTTAACATCAAACATTTTGTGGCATTACTTTTCTTGTTTAAAATAGCAGTTCCCAAAAAGTAGAACATTCTTTTGAAACTGCTATAATTTTGTCAGTCTACATGATGTGCTAGTGAGTCTGTATGGGGCTGAAATGACAACAAACCAATTGATTGTAAAAACTATTAGTCTTCTGGTACTTGGGAGGATTCTTCTAGCGGATGATGATTTGGCACTAATTAAAGCATTGATAATCTCTTGCTGAACAGAATGTGGCTTTTCAGTGCACACATAAAATAGCTTAAACACAGATGCCTCCTCCAAGTCCCTTAAGGGCTATTCAGACAATGAATGATCCACAAGGAACAGAATGTAACTGTACATCTGGCTGTAATTCCCATGCTTCGGTATAGCAAATAAGGCCTCCTACAGCTCAGTCACATCAAAGCATTGTGTTGCATGCTTATGACTGTCCTGCATTAGGAAATCATCTAGCAAAATGGTGAAGTTTAACACCAGGCACTAAAAATGGGATATCTATCCAGTATAAACAACACTGAAATGTCTGTGAAAAAATATTATATCTGCCTCACCCCATTCACTGATCAAGAGACAATTCAAATGCTCTATTTGGCTTGAATGTGCTTCACTTTCAAGCACTACAATATTTTAATACACAATGTATTTATGATGAACATTGTGACCATATGACTGGATAACTGACATGTTTATTATGAACGTTTTTGAGTAAATTAGTATTTTTATGAACATTTTAATGTTAAGTGTTTTTCAGTATTTGCCATTCTTGATGCTCATTGAAGACAGTTATATCAGAAACTTTGCTATCTTTGCGCTCCATGAATTCATAAGAATAAAATTAACAGATTAAAAAAAAATCTAAGCCAAAACCTACACATAGGAGTGGATGTGGAAAGACTACCTAAATCCCACACAGACACCAAATTCATATAAACAGCAACTGGCAGTAGGATATGAACCAAGGATGCAGAATTTGTAAGGCTTATCACTCAGTTCTATAATATCCGTGTATGTGTTAGTGAAAATTAAATCAGAAAATTGTTCTAGAGTTTGAGCTGAAAATTTGTATTTTTTGGAAATGTATGCTCAAGATAAAATTATTCTTAAATGCAGATTAAAGCGGTGCATAATTCCACTGCAACTGATCAAATATCAACAGATAAGTTACCATGTTTGAAGACTTTGGTTTAACAGAGCTTGATGAAATCCTACAATGCCAAATTTTCACCCATTGTCTGGCTTATGTTTTGCTATTGTTTATTGCACAACATTGATTACATTTTCCATTAAGGGATATTAAAATTTACCTTGATCTTACATCAGATGCAGAGGAATCAACAACTTTATATCCAAATGTCCAAAACTCTAGGGAAATGGTTATTAAACACTGTGATTTTTTTAATGAATGCGCCACTGAGATCTCAGCGTTAATATTCACCAAAAAGTTCTAGACTATTCAAAAGTTAATGAAATTCCATTGAAAGAAAGAACATTGATTATAGTGGTTGCAGCTATGGAAATTTTTGATCTCATATTTTGTCAACCAGTTTAAAGTAGGTATAAAAAATTCACTAGAACATAAGAACAAAGGCAGTGGATAGAATTTAGTTTAGACTGGCATTGTTTCATGTATCCCTAAAATTATATATTGGAACTTATCTTACTGAATTCCTTTCTTTTATGGCTGTTGATTCTTCTTTGCATCAAGTAATTTTAGGTTGTCCAAGGGTAGTTCAACTATTTAAAATAAATACACTGCTACCCATGTAATTGACAGCTGCTGTTCCCTCCTTGAAGCCTAGTGATTTCTCACTCATAGACACTGTGATGCCTGTCTGCACCACTGTCACTTAACTTCAAAATACTCTACTAACTACCATGTGTATCTGCATATGTCCTGTTTAAGATTTAAGAAGATTTCTAACATTGTCTCATACAAGGAATGAAGAAAAATAAGCTTGCTGTGTAGGTATAATGAACTACAGGTTTAGTGAGACAATAAAGAATGAATTTAGTAATACTTGATTTTACCTTTCTCAATTTGGCTGACATGCAGAAACAATCTAAAAAGAATCAAAATAATAGCTTCAATATTTAAGGCAATGTTTTAATGTTTAATTATATAATGTAAAACTTTTCATTATTGACTAAAATAACAGTTTAAGCAGATACACGGAGGACTAAATAAATGTTACATATTTGCATGTGATGGAATTCTAAAACCATTAAGATTACTTTTACTTTGTGCTTACTTTTAGAATTGATTTTTAGTACCATAATCAATGTTGTCAGATAATGGTGATAATATATCAGATTTAACCAAGCATCTTTTGATTTCAGCTTTCAGTTCTTACGTTTACTGGTCTTAAGCTGCTTACAGAGAGCCTTATTTAATTTGATTGTAATCTTTCTTGTGATTATTGTTTTTTTTTTTTTGAACATTATGACATTTTCCTGTACCAAATGTTTGTCAAAGATTTAGGCCTAAATCCAACTTATTTGAAATGCTGCTTATTTTCTGAATTGAGCAAACACTAAATGTAACTTTCTGTATTATTTATTTTATATCTAGATTTCCTTATGAAATCATGCCCCTGTAATTAGACTCAGCATGAATACTTTTCGTGGGAGCACTGAAGGATCTTGCCCTTGGATAGACACATTCAGCAGCTAATTACATGGAAGAAATGAGTGCAGAACAAGTCTCAATATAGACACAAGAATAGCAAAGCATTTGCTACATGCAGTGATCACTTCTTGCCTCTCAGGCATCAATCATTGTTGTCAGGAAGAGGCTTCTGTGTTTAGGGAGTGATTGCTAAAAGGTGTCAGAACTTTCCATTTCAAACGTGTTAAACTTATATCTGTCAAGGGATTTGAAGTCTCAATACCTGATATTCCCATTTTAATTAAATAAATGATGAGAAAAAAGGGTAGATCACAGATCAAGTTCTATCTAAAGATATGAAATCCCTCTGTGGTGTCAGCAGAAGACTGTAGACGCTTATAACATTTACTTAGTATAGAATCCAGTTTTCATTTTTATAAAGGTGCATTTTTCTTTTCTCCACATTCATCATCATTATATATGATTGAAAAATGTTTTATGAATGCAAATATTAAGGTTATTAGTTTAAAACACATACACCCCTGAAATAGAGCAGCTTATAGAAACAGTTGTCATATTATTCAGTAATTTCCTCCTATGTTTGTTTTTAGAAGTTACTGCACTTTTTACAATTTACATTAAGTTAATAATAACTATGAATAAAAACAGTTGATTCAAGGGATATAATGCAATAATAATGAAAATTTACATGAAGCAGCAGAGATATTGTATATTTGCGCACAACCATCCAGAATTCACTGAGTATTGCTGTTTTGTCTGTTATACAAGTGTGCTATGAAGTGTGTATGACTACAAACTTCAGTGTGCATGGGTGGTTTTACATACTAACAGTAGTGGGTTCAGGTAGTTTTCAGTACTAACTGCAGCGGTGGATTTGGGTTTGATTTTCAGGACCCACATAAAACTTCCTTTGTATCTAGGTTTATGCCCCACTTCTACCCAGAGTTCTACAAAAAGAACTGCTGTACTGAAGTGTAGGGCTCTAGTTAGCATAAATTAGACTACATAGTACTAGGATGGAGGGAAACAAACGGCAGAATAGAGAATAAAAAAATGTTTCAGATAAAGCATACAAATGTACACAAGCCTAGTGGACTTCCTGAAAGAGAGACCCCAGACAGTCCAGGTTGTAAACACCATGTCCAGTACCATCACTCTGAGTACTAGTGCCCCCCAGGGCTGTGTGCTTAATCCACTTCTGTTCACTCTGCTGACTCATGATTATACACCTGATTACAGCTCTAACACCATCTTTAAGTTTGCAGATGACACAATGTTGGTCAGTCTCATCAGCAAAGGAGATTAGGCAGCTTAAGAAAGTAGATAAAATGATTTGCAGACTGGTGCAAGTGCAAAAATCTTGTCTTTTAATGTGAACAAGATGAAAGAGGTTGATTGTTGATTTCAGAAAGTCTCTTGCTGTCCACACCTCACTGAACATCAAGGGATCCGTGGTAAAATTGGTCAAAAGCACCAGATTCTTTGGTGTGCACCTGGCAGCTGACCTTACTTGGTCGATTAACACCACCTCCACAGCCAAGAAGGTAGAGCCGTGTCTTCACTTCCTTCAGCAGCTGAAAAAGGCAAGACTACCTCCCACCCATTGTCCCCACATTCTACAGGGATGCATCATTGTTGGGTCCTTTCTGCCCTCCATTGAATACATTCTTCTAAGTGTTGTATTGGCAAGGTTTACAGCATTGTGAAGGACTGTTCCCACCTCTCCCGTGGTCTATTGTCCCATTTCCATCTGGCAGAAGGTATGGTAGTCTCTGAATCTGTACTGCCAGCTTCTGCAACAGCTTGTGCCTCTTGGCTATCTGGACTCTGAACTATGTTCTGTCCCCCTGCTCTCAGATCTACCCCTAGTACTGAATTTACATGCAGTTCATTTGTTACACTTGTTAAAGCTGTTGTTTTTTATTATTAGTTTTATTTTTATTATTTATTACTATCTATTTTGGATTATTACTATATATTCAGTTACCTATTATTTATTATTAATTATTTATCTATTATAGTACTGTATACTTCTTTACCTGTCTTGTACTTGTCCTGTGTTTATGTGTATGCACTGTGGTCCTGGGGAATGTTATTTCATGCCACTGTATGCTGCAATGCTCTGTACGGATGGTATGACAATAAAGCCACTTGACTTGACTTGGAGGATGAATGTGGGCAAAGAAAGATGACAGTCACTTGTGGTGTTATTTAAAGGTCAATTTGATAATGTAAGCTGGAAAGCTAAAGATATAACAGATGGCCAGCTTTAAAAAGGTCAGTATGGTAAGACGTTCAAACATGTATTGGATTAGATAAATAAAGTTAAGTTGCAAAAAGCTGGAGTCATGATAAAATAGACAAAAAAGCACTGAGTCAAAAATAACAAAGAAATTGATTTAATGACTGTGTGCTGTAGGACAAATTGGGCATTGCTTATTTTGCCAGGCTTTTAGTGGCACAATGAATCGCTGAACTGCTGCTTTGTTAATACTTTGGTTAGCTCTATACTTCATCTAATAACAAAGTTGTAAATCAAAGTTGAACTCACACCTCTAGAGAGACTCCTTCTGACAAAAAGGCACCTAAATGGACTTTCATTTTAGGCTTGTAACAGCAAACTGAAGTCTGGCTGATGTGATAGACAAAATAAGCACCTATAAGCAGGCACTGGATCCACAACTGGAAGTGACTTTGATCAAAACACCTGTGGTTACACCTTTCTTTTAAAAACTAGCTGCATTCATCTCTTCTTTTCTTTGAGGAGCTGAAAACTGAGAAATCACTTTCTTTGGCGTGTGAAAACAGCCACTCTCTGTGGACCTGGAAGCCTCTCTCCATAGAGCATTGGAGTTAGATGGACTAACTAGCACAAAGATCTACTGTGCCAAGCCAAGCTCTGTGCCAGGTTCTGAGCACAGGCTGAGTAGGTTGAAAAGCAGCATTACTTCAAGAAGGAAACTTCAGCCCCTATACCTTTGTGGTAGACAGAATAATATTTTTTCCCACAAGGTTGCAGAGGACACAGTAAAGAGCCTAACAGTGAATTGAGGAAAACATCACACTGCACCATGGACAAAGAAACATGTAGCCAATGAGACTTGGGCACTCCAGCACAAAAAGAGTTCGCCACTTGAACCTCGAACAGCAACAAACAACTTCACTTAGCCTCAGACTTCATTCTTGAAGGCTTGGTCTTGTAAAACTCTGTACCAAGATAAATTAGAACTCTAAGTAGCCAGTATATACAGTAGCTAGCCTCTTCTGTGTCTTATGTTTGTCTATTTTGTGTCTATTCTTCTATGTCAGTATATTTTCACTTGATATATTTCTATAATTCTTGTGTTTATCAAAAAAATTAATTATTTTGTTTAGGGATGGCAATTGATAAGATTTTCACGATTCCGATTCCATTTTCGATTCTGTTTAACAATTCGATTCTTTATCGATTCTCCTATCGATTCTTATTTTTAAAAAAGGAGAACACACAGGTCAATTAACTTAGAACTTTGTTTTATATCTTATCTTTGAACAAGATAGAAATTTAGGAGTAGCATGACCTTACAAACCCAACAGTGAGATCTTAAGAGATCCACAGCCTACGGCTCCTCGATGGGGTGCCACGGGGTCCCCAGAAAAAAATGTGTAAATGTAAAATAATAATAAAATAAATATTCTTCTGTAGCAATAACAAAGTATAACATAAATTATTCTGTGGCAATTACACAAGAATGTCCAGTAACATTTACACTCTCCTTTTTAAAAGTATATATGAGCTGAGCACTCAAAAATAAAACTACATCAGCCAGCAACAAATACAATCAACTCAAGTCCAATGGAACTGTGCACAGTGCAATTCTGCAACCATCAACTATTTTGACAGCTACATCCATGTTGGCCACATTATCAGCAGTGGCTGCCACAACCTTGTCTTTGATACCATACTCCTCCAAGATCTCATCAGTCTCCTCTGCTACAGCTGTCCCTGTCTGTGCCTGGTACACTGGTTTGGTTTTGAGGACTTTTTCTTGAGCCTGGCCATTCCTGACATAATGCAGCGTTACTGTGAGGTAATGATCTTGACTAAAACTTGCCCATCCATCTGCAGTGACGGCTGCCTTCAACACGTTTCAGCTCAGAAATGGAAATGGAAGAAACATCTGGTAAGAGGAGAACACGCAAATTTGACATTCCCTGACTTAGCCTACAATTAAACACATTCACTTACCGAAAATCGGGGGCATCTACTGTGGCAAATGGGTGCAAGCCTTTTACCACAAACTTAGTCACTGCTCGGTGACATTCGTCTATCCTGGCCTGTGTCATTTTACTTTTCCCCGCCTCTGTGAAAGGAGAAGCTACCGGTAGACTGCAGCGAAAACTGCCAGCATCTGAGACAGCCAGACTCTGTCTGTCTCTCTCGTCATGGTCATCTAAATGCAATGCACAGTAATAGCAGGTTTGCAATAAGGCAAATCGTGCTAACATAATATGCAATGTCAGTTGATTAGTTACCTGCCGTATTAACTGGAGAGGACCTGCAAACGTTACCGCTCCTGCTGGGTTGAGATTCACTAGTCCGGAGCGGATCAAAAACACAACATTCATTTAAGGTTATCGCGTGTTTTGTCTGCAAATGCTTTTGCATATTCGTAGTGTTTCCTCCCTTTGATGAAATATCTACTTTGCAAGTATTGCAAGTTGCCCTGTTGTCATCCTTTCTCGTAAAGTACAGTATAACCAAACTTTTGAGCATTTGTGCCGCTTAGGCGCCATGTTTCCTGCTGGGTAAATGACGCTACGCAACGCAGTGACGTCATTCGAGGCGACTGGAATTGATAGGGGAATCGTTTGCAAAAATGGCAAACAATTCCAAGGAACTGAAACAGTGGGAACCGGTTCTCAACAAGAACCGGTTTTCGATTCCCATCCCTAATTTTGTTCTTTAAAATGAGTGTGCTTCATTTACCTTGATATAAGAGTAACAACTGGAGACCACCGCCTACACAGAAAGGTAAGGAAAATAAAGTGGGTGCCTTAACAAATTATTTAATTCATTACTTGCAAAACTGATTATTAATTAACTGATAGGTTAACATCAAACTATTTTTTTTCACATGTGTACACCATTTCCTACATTTATTTGGTGTTCTTGGGTGGACATGAAACAGAGATCCTTCAGTCATTTCCTACAGTGTCAAGCAAGTGCCCTAAACTTGTTTAGATAATAAGGTGCATTCAATTGAAACAAGGCTAAGGTGATATCTAATTGGCTGCAACAGAAAACATGATGTAGGACAATCATGTAGGATCATTTTAGCTGGAAGACAGCTGGTGTGCTTAATAGGATAAAATCCACCATAAATCTGCTCCATAAAGTTTCAATTGGGCTATTCTTGGGAATATAACATTCAAAACCTTAGGGAAGACATGCAAGAATATGTTCGAACCCCTTTTCCCATCACACGTCTATTTTAAAGTAAAAGCAGATTTGAGTTCATCATCAAGTTCCGATTTAGATATGGCAATAAAGTAATATGGTTGGATAACAACAAATTAGAACTGTAGAGAATTCAAAACTAAATTTGATAGGTTTGTGTGTTGTCATGGAGGCATAGTTACATCACATGAAGACATGGTCACAAGGTCCAGAAAGTCAGTGTATAATATCACAGGAAGTGGTCTCCTGGTCTAGTTTTGTGTCCACTATATAAAGTAGGCCTGCAAAATATAAGCTTGTCTGCTCTTTAAAAGTTTTTTATTTTTTTAATTGGTCAGATTCCACTTCTTTCTCATCAGTTTTTATGTCACATTTTTCCATCTATGTTTGTGTTTCTGCATAACAATTTCTATGACTGTTTTAATGTCTTTTGCAGCTGTACTTAAATATTTTGCCTTTTTCCAGCATTGTGGCATTTGTTTTTGTTTGCTCTCTAGGTGATAGTTTATATTTAGCCATGGACTCACATCTCTTTTCATGGAGACTAGTAAGCAAAGGAATTCCTTTAAGATTCCAGAGTAAAGACTTTGTTGTTAGCTCCATGTTTCCATCTAGTGCTAGAGCCTGTCACAGCGTTTACACCACATATTGTTTTCGGAAATATTGACTACTCAGCAGTAAACAACATTCTAATATTTAATTTACTCATTTTACTTTTACTTGTTTCCTATTATGGAAAATTCTAACTATTAACAAAAATCTATTAATAACTGCTGAACTAGGAATAATCAAGGAAGTATGTTACTTTAGAAAATGAACCCTGTAATGTTAAAATCCTATTATTTAAAAAATTGGTATGAACAACAATAAAAACATTAAAATACATAACATAAAATGTTATTATCATTACAATTTAGTTTACATATAAAAAACAATGTAAGAAAATGTAACAAGTACAAAAATGAGATAAAGTTAATTGTTTCAACAGAATTGATGTAAACCAGTGGTGCCCTGATCATCCAGGTCTGCATACCTCAAGAACACAGTGGCATTAATTTTTGAAACCTGCCCACTTCATGATGTGGTTTCTGAAGCATCTCACAGTTTTTGCATAGGGCTTTATGGTTAGTGCAACATTCTTCCCCTACTTTATGATGCTAGTATTGGATTAATGTGAGACTTGTATTTCTACTTCATCCACACCCGACTGTAATAAAAATTGATTGGTTATTGTCTGAATAACTAGAATCTATAGAAGTGTATGATCAACAAATTGGTGGAATGAAACGTAAGTTAGCAGATATGATAATGGTATCAACTGAACAGTGAATGTTTCCTGTCCATTGAACTTACAACATGAAATGGTCAAGGTGGACTATATTAAGTAATTTAAATTGCAAAAAGAAATCAGAAAAGATAGTGAAACAGAAAATGCTAGTGTTATGATTAGTCTACAATGGTTAGGTACTTGGGTTATCCATGCAGTCTAAATAAGACCGTGTGGAGCCACTTTCTGACTCACAAGCCAAAGATTGAAGGTCAAATGCAATGCCACAAGTGCAACAGACAAGATGATTTTGAGTATTTGTATATTTTATTTTGATTATTTAAGTTCTGTACATAATAAACATATTACCTCTATTATTTTCGTTATTCTGATTCTGTTATGACTTTATGAATTTTGGTTGCCATTTCATTTATCGCAGTTGCCACCATTTTGTTGGGTTGTTTTGATTTGGAGCCATCTTCTTCATGATACAGCATCCCTATTGCTATCACACGACTGCATATGATACCATGTTATGACATCACTTCCTGGAAGTTTAAAAGGTAGCATAGTACACTTCCTGGAATCTAAGGTTCTGGATTCTAAACCAAAGATAACTCTCATGGTGTTAGTTGGCAGGTTATTAAAACTTAAAGCTTAGAATTTTTATATTTAGACCTTGAGTTTTGAGTGAAGTATTGGGCATTGTTCTTTTAATTTTGTTTTGCTTTCCATGGTATTTTTGACCTTTAAGCTTCACCCTGGTCCTTAAAACATTTTTTTTCTCTGCCCTTTTTGTTCTGAGGCAGAGCACATAAGCAGAATATACCAGGCATACCTATCCATGAAAACAGAAAGGGACTCTTGAGCATAACTTCAGTGGTGGGGAAGGATCTGGGAGTCATTTGGAATGATAGAAAGTACCAATTAGTTGTAGTTATACTCACCTTTATGTACAACACTGGATTTGTAAGCAAAGTTCTCAGTCACTAGCCCTCTACTGGGTGCAGTACAGTTGGAGTATTGTGTCTTTTTAGAGACATTTAATCTGTTGCTTGAAAGGTACCATCTATTTATTAACTCTGTGTCTTGCTGGGGGACTTCAAAAGTCACATGGAAATGATTGCAATACCTGGAGGTTACGGCTTGGATTAACGCATTCAGCCTGTTTCCTAAAACAATTCCAAAATAGGGAACATAACTTCTCCCACACATTACTTATTTTAACAACTGTTTAAATCAAAATTTATCAAATCAGTATTTCACAAATACAAGAACCTGAGCAGACTCACTTGTATCAACTGATTCATCCATGTATAGTGCAATTTTTTTAATATGCAAGACATGTTTAATCAACTGACCCTTAATGTCTTGTACCAGGCCAACAATGCATCCTGCAACCAAGTCACAAAAATGAGTTTTTTCAAGCTGGCAAGCAAACTTATCACCTTGCTTGACTTTACTCATTGCAACAACACCTGAATGAACAAGGTTGTCACCAACTGTGTGAGGATTTTTGCACTTGTTTATTAAATATGCAATTTGTGCCTAATCAGTGATTTTCCTTTCGTTAGTTATGATTTCCTGCTGACTGTGTAACTCCTTGTCCTAATGACAATAATTTAGTTGGATTTTTTATCATATGCTGTGCTTCTAAATGTTGGATATTTGGTTATAAGAGAATTCATGATTTTTATATCATAGCCATACGAACTCTACTCTCTTAGGCCCCTGACCTTAACCTGTGCATTAATCTGGTGGACGAGTGTGGCTGGGAGGGCCAATCTGCCTAATCTGAATTGGGATTGTCACTGGATTTTTGTGCTAGTCATGGATTGCTCATAATGAGAACCATATTTGAACATCTGGGGCCTCATGTATAAACGGTGCGTACGCACAGAAATGTTGCATAAGAACGTTTCCATGTTCAAATCACGATGTATAAAACCTACACTTGGCGTAAAGCCACGCACTTTTCCAAGGTACCTCATACCCTGTCGTACGCAAGTTCTCTGCTCGGTTTTGCAGACTGGCGGCACCCAGCGTCTGTTCCTGTGTGGTTACCCTTTCTTAGATTCACATCCACGACGGCAGCTTTATCAAATACACTGAAATTAACCGCATATCGTTCATAAATTTAATACATCTGATTGTAATTAACCTGTAACAATATAATGGTCCACAGAATGGTCAAACTATTCTAAATACCATAACTGCTTTAGCATTGTTACTCTCACTGCACCTTCTTCTTCTTCTGTCAGCTGCTCCCGTTAGTGGTTGCCACAGCGGATCATCTTTTTCCATATTACTCGCACTGCACCACTCGGAGTATTTATATCACTGTATCTGAGTGTGAATCACAGATCTACAGTGATTGGAAAGAGAATTATCGGTATACAGCATCAAGCACTCGCTGCCTCAGCCATTCTCTATTTGAGCTGCTCTCATCCGACCAACGCTTCACAGCCTTTCCTATTTGGACCTCGCGGTTCACAAACAGTTTCATCCCAAGAACTATACACGCACTCAATCAGTCCATCAAGTGCTCCTTGTAGAACTGTTTGTACTTGCAAGTTAAGTTAAGATGCTTGTAATTGTACTTATGATACAGTTATAATATTGCACAACCTGAGCCACTTTATAAAGCGCATATTTACATAGGATGACGATATAATTTTATGATGAAATGCAGCAAAATATGTTGATTATATTATACAGATAAAACTTTAACTTTAACTACACGGTGCCGCAGCGCTAGCGAGCTTGAGCTTTGTTCACGGTTTGTTCCTGCCTCGTGCTGTTTTCATGCTGTGGCTGGCACGACACTGGAAGGATAGATGGATAGAATAATTAAACATTACGAAGATATTTCGATGTTTCTTAAAAGTTTTGAAGAATCTGCGTTCTAAGCTTACAGATGGCTTAACGTCTATTACAGAGCTGATTGTGTGAAGATTGGGTATTTGGAGAAAGAAAAGTAAGGACAGGAATTGGGGGTTAGTACATTTGAAAAAGACAGTACTTCTGTAATAAGGCATTTCATTGAAGGTTGCGCATGGCACAGCAAGCATCTTGCTGTAAGACATGAACAATCACTGCACCACCGTGTTCCCATGTTTAATAACATGCTTTAACTCATATCATCATGAAAATGATATCACGTATACTTCTCAGTATTTTAATTACTCGGAGAGCTGTAATATTGTGAACGTAATGGATTCTGTGTCCAGTCGGATGAAGAGCACATAGTGATTCAGGCACATAGGGCACATATAAGATCAAATACACAACAAAGCATTTAACGTGCTACTTTAGTTATGATGGGATTTGAGAAACTAGTAAATTAAACGATTTTAAGATGAAGTTTATGATGTTCTGCTTTAATGACAAAATAAACTACGTGATTAAAGTGGAAATTTCGAGATTAAAGTTGACATTTCGTGTTTTTTTCACACTGTGTGCCTTTTTTTTCATTTGTACACTAATAAGCTTTCATATGACACTCAGACGTTGGGCTACGAGTCGCCTTTTCACGCCGACTTTGATATGTGACAACTTTTTTATTTCGGGCACTGTGCAACTTTGTGAACTTGAGCTTTCAAGTTTCTCCGACACGCTATGTTACTCGATCAACTTCCTTTTGTTGCTTACATAACAGTTTAAACCAACAAATAGTACGTTTTTCTTTGCCTCCATTTGGTATTTGCTGAAATTCTTCTATTTTTCCTTTTGCCATTGCCTTTTCACAGAACGCTGGGCTTAAGGGCTATTTATATTGATTTGCATATTCAAAGAGGCATAATTCTGGGAGGAGTTGGGGCGGGACAGCAAGCGCGTGCACGTGCGTTTATTTCCATGCTGAGCGGGATTTATGTAGCGGAAGAATGTGGAAGTTGGCAAATGCACAGATTCCTGCTTCTGGATTTTTCTGTGCATAAGCACATTTTGGCTTTTGTGCTTACGTCACGTTATAGTGCGAATTCTAAACACGGCATTATGCATGAGGCCCCTGGTTACTTGTGAGTACCTTGGGCCACAGTTCAGGGATACATTTTATAGTTATGTCATCCAATCTGATTCTGTACACTTGGGAAAAGAGTGTTTTTGATCACTACTTAGTGATGAGCTGACAGGGATTTATGGAACATTCACCTAATAGACCTGGAAGATACAAATGGACAGTAAGGGTGCACCAAAAACATTTCGTGCAATGCTTCTGTTCAGAATGATTTTATCTCCCACTTCAGAAAGAGCTCCCATTTAAGGAAATTCTGGGATGTAGAGTCTAAATAGATCATGCTTAAGATTTCAGTAGCAGAAGCAGATGCAAGATTTAGGCAGCATCCAATTGTTAATTTGAATAAAGATAGCTGTGGTGTTGATTACAGCGAAGCGCTATGTGGGGGTTGAATTTGGTGAGCTGTGGAGACCTCAAAGAGGTTCTGGCACAGAAAGAGTAAATGGAATGTTGCTCCAACTTTTCTCAGCAAAGGTGGGAAAATAAGGAGTTAACGTAGGGACATTGCTGAAAAGTGGAAAGAGCTCTTTGGGGAACTCATAAACCCAATTCATATACCCACTTTAGAGGAGGCAGTGGCAGATGTATTGGTTTTGATTAAGGCCATTTCTGTAATTAAAGTTGTTGCGGTTGTTGCAGTGGTTAAAGAATACTGTAGTGGACAAAGACAGAGGAGTGGATAAAATATGACCTGAAATGCTGAAATCACTAGGTGTTGTGGAGGATGTCAATATTGTATATTAGGTATGAACAGTATTTGGTACTGACTGAGGTAACTGTCTACATTTTAAGTAGTTGTAGAAGAGAGTATGTTTCAGTTACAAAGGAATCTCACTTCTCATTCTCCATGAAAAAACCCACGGAATCTCTGAATAAAGAGGAGCAATGTAGATTCCATTCTGGCAGTGAAAGGGTATAGAAACACTTTATCCTTACACAAGTATTTTTGAGTGAGCAGCTGTACCGGTGGAACTTCACTACTCCAATGTGGTTAAGTCAGAGCTAAGTCTGTGGATAAAGCTGTTGATTTACTAGCCATTTTACTTCACCATCCTCACCTACAGTCATGAGTTATGGGTAGATTGCTGCTGCTGGACTCACTCCTCAGATCAGGATAAGAAGCTCCGCAATACAAGAGGACCTCAAAGTAGAATTGCTGCTTCTTGGGATCAAGAGTAGCCATGGGTGTGTAGCTAGGATGCCTCCTGATTGCCTTCCTAAAGAAATATAAAAGGCACTGTGCACAAAGACAAGATCTAGGAACAAACCTGGTACATATTGGAGAGATTATGTCACTCAACTGTCTTGGGTATGTTTGGGTGTTCACCAGGAAGGACTGGAGGAGGCTGCTTGGGATACAGAAGCCCAGTCAGCATATCCCAGCATGTTGCTAAGCAGATCCACAACAGAAAAAAGTGAAAAGAAAATGATGGATTTTCATTTGAAAATTAGAGCCTTGTACACATCAGGTCTCACAAAATATGCTCTTTCATTTACAGCATAGCTTAAACAATTTTGGTTTGTTCTCCAGGCCACGGAGGCCTTACTCATTTTGTACCATCTTTACATATTAATATTTCTTGGCTGAGTCAACTTTTAATAAGTTCAGGGTGAAATAAAATGACAAGCAGCTCTATTGTGTTGTAGATAATAATTCCGCCCACACCTATCAAATGATGGATAAATGCTGCCATAAAATAAGGAGGGTGGAATCCTTTTACCTTTCATTGTCTTTCCTGTATTAAAACAAATGTATGCTTTTTGATTCTCAGGCATCGATGACAGAGTAGAATACACAGTATGGTGATCTTATTCCTTATGAGTTTATTAAGTAGTTGATAATGGCAACCTTCTTTTAATTGTGTAATGTGGTTTTCAGTATTTGTCTGTGTCAGCGTGACCTTTGGGTATCTGGGTTTTAATTCATTTACAAGCAACTTTCGTTTAACAGCATAATCAAGAAATAAATAAAACACCCTTTGACAGAAGGGCAGGGTGTGAGATCTTAGCAAGAGAAAAACATTCTAATTTAAAGTAGCTGTAACCCATGAAACTTATTTTTCACCTTCAAAATTGGCACAGCTTTGCAACAAAGACATTTTTAGTCCTGTAATACAATAAAGAGTGCAACTTATAATATATGTGTTTCCAAATAAATGCTTTATTTAAATTATTCATTAACATGCAATGTCGCTTTACCTTTATTTGGGTAAATACTTCTTATTATCACATTTGCTGTTCTAGTTTTTATATAAACACATGACAGACACATATGTTCCTCAGGTTTTTAATGTTTTTAATGTGTAATTATATATATATATATATATATATATATATATATATATATATATATATATATATATATATATATATACTGCATATTATATATACAGTATATTATTCCTATAAAGATAGCACTTGGCTCAGTCATTAATGTTTAGACGTTTTCATTGTTAATGTCTTTTATAATGGTACACTTTTCATCATGACATATTAAATATTTTAATGTATTTAAAAATAATACAATAAAGGATTTTTAGATAAATAGCCCCAAATTATATTTCAAAGTTCCCTATCAGTATTTGTAAAAGTGAGTGGAATTCAGGTCAATATATCAGTAACTAAACTATGGAAT
The DNA here is from genome assembly GCF_900747795.2 of Erpetoichthys calabaricus. Taxonomy (NCBI): domain Eukaryota; kingdom Metazoa; phylum Chordata; class Cladistia; order Polypteriformes; family Polypteridae; genus Erpetoichthys; species Erpetoichthys calabaricus. The sequence goes on along the minus strand of NC_041394.2, from coordinate 222,700,288 downwards.
ATTTAGAACTAAATTTTATAACACCCATTATTTATGGCATTTTTAGTTCAGCACTCATTATGCGCATATTCCTTCTGCATGTCATGATAGTCACAACCATATAAAATTTGACAAAACAAACTGTGAAGGTTTCAAACCTTATCTTTACAACCGTATGATTTTTTTCTCAGATTGGGAAATAAACACTGTAGAATGTATTATGTCTAGTCAAATGCTTCGGTGAACAGTATGCTTGAATGTGCAAAATTCTCCAATGTCTTATTATGGAAAGGAGCAAAGGCGAAAAAAAAGAATCTGCCAAATGTTATGCTAGCTATTATCATTTTACTTTTTTTTATAGTTTTACTTTATCATTGGAGTTCTAAATAATCAATTAAAAACATCATAACACTTCAAAAAAATGAATTGATGCTTCATAAGGTTTGTAAGCCAAACAAATTTTGTAAGTATAAACCTTTAAAAATAAAGTACAGTAAGTGAGTCAAGATGAGTGCAAATATTACAGAATAGGCCATACTAATCTTAATATTTAGTTAATCAGTACCCAAATTCTTCATTTTTATGACAGAATTGGTCATAATATTTACCTTAAACTTTCTTTGATTATAAGCAAATCATCTGATCAAAAATGACAAAATAGAGTACCTTTCATAATCAAAAACAGATTTTTCACTCAGTTAATGAAGTCAACTTTTTTGACTGCACTATTTGAAATATGGGAATCTCATTATACTGTGCACACATTAGAGATGGCACGATGCCACTTATTACTTTCTGATAACGATACAGATATTTAAATGTTGAGTAGCTACTGAACCAGATCCTCATCTGATTGTTTTTCTCTTTCACAATTACTTCTTCGTTTTCTTTTGGCTGCTTCCATTAGGGGTTGCCACAGCGGATCATCTTTTTCCATCTCTTCCTATCCTCTTGCATCTTTCTCTGTTACACCCATCACCTGCATATCCTCTTTCACTACATCCATAAACCTTCTCTTAGGCCCTCCTCTTTTACTTTTGCCTGGCAGCTCTATCCTTAGCCTCCTATTCCCAGTATATCCAGCATCTCTCGTCTGCACATGTCCAAACCAATGAAATCTTACCCCTCTGACTTTGTCTCCCAACTGTCCAACCTGAACTAACCCTCTAATGTAAACATTTCTAATCCTGTCCATCCTTGTCACACCCAGTCCAGTCCAAATCTTAGCATCTTTAACTCTGCTACCTCCAGCTCTGTCTCCTGCTTTCTGGGCAGTGCCACCGTCTAAAACCCATATAACATAGCTGGTCTCACTACCGTCCTGTAGACCTTCCCTTTCACTCTTGCTGATTCCCATTTGTCACAAATTACCTAACCCTAACCTGCTGCACATCTTTCCAAGCATGTTCTCTCTCTAGCCAATCAGTACACTGGTCCTTTTCTCCCTCCTTAGAGTCCAACCTCTCATACAATTCATTATGTGCCTTTTCTTTAGCCTTTGCCACCTCTCTCTTCACCTTTCGCCTTATCTCCTTGTAGGCTACTCTTGTCTATTTTCTGCATCTCTCTGACTATCCCACTTCTTCTTTGCCATCCTTTTCCTCTGTATATTCTCCTGTATTTCCCTATTCCACCACCAGGTTTCCTTTTCCTTCTTCCTCTGTCCAGTTGTCACGCCAAGCACCCTTCTTGTTGTCACTCTTACTACTTCTGCTGTAGTTCTCAGCTGTCTGGTAATTCTTCACTGCCACCCAGAGCCTGTCTTACCTCCTCCCTAAACTCAGCTTTGCAGTCTTCCTTTTTCAACTTACACCAATTGATCCTTGGCTCTGCTGTCACTTTCCTCCTCTTCTTGATCTCCAACATCATCCTACTGACCACCACTCTATGCTACCTAACTATACTTTCCCCTGCTACCACTTTGTAGTCTTCAACCTCCTTCAGATTGACTCTTCTGCATAGGATATAATCTACCTGTGTGCATCGTATGTCACCCTATGCTCCTCCCTTTTCTTAAAATATGTATTCACCACAGCCATAACCATCCTTTTCACAAAATCCACTATAATCTGACCTTCTTCAAATCTGCTACCAATTACCACTTTCTGTTCCTTGGGTACAATGTCCATCACTTCATCCAACTCATTCCAGAAATCTTCTTTCTTATCCATTGCACACCCAACTTGTGGGGCATATGTACTAACAACATTCATCATCACACCTCCAATTTCCAGCTTCACAATCATTACTCTGTCTGACACTTTTCACCTCCAAAACACATCTTGGCATATTGTTCCTTCAGAATAACCCCTACCTCATTTCTCCTTAAATCCACACCATGATAGAACAATTTGAATCCACCTTCGATCCACCTGGCCTTACTTCCCTTCAACTTAGTCTCTTGCACGCACAATATATCAGTCTTCCTTCTCTCCAAAATATCGGCTAACTCTCTCCCATTACCAGTTATACTGCCAACATTCAAAGTTCCTACCCTCAATTCCACTCGGTTTACCTTCCTCCTCTCCTCCTCCCTCCGTACATATCTCCCTCCTCTTTTTCTCCTTCTTCAGCCAACAGTAGCCCAATTTCTGCCAGCACCCTGTTGCCTAACAGTACCGGTGGCGGCTATTGTTAACCCGGGCCTTGACCGATCCGGTAAGGAAATTTGTATTATTGTCTGCATATTGATCTGGCCAAATTTTACACTGGATGCCCTTCCTGACGTAACCCTCCCCATTTATCCGGGCTTGGAACTGGCATGAAGAAACACACTGGTTTGTGCATCCCTTGTGGCAAGATTTTCTCTTTCACTATTACTAAACTCTAATTAATCTATTTGTATCAATTCATTTAATTAATGGTGGTGATCTAAAAGTAGCAGCTCAGTCTGTTCAAATAAACAGTTTGACTTTAAATAAAGCTATTTCAATTCTAGTATAATATCAAAACATTAAAAAAATCATAAAAGTGTAATAAACTCCCCAAAACCGTCTGACATTTTATAACATTGAATAAGAAATAAACAAAGTTACTTTCCTAATTAATTAACCATTGTCACGCATGTGCGTTGGAGGATCTCCTCATGAGCTCGATTAAGGTATGTGATAACCCACCAGGACAAGAGGTGGTGCTGTTGCTAACATTTTTGTTTTTCTTTTATCTTTATTTTATTGGTATTATTTGAAGAAAATAACATTCCATACAATCATATCAAATTTAACAAACAATAATTCAACCCTTGCCCTAGAGAAAGAGAAGATAGACAACAAGAGCAAATCTATAAAAAAAAAAAAGAATACAATATGTCAATACTTATTCTATTCTATTTTTAAAAGTTTTGAACAGATCCTCTAACATACATTTATCTATACATTTTCCTTCTCTCCCCACAATACCAAGAAACCACCCAGTGATGACACTTAGCCCTGCCCCTTATAGTTAACCAGCTATAAGATCCCGGTCTGCTTGGAAGGAGGCATCTTTTGCGACCAGATCAACCTGCTGGATTGAGCTCCTGAACAAACCCTGAACCTGTGGCTAAAGCCAAACCTTTTGCTCAGTTAAAAGCCTGAGGACGAGAAGCTTAGATGCCAAGTGGCATTTTTTGTTAAACCATTCAGTTAAATTAAACAAGATGACCCGGTTGGTGTGCCAGTTTTCATTTTTGAGACCTGCATTCCTGCCCCTGGCCACACCATTTACAAATGAAATGTAAACCAACAATTTGAGGCTGCACTCAGTGAAGAGTGCTATAAAGAAATTAACTGAAGTGAGAAAAGACATTTGTGTGTAACTCTTTAATTTATTGGCTTAGCTGTCTCACCTTTAACATCTTTAAAAACAAAAATCACTACTTATTTGCTTAACTTTTACAGATCCCTCTGTCTACTCACTTTATTATGAGGGCCAAATGTTTTTTAGAAGAAAAAAGTAGTATGTCAGTAGCTGTCAGTCTATTCCTTCTTTCATCAGTTGTTTTAAAGGCAGTGCAGAAGTGCCTCTCACTCTACTCCATATTAGAAGTGTCATATTAGCCAAAAACTGACGCTCAAGCATTCATGTTAAAAATATAATTATGTTTAAATGTAAAGTTAAAAGTGCTATATGTGTGTTTGTACTTTACATTTTTTGTGTTTATTGTATTATTAACATTTTACATTTTTTCTTAGGGTGCTTTCATAAAGTATGAAATACAGTGATACTTCATACTACCTGTACTGCACATGAGAAACCCAGAGGAAATCACTTGTAACTTCTCAAACACATTAAATACAGTCATTAATATTTTTTTTTCTTTTTGCTACTAAAGGGCAAAATACCTAGTGTTACTGCCCATCTCTCTTTCATATAAATTGAGTCACTTCTGAACCTATGCGTTTCTGCTTGCTGTGATGTATGCTTAGCAATTCTGGTATAAAGCAGCAGCAGCAAGTCAGGAATCTCAGGTTCAAAAGTGAACCAGGAGGAGATCTGGAGCAGAAATATTTAAAAATCAGTTATTAGGTGTGTGTTGAAGTAACTTAAGTCACTTTGAATAGACCAACTATTTAAAAATGTTGCAAATGGCTAATAGTGGAAGTTTACTCAGACTATTTAAAGTGGACAAGGACCTTATATTGTTCTTTTTATGATCCAATCTAAACCTCTCCAGAAATTAATTTTTTCTAGAGCCAAATATTTTTAGTGAGCAATATCAGAGCTTATAAAAATTACAAAATTATAGAGGAGTTTTTCTTATGTACCATGTAATCATTTTAGGTAAGGAGCAAAAGTAAGTATCGCTAAGGAAAAACAATATTTTATCAGGGATTTCCACTGTGCAGCTAAGGGTGCTGTTGGGTCCACTTTCTCTTTAAATGTACTATTGCTGTACACATCTGGACATAATATTATGGCAAAACCTCTTTTGTCGATGTATCTAATACCTACATTAATAACCAGTTTCAGCTGTAATCAATTGTGATTTTACAGCACCATTTGATGCAAGCAGTACCTCATAAACTGGTGACAACATTCACAGTTACCTCCTGAAAAACCTCAGAGTGTTTGGGATTGATAGACTGACAATGACTAAGAAGGTGGTTATTGTCAAATATTTTCAAGCTAAAATTGTTTCTGCCTTGTACATATACTAAATGTGATCCTGTCAGGTGTGTTTGCCCCCACTGTGATTGAAAAATTACTGGAAATAGCTTGGATCCTAGCTGATTTAAACTTCATATTTCAAACATGCAGGGAAAATTAGAAAAGTCATTCAAACTATCTGTTGAGATCAGATGGAACTGAAATTACAAGATGCTGAATTTGTTTTTGAAACAACATGAAGAAATTGCATTTGTCTTGCATGGGACCAACCGATAAGACACGATTGGATGCATCACCATTGCTATAGTTAAATCCCTCAAATCATTCCTTAAACACTTGAAGGAGGCAATGGAGCACTTCTCCCAGTGCAAAATTAACCTCACAGAGCAAGGAAGGAGAAATGTTGGTGTACTGCAGGAATTGGTGCCCATAGTGACCTATTTAATAATGCTTATTCCATTCGCTACTATCTCAGTTTTCTCTTCCTTACTTATAGTTTTTCTTTTATTTACAAGTCTAATCATTGTTAAGAACATTTCTCTTTCATCTGCTTTGCATGGTTATCCTTTTAACTCCCTTTATTGTATTTTATAACTCAGTTTATTCTCCCGTCCTATTCATTTAATTTTGGCACAGAGACCTCTCTCCTTCTTCCACTTCTTCTCCCTAAGTGACCATATTTCATAATATAAATCTGTTCCTGAAGTTCTAAATATAAGTAAATGTAATTAAATTTTCTTCACAGATTTCATCCTGCTCCCCTTAATTGCCATCTAAAGGGACTTGAACCTGATCATCTTTGACACTTTCTGTCCACTGGATGTTCCATCTGGGGAATCCATTCCCAGGAATTTGGGAATCCCGCATGTCATTCCCGGGAATCCCGGGCTCCTGGGGATGACACGGGCATCTCACATGTGAACGGTTTTAGAACGACCAACACTTATTTTTAATAAAGCTACTGCAATATGTTGACACCAATAAAAGACTAACCTTACCTACAAGCAGTTCATGCAGTCATATAAGTACAAGTATCTTTAGTTGCGGTAATCAGAGTGTAGAAAGCACAATGTGTCCAGCGTGTGGTTGTCCAGGCGAGAGCGCACCTTCATGCAGAGTATGCCAGCCGCTGAGAAAGCACGCTCTGCCTCCACTGAAGTTGGCGGCACAATCATCAGATACTGATACATTTGTTCTAAACAATGCCCGCGCTTGCCGTTGCTCTGAAACACCGCCATTTCAGCTTTTACTGATGCATCCAGTTTCTTGTCATCATTCTGTGATGGCAAGTTTCTTGGCACAGATAATATGGATGCAACAGACTGTGGCATCGCAATTTCAAGTTGCTGTTCAAAGTTGTTGTCTGATGAAGTGCAAGCTGCAGCAATGGCGCCACCTTAATTATTTAACTATAACTCTGTTATTTCTAGATTGATTTTTGCACTTTTACACGCTATATATGTGAGCTTGGCCGTTCCCATTTTCCAGGGAATTAATGCAGTTTAATTCCTGGGAATGAAAAATGTCCGGTAATCGGGAGCCCGGGTATGGATTCCCCAGTTCCATCCACTTTTCTCCATATTTTGTTGTCTTTCCTTTGATTTTTCCCTTTGGACATATTGTATCTCTCTTCTTGTACTCCTTCCTTTCTGTTGATATTCCCCTACTACAGGGGTTCCCAAACTTTTATGAACCGAGACCCATTATAAAAACTGGTAAGTTTTTACATGAAAATAAGAATAAAAGGAAGAAAGTAAAAATAGAATTAAATTTATATATTTATTGAAAGTACATTCATCTTTAACAACAATTATTATATGTATTCCAAATATTTATTTATTTGAAATTGAAACATAATAAGTTATATGTGAAGAATGAGCTTGTTGTCTATTTTTGTTGATAACATCTTTGACATCTATCTTATGTCACACACGTGAGACTAGGAAGGAGCTGATTGGACCAAGTGGAGGTAATTACCCGCCAGGCCAGGGGATGGCGGGGTGCACTAAACCTACCTCTGTTATCTCTACAGGCCAAATACAGGAAAACCTGCCTGATATAACATCACTTCCAGCTTCGGCACCCAGACTGATGTCACTTCCGGTTCAACAACAACAACAACAACATTTATTTATATAGCACATTTTCATACAAAAAGTAGCTCAAAGTGCTTTACATAATGAAGAAAAGAAGAATAAAAGACAAATAAGAAATTAAAATAAGACAACCTTAGTTAACATAAAAAGGAGTAAGGTCCGATGGCCAGGGTGGACAGAAAAAACAAAAAAAAAACTCCAGAAGGCTGGAGAAAAAAAATAAAATCTGTAGGGGTTCCAGGCCACGAGACCGCCCAGTCCCCTTTGGGCATTCTACCTAACATAAATGAAATAGTCCTCTTTGTAGTTAGGGTTCTCACGGAGTCACTTTATGCTGATGGTTATACAGACTTCTGGCTTTTAATCCATCCATCATTGTTGGAACATCATGGTGCTTTGGGTAGATGGTGGTGGCACAAGCCACCACCAATAGGACACCGGAAAAGGAAACAGAAGAGAGAGTAGGGGTTAGTACAAATTTTGAATGAATAGTTATTATAATGAATTGGATATACAGAGTGTCAGGATTAAATTACAGTGAAGTTATGAGAAGGCCATGTTAAAGTAATGTGTTTTCAGCAGTTTTTTAAAGTGCTCCACTGTATTAGCCTGGCGAATTCCTACTGGCAGGCTATTCCAGATTTTAGGTGCATAACAGCAGAAGGCCGCCTCACCACTTCTTTTAAGTTTTGATCTTGGAATTCTAAGGAGACACTCAGTTGAGGATCTGAGGTTGCGATTTGGAATATAAGGTGTCAGACATTCCGATATATAAGACGGGGCGAGATTATTTAAAGCTTTATAAACCATAAGCAGAATTTTAAAGTCAATTCTGAATGACACAGGTAACCAGTGTAGTGACATCAAAACTGGAGAAATGTGTTCGGATTTTCTTTTCCTGGTAAGGATTCTAGCAGCTGCATTCTGCACTAACTGCAAACGATTGATGTCTTTTTTGGGTAGTCCTGAGAGGAGTGCATTACAGTAATCTAGCCGACTAAAGACAAACGCATGAACTAATTTCTCTGCATCTTTCGATGATATAAGAGGTCTAACTTTTGCTATGTTCCTTAGGTGAAAAAATGCTGTCCTAGTGATTTTATTAATATGCGATTTAAAATTCAGATTACAATCAACGGTTACCCCTAAGCTTTTTACCTCCGATTTGACTTTTAATCCTAATGCATCCAGTTTATTTCTAATAGCCTCATTGTATCCATTATTGCCAATCACTAAGATTTCGGTTTTTTCTTTATTTAATTTGAGAAAGTTACTGTTCATCCATTCTGAGATACAGGTTAGACATTGTGTTAGCGAATCAAGAGATTTGGGGTCATCAGGTGCTATTGATAAATACAGCTGTGTGTCATCAGCATAGCTGTGGTAGCTCACGTTATGTCCCGAGATAATCTGACCTAATGGAAGCATGTAGATTGAGAAGAGCAGCGGACCCAGGATAGAGCCTTGTGGAACACCATATAGAATATCATGTGTCTTTGAGTTATAATTACCACAACTAACAAAGAATTTTCTCCCTGCCAGGTAGGATTCAAACCAGTTTAAGACACTGCCAGAGAGGCCCACCCATTGACTAAGGCGATTCTTAAGAATATTATGATCAATAGTGTCAAATGCGGCACTCAAATCTAAGAGGATGAGAACAGATAAATGGCCTCTGTCTGCATTTACCCGCAAGTCATTTACTACTTTAACGAGTGCAGTTTCTGTGCTGTGATTTGTTCTAAAACCTGACTGAAATTTATCAAGAATAGCATGTTTATTGAGGTGCTCATTTAACTGCATAATGACTGCCTTCTCTAGAATTTTACTTAAGAAAGGCAGGTTAGAGATGGGTCTATAATTTTCAAGAGCAGAGGGGTCGAGATTATTTTTCTTAAGTAGGGGTTTAATTACCGCAGTCTTAAGACAGTCTGGGAAGACCCCCGTATCTAATGACGAATTTACTATGTCAAGAACATTATCAATAAGCACACCCGATACTTCTTTGAAAAAATTTGTTGGTATTGGGTCAAGGGCACAGGTGGATGGTTTCATTTGAGAAATTATTTTATGTAAATCAGGTAAATCTATCCTAGTGAAAGACTCTAATTTATTTATTATGGAGTACTGGGGTTTCGGGGGATCCTTAGTGTTGGGGAGATATACTATGTTATTTCTAATATCATTAATTTTTTGATTGAAAAATACAGCGATAGCCTCACAGGTTTTACTGGAAGTACTTAGGAGGCATTCCTTTGAGTTACCTGGGTTTAACAGATGATCAATTGTCGAAAATAAGACTCTGGGATTACTAGCATTGTTATTTATAATCTTAGAGAAATAGCAGCGCCTCTCAAGACGGACTGTGTTATTGTATTCTGTTATTTTAACTTTTAATATCTCATAGTCAATAGTTAGTTTAGTCTTCCTCCATTTACGCTCAGCTCTACGGCATGTTCTCTTTAAATCAGACACTCTTTGGGTCTTCCAAGGTATAACAATGCTAGAAGATTTTTTAACTGTCTTTTCAGGTGCAACTATGTCAACAGCAGCCCTCACTTTAGTATTAAATCTTTCCACCTTACTATTTACATTCTCCTCGCTATTATAGTTGGCACTATAAACGGACTGATTGGTTAGAATGTTTGTAAGTTTTAAAGTTGCTGATGAGTCAAAGAAGCGTTTTTTAACAATATGCTTCTCATGAGTGTTTTCTATCATTATTTCTATATTAAAAAGTAGAAGAAAATGGTCTGATAGACCCGTATCAATGACCTGCTTTATATCAACTTTTAGTCCTTCAGGCCAGATGACATCACATCCAGTTCATAGCTTACAAAACCTTTTCCAAAACCTCATCAGTTCAGTCTTGGAACTCAAACCAAGCAGATCATTCCTGTTTTCAATACCCTTTTGCAGCCAGGGACAATAAACGGGTGCATTTTTTGAACCACCAACCAAAACCTATAATAATTTTTACCTATAACAAAAGTACTTTCTAATGCAGTATCTTCAGACAAGTCAATTAATTCCACATCCACCTTTGTTGATATACTGGTAACTAAATCACGTCAAAATGGATATATAGTCCATGTGTATTGCTAAAAATGTTTCATTTTTTCATTGAAATAAAAATCTAAATTTTCATTCAATCTGTCCAAATGTTCAATTATTACAGAAATTAAGTCGTCATGTGGTGTTGCTTCATTTTCAATGACAAAAGTTTGGGATGTCTCGAAGCAGTCATATTTACAATCTTGAATATTCTTTTTCCACAAGAGAAGTTTTTTTGTGGAAGCTCTGATTTTATTATGTACTGCAAATATATCAGTTCTGTTCTTTCCTTGTAAGTGTAAATTTAATTTGTTCAATTTTGAAAATATATGTGCTAAATAAGTAATCAGGAGTATATATTTCACATTGCGCAAAGCTGTTGTATACTCATCTTGTTTATATTCATCTAGAAACATTGCATCTTCTTCGCGGAGTTCAACAAGTCTTGTCAGGACTTTGCCTCTCAATAGCCATTGGACTTCTGTAAGCAGTTTTTGAAATAAAAGTGATCATAATGGTTTGCTCTTGAAGAAATTGACAATTTTTATGGCAGTGGTCAAACCAGTATTGAGACTTTTCAATATATTTTTGGATACTAATGCTTCTCTATGAATAGTACATTGAGTCCATGTTGCATTTGGACAGTTTTGAAGAATGCATATTTCAGCACCACCGTTTATTCATATTATATGTATATATTCCACCATAATTTTCCCAGTCTCCAATTTTATGTAAGTGTGAAGAGTTTCAAAAATTGTTTCACCAGTCTCACGAATGATTGGTTCACAAAATAATACATCTTCATGAAGCTCATTGTCCCATATAAAATGAATGAAAACTATTAGCTTGAACAAACCTTGCATATCTGTTGTGTCATCCAGTTCTAAAGAAAAAATTCATTTTGCCTTAATTCTATGGATAAGCTGATTTTCTACCCACTCTGACATTTCATTGATACTAAGACCAACAGTGTTATTGGAAAGTGGAATCGATTCAATTCTTTTAGGCTCTTGTCCCCAAACATAACTCCAACAGCGTCTTTTATTGCTAGAAGTACTAATGACTCCCCAATAGTGTGCGGCTAGCCAGATTGTGCAATTCACAAACTTATGAGATATGAGAAAAGCATAGCCTTTTCATTAATGCTGGTGAAATAGGAAAGTATGTTTTTTGAAGTATTTAATTCTTTTAATTTGATTTTAAAATAATTTTAAATCGGGGTACTTTGTCTCAAAATGTCAAAGTAATTTCTTAAGTTGCATACTTTCATTAGCAAGAATTTCTCAGCAAATACCACACAGTGGACGTGGATCATCTTCTTTTCCATTTTCATGTAAATCCACATTTTAGATACTCAGAATCATATTTTCTTATTACTTTTCTTCATTTTGATGATTGGAAACTTGAGGGATTCTCATCAAAGTTTCTTTGATTATCTGATTTGTCTGCATCAGATCCTTCTTTTTCCTTTTCATTTTCAGTAACTTGAGTTTTCACTGGATTCTTTTTCAACCACTTATCCATTGCTGCAATAAGCATTAAAAAAATTCTTTTAATTTATTGTATGAAACACTAATTACTAATTTATTAAAATACATTTTTTAAAATTATTTTTTCAATTATAAAAACTCTTATTAACAATTTGTAACAATATGATAATGTGCAATTGTATCATTTGCTACACAACGCAGTACTGAGTACTCAGTACGTACATAGGTCAGGGAATCTTCTCTATCTACCAAATAAACAAAGTGCGCTGAGCTATGAATAAACACGACAATGTTGTGGTTCCTACAACATTATCATTCTTACGATGCGATTTTCGATTAACTAAATATTAAAATTTTAGGCGACCCACCTTATTTCAGCTTGTGACTGACTCGAAGTAACTACTAAATAGTTTCTTAATACTAGACTTCCTGAAGCCTACGAAAAAACTCGTAATCCCGGCCCACTTTAAATTCCTTCACACCTCTACCATCAGCGTTTTTTGTTTTGTAAATGCATCGATCAGCACAAGCAGCCTGATGTCCCATCCCCCGCCCGTGACTGCTGTCAGACTGGACAAAGGCAGGACCGTAGCAACAGACAGCTTCTTCACAGCGATTTCGCCGACTAATAAACTGCTCTGCACCACAATAAAACTCTGCTTGGCACCATAAGTAAAATGGGACTTTCACCTGCAGCTAATCAAATCAAATGTATGTTTTTATTATATTGTAGAAATAATAATAGCAGCTCACTACTCAAAACACGGAGCGCCAGGTCTTGAACCCGGGACCTTCAGATTATAAGGCAGCAGTTTTTACCTATGCACCATTTAAGAATACATGTAAACTACCCATCGATTGACATTTGAGCGTGACTTTTTGACTCATTGACAACAACATGTAAATCAAATGTTTTTTTTTCTTTCGTTATATTCTTGAATAAAAGCGCACGTGTTTATTTTATAGTTGGACTAAAGTCTTCACACATTATACACTTCTCATCATTATTAGTATAACATGGAAAAAGTTTCTGCTTTAGGTATGTGTTCAGCATTTCTTGCATTTCCTTTCATTCTACACTTACCCAGATCTTTGTCAACATGGAACACACATGAAATGCATGTATTCCAAATAATGATATACTGTATTATTTACAATATACAACTCCAGGCACCCCACATGCAGATGAGGAGCCTTGGCTTCATCTGGGAGAACTTTTTGCCCACGAGCTGAGCTCCGTCAATGCAGGGGATGGGACAGCAGGCTATCATCCAGTAGCAACCTCGAGAGCGGCGGTAAATCTCCTTCACCTAATCCCTTAAAGTGTCCCCTAGGCGCACATGCATGAGATTCTTAAAGTGAAAACAATTCCTGTCTTCAATTAATACTTTCTAAACTCTCCAAACTTTTTGCACAATGTTAACAGACATCAGCACCCCAGAACAGCTGACTGAGGACCTAAAAATAAAAGTAATTGTTTTGAAGCAAGAGAAGTCTATAAAAAAGATGCATAAATATTTACAACTTGGAATTTCCACACATCAAAAACATCAAGAAGTGAAGTTAATTTGAACTGTTGAAATCCAAACAAGGACTTACCAAAAAAAAAAAATCAATGAGGAAGAAAACCTGCAGAAGCTTTTTCCATATTTGTACAGTGAAGCATTGTTTAAATAAAATGATGTGCATGGAAGAGCTGCCAGGAGAAAATCTTTCTTATGAGTTTATTACAAAGACTCAACATCAAAAGTAAATAAGCTAGTTACTTTTAGAAAAAAAAAGGGCTATGGACAGACAAAGCAAAGCCTGAACTTTTACTTTTAATACTTAGGTGATACATTTACCATTCATGTCTCAATTTAGCAGTTGTTCTTGTATTATTTTCATTAATTTATTGTCTGAACTTGATTATGAATTTGTGGCTTGAGCCAGTTTCGTGAAGAGCACTGTATAAGAAAATACTGTTCATGAGTTTTCCTCCTATTAACTTGTTTTATTTCTGTCTGTCTTCATATTCGACTGGATTAAAAGTACTGATTTTAACCATGAAACCTTGATATTTTCCAGTTATTTTCATTCATACTGTAACCATTACCCTAAGTTCAAAGAGGGAAATGCTACATTGAGAATAAATTTGTCAAGCTCATATTAACACATAGGACCTGGCTGTTCTGCCACTTCTCTCCTCAAAGCTTAGTATTAAGCAAAGACAAAAAGAGAAAATTTTACAAACATAGATATATTTGAACTAAACAATTACACACTTTTACTCACTACAACAGCAAAAAAAAAAAACAAAGTCCCATTTAACTGTCTGTGGTGTAGCGGGTCCGTGGCTACGAAAGAATTGTGGCTTTTTAAATAATCCATTTGGCTGTGTCAGTCTCTGTGGGCGTGATTGTGAAGCTGCGGGGAGTTGATGGAGTAATTGGGGTGAGTCGCACCTGCATGTGAGGGTGCAAATGTTCTCAATAGCTTAATCAGCTTCCTGTGGTGCATGATTGAGGCGCTGCGCCCATGGAGCCATATAAGAATGGGCCAGCACAAAGTGGAGGGGTAACAGAAACACAAAGGAAAGAAAATAAGGAAAAAAGGCTTGGAAAGCGAGAGCGCAGCATTGGGGCAGTGAGAGTGGACGAGCAAGTAAGGCAGCTAGCTTAAAAATAGAGGTCTGTGCGGTCAGGGGTTCCATGTTGGGCGAAGGATCGATGCCCATTGACTATGGAAGAGTGGGTTAGATCATGGAAGAGTCCACCCTAGGTATCCAAGGAACAACTATGAGTGCAAGAAGGAAGACAGGAGGACAAACGATCCCGAGTGGTCTGGCAGTTGCCAGTGGAAGCAGCCAAGACAGGAGTCAGTAGTGTGAGGACCTCGGTGGCTGAAGTCTGTCCCGCTGAGCAAACCTCAGCTGAGCTGGGAAGAGACTGACAAGAAACTGTGTTGGCTGGTGTGATCCCAAATGTCTACTGTGGGTTTTAATCTCTTCTTGTTTTAAACATTTTGATTTTACCTATTTTTTATGGATTACTTATTTATGAACACTTTGGAAAAACTGCACTATTTAATTGAAAACTTTGTTCGTTTTAATAAAAGCACTGTATGCACTTTGCACCTTCCCCTTGCTTCATTTGGTGTCCTCATTGTCCAGCTCAGCTGGTTACATTATCGACGTTGTTGGGTTGAAGAGGCTCCGTGAAGAGAAGCGGGAGCATGGAGCAGAACCCGCATTGTCACACTGCCTCTCAAGCAAATGCATATCCCATAACATAGACACTCCCTTAAACACACCAAATTCCCACTATTCATTTAAATGGATGGCATCCCAACAAACCCCACATACAGTATATACATAAATATACACAGAACTCTCAAGCCCCTATTCAGGACAGGCACATATATATACAGAAATATAAACAAAACATAAGAGACGGATATATATATATTTTTACACAAATTCAGTCAAAAAGGGTTATTGTCCATGAAGGAAGGAGAACCGTGCGACGAGGGCAATCAGATTGGGAAGGATCGAGGAAAGATGGATGACGGCGCTATCCCGAAAGTAAAAAAAAAAGGTCACCGATCTCACCATCCGAAATTGCCAATTCAAAGCCTAGGGACAGTCTTAAGAAAGAAAGAAAAAAGGCATGAAGGTGGCCATCTCACTAACCTTGTCCCAGCATTCAAGGCAAGACATTTATGCTTTTTTCCCTCTGCGTCAATAGTGTCCGTCCTTTCTCCCTTGCAACACAAAGCAACTATTCCTTCTCCCGATCATTTCCTTCTTGCCGATTTTAATTTTGCTGCTTGACCTTTCATTGGCTGTCCAACCGGAACAGTGTTTATGTTGGACCTTCCAGATCCCGCCTATGAAGACAGTCCCATCAATCACTGCCTTGCAACTCCCGATCCTGAACTGCGAAAGGCTCCTTCACCTGAATCAGAGAGAAAGCCCCCCCTGGCATTGACGAAAAGCACACAAAAGACAGACAAGATACAATACAAGAAACACAGGTAAAACATTTCAATACACTCCTTATGTGGCAGTGCTACAATACTTCTATAATAAGGTGATAAAATTAATAAATCTGAGAATTAAAATGTTACAGTCCAAGCTCCTGAAGTCAGAACTATTATATGGAAAAACATGTTTGAGGAATAAATCTTTAAAAAACAGTTACTTTAAAAATACATTTTAATGTTAGCCTGTCTGCTTCAAATGACATTAAATTGTTTCTTAACACTCATAGATCGTTCACAGGAGCAGTAAATTTGTGCTCCAGGGGAATTTTAATGTATATTGGCTTAGCAGAGAAAGTGTGCACTTTAAATCAATTGACTCTTCACTAAATCTTACCCAATTAATCTTGCATTTGGCAAGGTTCAATGAGTTAAAAAGTTACCTCTCCTTATTGATTTGACCCAAAACGATTATTAAATCTTGTGTTCTTTTGTAGATCTGTTTTTTAAAATAATTTTCTGTATTCAGAAATAATTATTATACTAGGAAGAACATCCATGCACAACTGTAGGGCATTACATATAATACATATGCGAATATCATACATAGTCTGGTATACAGCTAGTCTAAGATAATGTTTTTTTGTTCATTTTTATGTGTATATTTTCAGGTTAAACTAGGATACATTCACCTTTTAAGTTTCACATCTTAGTTACTCAGTAACCTTGTGCTAAATTTTTAGCATTATAATGTAAAATGACTTGTGTGTTCTATTGGTTTTCAAATGGTATATACAGTATATGGTTTTTGTAATAGTTTATCTTTAGTCTAATCCATTAATGCAGTGGCATACCATACAATATAGCCAGTAATGTAAAGAAATCAAAATCAAGGATTGTAATTACAGGCCTTTGAATACCTGAATAATTGATAATCTTATCTTATTTGGTGTAATATCTAGTCTTTTTCTTTGAATAATGCAGAGAATCATCTTATTTTAGGTTTTATTCTATTTATTTTTTATTTTCGTGTGTATATATACATATATATATATGTGTATATACATATACAAACATATATTAAGTCACACATGTATGCATGGGGACAACTTAAGAGCTCTAGTAATGGTAAAACCCCACCAAACCATTCTCTTCCTTCCTCTTCAGACTGGGGGATTGACGTCACTTCCGGTGTCTGTCCTCCTAGACCTGCCTCTTCCTGCCAGAAGTCCTCAAAGCCGTAAGATCCGCCATCTTAATTCAGTGCATTTTGAGAACAAATGTCTGAAAAGATGTCTACACATTCACGGTGTATTTTATATATTGAATATATATATATTCATTATTGATCAACTCAGAAAACAAAGTGAAAGTCAAAGCCAGAAGTCAAACAGATAAATGATCAAAGCAAAATTGCTAAACAAAAAGTAAAGTCAAGGAACAATGTAATTTCAAAAGCCAGAGATCAAAAATGAAGTGTTTTTATCATAATCTTGTGTGCAAAATGGTTGTTAAGATGACCTTTAAACCAATGATTCCTCCATGTTGTGATCCTAAAGGCCATGCCCCTAGCAACTAGGACCTGCATCATGATAACAGAATCCACAAAACCAAGGCACTCATTGTCAAAGCAGAATGCTTACATTAATTAAAGATAAACTGTTAAATAAGGACTGTAATTAAGTAAGTACAGAATTTTGATTTCCTGTGTTAAAAAAAGAAAAAGAATAGAAATTACATCAAAATGCTCTACATACCATATAAAATATGTTGTTTTTCTTGTTTGTTTTTTTAATTATTATTATTACTTGGGCAATGCCATTTTGACTATCACATAGTGTCCATGACTAAAGGAAGCTATGCAGTGTCATACACGTGCGCATAGGAGGCAGCCAAAGGGCTCAAAAGAGGGTAATTCTATGCTGGAGCAGGGGGTGGCAGAGTACACTAATCCTTTGTCTTTTTCCTCTGCAGACCAACTACGGGAAATTCCGCCTGAGCCCAATGACATCACATCCAGTTCCCGACCCAATGACATCACTTCCGGCCCCTGCCGAGATGACATAATTTCCCCTGTCCGGTGTTAAAACTGCCATATTTTGTCTGTCACCTCTGTTATATTTTAGACTAATATCTGTAGAGAAAAGCCAAGCAAAATGACACATTTTATTGTCTAACTAAAAAGATTACAATATGCAAGCTTTTGAGGCAACTCGGACCCCTTCTTCAGGCAAGATATCTGTAAAGACCTATTGCTTTAATCTTTGCCTTTTTTACAGGCAATTCTCAAGTATACGGGGTGGCTGTCCCAAACTTTATTGCAGTGTTGTTTACATCATTTCCCAGCAGATAATGAATATAGTGATTTAAGACCAATGCTGTTCTAAAGGTAAATAAGCTTTGTCTGTTACATGTCAGGGCGGCACGGTGGCACAGTGGTAGCACTGCTGCCTCGCGTTTAGGAGACCCGGGTTCGCTTCCCGGGTCCTCCCCGCGTGGAGTTTGCATGTTCTCCCCGTGTCTGCGTGGGTTTCCTCCCACAGTCCAAAGACATGCAGGTTAGGTGGATTGGTGATTCTAAATTGGCCCTAGTGTGTGCTTGGTGTGTGGGTGTGTTTGTGTGTGTCCTGCGGTGGGTTGGCACCCTGCCCAGGATTGGTTCCTGCCTTGTGCCCTGTGTTGGCTGGGATTGGCTCCAGCAGACCCCCGTGACCCTGTGTTCGGATTCAGTGGGTTGGAAAATGGATGGATGGATGGATGTTACATGTCAGTATCTTTTACCTGATTCCGTTACTTTTCTGAACTCCTTTTTTGGCATTCTTGCAATCACAAAATATACTGTACAATTCCACCAAAAATGTGCCATTTTTCAGAGGGTACATGAACAAACTTTATTACCTCAAAAACGTAGCATTATACTTCATTTTTATGGAAATTTGGCAGTAGCACACTTTTGGGTTAGTTCTCTTTAATGGTTATTTTCGCTTAAAATTTTCCATAATCTTTAAAGTCACCGTTCTTTGAGACATAAAGTCAGTAAAACTTCAAAAGTCTGTCAAAGATTGTCAATCACAGTAGCTCAAATGTGTAACATAACTGTCTATACCTGGATTTGGTGAAACACCACTCTGAATAGTTCTTTATATCTCATCCCACAAATATAGGAGTGATCTCATATTAGATCAGTAAAGGTTCTGGAATCATTCTATGGTTTTTCTGTCCTTGTTCTATAGAAAATTAACCCATAGAAAACACCTGTTTAAAGATGAATACCTGGCTGCCAGGATGGGATGCACATAACTTTCAAGGATTTCCAGATTTCCGGTAGCATTTAAACATAATTGCAATTATATCAAGAGAACCCAGAACATACTTCAAATACATAAAAACTCTGTATTATTGATACCCAGCAAGATGGATCTGTGGAGTCAATAAACCTTCACCATATCTTTTCTTCATTGATGTAAATAAGCAGGAACAAGTATTTATCAGGGCTTTTTTTATCCTGCAAAATGATTCCATTTTTAGTAGCTGTTAGTGTACCACAACTGCACTTCTTTTTTGTATGCTGATGGGGGGGGGGGGGGGGGGGGGGGGTGGGGGGGGGGGGGGGGGTGTTTGTAGTTGTTTGTCATATTTTCTTTGTGACAATGAAAGACCAGTAGTGTGTCCCATTAGCATTTTTTTCTGCACCATTGTGATATTTTATTTGTCTAAGTGACTGTAATCTTTTACACTGTAATAGCTCTATCAACTAATTTCAGTAACAGTCCTTTTTATGAATACAATGATGCCCATGGCTGGAAGATTTAAGGTTGGGGTCCCATGTGTCAGGTATTGCAGATGTGAGCCCCAGCACGGAAGGTAATCCTTATGCAGAAGAACTGAAGATCTGGTATTTTTTCAGATTAAACCAGGGTATTAAAGTATATGGAACCATACATTGTTGAAAACAGATGACTATAACCTCATTTACAAGTGATGATGACAACTGCTTTAGTGCTTTTCAACTCACATGGTATTATATTTCATGCATTATGTCTCAGCATTTGTTACAGTCAACTTTAAAATCTGTGTTTGCTATTTAACTCTGTAATTTAGGAATTATACCAGTTGCTTACATTAGAAGTGAATTTTCTAGGTCAATTTTTATATTTGCATTTGTGAATATGGAAGGTTGCATTAATTTCACATCTAACAAGAGGAGTCGATTAAATAGTGGCTGTGGGCCAACTAATAAATATGAAAGAGGTGTTGGATGCCTGTGAAACTTACCAGGATTAATATATTAGTCATTTTGTTTTCAGTTAATGAAAGCCAATAACAAATTATCCTTCTATGCTGCTGAATATAATTCTAGCCAAACAATAAGATTTCATAAAGCCAATGCCTCATTGTTAATTTTAAAACAAGTATGTCACAATAAAAGAACAATTGTATTTCTGCTGCTACCTTTGATTAGGAATTTCAGACAAACTGCCAACTAAAGATTTCCATTAAACCTTTAATTTCTTTCTCATTTCATCTAAAGTTATAACTGACAAACTCAGAATGATTAATCTGATGATATGGCAGTTATCTTGATTAATTACCAAAACCTCTATATTTAGGTTATACTCAGTGTTGTTTTAAAAATACAAGTTTATTTCTTACTAAAATTAATCATAACATGTGGATCTATTCTACCACTTACAATTGAGACTGTTTAAGCAGATGTCTTATCTTTTTACTAAAATCTGTTATCACAAACAACATGGATTTAACTTGCCTAATGTTCAATCATTTTTTCTCTGGTGCTGCACCGACATTGTGCACCAGAAGACATGAGCTTATTCAGTGCGAGCAGGAACATACAGGTGGCCGGTTGCTGTGTGCTATAACAAGCTTGACCTGGCGGCGATCAACGCACATGTACTGTGCAAGGCATGTACGGGGTCCACTGAGAAAAGAAAAGTGTTCATGGCTCACCTTGCAGAGGAGTTTCGTCGTCGCTTCTGCTTTGTCTTGGTAGAGTAATATATATTGCTGTACTTTCCCCTATTGTATTATTAATATGTAGCCTTAGAATGCCTAATCTCACAGACTTACCACTGTTTATAAGGTATTATTGTATATAACTTATCCCCACCTTCCCTTCTATATCTATAACCTCAGGCAATTAGATGTAGTAGAAAGACAAGCAGAAGTTAAGTTACACTTTAAACAATTTATTACTGATAATATTCATAAATAATAACAAAATGCAAAGTACATTTGAATATTGGCAACCATATAACCTGATTAAATGGTGATATGTAATTCAGGCGGCACACAGACTTGCAGTTACTTAAATGTCTCTAGTTAAGGCATCATTGGTGCTAAGCTTTCAGCCACATGTCTGTTCAAAATGGCTGCTGAGCTGTGCTCTTCATTGTGTTGTCTTCATCATCACAGATTAGCAAGAGAGATATACTTCTTCATCATATGTTGGTTGGTAAGAGAGAGATGCTTCTACATCATCACAGGTTAGCAAGAGAGAGAGTGTGAGGTTAAACAAGTAAATATATAGATTTTCTGTCCAACCCCTACAGCCAATAGGGCGTCGTAGTACTTAAAGGCTTCTGAACCAAGCCAATTCCAAACAGCCATATTTCAGACCAATGGGGGAAATAGAAAATCTTAACACCTGCCCCCAAACCCTATGTTAAAGTACACCTTAGCCCATTTGCAGGGGGAGAAATGACTTTAGCAAAGAAACACTCGGCAAACTGGTTTAAGAGACATCCCCTAAATCCTGTCGTAAAATTCAAACAGGCCCATTCCTAAGGGGGGGGGTTACACTAAATTACATTGCTATGCCTAAATTACAAATAAAGACATACAAAATATTCATCAAGTTATGTGTAAAATCTCACATCACAACACTTCTTACAAGAAAAGGCGACGGAAAAAGAAAAGGAGGATGCAACATTGGCAAGCTTCTGTTCCAAGACAGCCTCTTCCTTCCCCCAGGAAAGCAAACTCAGTCAGTGTCAGTAATAGGGACCACAGCACAGAGAGATGTGTATACATTGCAACAGGTTCACATGTCGTAAATGTAGAAAGGACGGTCCTTGGGTGTGTGGGAACTGTTAACATTTGAATTTGATGATTGCATATAGCATGGAACTCACCTCTCTGTACTATTCTTTCCTCTGCATGTCCTGGAGTACAAAAGAAACACCATCATGCATCAAAATGTATGTATCGTGATCATGACTTGAGAGAATAAATGTGAAAAAAGAAAAGCTAACTTTTACAAGTACTATAAATTTACACGGGCTGTTACAGGCGCAAATCAAATGTATGTTTTAATTGTATAATGTTAACAATAAGAGCAGCTCACTACTCAAAACAATAAATATACAAGGCAGTGAGTATCGAACCATGAGACCTTGATTACAAGTCAGCAATTCTTACCACTGCGCCACAGAAGCTGTTGCATTATCCTTGAACCTTTTGTGAAAGTGTTTATTTGATCTTTGGACTTCAGGATTCACACATTACATAGTTTATGTCTACATTTTGTCATTTATTACTAAAATACTGTATGAAAAATGTTTCTGTTTTAACGATGTGTTTACACAGATTATTGTAGAAATGGAACACACATGAGATGCATGTATTCCAAATAATGATCTATTTCCATTCTAAAACTCCAGCACTTCACACCCAGATAATCAAGGCAGGAACTGGGAGAACTTTGTGCCCGTTCTGCGGCGGTGGGGAGATGGAATAGTAGGCTGCTTGCTGGGAGAGGGATTTAATGTGGGCCAGATTTACAAGTTTTTTCGTAGGCTTTGGTAATTCTAGTGTTAAAGCAGATGAACTGATATCAGCAGGCCAAGGATGTATAGATATTGTTGCCAAGACAAAAGATGTAAGTAGCTTTGAATGCAGCATGATAGTGGGAACAATATGACCGATATGAGTGTAGATAGATAGATAGATAGATAGATAGATAGATAGATAGATAGATAGATAGATAGATAGATAGATAGATAGATAGATAGTATCTATATCAGTAAAACTTTTATCATTTCTACATATACTGTACATACAGTATACTATTGCCCAAAAAACTTCCAGGAATAAATGTGGTAAACCAGGGTCCGTTTTAATTGTTAAATTTATGGTTTTAGTGCAGGCACCAGCTGGAATGGATGAGTACTAAAGGGTCTTGTGTTTTTTTATTTAATTGGAGGAATGATCACTGATTGGAGAGGAAAGGAAGTGAGACAGAAAGGCATTATCAAACATGCTGATGACTGTAAGAAAGAGAAGGATTGAAGGCCACAAGCTTACAAATTATCTTGTCTGGTTATCAGTGGATCCACCAAGAGGAGAAGACTCCATCAAAATGAGTTGAAGGAAAGAGGCATGAGAGCAGTGACATCCTGTAGACGAACAAGGCGTCCTGGGAAATGTAGTGAACATGTGGTGATGTGATGGGCAGCTTATGGGAAGGAGCCAGACACAGTGATAATCGAAGGTGCTCTGAGAGTTTCAGACAACCGGAGCTTGCATCCATTTGTTGCATTGGGAATGCAATGGGCTGCGATCTTGAGGTCTCCCGTCATCCTGATGAGGACTGATGGAGAAACAGAACAACAACAACATCTATTTATATAGCACATTTTCATACAAAAAGTAGCTCAAAGTGCTTTACATAATGAAGAAAAGAAAAATAAAAGACAAAATAAGAAATTAAAATTAAAATTAGAAAGGAGCATCCTAAGACACTTGCCTGAATGCAGACTCCTGCGAAGCAAGGACATCCTTGAACAAACACATACACACACACGGATATCCATATAAATAAAACTGTAATACCCTCTTATTTGCCTTTTGAATTTTTTGGCTTCATTTAATGTTATTTATCTGTGTTGCACACTAAGCACCTTATTTCAACCCTTAGATCGCATCTTGTCTGTCTGTTCATTTGTCAGTCAAGCAAAAACGATTTTTCACAAACTTTGATATGTAGGTTGATATTTGTCCAACTTAAAATAATGGCTATACAGTAATCCCTTGCTATATTGCGCTTCGACTTTCGCGGCTTCACTCTATCGCGGATTTTATATGTAAGCATATTTAAATATATATCGCGGATTTTTTGCTTGTTCACATATTTCTGCGGACATGCTTCCTCAGTTGGTTTGCCCAGTTGATTTCATACAAGGGACGCTATTGGCAGATGGTTGAGAAGCTACCCAACTTACTTTTCTCTCTCTCTCTCTTGCTCTGACATTCTCTGCTCCTGACGGAGGGGGTGTGAGCAGAGGGGCTGTTCGCACACCCAGACGATACGGACGCTCATCTAAAAATGCTGAAAGATTACCTTCACGTTGCTCCCTTCTGTGCAGCTGCTTCGTGAAGCGACATGCTGCACGGTGCTTCTCATACTTAAAAGCTCGAAGGGCACGTATTGATTTTTGATTGTTTGTTTTTATCTGTCTCTCTCTCTCTCTCTGACATTCTCTGCTCCTGACGGAGGGTGTGTGAGCTGCTGTCTTCATTGCAACTGCTTTGTGCGGCGGTGCTTCACATATTTAAAAGCCAAACAGCCCTATTGATTTGTTTGCTTTTCTCTCTCTCTCTGACATTCTCTGCTCCTGATGCGCACTCCTTTGAAGAGGAAGATATGTTTGCATTCTTTTAATTGTGAGACGGAACTGTCATCTCTGTCTTGTCATGGAGCACAGTTTAAACTTTTGAAAAAGAGACAAATGTTTGTTTGCAGTGTTTGAATAAAGTTCCTGTCTCTCTACAACCTCCTGTGTTTCTGTGCAAATCTGTGACCCAAGCATGACAATATAAAAATAACCATATAAACATGGTTTCTACTTCGCGGATTTTCACCTTTCGCGGGGGGTTCTGGGACGCAACCCCCACGATCGAGGAGGGATTACTGTATGGTGTTTCTAAAGTTTTTTTATGGAGTGGGTTTTAATGGGGGGCAAACTCAAGTCATTTTTTAAAAAAACTTTGTATGTATATTAAGGCTGAATCAGTTTAAAATACAGACTCCATGGCATTTTTAATACATTTCTTTGGAAGGGTGGTTGTGATGGGGCGTGCAAGTGGATCGCTTTTGAGGGAAAAATGCATCATTCTAAAATAGCTAAGTCAAATTTCTTGGGATCTTACAAGCATATTTACTGTTGATACAACTTAAAATATGCAATTCAAAGTGTTTCAAAAAATCCATTTAGAAATGGGGTTGTAATGATAACTGTGTTATCACGCCAAAACACTTCAAGTGAGATAATGAATTTGGCATATGGATTAGGATTGGCCTTACTTATAGTGAAGGCTACATTCCATGTCAGTGATCCAATAGAAAAGACAGTTGGGGAGGTAGGTCACACATCTTTCAAAAATGGTTATGTCTACTATCACAAAATTTTATATTTGCATTATTATTCATAAAGAATAAAATATAGGCTTCATGGAGATTCCAGAACTTCAACACAAAAACCACACATTACCCCAAAACAATTATTCAACAAGCTATCTATTCATGAAACCACAATAAATCAGGAAATGCTAAGAAGTATCATGTATGGTTTCATCCCAGCAAAAAAATGATTACAATTATGGATTCCTAATACACAAAATAAAAAAAATGAATCTCATAAGGGCAGAGAAATTGATAGTTACCAGAGAGGTAGTGTAGATGACAGGTCGAGCAGTTACATTTCAGCCAGCAATGCAAAATGGGTTATTATGTAAAAAATACATCAGTAGTTGCTTTGTTACCTGTTACTTACATAAACCTGGTTAACACAAGGGACTTCAGCTATACAAATTGTAACATATGGGGTTAGAAAACACTGCACCTTTATTTTGTAGACAAGGTTTATTTTAAAAGAAAACACACTTCCTAACAAACAGTAATCAGAGAGATGCAGAATCAGTTGCCTTAATATACCGCCATATGTATTATATTGGATACAGGTATTTCTAAGGCCTGTTCCTCAGTAACAGGATTACCATTTTCCTCAAAAACCAGTTGTATACAATAATATACATGTCTTCTCCCCCTGGTGGATGATCTATGCATCACAGGTGGCAAAGGCCACTTTTTTTTCAAGAATCCAAGATGGGTGCATGCAAGGTGGAAGTTAGCATCATTTTCAAGTGATAAGATGCCCTAATTTTGAAACAGTTACAGTAAGTGAAATGAAAAAAAATGTGATTATATTTTGAAATAAGTCTTTACTAGGGTGAAACAGCTCATAATAACTTAATTTTTCATTAAATATTTTATAGAAAAACCGTCGGGAAAAGGTGTGATTCAAATATGATACTATGGGTATATAAATGTATTTCATAGGTCAGTGGATCAGTTGTTGTTTTAGTGCATTTCTTGATTAAATTTGTATTATATGTACAGAAATTCAAACTGCACTAAATATATTATTCAATTTAAGCTTTAATATTTCTTTCAGTATATATTTTGAGTATAATTTTATATTTATGCCAGTTGTAAATAGTTAGTATATAATTTGTAAATGTAACAATGATTGTTTGTATGATTATGATTTGAATATTTAGATGGCAAAGAAGTACAGTGTAGAAGACATCCTAAATATGATAATTGATGGAAATTCAAGCGACATAGAACAGTTAGGGGAGGAAGATGACAATGGTACTGATGAGGAAAGGATTCCTAAGTGAATGGCTGCTACAGAGGGATCAGATAGTAGTGGTGAAGAAAATGAACCTGTAGATGAAACAGACACACCAGTAACGCCAAAACAGAGCACAACAAAGCAGTCAGCAAAGGGCAAAGTAAAAAAGAAAGAGTACAGATGGAGAAAAGTGCCATTTAAAAGTCCAAGTGTTGATTTTGATAGACATGTTGAGGACGTCTCTACAGAAAGCTCAGAATGGACACCATACATGTATTTCAAGCAGTTTGTTACTGATGAAATGATTCCGGATATTGCACAACAAAATAACTTGTACAGTGTACAGAAACTGGGAACATCAGTAAACACAACACCCAAAGAAATTGTACATGCACTTGGGGTTGGTACAGATGCCCAATGTAAGAGCCTTAGGAGATGGAGACAAGGTACCCCACAGTGTGTGATGTGATGTCTCGAGAACGATTCCTTAAATTGCTGACACTGATTCATTCTTAAGACAACCTCATTGTGTCTGACGACCAGAAGAAAGACAAACTGTGGAAAATCAGACCATGGTTAGAAAAACTGCGCCAACAGTTTCTTCTCATACCTCCTGAAGAATTTCATGCAGTGGATGAAGCAATAGTGCCTTTCAAAGGCAAGTCTAACCTGCGTGTTTATATGCTATCAAAACCTCACAAATGGGGGTTCAAGATGTGGGCACGTGCTGGACAAAGTTGGTTCCTGTATGATTTTACTGTCTGCCAAGGTGCAAAAAATCCAGATAAGGAGAAATCTGATGTTGGTGTTTCCAGAGATGTTATCCTGAAATTGACCTCAACCCTTCCAGCAGGACAAAATCACAAAGTTTTTGCTGACAACTATTTTACATCAGTACCTCTGGTGGATCACCTGAAAGAACAAGGACTCTACTATTTGGGAACAGTTTGAATGAACAGGGTAAAGAACTGCAGTATGATGGAAGAAAATGATTTGAAGAAAAAAGGAAGAGGGTCATGGGATTTCAGAGTAAATCAGAAAAACACTATCATTGTGAACCATTAAAGTCCTTGTCCAGCTCTGCTAACCAGTGAAAAATTTACATGGGTTCAATCACTCCGGGTTGCACATCTTCACTGAGAGCTGCAGGACACAGACTTGGGCTGCAGGATTCAGAATGCTGAGTACAAGAATTTTAGCCTGTCAGGATATTAAAGAACTCAGCTTTATCTTGTGACTAATCTGGTTTCTGACTGTGAAGGTGTCTCTTTTTCACAGAGGACTCTCCATTTCAGCCTTGTTTAAACTAACCCCACTTGCTATACTTATCTTTCCCCACCTGACAGAATCCCAGTGAGAAATGTGCTCTGATAATACCAGTTTCTGTTTTGCATCTTCACTCACAGTGACTCACAAGTCTAATTTTCACAGTGGGCTCTTTCCCATTTCAGCCACACTACAAATACACTTCCAGTCAAATGTTTTAGAACACCTCAGTTTACCTTCAAATTTAATCAGTTGAAATGTAATGAATGACCTAAAATGGTGATAAGGTAAGCAGTACACTACCAGAGATTTACATTTAAAGTTTAGGTTAGGAAAAACTGAAAAGAAAGGAAATATTACAAATGGGCCTTCTTCAGGGAACAACTAATGGTTTACAACTTACAGATGTTCTGCAGCAATTAAAGTAAATTAAGCCTTGCAAGTTGAAGCAAACAATTTGAACAGTCGTCCCAACTTCTGCTTATTACTTAAAAACCCTCTGTCTGTCTTAAAGGAGAGTTGGAACAGACTATGTTACTTTAAATTTAAACCACTGGAAGTTTATGGCTTACCATTTCACCATTTTAGGTCATTCATTGCATTTCAACTGATTAAATTTGAAGAAAAACTGTGGTGTTCTAAAATTTTTGACTGGGTAGTGTATCTTCTAAGAACTACACTGTTAAGTTTAGAAGACTAAAAATGTCATAAGCTGAGAAATGTATCTATAATGTAGGAAGCCCAGCTCCATCAGACCATACACTAAAGAAGTACCCTTCACTAATCACTGACACACCACCACCGAGTGAAACTTTTGCCACAATCTTTCCCTCACACCAGTTACCCATCGTTTTTTTCTGACCTCTGTGTATATCACTCTGTGGCCAGGCTTTTCCTTCTTCTTCTTTTCTTACATTCAAACCCCATAAAACCTTAAAATGTAAAACCATTTTAAATAAAGACATGACAGTAGTTGATTTGTTTTTGAAATAAAGCAAATAAAACTTGTAATTTAATGAAAACAGGGAGTGCTACTGAATCACATATCCAGCACCTTGGGTTCAGATCTCCAGCCTGGTTATTGTCCATGTGGAATTTGCATGTTTTCCCTATATCTGCATGGGTTTTTCTCCAAGTAATCTGGTCTTCCTCCCACAACCCCAAAGATGTACAAGTAAAGCTGATAGGCCTATGTGAGTGAAGATTTCAGCTTTAGGGTGTAGGGCACTCAACCTTGTTCTCGATTCTACCAAAATAATCTCTGCTTCCCTGTGACGTTAATATGGATTAAGCATGTCTGAGAATGTTATGTGATTTGTGTTACGGTATACAGTGGTCTCCGTAAATGATATCTTCTCAATTCACAGTTAGCTCAATTGATGCTTGTTGCAGTGTATTCATGTAGATCCATCCATCCATCCATTATCCAACCCGCTGAATCCTAACACAGGGTCACGGGGGTCTGCTGGAGCCAATCCCAGCCAACACAGGGCACAAGGCAGGAACAAACACCCGGGCAGGGCGTCAGCCCACCGCAGATTCATGTAGATACTCAGGTAAAATAAACTTCTTTTGATATTCTCACATCTATTCTGGTATAGGGCATGTTTTCAATGAGTAAAATCTAAACCTGGAAATGTCTTGAAATTCAATATTTTGATTTGTTAAAGGACTAAAAAATATGACTTTGTTCAAAGAGACCTACTGATAATCTATAATGAATGAATCATTATGTTTTTTACAAGCCATCTGAATTTCATTTGCAGATCAATGATCTACCAGCCAGTATGAGTAGAATTTGAAAAGGTCACAGTCAAGCATGGAAAACCAATCACTAATATACCACTAAAACGTATTACACAGAAAAAGACACTTAACAGTGTTTTATTATTGGACACGATTGGACAAGATGTTCAGAAGGTGTCCTTAAGAAGGTTATCCCCTTAATTATTCAAGAGAGAAACAAACTATTTTCAATTTGTTATCTTGGGGTCTAATCTTAATTAGACAGAATTTATTTAAACCACTATGAAGGAGTTAAAATAGAAACCAGGTTGCAAAAAAGTAATGTTTACTATTTTTTAGATTATAAACAATATTTTCATTATCTTTTCAATGAATGGTCTTATTATATAGATACTGAGATTAGGCAACATGTTTCATTAAATCTAAAGGTAATGCTTAAAATTGTCCATTTCACATTAAGCCGTAATGCAGCACAGGTTCCCTTAGAGACTGCTGTTCTGTTAATGCTTAAATGTTATTCTGCCAGCTATGATTCCGGCTAATGTTGCTCTCAGAATATGAACTTGTACGTTATCAAAGACAGGCTAAGACACTGGGATTTCAGTTTATGCTGCAGCTGTCACTAGTAAGTGACAGTCTGGCACAGGCCAATTGTAAACAGGTGTACCTTATCACTTGACAAATTTAGCACTGCATCCATTCCCTAAATGCAATTTTGTTGATATTGTTGACTATGCATTTTTAAAAGAGAAGTAGCAGCAACAGGCTGCCGCCATAAGTACTGCAGTATTTCCATCGAGTTAAACTGTAACATATTGTATCATTGATTGTAATTTGTTGTCAGGACTAATCTTGACCTCTGTAGGATACCATTTAGCAAGCTGGCATGCAAAGTCTAGTAATTAGAACCTGAAACCACAAATATCCCTCAACACAATTGAATAAAAATTGAATTTTCTGCTGTAAAGCATCATTACATGCTTGTTGAGATAAATCCAGTGCTTTGAATCCATTAACCTTTCAGTGTGTGGCACTATCATCCACTGGTGAAGATTAGCTACTGACACATTTATCAAAGGATGATAAATGAGCTGTCCTTCTAGACGCCTGATTATTTGACCTTTATTCAGTAAAAGGCAAGGGGGCTGACAGTGTTAAGTGGCGCCAGTCTAGAATAAAACTAAACCTAGGAAATACATGTTTGAAGGTGTCCATTATAATGCAATACCACTCAGACAATTTAGACTCAAATTAAGAAAGAAGTTATTAAGATTGCCTATGGTCTGGTAAAGTAATTGAAAATGTTGCTTTCACAGGAACCAGTATAACCAGACAGATCACATTCCATCTACATCAGAAAATGTGATAATGTATTAAACATTAAAAGTGATGAAAGTAAATTGATCATTTAGATGTTCTGATTCATGATCATTATAAGTTAGACTATGTAACCTACAACTCGTATTGCTTTTCTGGATCTCATTTCAAAAGCTAAAGAAGGCCAAAACTTTTTAAAAACAGAATGTTATATTTGATATGCTTTTCCTTTTATAATTACTATGTATATTTTTGTTGCTAATCATTGTAAAACTAAAACACTGCAGTGCCCTATTTATATTTTTTTCCTTATATTTTTTTTTAGCCCTAGACACCACACCCTTGTGGCATCTGCAATTTCTCCCTGTGTTACTGTAGGTTTATCTCCAGGTGTTCTGGTTTATTTTGACTTCCCAATAAGCATGGCTGCTAAATTAAGAATACAAAGCCATTGAGGATTGATTTATTCCTTGCTTCCAGGATAGGCTTTGGCCTATTAAGTGAGCACATCAGTGGATGGATGCATGAAGAAATTTCTTTTGTATAGAACATATAGCTCAGTCCATGCTTAGTCCATGTTAAATACTTCCCTTGCAAAATATGCTTGGCATTTTCTTTTTTGTGCATTGGTTTCAGACACAAAATGATAAAAACAACAAAAAAATCCTTTGAATTGATCACACAGATATACATAAAATATATATCTGTACACATATATAAGTATATATATAATATATAAAGATTAGCTAAATCGTGCAGCCTTTTCATGCAACACTCATTTTTTTTTCAAAACCTTACGTCATATAGTATACATCTATATATTATTCATATATATCATCAGGAAAATACAACAATGATACTCTCATGTCAATACAACCAATTTAATGTAAATACATTTAAAAAAATAAATTATATACATCTACTCCACACAGTAGTGGTTGAGTTGTCTGTTAGCAGTAGACATGTAACACAGGTGGTGCAATGGGAGTGCTGCTGTCTCACAATAAGGATATTGTGAGTTTGCATCCTGGTCCTCCCTGTGTGAAATATTGTAAAGTTTTTTTTTTTTTTTTTTCATTTAACAAAAAATTCCACCGTGCACAGATAGCAAGAAAATCAAGCTATTGTCTGGTGGTTGGGCCACAGGGGGGCACACTCCTAGTATATTTATCTATCTATCTATCTATCTATATATATATATATATTATAATATATATAGTATATATATATATAGCCCATTTTCATACACAGGGTGTAGCTCCCAAGTGCTATACATGATGTCAATGAAATGATATCAAGAAATGAACAAACACATTTAAATTAAATAATAATAAGAAGTAAATAAAAAATAAACACACATAAAATAAATACATAATTATTAGAAAGGTAGAGCAATGACTTCTTACATGAAGTATGGTTTTTAAAGTCTCTAAAGTTGAATCTGATGATAAGGTCAGATTGACAGGGAGCATAATCATATTAAAGAATCTTTTATTTGTGCTTTGCTTTTTGTGGCAACTTTTAGAATTGCTAAAAGTTGCACTCAGAGCACCAGTGTCTTTATCTACATTCATGCAGCTTTCTCAATTTATTGAAAGAGCAAGCACATTTTACCTCATCTAAACCTTACTTCACCTCATTTGCTGGTGGCTGGTAACAAACTACTTAAATACACAAACTGAAAAAGAATACACTAATTGACTCAGTAACAACATGTAGAGTAACATGAACTGGTGTCCCATCAGTGCTTTTTGCAACCCTGTTACAGAAAAAGTTGATGTGGAAAATGAAAAATAGCTAATGAAACTAAGATTTCTTTTATTGAGGTGTAGAAAATTCCACTCTTCCTTGAAATACAAATAAATACAGTCACATTTCCATGACTCAGATGTATGTGAACAACTCAGGCAGGTGGTATTAAAATACATTCCAGTTCAAGTTCTTGCAAAAAGGGTTACCAGTACATTGTAATTCTTATTCCTATTACATCTCTCAGTAACAGCAATTAAAAGGAAAATAACAGATTTGCAAATCACCAAAAAGTAGGGAAAGATTTTTGGTGTGACATTGCCACTAATACAGTTTCCATTTACTTTGGAGTGGAGGAGAATTTCTAAGAAGACTGACATCATTTCTGGTCTGGGCATTGCTAAATCTGCATCTTTCACTTCATACTTAATCAGCCTCCATACAGGAAAATGACATTCATTTGGAACCTAGCTTCTGGTAAGGACAGACCTCAACTCCTCCAGAAGTTATTCAAATACTTTTTTGGCTTTCTTTATACTCATCCAACCTGAACATTAAATGGGGTGTCCACTGTTGCCCCAACCCTTTTTCTGATGTGTTCACTAGATATAGAAATAGTAATATGCAAAAATCATACAACAGTGTAAAACTATGCCATATGCAATATACAATCTCTGTAATGTTTAGAGTCAGGGTGTATCAATGTTTTTTGATTAGTAATTTTTTTTCAACCTGGTTGTCTGACTACTGATGGCTTTATAGAAAACAATGTGTGCACTGGTATAAGCTTTATAAGGAAGCATTTGGTATAGATCTCTGTAAGTGTTGGTAAGTCAAATACAAATGACTTTTTGAGAAGATCTCGTTCTGTCCTGTATTACCTCACCAGGCAGTGATACTACCAGTCAAATCATTTCATAAAGGTGCAACCTTAAAAATAATTAATATAACCTTGCACTTTCTAAGGCATTTTAGAAAAGAAGTGCTTTTGTGCCCTTTTGAATATGATCAGTGTTGCTGGTCATTGTTATTTCATTAGATTTTAGTAACCTAAAGAATAAGGAGCATAATACTTAACCGTTACACTGATGCTACATAAATGATCTTCTGCTGATCCCAGTGGCACTATTTAAGAAGCAGGAAAAGCTGAGGAAATGGTGAAAATGAAGTGGCCAACATTTAACAACATTTTGTTAACACAGAATCATAACTCTTTCACCAAATACCACCCAGAGAAAGCGTAAGAAGTGCTACATTGGACACTGTAATATATCTGAATAACCTTCTAAAACATGACATTTCTGAAAACACATTTTCACTTTATTTGTTATTGGGTGTAGATTGATGGTCAAAAATGTTAAATGTATCCATTTAAAATTAAATCTACAACACAGTAAAGTGTACAGAAAGTGAAGGGCTCCGAATACTTTCTAAATTCACTGAATCCTCTACTGTTAAAATAACATTTGATGCCATGCACATAATTTCAAAAACAGAAGCCAAATATTTGGTGTTTTCAAGTGACACAAGGGTTCGAATGAGGTAAATTGCCATTCAAAGAGTATGCACTGCTACATGTCTTCTGTTGCAGATTTACACGTTTAAATAATTACGTCTTGGTCTGTTTTGAGACTTTTTGGATATCATTTACAATACAACTAATTTTTTATATAGTGCACTTCACTCAGGGCAGACACAGAGTGCTGGTGAACAATTCTCAGTTAAAATAGATTATACTAATTACTAAATACAGAAGCTGGTATACATAAAGAACAAGGTAGAAACTGATTAAACATAAACGGAAACCAACAATATCTGTCTATTAGTTAATTTCTTTTATACTTAAGTGCATATGACATTTTGAGTGACACAACATCGTCAGGGGTACATTTCGCACAATTCATGAATTTACCATACAAAGTTTACATGGATTTCACTGATTAACTGTTTTACACATTCACTCTGTCAGTGATGCTCCTCCACACCATTTCCCTTTTCCTAGTCAGCTTCTGCTTCTATAGTGAAACTTTTGTGAAGGAATGTTCCTAGAATCTTCATGTGCTGTCACCAGCACATCTTGCTCTGCTGGCTTGAAGGTTATTTGCCCTCTGTTTCTCAGAATTGTAGTCTAAGGTGGATCAGCTATTCAGTGTTCAACTCATTAGGGCTTTCAGGATTTCTTGTGAGCTCATGTAAATCCAGATCAACCTATTCATCATTTGAAATCTGATGTTGTGGCACCACTGTTTCAAAACAGTGTAATAGCAAGATAATATTCTTTTTGAGAGCCAGAATTTTTTAACCTCTCTTTCTGGAACAGACTCCTGAAGAAGTTCTTTGGCTGTGAGATTTTATTGTAATGAATTTCACAATCAGTGCATAATTCTTAGTTTTAAATAATCTTATTGTTCATAAACATTTACTGGCTTTTCTTTGCCATAGCTTTAAATGCTTACAATTCTTTGGCCATTTTATTGGTAATGTACCTTTTTTTCTGTAGAGTTTGTTTAGTTAATTGTATCCAAATGCTGATAATTAGCAGTGAGCAGTGCACACACAGGTGCAAACAACACTGAATGCTAAATGGGAGTAATTACTTCACTGCCATTTTCACTTCCCAGTGTCATTAAGAAACGTTTCCTACAAATAAGCAGCCAACTGGATATGGCACTTAAGTAATTGCTCCCCTTTACCACTCTGAGTTGTCAGTATCTGAATACAATTAAGGGAGCAAATTCTAGAGAAAAGGTGAATTGAAAATAAAATAGCTAAGGAAACTTAAACATTTTAAAGTATTGGCAAAATACAATAATTTCAGAATTTCGTACAATAAGAGAATAAAAAGTGCAGGTCACAACAATGAGGCCAATTAAAAGTAAGAATGTTTCCACTCACTGTAAAATTGGTTAGAATAAAAACCCAAGAGAGACACTGTTTTAATTACAACTAAAAAATCTAATTTTTTTGTTCAAAAAAAGATTAGAATTTAACAAGAAATTATTAATTTTATAAATGTGCAGGACCTCAGCATACCCTTTTAGATGTCTCAATAAACAAGAGGAAGTATCTGATGTACTTTATACTCTGTTCACATAGCTCTTTGAAATAGGTAGAAGAAGGGTGTTAAGCTTGACTTTTGTTTTAATTTTAAATGTCTGGAATGTAATGCTGATTGTATTTTAAGCTTTTTTTATTGTGATTTATAGGTTCAGTAAAATAAAAATACCCGTTTTTATTGTGGTGTTTATACGGTTTCTTTAAAAAAGGCAGGTGTCTGCATTCTGGCTGCCCAAAGTGAAAGTGTAAAACAAACTCTTATAAACCTGACAAAGGGTACATGTTTTATTTCCATTTTCCACAAAAATGTGTGTACTGTATAGGTTCTTTTAGGAATTATTTAACACCATATGATGTTTTACTAACAAGACCTTAGGGACCCAGTGGCACAGGTCTGAAAGAAATGTATTTATTTTATTTCCACCTAGAAAACAGAGACTAGAGTTTAACTGTTTCATATATAGAAAGGACAGGATGTTCTAATGCTTGGAAAAGAAACTGTGGTGTGTAGTGCACAAGATTACTCTGGTCTCTATTACAAAAAGAACACCTAGTATTTAAAAAGGAGAATATAGAAAAAAAGAATTTGAATGCTTAAGAGACAAATCAGAAGTACCAACCTATTGACAGAACAGAAGCACACTCCTATTGAGAAACTGTGGAGCACAATAGCCTGTGTTAAA
The DNA here is from genome assembly GCF_900747795.2 of Erpetoichthys calabaricus. Taxonomy (NCBI): domain Eukaryota; kingdom Metazoa; phylum Chordata; class Cladistia; order Polypteriformes; family Polypteridae; genus Erpetoichthys; species Erpetoichthys calabaricus. The sequence continues at coordinate 222,664,148 of NC_041394.2, read as the reverse complement.
GCCTAAAAGCTCAAGATAAAAGTTAACTTTTATGCATGGATAAGATTATGCACACCAAACTTACACATTGTAGATAACATTGTATAGTGTATTCTGAAAGGAATTCATTCAAAAATGCTTTGGTTTATTCAAATGAAGGTTTGCATGGAGCCAGAATCTATCATGTCTGTTGTAGCAAATGCACTGTGCAACTGTTTTGAACCTTCAGTAATAGATGGAGGGAAGCTTTACAACAGCTCACTTCAATTCCTTGAATACGTTCTACTTTAATAGTGCTGCCAGACCTGGCAAATACCATAAGGTACCAAAGTGCCACACTATTATTGAGTAATATTATTTTAATAACCAAATAAAAAAGGATAAAATAAGTATTTAAAATCAATGTTTTTTTTTTATCAAAGTACTGTCAACACCCATAACATAGGTGCAAAGGAAACAGTTAAAATAGTCAAAGGCCACTCAAGATAATCGTTTGATGATTACCAGACAAGGGATAATTGTTGCATTCCTATGCATGATATTGGTTTTAAATAGAACTTAGAGCAAGTAATCACTTTCAATTAGACTAAATACCACATTAAATCTTGCATTTGCTTTTCCTCATTTGCATAGCACCTTTAGATTGAACATAGCTCATTAAGTGTCTGATGGCTGCCAATGCCAGTGCTTTCCTGTAGGTAATTAATAAGGAATTGTTCAGTGAAGTATGACCTCTGATTTTGTCACTTGGGCGAGGAGCGTCCTCTAGAGAGGGGCATGACAAACCTGTGGACTAGTCTTTTGAGACAGCTGCAATCTGGTGTGCAAAGGTGACATCCCATCAGTCCATGCGATGATCTGAAAATGATCAGAGATTGCTGAGATTGTTAAATAAGTTATTTGCATTTTCATTAGTATGCTCCCGTTGTAAATGTTATTAGCAGATTGCTGTTCTTGCACAGGTGCTGCATCAATAGATGGATAACACAAGAAAATAATTGCTGCAGGTGCTGTAAAATAGAAATAAAGAAGGACGATTTTATTTACAACTTAATCAATAGTAGAATAAAAGGCTTTGATTTTAATACTGAAACTAAATAATGGTAATAAATATTTAGGTTGATCAAGGAAATGTATTTACTGCAGTGTTAAAAGCTAAAGATTAATTTTTTGCATTTATATATAAAAAGTGTGTTTTGTGAGAGCATGTTACAGTGCAGTGGCAGCACTTCTGCAGATTACAATTATGTATATGCAGACTGAGAGCCAACTCTGGGGATTCAGCCCATTGTTGGGAAACAAAGAGGGGTGAATTTTTTTTTAAGAAAAAGCCAACTTTTTTTGAAACATTTAAATAGCATACTTTTACAAAGACATTTTATTAATTTTCTATTTTAAAACATACTGTTGGCGGCACGGTGGCGCAGTGGTAGCACTGCTGCCTCACAGTAAGGAGACCTGGGTTCGCTTTCCGGGTCCTCCCTGCGTGGAGTTTGCATGTTCTCCCCATGTCTGCGTGGGTTTCCTGCGGGTGCTCCGGTTTTCTCCCACAGTCCAAAGACATGCAGGTTAGGTGCATTGGCGATCCTAAATTGTACCTTATGTGTGGGTATGTGTGTGTCCTGCGGTGGGCTGGCGCCCTGAGTTGGCTGGGATTGGCTCCAACAGACCCCCGTGACCCTGTGTTAGGATATAGCAGGTTGGATGATGGATGGATGTTTAAGGAATTTTGGTGTGTAGGATGTTGCTTGGCTGTGAACGTTTTTTGCTGATAAGATATCAGAACTGGCTTAAACAAAATGAAGAAGAAGAATTGCAACCACAAAGCAAGCATGCAGTTTATGCTTTCTCAAGCTGCTTCTAAGTTATGCAGGCATGCAGCAGTGTTTCTAGGTGACACAAGCATGCCACACTATAGCCAAATAAGCTGATCAGAGACATAGGGTAAAGTCAAACCCACTGATAAAACCCCAAGCAACTATGGCATCTGGCCACCAGGTGTTCCTGATCTTCACCTGCTTACAAAACTACAGAATGATCCAGGTTGCATTGAGTGAATTACAACACTCTGTTTGCATTCATTTATAACACTTAGTTGTTTTGATAATGCTTAAAAATTAAAACTTAAACCTCTAATCTTTTGCCAAGTTCCTTTCTCATCTAGGTTAATCAGCAGTGAGCGAGGATTCCCCCAACAGTAGGCTACAATGACAGTCATCCTTGGAGATGTCTGAAGGAGCTTCTGACGGAAGTTAGTGGACCATAGTACTTGGTACAATTGCTGCAACTGTTAACTGTAAATCCACAAAGGCTGGTAAGAACAGGAAAACGGAAATATCAAAAGAGGTTAGACATTATAATGCAAGTCCACAATGAAAATAATTTGTGCAGGTAAGATAAAGTATATGTTTGTCTCCAAAAGCCATTCCACAATAAAACAGTTGGCACCAAAGCTCAATGGTCTCTAAAGGTTAAATCCAGTCTTTGTGACAGTAGGTCAAATGTAGTAATTTTGTGCATCTCATACAAAACTTAAATTAGAAATGCTACAAAAGTCTTCCTTGAGCAGTGTGCCCAGTACTGCTATTTCATTTATAAAGAACTTTCTCCTTTTTCATATTTGCTACAAGTTTACAATTTATCATTCTGTTTACTGGGATAAGTGGATTCTTTTTATGAATACTTTTCAACATTGTCAATATTTTGTTTAGGCTTCTGAAATTTTTTTTTCTCTAAGATTGACCAAAGTTCTTTTAGCTTTTCAAAGTCTGACTTTTTATATACCAATTTAGGGATGACTTCCTCAAATTGCTATATGTGCTTACAGACATACAATGTTAAACATTCAGATACCTGTTTGAAGAAGGTAAGAAAACATTCATTCTTTTTCCTGAAAAAACATGAAAAAAAAAACATACCAGACCGCATGTAAAGAAAAGGTGGTGGCAGTTATTTAGTAGCCAGTAACTGAGCCTCTTACTGGGCCTACTATCTATACACAGAAACAGTTGTCCGAGATTGCAGCTATTCTGTGTGAAGTGACAAAGTAAGTCCTTTTCAATTCCCAACCTGTGGAGGCATATCCTATTTCTGAAAAGAATATTCCAAAAGAATAAAAATGTATGTAAAAATTACTAAGCATACTGTACATGGAAAAATACAACTGTAGTGTATCATAATTTACATAAGCATCTCTAGCAGGTAGTAAAAGAGACAACATTAAAACGGTGCATCTATAAGCCTTTTTGAAAAAAGTCAGAGGGAATCAAAATGACTGATTTTGGTTTTATTTTGTCTTATAGTATTAGGTGTTGTACTGTCTCGAAGATGATCAGAATATAGATGTATTCAACCAAAAAATCTGTCCAGTCTTTCATGTAAACTCAGAAAGGTAAACAAGAAATTTTAGCTTAAGAATCAAAGCAAAAGGACTGTAACCAGAGTAGTATTTAAGTAAAACACACACTAATGAAGACGATTTTTTTTGCTATTATCTGCAAACTTTGATTCTTATAAAGTGTACTTCACTGATCTTGTAAACTGTTGCATAGGTGATGTCACATGCTGCACATACCCACTCATCACTGGGTAGAAAATCCATAGCAACTGTAAAGAAAATTGGTGATGCCTGAAATAGACAATAAACATATAGCAGTAACACATTAACTTTTTTTAAAACTCTTAAATATAATTCAGACAAATGCATAAATAATAGAAATACATTTTTCATGAATTAGAACCTGTAACAGCAGCAACTTAGAGCTCAACTCTGACATGACTGGCACCTTGTGGTAGGATGGCTTGCATACCCCAGTGACCTGGAGAGCTATGCCAGAAGGAGTCACTTGGTTCTCCAGACCTGGGATTTGTTGCAAGGATAGCAACCCTGCCCTGTAAAAAAAGTAATGTTTTAGAAACTTACACAAGACTTTCTAAAAATGTATGCTATTCATGAAGCCTAAGGTGGAAGACTGCCAGTATGTGTGGCATTGGGGAAACAATATGGAACCTAGGGTCGTGAGAACAAGCCTCATGGATGCAAAGACCAGGCTTAATATCAGGACATGGAATATACAAATCATATTTGACACACCAAGAACATCTCAGGTCATAAATTAAATGAGAAACTATGGGTTCCACATACTTGGCATTAGTAAATATAGATGAATACATTTTGGAACATACACAACACCAGAGAGACCATCCTCTTTTCCAGCAAGAAAGACAATCTCCACTCAGCAGGAGTAACATTTATCATTAAGAAAGGTGTCAAAGAAACACTCACTGACTAGATACCAGTTAACGAGAGACCATTAAGACTGCAGTTCAAAAGAAAGCACTGCAAACTAACAGTAATCTAGTGCTACTCACCAACTAACGATGCAGAGCTTCGTCTTTATTGGAGAACTTAATGCCTCTGGTTGGAACAGGACGATAGAAATGGAATGATGAATGGAAATGGTGAGCTCCTTGCTGACAATAATCTGGTGGTAGGGGGACATTTTTTCCACATAGGAACATCCATAAACTGACATGTGTCTCATCAAATAGCTATGACAATAATTAATTGATCATGCCATTATCAAGTGACGAAATGACTGCCAGGCCACCACCTCAGCTTTTTCATTTCTGACAACATTTAAAATTTCTGTTATTTCCTTGTTTAGCTTGAGGAAATTAAGACTTTTCATTCTGAAAAAATGAAACTTTAGATAAGTAAAACTGCATGTCATCTGCATAAATGTGGTAGTTTACCTTGTGTTTTGATATAATCTGAGTTAACAGGTATTTGTAGATTTAAATTAACAGTGGGCCCAGAATAGATCCTGACAGAATAGATAGATAGATAGATAGATAGATAGATAGATAGATAGATAGATAGATAGATAGATAGATAGATAGATAGATAGATAGATAGATACTTTATTATCTACCATATACATGTATGATATCATTTACCCCCTGAACTACTATCACTACATATAAAAATTTTCTATCTGTTATATATGATCAAAACTATTTTAAGACATTACCAGAGAGACCCACCCAGTGGTTAAGGCGATCAAAGAAAATACTGTAGTCCATGATGTCAAATGCTGTGCTCATGTCAAAATATACAAGAACATATCATTTGCTTCTGTCAGCATTAAAGTGCACCGTTTTTCTCCACTCAACAAGAGGTTTGAAAGAATTGTAAAAGATAATTGTGATAATTTTTTGAAAATGTTTTTTATTTTATTTGTTGAACTTTTGAAGCAATTTTCTCATCTGTACCTGTATATGTGCTCTGCATTTTAATTTCTTGAGCTTTTTTGAGCATTTTCCGTTGTTTTTAAGATGGTCTTTCCTGTCTTTTCAGCATTATGGCTTTATTGTCATGTACAAGGCAGCTTATACCTAGATATATGCCCACCTTGACTGTACAGCATCAAGAGGTGAAACAAAATTTTGTGAGCTCTATTTAGAGCTGCCTTTAAACTCGTCCCACACTTGCTTTATAGTGTGTTAGATTTTGTTTTTCCATGATATGCTGGGTCCTTTTTATTTCTCCCAATTTATACTAAATCCTCAGGGATCTAATAGCATATTTGGTGCTTCTAAAAATATTTTATTTTATGTGAGCTGGTTGTGACAATAAGCAGATGGTTGGCAGGCACTAGACAATGCTGGTTTAATTACTGATATATGACAAAGAGGTCTGCTGCACAGGTTTGTAAATTATAGGGTTAACCGTGACTTAGATAAGCAGGGGGAGTATACAGGCAATCACTTATTCAGCTTTGGTGTGTAACTTGCCTTAGTTTTACCATCAAAAACATTTTTGAAAAATGAAATAGATCTATACAGTTTTTAATGGCACAAAACTATAAAAAAGAAAACAAAACAAAAAAATAAAAATTGGATAATGATTAACATAAATGGAACCTAACAATACCTGTCTATTAACATTACTGGTGAACTATGGCCAGTTAAGGACAGAAGAGACGAAAACAAAAACTTGACAGCATCCCTGGAGAAAATAAACCTCTGGCAGGTTTATCATTGGTTATAACAGACAAAGTCAGACACAGTCAAAATCCTGGGTACCTTGGTAAACAGGCTGCCTGGGCATTCTATACTAGTCTATTACAGGAAAGAGCCACAAACATTTATAAAGGTATAGCTTAGACTCGCTAATCAGCATAACCAGCGTATCTTTGGGATGTGGAAGGAAACCAGGGCATCCTGAAACAACACATGAAGACAAAGGAGAATTTGCATAGCCCCCACCAATTGTGTTTAGGATGGAATTTGAATCCAGGACTCTAGAACTGTGAAGTAGCAGCATTAATAACTCTTTTAACTATAGTGGAGCTGATTAAGAACTTGACTCACATTGTGATGGACCAGAGTTTAGTGTTGGCTTTGCTTTGTGTAATTCATTAATACTGGGAAACAAACTCTGAAATCACTAGAAATGTCTAATCAGAAATAAATAAAGGCTGAGAATCCCGAAACTGAAATTCTTGGGACCAGAAGTATTTTGGATATTTTTCAGAGTTTGGAATATTTGCATGTACATAAAGAAATATCATGGAAACATGCTTGATAAAGCATGGCAATGCAGCTGTACCAGCTATTGTAAATGATAGACTCACAGATATGATAATTAGTAGCACCAAGCCGTTATTATTATAGAATTTTTTTTTTTTGTGGGTAAAAGAAAGCAAGACATGTGAGCCTGAGATACTGTTAAAAAAAAGAAGTTTATTAGAGTAGATGGTTGACAACAAGGGAGTTGGGGATGGTCAGGTACAGAACTGGTTCCATTGAAATAACAAACTTAACTATGTACAGTCCTCTACACTGTTCTGGCCATTCTTCACCAAGCAGTGCTGGCTAGTGTTACTCTCGTTAGAAATACCATTATACCTGGTGAACAAAAACCAAGACTCTTTCTCCATCCATTCTTATTCACAACATTCACCTGGCCACACTGTCACGTTCGTCGCTTTTCCTTCACCACACCCTTTCTTCTCTCTCATCCCTTTCAAGTCTGGTATCTCTACACTCATTAGTTTGAGCATTCTGCTTACATCCCACCCATCACTACTGCTTGCTGTTTTCATTTCTTTAGCCAACTCACACCATTACATTCTTGATCCTGTCTCAGCAGAGTGCCAATGAATGCATGGTAATCATAGTAGAGTGGCTACATTATAATGCGTGTTGATGTAACAAATATTTTAAATCTCAAAAGTGATGAATATGATATATAGACTGTATTTTAGTTCCCTCCTGCTACGTATTTGCACTGAAGATCTTTTTTGTTTTTCATTATTTTATATCAGTACATGTTGTCTGACGGGTCAGGAATATCTCAGCCAAGCTTCACTCTATCATGCCTGTTGTGCTGGAAGCCATTAACTAACCAACTAAGGAGCTACATTCAGTTTTTGTATGGTGTGGGTGTACATACTGTCACGCATGAGCGCATGGGGAGCAGCTTAAGGACCTGACGCATACTGTCGCAACAAGTCGTGCCAGGGGACAACGGCAGCGTACTAACCTCTCTCTTCTTATTTTCTCAGAAAGAACGAAGCACCGGCACCATAATCTCACCCGGACGACTAAAAGAACCGCAGCACTTCCGGGTCCCTTTCTGCCCTCTGGTCCCTGTTTGATGACGTCAGCCACCCATCCATTACCACGCGTTTCCCAGCATCCCACTATTTAATTTCCAGTCTGACCCTATAAATTGTCCGTCTACCCACCCTTATGTGTCTGATGATTTTTGAGTTGAGAATTACTGACCTTTTGTTACAGTTTACGGGGCTAAAAACCCTAAACCTTTATGCATGTCCTTTGTTTTCTTACAGTGGTGTAGTCAGCAGGATAAAAGCCCGAAGAAATGTCAGAAGGGCAGGACCTAAATAAAGTCCTAATAACATTGGCAAATAAGCTCCAGGCTGTCAAGATGGACCAGGCTGTCACGAAGACGGAGCTTGCCAAGACCAAGAAATGGCTGGCGGCGGTGGAAGCAGTAAAGCCGGAGCCCACACGGCCTCCACCACCTCCTATCATCCCTCTCTCAGAGGAGGACGACATCGAGTTGTACATGTCCATTTTTGAGAGGATGGCGACTCAGAACCAGTGGACGGACGGAGTGGGCATCCTTCCTGGCACCATATCTGAAGGGCCCTGTGCAGCGGGCCTATCATGATCTCCCCGAGGAGGAAGCCGCCCAGTATGACCTCCTGAAGGCTGAAATATTCAAATGCTACGGTGTAACCTCCGGCCAGCAGGCGAGGGTATAGTGGCATTGGAAATTTGACCCTGACCGCCCGGCTAGAGCCCAGGCATTCAAGTTCTGGAGCAAGCTGGGGTGCTGGCTAAGGCCAGATATCAACCAGGCTCGCCAGGTGGTCGAACAGGTAGCCTGCGAGGGGTTAGTCTATGCCATGCCGGACTACCTCGCCCAGCAGGTCCGGAGACATCCGTTCAAGGATATGAATGGTCTTCTGGAGGTCCAAGAGCACTAACTGGTGGTGACCCAAATTGGGGGGTCTGAGAAGCCAGCTCGCGGGGTCCAACAGGAACATGTCGCCACCCCTGAGCCCACCCATCGCGTTGCGGAGGCTCTGGCTAATATGGGGAGACCAGGTCTTACAGGTCTGCACAGTGTTTCATAACCTTGGAGGGGAGTCCAAAACAACTGCTTGTCGCTGTGTTGCCCGAGCCCCCCTTTCCGGTTATACTGGGACAAGACTGGTTGGTTGGAAAGTAAATGCGGTAGCACTGCTACCACTCCTACACCTAAGTTGGGTCTGATTGTGGAAGGTCAAGGGGCCCTCCCAGCTGCTCCCATGCCGTGCTCCTTAGCAACTAATGATGACGTGGATGGTCAGGGGGAGCTCTCTTCAGTGACAGACCTCAACCTGGAAGTGGGGTTCCGGGTAGGATGGGCGCTACCCCGGACCAGACACATGATCCGCTCGCCGGCATTTTGGTTTACACCGGCATCATTTAAAAGAGAACAGTGGAGTGATAATTCCCTGAAGTTTGCCCAGAATGCCATCGTGTCCATAAACGACATATCGTCAGTAGATTCCACACCACTGGGACCCTACTTTGTTTTGGAAAATGAGCTGTTATATCGAGTTGTGGAACACAAAGGTGAGGTGCAAAGGTATGCGAAATAGCTCATGCCCACCTCGGGGCCGAAAAAACGTTGGAGAGAGTAAAACTCCGGTTTTATTGCCCTGGGATCAATGAGGAGGTCTGATGTTTCTGTCAGTCTTGCCCAGTCTGTCAGCCACGTCAGATACCCAGGAGGGACCGCGCTCCTCTAGTCCCGATTCCCCTTATAGATGTGCCCTTTGAGAGGATCGGTGTCGATCTGGTAAGACCCCTAGAACCTTTGGTGCGAGGCCACAAATACATATTGGTTATGGTCAATTATGCAACTTGATATCTAGAAGCGGTTCCCCTTCGAGCCGCTAATACAAAGAATATTGCACTGGAATTAGTAAGGCTTTTTTCCTGAGTGGGCATACCTAATGAAGTCATTACAGATCAAGGTACGCCCTTTACATTGGATACGTTCAGGGAGGTTGCCAAGTTACTCCGTATTAGGCATCTCAAAACGTCGGTCTATCATCCCCAGACGGTTGGACTGGTGGAAAGGTTTACCAGACCCTCAAACAGATGCTCCGCAAGGTAGTCAGCGTGGATGGTAAGAACTGGGATCAACTTTTACCCCTAGTGCTTTTCGCTTACCGGGAGGTGCCACAAGCCTCCACTGGGTTTTCCCCTTTTCAGCTTCTGTATGGATGCCAACTCCGGTACATTTTGGACGTGCTAAAAGAAGGTTGGGAAGGGGAGGCACTTCCCTCCACTAATATCCTAGAGTATATCACGCAGTTACGCGATAGATTAGAAAAAATTCAGCCCCTGCCTAAAGAACACATATCCATGGCTGAAGCAGCGTAGGCCCGGAATTACAACAGAAACTCCTCCCTGCACGAATTTCAGCCAGGAGATCGTGTAATGGTACTTGTGCCTACTTCTTACTCAAAATTGCTGGCCCATTGGCAAGGCCCATGCGAGGTTAAAGAGAGAAAAGGGCTCATTGACTATTTGGTGAGTCAGTCAAACTGTCGACAGAGCAAGAGGGTATATCACATTAACTTACTGGGCCAGCCCCACCCTCTCCCTTTTCTCAGAAAAAGCTAAACTTAACGTCGGCCACAATTTGACTCCCCATTAGCGACGGGAGCTCGAAAGTGTGATCCTGTCTGTCCCGGAGGTGGTCAGTGAAGCACCAGGTCGGACCTCGCTGATTCAGCACGACATCGTGACGGACCGGGGGTGGTCATCAGGGAACGGCCCTATCGTCTCCCAGAGGCGAAACGTGCTGAGGTGAAGCTAGAGGTTCAACAGATGTTGGACATGGCCATCATCGAGGAAAGCCATAGCCCCTGGTCCAGTCCTATCGTCCTCGTATCTAAACCAGATGGGTCGTGGAGATTCTGTAATGACTTTAGATGTCTTAATCAGGTCTCCAAATTTGATGCCTATCCTATGCCCCGAGTGGACAAGCTCCTCGAGAGGCTGGGGACGGCCCGTTACTTGACTATTCTTGACATGACGAAGGGATACTGGCAAATTCCCTTAACGGCATCCCCAAGAGAAAAAACGGCATTTAGCACCCCTAGTGGACACTGGCGGTACAATGTCCTTCCATTCGAGCTGCATGGGGCACCAGCAACTTTCCAGCTTCTGGTAGACAGAATGCTAAGGCCCCACCAGTCCTATTGTGCTGCCTACCTCGATGACGTAGTCATCTTTTCCAGCACCTGGGAGGAACATGTACTGCAGGTTTACACTGTACTCCTGATGCTAGCGAAAGCCTTGCTGTGTATCAATCCCCGGAAGTGTTACTTCAGGATGAACGAGCCAAATATTTGGGCTACCTGATAGGAGGAGGATTGGTGAAACCACAGCGTTCCAAGATAAAGACATCCTGGAATGGCCCCGTCAGATGGTCAAGAAACAAGTGTTACTACCGCCGGTTTGTACCTCGGTTTTCTGAGAGGGCCACCCCCTTGACAGACTTGACAAAGAAAAGAGCCCCTTTGTATGTGGTATGGATCGATTTGACGGAACGGCATTCAGTGACTTAAAAATGGCCCTCACAACAGCACCTGTTTTGAGAACTCCTAATTTTTCTCTTCCTTTTCTCCTCCAGACTGATGCTTCGGACACATGTCTAGGTTCTGTGCTGAGCCAAAACAACGACGGTGTCAAGCACCCTGTAATTTACCTGAGCCGAAAACTGTTGGACCGGGAGACAAGGTATGCAGCGGTGGAACGGGAAGCCTTGGCCATCAAGTGAGCAGTAACTCACCTGCAGTACTACCTGCTGGGCCGGGAGTTCACCCTGGTGACAGACCATGCTGCCCTCCAATGGATGGCCCTTCACAGGGACTCGAACCCTCGGGTCACTAGCTGATTTTTGGACTTGCAGCCGTACAAGTTCACCGTCACTTATCACCGAGGTACCCTCCAAGCCAACGCTGACGCTCTCCACTGGTTCATGACCTCTCGGTTCGGGTTGCCTGAACCGTTGGGTCTGGGCTGAAGTGGGGGGGGGTCATGTCACGCATGAGCGCATGGCGCAGCTTAAGGACCCAATGCATACCACCGTGACAAGTTGTGCCAGGGGACAACAGCGGTGTACTAACCTCTCTCTTCTTATTTTCTCAGAAAGAACGAAGCACCGCCCGGACAACTAAAAGAACCGCAGCACTTCCGGGTTCCTTTCTGCCCTCTGGTCCCCGTTTGATGACGTCAGCCACCCATCCATCACCACACTTTTCCCAGCATCCCACTGTTTAATTTCCGGTCCGACCCTATAAGTTGTCCATCTACCCACCCTTATGTGTCTGATGATTTTTGGGTTGAAAATTACTGATCTTTTATTACAGTATACGGGGCTAAAAACCCCAAACCTTTATGTGTGTCCTTTGTTTTCTTACAATACATAAAACATAACATGTTTTTGCCAACATAAACAATACAATTTGCAGCAGGTTTTAGTTATTTGCATATTTTCACGCTTAATTCCGAGAAAAGTTTTATAAAAGAGAACCCTAGTGTGGAATTTTTGTGTGATGTCATGTCGACGCTCAAAAAGTTTTGGATTTTGGAGTGTTTTGGATTTTGATAGTTCAGATTAGGGATACTCAACCTGTAGTGGCATTTTCTTGCTTGGATTGCTATAGAATAATACAGTTTTTTTTTTAATGAAATTTAAAAATATTTTTTTTATTCCTTTCATAAGCAATATTTTCATGATGATCATTAGATGAGGATTTTCTGTCGGAGGAAATGCCACAAGATATTGGAGATCATTCTGTCAGAAACAGGTTATCCCCAACAGTAATAAAGAATAAAGTATATTTTTACATAATGGCAAAATTCCAATAAATTATTAACTCCTTTCAAAATCTCTAACGGTAAAAGAAAACAGAGCAGGTGGAGTTTCCATAGTTGATCTATGAATTTGTAATGCCAATTGATTTAAAATTCTTTTATTTATGAGACAGTGTTCTGGCCTCATTTGTATGGCAAATCCATTGTTAGCCTTGAAAGAAATTCTGAAACTAATGTGTAATAATTGGATTATTTACATTAACTGTTCAGACTTCTAGGCTTAATGCTTTTGAAAAACTGATATTTTTATGTAAACACTTGTAATTTCTTTTCATTTGATCCTTTGAAGACTTTTGTAGTAAGTTATCAAGCTCACCCTTTTAAAAACTTCACACTGCACGGACTTGCTTAAAAGTCCTAATGGAATATCAAAAACGAGTTTAGTGGTACAGGAGCACAGTTTAGTATTTAAAACAGCACATGACCTTTAAGCAGTCCAGAAACTGGAAGGATTTTCAATCACCAATTAGTCTAGTCTATTCTGTAGAATACCTACGTCTCAAAGGACAAACTATTGATTGTCTTTCCAATAGCTTGCATCAGCACTGCAGTTCTAAAGACAATTCTGTGAATTTCTATCACATTATTGCAAACCACCAACTTTTACCTTAGGTAATTAGAGCTTACTTGATCTTATGAGTGAGTAATGTGATTATTAATAAATCAATCTCAGAAATGTTTTAAAACCTTGTTTACCTAACATTTTTCTCCAGTAATTGAGTACTTAGGCAGAATTAAATGTATATCTAAATAAAACCTGTTTTGCCATGTAACTAAAAAATGCTTTTAATTTATGAATAAATAACTAGACACATGTAATATATGCTCTTCAAGACAGATGGCATTTCAATGTGTTTTAAAATACTAATGCATTGCTATTGATGTCTTCATTCTAAGTAACTACAAATAAATCTCTTACTTCTCAAACAAACGTAATTCCATTTATTCATTGTATTTATATTTATCTGCTTAATTTAAAGACAGGGTCAATGGGGTAGAACCAACAAATCTCAAGTAAAAGACAAGATGAGATGTCAGTCTGTCACAGGGCACACTTACCAAATACACATGCCTTGCTAATTTAGAATTTATAGTTATCATAATATATACTGTAAGTATTTGCGATATGCAAGGAAAAGTTAAGTGCCAAGATAATACAGAAGCTAAAAAAAGAAGAATGAGCAAACACCCCACGGACTATGTCTGAGCTGGGATTGAAACCCCTCTCCAGGATATGTGAGACAGTTACTCTAACCATTGCACCACCATGCCATCCAGAAATAAACTGTTATTCTGAATCTGCCCGGAATTATAAAAATAACATTGCAAATTATGGGCAAACAACTAACAGAATTTAAAAATCCTGGTATGCAATTTTCTGTCAAATACTGTAGATTTGGATGAACACATTACTGTCAGTTCTTTCTGCTGGTTAATTACTTGCTAATTTAAAATTGTTAGTTGTCTTTATTTTACCCTGAAATAATGTCAAAAAATATTTAGTGTTCATAATAGCACAAATTCATTGAAACAAAGTATCTTTTGTATAAATCTTACTTTAGGAGTAATGTAAATATTTTGGATGGTTAAAACAATGAATGGACTCACAATTTAAACAGTACCTATAATAATTTTGTAAACGTGTTTTTGACAGTAGTTCAAATTTTTTAAATACAAATAATTCATAGAAAGGTTTTCAATTATTAATGTTAATTAATGTTAATTTTATGATGTAAAACTGCTTCAAGGGTAGCACTAAATATTTGTATGCTAATAAAGTATATTTTTTAATAAATTATGAATTCCCCTAAAATGGAAAGAATAAAAGCGAAACTAAAAGAAAACATTGAAAACCTAAAAGTTTACCAATCATCAGTTTTTGTCAAAAACTTATCATGCTTATTATACTCAATGGCATAACTACGGTAGAAGCTGATGGGGCCTGGTGCAAAAAAATAAATTACACCCCCTAATCTGAAATTAAATGAAATCCAATTAAGAAATGACCAATGAGATATGTCAAGTATATACTGTAAGCTACATAAAGGGTCAATAGTCATAATTAAGCTTGATGGAGTCGGGGGATTGATAACAGCATTAATCTTTTCATTCCCATGTCAGGTAGTCAAGCATATTAATAATAAAGCCTTGCAAAAAATAACAACCATAGAATCGTTGTGGAATCATAGAATCACCCGCCTGCAATGCCTACATGCTTAAACTCTATTAACCAAATCCAGAAGTGCATTGTTAATCTGACTTCCTTTATACAGCTCTTAAACAAAAAACAGTTTATCCATCCATCCATCCATCCATTATCCAACCAAAGTGTAAACAAGGATGGACATGGGTACAAAATGTCGGGGCACCAACCAGGTGATCACTTTCTAATTAAATTAAAATAAAGGTGCCAAAAGCACTTTTCCAAATGCGAATGGTGCTGCTCTATTACTAGCAGCTAGGAACTCTGTCTTTAGCAGTTGCTCTGGACCAAAGATGACCTCCATCTGGTAGATCCCCAGTATATAAAGTTTCTTGCCTGGAAGGGGCATGACTTGTGTGTCCACCAGGGGTGGGGTAAGGCAATGTCCCTAGGAGGCCGCTCTGAGCTACAGGGGAAACTGGAGAGACTGTTAGCATTAGTGTCCCCTCTCGCCATGGGGTGGTATTACTAGTCTTACCTGAGCCCTTAGTGAGTTCCCTATAGGCACATGTATGATAAAAGGTATTCTCTCACTGTATATGTGCCACAACCTGCAGGCACATAAAAAAGAAAACTGTACACAACATGCCACCATTTTACAAAGTTTTCTAAGAGTGACACAGAGACAAGCACATGGTGCAGATAGCCATAACAGACAATATAACTAGTGTGAAAACTTAAAGTTAAATTGTAAAACTAATAGTTTGCTTCACAGAGAGAATCAACCTAGTACACAGAAATGCAAACAAATCCTAAAGATAAAACTCAAAATAAATGACCCTTGGAGTATCAATGATAACTAATTGCAGCTGACCCTTAAGCCTTCAACTGCTTATCCTATATAGGTTGTTTTTTATGTTAAATGAAAACCAGAAGTTTCTCTCCATGCATTAATAGCTAACAAGTGAGCCTTTTTTGTTATAAACATGTATACAACATTCATACAAAATATTACCAGAATGGAAACAAGAATAAACCAAATGTAACTTAAAAATGACCTAAATATAAAATACTGTGTGCAAATGTGTTGAAGTACCCCCAAGAGTTTGACAATTACAGTATAGTATAGTGTGTGCAACAGCTGTACAGATCTTTGTGTGATGAAGCGCCCCCTTTATTATCATTATTATTACTGTTGTTGTTAATAGAAATAAGTTTCATAGTAAACCCATCCATTCATGTATGTTTGGAACTTTCATATTCTAGTTCAAAGTTGCCGGGTGACAGAGCCTGTCCCTGCATCATCTGGTGAAAGGCTGGAACCAGCATTACATGGAGTCACCATTCTACAGCAGGATCCAATATCTGATTAATTTGTCATTCTATTACACTGTGCCTATTTAGAGTCATCAGTGAATCTAGTACAGTATGCCCATGTTTGTAATATGCACCTCTGGTCCAAACCGGGCCTTTACTCACCGAAAACTGTGAACTCAAAGAGTATTCAGATCCCTTCACTTTCTGCACACTTTATTGTTTTGTAGAATTAATTTAAAATGGATAAATTTGCCATTTTTGCCTGTCATTCTACACTCAATAACTCATAACTACAAAATGAAAACATGTTTTTAGAAAGGTCTGCAAATTTATTAGATACCAAAAACTGAAACCTTTCATTTATACTGTATATGTTTTCAAACCTTTTACTTTGGCACTTCAGATTTTGGCCATGTGCATTCCATTTACTTACATGATCCTTGATGTGTCTAGAACTTGATTGGGCCCCATCTGTGCCACATTGAACTGACTGGACAAATTTTAGTGTATATAAACTACAATACACACTGAAAGTCAGGACAAAAACCCAGCCATGAAGTCTACTCTACATGATCAAATTATGGTGATGCCTAAGATAAGGGCAAGGGTATAAAACCATTTCTAAAGTTTTCAGTTTGGCTTTAATAATTGTGAAAGGGAAGAAATTTGGAACCACCAGGACTCTTCCTAGAGTTGGCCATCTGTCCAAATGGAGTAATCTGGCAAGAAGGGCTTTAATCAGTTAAATGACCAAGAAATCCAATGGCCACCCTAACCGAGCTTCAGAAGTCCTCTGCTGAGATGGAAGAACCTGTCAGAAAGGCAACCCATGTCAATCAGGTATTAATGGTAGAGTGTCTAGAAGGAAGCCACTCTTGTTTTCAAAACACAGTTTAAAAGACTCTGACAACATGTGGAAAAAAGAGTCTCTGATGTTAAGAAACAAAAATTGAACTCTCTGGGCAGAACTGCAAGCAATATGTCTGGTAAAGACTAGGGACTGCTCATCATCTGCTTAATATCATTCCTATGGTGAAGCATGGTGGTAGCAGCATCATGCTATGGAGGTGCTTATCAGCTGCAGGAACAGGAGAAGTAGGGTTAAAAATGAGGGAAGAAGGAATGCAGCTAAATACAGATTTGTTCTTGAACAGACTGGGGCAATGGTTCACGTTTCAGCATGACCATGGCCTAAAGCATACAGCCAAGACAACACCAGAGTGGCTTTGGAATAAGTCCCTGACTGTCCTTAGGTGGCTCAGCCAAAGCCTAGGCTTAAACCCCACAAAACATCCGTGGAAAGACCAAAGATGTCAGTTCACAGACACTTCTCATTCAGTCTAATGGAGCTTGAGAGGATCTTTCAGAAGGAATGGGATAAGCTGTCCAAGTTAAGGTGTCCAAAGCTTGTAGAGAATTACCAAGGAAGACTCAGTGCTGCACTTGCTACCAAAAGAACTTCTACAAAGTACAAAAGGTCTGAATGCTTAAATGAAAAATAGATTTGTGTGTTTGATTTTTAATAAATTAGCAAACCTTTCTGAAAAAAAATGTTTTTTTCTTGTCATTATGAGTTACTGAGTGTATGGGCAAGAATCGCACATTTATCTATTTATAAAGTGTGCATGAAGTGGTAGGGTCTGAATACTTTCTGAATAAACTGTATATTACATTACAACACCGCTTGTCTGCTTAATCCGGTGGAAAGTTGTTGTAAAATCATAATTTATCCCAGAAGTAAAAGGTGCAAAGCAGGAGCAGATGCTGCTTCATTTTTTGGATTGAGGGCATAACCAGGGCTGAGTTCATAGATAATTATCAAGTAGTATATGAAATTAAAGCATGAATAAAAAGCCAATAATGAGTAACGAGCATCACTGACATGGACTACTGAGAAAAGAGCAGACACTAATTACCAAAATTATAAATGCAGATTTTATTCCTGCAAGACATAGTAAGCTATGCTTCTGCCTATTTCATATTTAATAAAGTCGAGTTCCAGAAATACACCAATACACACCATGATCCAGCATAATATGCCTCAGTAATTGGAATTCTGTGGAAACACTTGCCAAACCAGTAACATGCCAAAGTTACAGACTGAGCACCACAAAGTCCTTAAGCTTAATTTTAATTTAAAAAAAGGAGAAACTAAAAATAGCCAGCAATGACAAATGTAGAGGCATGGTGCATACATGTTCAAAAGAAGCCCGGAATTTTCTTTGGATGGACTATGTAAGTTTGTATTTTAGAGATTTAGATATGCTAAAAAGTTAAATTATTAGTTTGAAACTTGCATTAATTGAATAATTTTTCATTGTAGATGATTTATGAAACCATGTCATCATTTTAGACATAAATAAGGTCTCACAGTTGGACAACATTTGCCTCATGTTAAACTCTAAATAATTCAGTACAGAATTCAGTATAGGAGAATAAGTCAAAGCTGGGAACGTACAATGCTCTATTGTGTTATATCGTCACTATGAATGGTTGTATATCAAGTAAAAACTGTTTGAAGATAATTTTTAGATTTTAAATAAAAATACTGTTAAAACTAGGTAGACGAATAAAGCATGCATATTGAATGATCCTGCATGAGAATACAGTGTCTCTTACACTTAGGCAGCCCAAAAATGCTACTTTAGTTATATCATGCAACAAAGTGATTATTTATGTAGTTTAAAAAAGATGCTCCATTAAGTCTGTTCAGCCTTTTTGTAAGCATCATTTACATGGATTATGAAAGCTGGTTCTGTGTGAAATTATTTTAGTGCTAGCTTTTGCCATCATTACTGAGACTGTTGACTGGAAAAATTATCATGGTTAATGAGAGTTACATTGATAGTTTTTTAAACAACAGCATTGTTG
Source organism: Erpetoichthys calabaricus (assembly GCF_900747795.2). Classification (NCBI taxonomy): domain Eukaryota; kingdom Metazoa; phylum Chordata; class Cladistia; order Polypteriformes; family Polypteridae; genus Erpetoichthys; species Erpetoichthys calabaricus. The sequence continues at coordinate 222,645,361 of NC_041394.2, read as the reverse complement.
CAGAGCAGATGGCAATGAAGATACAGAGTGGAAAAATTGTCTTTTAGAATTACTTTAAAATTCTGTCAATATTCCTGAAATGCAGTGCACGCTACATTGGTATGGTATCATATTAAGCTTTCATGAAACTAAAAGTTAATTAGATATGATGACTAAACTCCGGGGATTGTAATTAGCCGAACTGCGTGACTGCACATCAGTAATTAAATGTCATTTTCTTTCAGTTCACTGAGCCTTAAAACCTTGGCTTAAAATGTCAAATGCAATGAATTCACCTGTGCCCAGGGGGTTAGTTTCAGAAAAAAGAAAAACAGGAAGAAACTCTAATAATTACTCGAAAGTACCAATCAATAATTAAGGTGTTTACTTGTTGATAAAAACCTGTCTTTTCAGTAAACATGTTTGTATTGTGTTTTTACATGTGTTTCAATACATATAAAGTTATTAGTTATTCATAGCTCTGAAGATTTCATGGCATGCTGAACTAATACTTGCATTTGTGAGATGTGTCTTGTAAAGTAAACTTAGAAGACAGATATGCTTCACATGATTACTATGGCAATTTATGAACAACCTACAGAAAACTACTTCTCAGTATCTAATCAACCAATGATGGCAAAGTGAAAAGTCTGGAGGGGATATCGGGGATAGCTTTGAATAGACATGAATTGACGAAATCTAACATGCTTTGAGTTTCAACAACACTGTGTCTATACATCAACATTTTAAAAAGTAGCATTAAAAGTTGCAAATCTATTGATTGTGGCCACAGAAATTCTTGTGCTCTGTCTGTGTTGGAAAATACATTAATAACTGCATCATACTAACTTTTTTGTTGATCTTGTGGGTGGGAAGGGAGGAAGACCATTTTCCTGCATGCACCAACATTCATTAGATTTAGTGAATATGGAGTCGCCAGTTAACCACCTCCTTGGAATGTGGGAAGAAACTGAACTAGAAGGAGGAATTCTATATGGACTGGGGGAGAATGGCACAGACAGTCATTTGGCTGGGAGTTGAAAATGCCTCCCTTGGACCATGGGACAGAGCTTATTACAGTGCCACGGAGCATCCCCAGCTAAAATACAGTAGTTCCAAAAGATACAAAAGTCTGCATTACAACTTTTAAACAGCTTTCTACTGTATACTGAACTGATATCACAATAATTAATAACCTAGATTTTTAAGTAAGTGAAAAAAATAATTCTTTATTTACATTCCAGACAGAAGTAAAGGACCCACAAGGAATTCCACAATCCATGTATTTATGGTGGGACTTTGGCATGGTGTATTTCCTGTGAATTATTGTTGGTCTGTAATGTGTATATAAATCATATTTTTAGTACTGTTATTTATTGTAATATTTGCACAATATCTCCAAGACTTTCAGGTTACTTTTTAAGCAAACCACCTTTGGGAAAGGAACAATCTAGAAGTCTCAAAGTAAGGACCGCACTTGACCAGTAATACTTGCTGATCATGGCGTGACATGGTGCATGGTAGTCAGATGTGCAAATAAGAAGTCCACTGTACTCTGGTCAGGTGACAAGAACTTCAACTTATTGCATCCACAGGATGTAATAAACTGTATAATATTGCCTTGATGTTTATTGATATTAGTGTAAAAGATAAAATACCATACGTAGTAGGCTGTTTTGTTAACTATATTATAATTTGTATACAACTGCTATTTTAGTTTGCTTTTGTAACTTGCCATTTTCTGAGTGTATGCTATATTTTCACTTGAGCAAATCCAAGCATTAGCAGCAGTACTGTAAATACACAGAGGCCTGTTTCTAATCCTCCAAGTATTACTGTTAATGTAATGCATTGAAATTGTGATGGCAAGTAAAAAAGTCAGTGATTGTATTAGGACATATTTACAGGAGCCCCTAAAAGCAGCGCCACCTACATAGTTTGTGGGTTGTGCACAGTGCGATATTCTAGGGCTCTCTTAATAATTAATGTCTATCTGTAGTGCTCACTTACATAACGTTTTGTGCCTAAAAACAAAATTTGCCCACATTAACCAAGCAGGAGGCTTCATTAAACCAATAAATTCTAATCAAAGAGGAGCTGTAACATAATATTCACACAATGATTTATTCTAAATCACAGTTTGCAGTGACACACATCCTGGCAGCTTTTGACTCAAGTCAGCAAATGAGCCCTGGACAGGGCGCCAATCAACACCAGTGCCCCAAAAGGCCGCTTTTAACAGAAAGCAAAAAATCTTTGTTTTATTTTCATTTTACATTCATTTTTCCTAATTTGATTTGCTTTCTTTTCAAAATACTGTTTTTTTTACTGTGATTTAAAATGGAATTGTCTTAAAAGAAAAACAAAGCTATTTTGGTTTCTAAACATTAGATATTTTTCTTCATGTGTTCCTTGTTTTTTAATCTCAAAAACAAATATTTTTGTATTTTTTTCATAGTACACTTTTTCCTTGTTCTTTTAAATTTCATTTCTTTTTTTGACATAGATTTGATACCAGCTAAGTCTGCTTTTAACTTAAAAATCAGTAGAACTGTAAACAGCTTACTACTTTTTATATAAATTTATATATATAATATATATAATTTGTATATATACAGTAAAACTGAGTAACATATTCCACTGTTCCTCAAAATATATTGTCCTGACCACTAAAATGAAGAGAAATCAAAAGAAAAAGCTGAAAGGAATATTTGAAACAGCAAATGAAACAATTACTCAATAGAAAATAATACATCACAAAATGAATCAAATGAGCACATTGTGGCAGAATTTGGTTCACTTCAGGGTTCTTGGGCCTACGGTTGTTTTGGATTGTGGCTTGTAGGTAACTTCATTGTCTTAACTGTGAAATCAATTTATATTTGTGTATCTTTTATCCAGGGGCTCTACTTTTGTCCACCTTCAGAAGACTTAAATTTGGAATGACTAGTAACACTAAACTGGTTCTATATAAGCATGGTTTATACTGTACATGATTGTGTGTCATACTGTTGGTATTTACCTTTTAGTTGAAATAAGCTGTGGCTCCTTGTGACTGTGTACTAGATTCAGAAAATGGATAGTTGGATTTAAAAAGCATCAATGCTCAATTACATTCAGATTGGGTTTTGGTTTTCAGCTACATTTCAAAAAGAAACACTGTTGCTAAGTATCATGATTTGATTTACAACATAATAAAAATTAACAAGAAAAATATTTTTTAAATCATTGACATGAAGTCACAAGTTGTTTTCATGGTCATAATTTTGAATTAATTCTGCTTATTCTATTAGTAATATCTGGTGTTATTCTTTTAACTTAATACAGGCAAATTTTAAATTAGTTTAGGATAACTGTTACTACATCCAGAAAGAAAATACTTGATCACATTTATATAAAGGCTTATAATACAAATACATTTTTTCTCTTAATATCTGATAAATAAAAGAAAACCATCTGCATTTGATGGAAAATGTCAACCTTTTTGATTGCTTTTTAACATTTACTGGCATTTGTTATTAGTATAGATCACCTTACAGAGATCTGTTTTCTGTTTGACATTGAGTCTTTTTATGTTGAACAATGTCGAAAAACCCAAATGAAATCAACTGTAATTCAAGAATTTAAACACAAGTCCTCTTCAGTTGGATGATAAGCCTCATCTTAGTGAGGACATGTGGCTTTGTCCAGAAAGCATTAAGGAAAGAGGACTTATTTTAGGAGTGTGTTATAGACCACCCAATGTAGACAGTAATTTCAACACACATCTTTTTAGTAATTTTAAAAAGGCAAGTTTATAGGGAGATATTACAGTCATGGGGGACTTTAATTATCTGAATATTAATTGGGATAACCTGGCAAATAGTTTTGGAGTTTTTAAAATAACTGTTTTTAGCACAGTATGTTAAAACACCTACACAGAGGGGATCCTGTCTGAACTTAATATTTTGTAATAATCAGGATAGAATGTAGGGTGTAGAGGTGATAGAACCACTAGGGTCAAGTGTAATATAGCAGAGTCTAAGGAGGATAGACTGGGATAAACTTTTAAGTGTGGAGACAGTCAAAGAGCAGTGGAAAAGGTTTTAAAATGTTTTACATATAATGCAGGACAGGTACATACCTAAATTCTGAATTAGTAAGAAATGTTTAAAAACTGCAGTGTGTTAATATACAGTTGAAAAAGAATCTACAAAGGAAAAAACAGATGTATATGACTAATAACTCCAATGTGAATCGTAATGCGTATGAGAACTTCAGGGCAACTATTAAGAATGATATTAGGTAGGCTAAAATACATTAGAGAAGAATGTAACAGATATGGTGGAAGATGACCCAAAGAGATTCTTTCAGCATTTTAATAGTAAAAGAACAGTCAAGGAGGAGGTGACTAGGGAATCCATTCCTGGGCTCATGGATTCCGGGACATTTTTCATTCCCGGGAATGAAACTGCTGTAAAATGGGAACGGCCAAGCTCGCATATATAGCGTGTAAAAGTGTAAAAATCGATCAAGAAATAACAGAGTTATAGCTGAAAATAATTAAAGTGGCGCCATTGCTGCAGCTTGCACTTCATCAGACAACAACTTTGAACAGCAACTTGAAATTGCAATGCGTCAGTCTGTTGCATCTGCATTATCTGTGCCAAGAAACTTGCCATCACAGAATGATGACAAGAAACTGGATGCATCAGTAAAAGCTGAAATGGTGGTGTTTCAGCGCAACGGCAAGCGCGGGCGTTGTTGAGAACAAGTGTATCAGTATCTGATGATTGTGCCGCCTACTTCAGTGGAGGCAGAGCATGCTTTCTCAGCGGCTGGCGTACTTCTGCATGAAGGTGTGCTCTCGCATGGACGACCGCACGCTGGACACGTTAATAATAATAATAATAATTATTATTCATTACATTTATATAGCACTTTTCTCAGTACTCAAAGCGCTATCCACACAGGGAGCAACCGGGAACTGAACCCACAATCTTCCACAGTGTCATTACTGCAAAGCATCAGCACTACCACTGCACCACCTGTGAGGATGTTGTGCATTCTATGCTCTTATTACCTCAACTAAAGATACATGTACTTCTATGACAGCATAAACTGCTTGTAGGTAAGGTTAGTCTTTTATTTATGTCAACATATTGCAGTAGTTTTATTAAAAATAAGTGTCGGTCGTTCTAAAACCGTTCACATGTGAGATGCCCGGGAGCCTGGGATTCCTGGGAATGAAATGTGGGATTCCCGAATTCCTGGGAATGGATAAACCCATCTGGGAATTGATTGCCTAGAGGTGACGTGCATCAGTAATAGTAAAGGGGAATTAAAAAATACACACAGTGAAATACCAGATGCTAATTAAATAACCTTCCAGCAGTATAAGGGACTAGTAATAGGGTACTGAATGACTAAGAAATTGTAGAGTGAGAAGTACTACTTAGATTAAATAGGATGAAATCAAACAAATCACCAGGACCAGATAATATTTACCCTAAAGTTCTTAATATTAGAATCCCTGAAGCCTTTGAAAAAATTCATAATCCCGGGCCACCTTAAATTCCTTCACACCTCCCCATTAGTGTCTTTGTTTTGTAAATATGTCAATCAGCACAAGCAGCAAGCAGTATGCTATCCCATCCCCCCACCACCACAGTCAACTCAGACAAAAAGTTCTCCCATCTTAAGTCTTGTTTATCTGGGTATGAGGTGCCTGGAGTTATATAGGGTAAATAATATATTGTTATTTGGAACATATGCATTTCATGTTCCATGTCTACAATGATCTGTGTAAGTGTAGGATGACAGGAAATGCAAGAAATGTTGAACACATAGCTAAAACAGAAAGTTTTTGCATGTTATAGTATTAACAACAAAATTTTGACATGAAGTGTATAATGTGTGTAGACTGAAGTCCAAATATCAAATAAACACTTTCACAAAAGATACATGTATACCAAAACAAGTGTGCTTTTATTCAAGAATATAACCGAAGAAAAAGAATTTGTGTTACGGTACAATGCTGACACGACCGTTTGGGTAGTACAGCGGTAAAAATGGCTGACTCATAATCAAGAGGTTGCTGGTCTGATTCTGGGTGCTTTCCAGAATTACATTATTGAGTTATGAGCTCTTCTTATTGTTAATATTGTACAATAAAAACATACATTTGATTTAAGTCTGTAAGAGCTGGTGTAAATTGATGGTACTTTTAAAAGTTAAGGTTTTTTTTTTTTTATTCAGTTTTATTCGCTTAGTCACATTCACGCTTCCCCCGATCTGACACTGTTAGCTTTCAAATAAAGATATGCTATAACAGAGGTGAACTGAGATGAGGATGAGGGTTCTACATCGGAGAAAGAGAACAGAAGCCCTCCCTGCAAGAAATGTCCACTCACACATAAGAACAACGCAGCTGCACCAGGCGTAAAGGCACCATTTGAATGCAGCAAGAGGTTTGGTGTTGTCCTTCCAGTCAGTCTGCCCCACATGTGTCCTTCAACGAAATAGTAGGGCTTACAGAGCTCGCCAAGGTATCATGCAAAGTTCTGTTTTGTGAGTATGTTTTGTGATGGTCTTTTTTTGAAAAACATGTATATGTTACTCATATATAAGCCATATTGAATGTTATTTACCTATATTTATTTACTTATCTTCCTGCAGCGTAAAGTCACAAGTAAATTGTCTGCTCTCATCAAAATTGTTCTAATGTGTTCTTGAAACAGCTTGAAATAGATACTACAGGCTTTGATCAACTGACAATATGACATTTCATGATAGGAATGCTGTGGATGTGATGCATTTGACAAAATCAGTGGTATTTATAAGCACTATTGAGTGAATAAACAAGGTACTTTCTGTTATGATTTAGCTAAAAGCACAAAAGTACATGTTGACATGTTAAAGTCAAGATACCAGAAAGGAATGCCAAAATACTGATTGTCAAAGCAAGCCAAAGGATCTGAAACAAAAATGAAACCCTGTATTACTGGAAATATTATGCACCAAACTAGGACCTCTGGAAACCCACACTGCCAACTTAGATAAAGACTGTGTGATGAGGGCATGCATTCTGTAATGACTAGGCATGAGACAATATACTTATCCTACTATACAATTCATATTGTGTTTCAGGCTTCATAATACAATATTCTCACTGTATGAAATCTTCATAAAGATATGTACATTGTAAAATAAATTCAAATCAGTGTGCAAAAAAATTATGTCTTGAATTCTTTTTTTATTAAAATAAAATAATTTTGACATGGACATGGATGGGGCATGCACAAAATCAAGTTAAGCCCAAAAACCTGCATGGTAATTTAACACTGAAAGATCATATTCTGAGAAGAAATACCTTCCTGCTGTTATGGCTACAGGGTACACCTCATAAAATTGTAGACTTTAACTGATAGCTAGCCATGGCTATTTTTGTGCTGTTCCTTATGTCGCATTATTCATCCAGCATCCCTGATCAGATTCCAGTGTCACATGCTGTCTCTCTCCACAATCCACAAATAATCTTCTGCTGTAGTTTCTACTCCTCCTATGCTTTTAGTCTCTGTCTGCATTCTAAAACTTTTCCTGTCTTTTAAGGTCATTGCAAATAGTCCTAAGGTTTGAGGAATGCCAAGCTCAGCATACATGTGTGGCAGGCCAATGTCAATCATGCACCCAGCACCGCCCCACTTCGGGGTAATCTGTGGCAACAATATTAACATAAAATAAACAATATTAGCATAAAATATTTGCCCTGCAATAACATAAGTTGCATGTTGATTAACACACGCAGGAGAGAATTTTACTGTACTCTGGCATACTTGTTTATTAGTGGGCACTACCATTTTGTACTCCCTTTATTAAAATTGCTCCTGCATTGTTGGGGGTGTATCCTCTGAGGTCATGATATATTGCTTACAATACAATGGAATAAAATGACCAGCTTTTGTTTACTTACCTGTTTTGCTTAACTATTCCTCTCTTGTTGCTAACCTTTTGCTTTTGAAACTTTTGAATCTTGTCTTGCCTTTTGGTATTGGTTAATCTGCTTTTGATCTCCTGGTATTTGACCCTTTTCTGTCCTTTGGCTATGGCTTTTCTTCTGGATATTTTATAAATATTAATGTGCTTTCACTTTAGCATGACACGCCTCCACTGTTTATTTCAGGACAATAACCAGTGAAGAGAACAGAGTCTACTATAGATTGCATCCACTCTAAAAATTTAGAAGAATTTCCAACAATTTTTATTTTTGTTCAACATAGCTAAAGTAAAGTTTCTCTTTGATATCTCATACAGCTACAAACTAAAATTCTTAGTGCTGACGGCAAGATAGTCCCATTCTATCCTCAGTGCTGAAAACTTTTGCACCTACAAGACATCTTTTGTTAATTGTGCTCATGGTACAGAAACATGCAGCAAAAACCCAGATAAAAGTAAGCATCAAGGAAATGCATTTTTTGAAACTGGGAAAAGAATGCTCAGGAAGTGAATGAGAAATCAAATATAGAGTAGAGAGAAGACAATGCAATACTGAAATGACTAGGATAAACATGAAGTGAATTTGTGGTTAAAATAACAAATTTAGAAATCAACAACCCTAAATATCAAACTGAGAATCAAACACTAAAATAAATGTGACAATTGTGTTAATGGAATCCAAAAGTCTGGAGAGAAACAACAGCACATGTCCATTTGTACGAGTATGATATGACGTTGGTCAGGTGATGTAATATCCAACATTGTAGCCAATAACAAAATGGTTGCCACCATATAATACAGGACAAATAATGGCAGGCCCATGCCAAAATACTAAGTTGGCTTAGAAGTAATGTGATTTCAATTTAATACTGAGATACAAAAAAATAATAAGTTCAAAAATAACAGAAAATAAACTTTGTAACATTTAAACAAATTATAACTTTAAATGCTGAATTTACGCTGTTAAGACTTATATGCATGCACTACTCTACCAGTAATTAGCAGTTTGCAGTTATTAAACCGCATTAGACATGCTGTTGAGTGAAAAGGACGAAGGATCTAAACAAACTAAAACCATTTTCAGTTTGCCTAATGGCTTTTATGGAAAAAACATGGTACTGCAAAGCACCTATCTTTCTAACCGTCTCCTTTTGATAGTACACTCTTTGTACCAAGGAGAAATTTAGTTTTTTAAAGAAATTGAAGAAATATTGTTTCAAAACAACAACAACAACAACCCCTGTCAAAAACATACAAGAATTACAAAAAAAAGAAGAAAATATTTTGCTAATGATAAGAGTGCTATCACAGTGAACCATTATAGAGGTATATTGACATTGGTTTCTTGAGACACTTCTGCTGAATAATTTGTTGGCTAAAAGTATTGTTTTCTGCAATACACAAAATGGAGAAAAAAGGTTGATAGGCTTCATAAAAGGACCACAATTAGACCACAATTAGACCACAACCTTTACTGGTAAACTAAAATAGGGCATAGGCAGCCTGACCCTAAACTTAATACACAGGTTTCAACCTTTATAAAGACCCAAAATGGGGCTCAGGGTTTTAAAATAATTTTAAAACAATAAATTTTAAATAAACTTCATATGACCTAAATTTACAAAAATGCATTTTAAGGAGGGATAGACTATAAAAAAAACATCCAGGCTAAAGGGCAAGACCAATAAATCATTTTTCTTTTTTGTAGACATTATTAACAAACAAAAAAAAATGGAAAAAGGAAAAATAAGGGCAAGAAGGATTTGCTTAAAAAGGCAATCCAATCATAAAAATCTAAATCAAGTCCTAAAACAAAAAACAATATCAAATCCAATAAACAATTGAAAACAATTAGAAAACCAGAAAATCCAATAAAGTCCTCACAATAAAGATGTTTACTCCAAAAACTTCAAAGCTATTCTGGAGGGCTTGACTCTCTGCCTCAAATAAACAGGGAGGGAGCTGATCACCATGGTGGCCCTGACCCCAGATTCTCTGTTTTGAGGGGACAGGGCATATAACTGAGCATTGCCTTTTTAATTATCTTGTTGATTCGGTGGGCCTCTTTTGAAGTAATGGTACTGGCCCAGAGCACTACAGCATAGTGTTTCTTACATAGTTCCTTTATGTTATTAGACCACTTCAGCTTGTCACTGATGTGGATCCCGAAGTGGGAGCAGCACCACCTATGCATCCACTCCATGAATAGTAAATACCATGAATAGTAAACAGGTGTAGAGAGTCTTTAGTGCAGCCAATAATCAGTTGAATTACATACAGCTCTTTTTGCACCAAGAAACAAAGTCCTCCATCTAAGAATCATCTGAGAATTTCTGCAATTGACATGACCTGGAGTTAAATTTATAGTCCAAAGTGTACAGAGTGAAGAGAAAATATGACAGGACGGTCCTTTGTGGTGCTCCAGTATTACTCTCATCCACGGAGACATAGTCCTTGAGACTCACAAACTGGACAGATACTGTTTTAGCCAGAACAGCATAGGCTCATCCACCTGCGCTTAAGTATACCCCTCAAGAGGAATCCATGGTTCTCACACTAGGTGGGGTGTGTAAAGCAACTGTATTAGCCAGTCAAGACAAAGAAGAATTCTGTCCCTCTGATTGTGAGGGTATATTTTCTCCACAGCAGGTCCATTCCTCCTGAGCTTTGCTTCATAAGCATTTTTGATAAATTAGGTAGACAATAAAGAAAATATGACATATATTTAATGGCAAAATCCTAATCAGACATCAGGATTGTCAAAACCAAGGACCCCCAGTCTTCTCTATAATTTACGGTTTAGTAGTGCCGATTAGACATTAGCATGGCGAGTTGCTTATTGTCAGGCTAAAAAACAGTGGCAGTGTCATATCTGAGGACCTGTGTAACTAGGTGGACGCAATTGGTTAACTGATGCTTCAGCATGTTCTCAGGCTGGCTTTTCCTGCCTTCACTCATCAGAAATACAGTGCCTTGCCTTTTACTCAAGCGTATAGTCCAATTGGTTTTGTTGGGTTCCTCCTCTGGGTCATTTGTCAGGATATTCAAAACAGGCTTCCACACTCACTCCCAGTAACGTCTTTGGTTATGTCCTATGTCTTGTAACTGACATTTAGGAACTGCATTCCCAGTACTAATGAGTATAGATAATACTGACTGAACTTTAAAAATGGGTATGCATATCTGAACGTTTTCCTACTGCCAAAAACTAAAAACATTGAGGTAAAATTATTTTTATCACTCAGCATAAACTGTGATTTCATGGGTCATTAAGAAACAGGCATTTGGATGATACACAGAAAATTCTTACAATCAATGACTGTTCAAATAATATTTTTATTATCCTTGGTTAAGTACAGTAGAGTGCAGTTTAAGGGGCAACACTAGCGTGGGAATTTCAACTTAATAATAATAATAGTAATAATAATGAAATTTGTAAATACAGTATAAAGATAAGGTTGGTGAAACCATAACAGAATGAGCAATCTCTCTCTATATATATATATATAAAATCCAACGTCTGTCTGTTTGTCTGCTTTTCACAAGAGAACTACTTAATGGATTTAAATCGGGTTTTTTTCTATAATTTGCTTGAACAATGATTTTGCAACCTCTCTCTTCGCGCTAAGTATCATAGTTCACTTGTAGTACCGAATTATTTGTGCGAATCCGAGAGAGAAGCAGCAGGCCAAGGGGAGGGGCTCTGCTCACTCACGTGCTAGCTTCGGGGTGCCTCTTACATCAGCTTAGCTAGCGAACGAGAGAACTACTTAATGGATTTAGATTGGGTTTTTTTCTAGAATTTGCTTGAACATTCTGGTTGAATTTGCGACTTCTCTCATCGCGCTAAGAATCATAGTTTGCTTGCAGAAGCGATATATTCGCACTAATTCGAGACAGAGGCTGTGGGCCAAGGGGAGGGGGAAGCGTGATGGCATAAGTTTGGAGTCGGTCTACCGCTGCGTTTTTGACTGTAACTTGCCCCTACTTAGCTAGAAATACCTTTTTGTTTATTGATTTTTAAAGTTTGTCCTGTTTCACTACTACATGGGTGGAGCCGTTGGGAATGGCTAGTATTAGATAAAGGCAGCCTGTTGCTTCAGGCTATGTGGTGTGGTGGTTAAGGCTTTTGACTTCAAACCCTGAGGTTGTGGGTTCAAATCTCACTACTGACAATGTGTGACCATGAGCAAACTCACTTGATGTCCCTGTGCTCCAATTGGAAAACCAAAAGAAATGTAACCAATTGTATCATAAATGTTGTACGTTTTCTTGGATAAAAGTGTCATGCAAATATGTAAATGTAAGCTTCAGAGACTACCTGATCACTCTGGTTTGCAGTACAAAAAATGGCATTATAAAGGTTTTCTCCTATAAAATGCATATGTAGATAAAAAAAGGATTTGGCCAATTCCAGACCAACAGGTTTACGTTGCCTGGTAAGAGAAATTTTGCTACTGGCATGCTGGACGATTTGTAATGCCTCAGTCGTTGGCTCTGCTATAGATGAAAAGTGGCAGCTCTAACTATGCCTTTTAAACATCACTAAACCCATAAAGATGTTAATAAAATTTAATCAAGAACATAAAACATACAGTATCACAACATGACAAAGCATGGTATGACTAACTGGAAAAATTTGGTTTCTTCTAGAACAACCCATTTCTTGAACCTATCACAAGCATACGCTACAGTAAACTTTGGGATTCATCACTGGGTTGGACACCACTCCATTGCAGGCCTCACTTACTCAAGCACAGACACATTCATACAATTTCACTTCTGAATTACCAATTAACCAAGAACATATGACTTTGGAATATAGGAGGGCTTTAAAAATTTACAGAGACAGAGCAAAAATACAGTCTTTGGGATAAGATTTGTCCCTGTAGCTGTGATGCAAAAGTAGATGCTACATTAATACTGCACCATGAAATTTAAACCTACTCTGACAACAAATTGGATATGAGTTCAAAAGGTACATTTTTTAAATTGTTATTTGAGTTCAGTCTCTTTGACTTTTTATTTTTTTATTTTTAAAACACTCTTTTATTGACTACAAATACAGTTTGTGTATACAGTATATACTCTTCAGAATATAGCCAAGCTCATAATGATGTAAATCATCTTTTTAATTTGATGGAATCTGGGCTGCAAAATTATTTTTAGGTGTTCTGCACTTTAATGGAAATTTAAAATTCTTATAGTGCTAGTAGAAGAAAGTGTGAGCATGGATGGATGTCCTTCTACCTAATTTTCTTTTAATTTGTCATTGAAATGTTTTACCATTGCCATCAGTGCATTGCCAAAGTGTTCTTATATTGCAGTAGTCCTAATATGGTTTTTGTACTATGTAGTGTGCGGCCGGGGCCCTTGCCTGGCCGGGATGTCTCCATGCTGGGAGGAACGGGGGATCAAGAGTGCCCAGTACATTACCTCCCCTGGGACGATAGATGGCAACCCCCCTGGGTTGCAGCGGTGCCTCGGACTCCCACAGGGCTTCATGGGAGTTGGAGTTTGGTGCAGCCCTGATGGGATCCGCAGGCGCCACCAGGGGGTGCTGCAGCAGGAGCTGCTGAGCCCTTATGGGCAGTTCTTTTGCCACACCCAGAAGTCCTGCCTGAAATGAGTCATCAAGCACCTGGAGCACTTCATAAAGTGAGCTAAAAAAGGAGCCAGTAGCCACTACTCGGGGAGCCAGAGTCAGGAGGAGGTGGAGGATGAAGCTTGACCAGAGTAATGGACAGGAGAAAAGTGAGATAGAAAACTACTGAGTTGTGCTGTGCTTTTGACTGGGTTGTGCCTGTGGGTAACGGGGAAAGCATTTCCCACGAGGAAAAATAAAATAAAAAAACGTGTGTGCCTTGAACTTGAACACTTGTCTGTGTGGGGTTCAGGTGGCAGTGCCAGCCTGGGTGGTCCACAACTATTAATCTCTGAAGAATGTCAAAAGAATTAGTTATAAAATTAAAATTCCCCATTGAGGTACCCAGAAAGAGTTTTGCTGGCCAAACTCTCTGTTGAGACTTCAGTCATTTGGGAATCTCCAAAGCCCACCATAGAAGAACCCTCAACGCAACATCAAAGGCTGCTGAACATGCCTCATGATGGCTCTGGATAAAGAGAAATGACGTGTGGCTTGCAACTCGGACATGGGATGAGCTCTGATCAGCCTCAGCTGGGTCACCTGTGCAAGGGTGTCTGATGTTGTAAGACCCAAAGCAAGCACCCCCTGACCCCAGGAACATTACTGATGATGTTTCTGGGAGCATCATCTATTACCAAAAATCACAGTTCACATAGGTGAAATGGGTTTGTAAACTAAATCAATCACCTATTTACAGCATATGTGTTTCCTATTTAATAATTACAGTTTTTACTATTTGCCTAATGTTTTAAATACAAAATGGCATCTGTGATGTCTTGCAGTATGCTGCAAGTGCAAAAAAAGTAAACAATATGCAAAAGAAAGAAAGGGGACAAAAAACAAATATAATAAATGGAACCTAGTAAAAAATGCTTAAAAACCAAACAATTCTGACAGTTGCTATACATTATAAAATGAAACACAAAAAGAAAAATAGTTTTAGGTCAATTTTGTGATGTCAAGGCTATTTGATTTTGCAAAAATTTAATAGACTAACATGCTTTGAAGGTATTCAGTGTTTTGATCTCTACAATATGCTGCAATCTATAATACATAAGGAGTAAACAATATTATTTAAAAATGTCAAGAACAGCTTGAACTTTAAGGATCAAACTCCAGCAGTTTTTACACATGTCATATTTCATTAGTTACAGCTTTAACTGAAAGCGACTGCTATCATGGACAATTAATGTAATGGTTGTGATTGAGTCACTGATCCATAAAGTGCAGCCTATGGTAAACAGTGTTTTGACATTGCGTAATACTGTAATTGTTGGTAATAGACATATTACAAAGGACAGCTCAAACAGTTCTGAGACAGAAGAACAGGGCTATAAAAAAAAGTTGGACTTAAATACATGGGGTACTAATTACAGTACAAAACATAATTTATACTAGAAGTTCTCATGTTGGCATTTTTTGATATTTATGATTTATATTATATTATTGCATAATGTAAGCTGTAAGAGGTCAAAGCTACAGAAAGCAAATCCCTATTTGCAAATTATTCTTTAAGTAACAGATTAAATTCTAATTAGAAATGCAAATACATATAATTAGCTGACTAAAAGCTATAATTTTATGTAACCATAAGTATGTTATTTGTAATAATGATAGTAAATTGTAAATAATTAACATTAGATATAGCCATTGATTAAATATACACTTTAAATTTTAAATAGGATGATCACTACCTAATTAATGCACAAATATTTAATTAGCTCAGTAAACAATAGCTGAAAAAGATTTATTTAAGTACAAACAAATACTTTGAATTGCTGTGCTTATTAGATACTGTATTAACAAAGAATATGCTTAAAAAATGTATGTACTGTATGAACAGAAAACGTTTATACCCTTTTTTGTAAAAACATATGTACTGTATGAATAGAATCAGTTTATACCCTGTTTTACTGTTTATTGTATATTTTAACTGACGTAACACAACTGAGGACAAAGAGGGATGACACAACTACAAGCACACCAATACATGCCTGCCAACAAAAACATGTTACAGAGGAAAAATCAATGCAAAAAAAATGCATGGTGCTTGTAAGCCCCCCTGGTAATAATTTCCCCATTATATAGTATACATAGTATATATATGCATGTAAGTATAAATTTGTATACAGAAATATATATACAGAAATATATATATACAGTGATCCCCCGCTATATCGCAGTTCAGTTATCGCGCCCCCGCTACATCGCAAATTTATTAATACAATTATTATTACTAGGGGGCTCTGCCCCCTGCTCACTTTGCTTTCCCACCCCCGGGTTTGGCTTACCGGATAAACAATTTAAAGAGATTGTTATTTTCATGGGAATTGTTAAATATGCATTATTTTCATTTTTACTTTAAAACTTTTGTAAAAACAATATTTGTCCTTTATTTCCTGCCCCGGGCGTGGTTAAATCTCTTTCTCGTGGCACTTATAACGCTGCTCGCGTTGTGAAGGGGGGTCTGAACGCACGCTAAAGAGATGCGATCGGTTCAGCTGCTGTCTTGCTGCTCCTGCTGGCCAGCTGTGTGTTGTGCTAGTCGCGCTTTGCGTCAATCACTTAAAAACCAGTACAGCAGCTGTACTTTTCCCACTTCATGTCTCTGCCGCTTACTTTGTGAAGGGGGGGGAGCTGAACGCACGCTAAGCAGAAGTGGACTTTGCTCAAACCGCCTCCCCCCCACCCGGAGGCGCACTATGCTCCTGCCACTTCGAGTTGTGAAGGCGGGGAGCTGAATGCAAGCTAAGGGGAAGTGGACTTTGTGCTGGCTTTGTGCTACTTCTGCCAAGATGTTTGTTCTGCTTGTCGCTCTGCGTGTTAATCATTTAAAAGCCTGTACAGCAGCTGTCATTCTGTCTCACTGCCTTGTCTTGCGTGACATTAAAATGTTTTATAATAAAGAGATGTTGCTCATATCCTTAGCCCGACATCCACATATATTATGTGTTTACAAAGTGTGTTTTAATAAATTTACATGTGTTTAAAGCGTGTGGGATGGGTATTTTAAGGCTTAAACTATAAAAAAAATGTTTATTTATATTGTCTTTCTATATCGCGGATTTTCACCTATCACAGGTGGGTCTGGAACGTAACTTCCACGATAGGCGGGGGATCACTGTATGTATATATATATATGAAATCAGATGCAAAGTTCTCAGAGCTATTCTTTTTATCTGAGAGTAAGGTATCTGGAATTGTATAGGGTAAATAATATGTCTTATTTGGAATAAATACATTTCATATGTGTTCCATGTCTAAATCGAACTGTGTAAATGAGAGGCAAGAAATGTTGAACACATAACTAAAACAGAAACTTTTTTCATGTTATAGTAGTAATTGACAAAATGTTAATGTGAGATGTATAATCTGTGAAGACTGAAGTCTTAAAATATTAAATAAATGGTTTCACAAAAGGTATAACAAAACAAGTGCTCTTTTATTCAAGAATATAACCAAAGAAAAATAAATTATTCAGTTTACATGTTGCTGTCAATGTGTAAAAATGGAAACCCAAATATCAATCAACACAAACTAGAATTGGCTGGTGCAGAGGTAAGAACTACTTCCTTATAATCAAGAGGTTGCGGGTTTGATCCTTTGTCCTCTCGCATTTACCATTTTGAGTAGTGAGCTTCCCTCTGCAGCTGAAATCACTTCAGTATATGTGTACTTTGTGAACATGCCTGTGTCTGTCAAACAGTAGAAGCTCTGCAGTCTACTTGTGACTTTATGCTGTAGGAAGATAAGTAAATAAATCAAGGTAAATTACATTCGATCTGGCCTTTATATAAGTAACATTTAAATGTTTTTTATATAAAGACCATCACAAAACATAATCACAAACAGGACTTTGCACAATACATTGGCGAGCTCTGTAAGTCATGCTGTTTTGTTAAAGGACAGGTGTGGGGCAGATTGACTGGCAGAATAATACTGACTTGTTGCTGCATCCAAACAGTGCCATCTTTCGCCTTTATGGTGCAGCTGCGTTATTCTTGGATGGATGTTTATTACGGGCATGGCTTCGGTTCTCTTTCTCCGATGTAGAGCACTCATCCTCGGCTGTTACAGACTTAAATCAAATGTATGTTTTTATTGTATAATAGTAACAATAACAATAGCTCACTACTCAAAATGTTCATTTTGGGAAGGGGGGCAGGATCAAACCTGTTGATTATGAGTCAGTAGTTCTTACCGCTGTACTACCAGAGCAGTCATGTCAATGAAGTACACTAACCCAATAACTTCTTCTTTGGTTATATTCAGTTTTGTTATACTTGTACCCTTTGTGAAAGCGTTCATTTAATATTTGGACTTCAGTTTTCACACATTATACACTTCATGTGAAAATTTTGTTGTTAGTACTAAAACATGAAAAAAGTTTGTCTTTTAGGTATGTTTTTAACATTTCTTTTATTTCCTGTCATCTTACACTTACATAGATCTTTCTAGACACGGAACACACATGAAATGCACGTGTTCCAAATAACAATATATTATTTACCCTATACAGCTCCAGGTACCTCACTCCCAGATAAACAAGACTTGAGAAGGGAGAGCTTTTTGCCTTTTCTGCGGTGGTGAGGGGATGGGATAGCAGGCTGGTTTCTGCTTGTTCTAATTGACACATTTACAAAACAAAAGACGCTGAATGGAGAGGTGCAAAGTGATTTAAGGTGGGCTGGGATTACAAGTTTTTTTGTAGGCTTCAGGAATTCTAGCGTTAATGAAAAACATAGCTCTTTCTTAGTCACAAACCGTCAGTAATAACCTGGTAATCCCAGAAAGGCTTGGACTTTCCTTTTTACTTGTGGTTGGTTGATTCACAAATGACAGCAACTTTAGAAGCCCAGTTTGTCCATACCATGTCCTGCTGTGTATCCTAAATATTTGGCCTCAGTGAGTCAGAAAAAACATACTGTTGGGTTGATTCAGAGGCCATCATCATGTATGGATCTCAGTTCAACCAAAACATGGCTTATAATGTCTTCCAGGTGCTAGAATAGTTGATTATGTCATCTAAGCAGGCAGCACAATAGGCACTCTGGGGATACAGCAATCTGTCCACCAGACATTGGAAGGTTGCTGGCACTTTGTGGAGCCCAAAAGGTAGGTTGTTGTATTGCCAATGTCCACGGGAGGTGCTAAACATGTTTTATACCTTGATGGATTCGGTTAAAGGAATTTGCCAATAACCCTTTCTCATATCGAGAGTGTTAAAATACTGAGTTTTTTCAAGACTCTCAAGGAGGTTGTCCACTCGAGGCATGGAATAAGCACCAAAATGGGAGACCTCATTAAGGTCACAGAAGTCATTGAACAGTGCCAACTACTGCTGGGTTTTGGCACAAGAACAATAAGATTAGACCTGTGGGGCTGAAGCTTTCTTTAATCACCACTAGTTCAAGAATATATTTTATTTTCATCTCCACCTCTGCCTTCTTCACTCTGGGAGCCGATAAGAGTGTCCCCAAATTATGACTCCCTGATAGGTCACAATGTCATGCGAAATGAGAAAAGCAAGACTGGTTTTAGTATAGGTAAAATTCCAAAAACTGGTTTACTGTTTGGGTTGTCCATTGGGCTGACAGACTAAATAATCCACCAATTGTTGACATTCATTAATTTTGTATGCCTGTCTATTGTAAAGCCTGGCTTGTGCTTGACGCACAAGATGCTGCTTCATCAGGTGCTGAATTTTTGAGACTTGATTACGCAATTGCTCGATATATTCAATTATGTTAACCAAGGGCAGGTTTTTAGATTCCCTTCTCCCTTTAACTATATCAAGAAGCACGCAAGGCTGTCTCATATTAGGAAGTTCAAATGGGAAAAACCCATGGAGGCCTGTGGCACTAAATTGGAGTGAGAGAGGGTTAGTCATACAGTGCCTGCAAATGAAAGTCTATGCACTGTTCATTGGCTCCTCAAACCAGGGAACAGTTAGGTATAATATGTCTGATCTCGCCACACTTGTAACAGTGTGGCGGATTGGGTAATGTGTCTTTTCTCTGGGCTAACCCATTGTTTATCTGGCTGAAACTTTTGTTTTTGATGGGGCAGAGGTTGTCTGCAATCATTTGGCTTCTCAGACTGGAGTGCTGCCTTCATGATGCCTTTCAATGACGCCAACCAGCTCCTCCATGTACTTCCAGGACAGTCAGTGTAAGGGTTGCATTAGATTGTCTGGCAGTGCATGTACTAAATAGTCGCATCTGACTAGTTCTACCACGTATCTCTTCCTAGTCGCAAGTAACATGTCTATTGTTCCCATATATTGAAGGCTTGTGAATGCACTGGTTTCAGGATCAAAAAGCCAGTCGCAGCAATGCTACACTTAGTTGGCTGACATTAACACCATGCGAGTATCTCCTTTTTGAGAAGGGTGTAATTCTTTGCAGCATTTGGTTCCATATTGAAGTATGTCTGTTGTGCTTCTCCATTCAAGAAGGGTACCAGTCTCCTGGAGGAAATTTATGTTGTGTTGCAGTCCTTTTGAAAATTATTAAAAAGACTTCAGAGCTGCAAGAGAACAAGTGTCCATGAGTGTCCCAGTGCATGTTCAGCTCTCAATGTTTCTTTTGTGTTTCTTTGAGCCTGTGCCTCCATGAATTTCGTCTGTTGTCCCGCTACTTGTAGCTTCAGCTGTTGCAGTTGTTTGACCATTTTTCGGATGACATCATTGACCATGGGGTCTCACATGTCTCCTCTGTGAAATCCTGCTGACTATGCCACTGTAAAACAGAGGCACAAGTTCAAGCATATAGAGTTGGGGTGTCAGCTAAAACCCTGTTTAATCGGTGTGAAATAAAGCAACAGTAAAAAAAAAAGGCACATAAGGGTGCAAAACTACATCCTAAGCTGTGGACAAATACTGCTATTACTATGTTTTGTTTAATGGTTGTGCTGTTCTCTGATGCCTTATAGTTTAAATTGGATTCCACACAAAAATAAATGAAATGTCATTGCCTGAGCAGGCAAAGTATGGCACACATCTTGCAAATTCTGCCAGGGTATGTAAACCTATGAGCACAACTTACATATATATATATATATGCACAGAGTAATGAACTTCATCTAAACCAGTCATAAGTCATACAACTTAAAATAATGTATTAATTTTGAACTGATGAAATAAAGTTTTTAAAAGAAATTTCTTTGTATTCAGTCTCATTGTTTGTTTTGAATATAGAAATGATGTTGATGACGTTCTTCTCCATTCTTTGTGTACATTCCCTTAACAAGTTTAATAACCAAAGGGTAATTTAAAACAATCTATACAATTTTGTTTTAAATCACTTGTCACATTTAATTTTTTCTATCCATTAGAAGTACTCATGTTCTAAGCAAGAAAAAGAACAGTCATTTGATGTTTTTTTAGTTATCTGTCTACATCCTTTTTTAGCTTTCAGCATTTGTTAAATGTTTCAAAGTTCTGTTATACTAAGTACTAAACAGAGAGAGAACTGCATGCTGTCTGCCCTGCATAAGATTTCTCTCTTTCCTGAAGCAATTATATTGCATTTTTGATGCTAATTGTCAATTTTGCTCAGTTTGAAAGGTCAGGTACTTGAACTTTGCATGTAGAGGTTTCACATCAGTCTCTTTCTGATATTTAATTAATACCTGGTCAATATATACAGTGTGTATTTTTATTATACAAATGTTGCTGTCTCTTCATTTGCATAAATGCTTTTGATAATTATGAAGCTTGTGATGATCTGATAATGTGCAATATTGAATTATGTGTTGCTGTACTTGAAAAAAATGAAAAGCAGGCAGGCAGGGAGTGTGACCTAGACGTTAAGGCAATATGATTTGAAATAAATGTTTGCCTGAGGTTAACTTAGAACTTGTAAGTAAACATAATGTATTAAAGCAAAATTTTTGTATGTATTATTTTAACATTAAGATTCTTGAAGAATGATTTAGTTTTATCATAATACCACTCTTTATGGCTTATATCATATTAGGAATGAGTCTACATACTAGAATGGAATAATGAAGTCTGATTAAAGGGTACGGTTGGAATAAAATTAAGTTCATTGTCACTAAAGTAAAAAAAGTGATGGTGAAGTTTAATTCTGCCAAAAAACACTGTTATCATTATACAGTAGGGGTGGTGAATTTCATCATACAGCTAATTTCAATAATCAAGTGTGAGACTCTTTTTCTGTTGTTGCCTGAAGGCCCTGTTAGAAGGACAGTACTGCTGGTGCCATGACCAGGTGGTCCAGGCAATCGTGGATGCCTTATGCATAGGAATATCCAACAGTAAAAAGATCCATCAAAAAAGCAGGTTGTTATATTTGTGAAGGGAAGAGAGAAGCTTCAATTGCAGTAAAGAAAACCAGATGGGATGCTCACAACAATTTGAGACTGGCAGCTGCTGGTTAACTTGGTGGGTCAGCTCAGGTTCCCAGGTGCCATTATTGTAACCACCCTCAGGCCAGATAGTGATCTGTAACATTAAAATATAAGGATCTGGGGCCTCATGTATAAATGGTGCTTACGCACAAAAATGTTGCGTAACCCATTTCCACACTCAAATCGTGATGTATAAAACCTAAACTTGGCGAAAAGCCATGCACATTTTCACGCCAGCTAAATGCTTGGCATACGCAAGTTCTCTGCTCGGTTTTGCAAACTGGCAGCACCCAGCGTCAAAGCAGTGCTTTTGTTCCAGTGTGGTTTACCTTTCTTTTTTAGATCCACATCCCTGACGCAGCTTTATTAAATACACTGAAATTAACCGCATATTGTTCATTAGTTTACGGCATCTGATTGTAATTAACCCGTAACAATATAATGGTCCACAGAATGGCCAGACTATTCCAAATACCATAGCTGCTTTAGCATTGTTACTCTCACTGCACCTTCTTCGTCTTCTTTCAGCTGCTCCTGTTAGGGGTTGCCACAGCGGATCATCTTTTTCCATATTACTTTCACTGCACCACTCTGAGTATTTATATCACTGCATCTGAGTGTGGAATCACAGCTCTACAGCAGCTGCTTGGAATGAGAATTATCGGTATACAGCATCAAGCACACGCTGAAACAGAAACAGTGTCATCCCAAGAACTATAAACGCACTCAATCAGTCCATCAAGTGCTCCTTGTAGAACTGTTTGTATTTGTTAGTATAATTACCTCACTGTAGACTTGCGATACAGTTTTAATATTGCACAACCTGAGCCACTTCATAAAGAATGTATTTACATATGATGACGATATAATTTTTAAGATGAAATGTAACAAAATATGTTTATTACATTATACAGATAAAATGTTAACATCATTTAAATAATCTATAATGTTAGTAATTAAACATGTGAGGACAAGATGTCGCAGCGCTAGCTAGTTCAGGGATTGCTCCTACCTTGCGCTGTATTCTTACTGGGGCTGGTGCGACACTGCAAGGATAGATGGATAGAATAATTAAAAATGTACTTCGAAGATATATCAATGTTCCTGAAAAGTTTTGAAGAATCGGAGTTCTAAGCATACAGATGGCTTGACATCTACTGTATTACAGAGCTGATTGTGTGGCGATTGGTTACTTGGAGAAAGAAAAGGAAAGACAGGAATTGGGGGTTAGTACGTTTGAAAGAGACAGTACTGCTGCAATAAGTTATTTCATCAAAGGTTGCGCACAGCACAGCAAGCATCTTGCGGGAGGCTGGAACAATCTCTGAACAGGGACAGAGTACATCTCAGTATTTTAATTATTCAGAGAGCTGTAATATCATGAATGTAATGGATTCTGTGTCCTGTCGGAGTAAGAGAAAGCCCGTTTAAGAAGCATGCCATCCAATGAACGCAGAGATGAAGATTTTATAAAATTTATCTCTACATAAATCAACATTTTCATTGATGATAACATTTCTACAGTGTGTCATGAATCTGGATATTGGAATCTCAGGAAGCCATTTTTGTTCAATTTTTATACTGTTTTGTTTCAGTTTTTTTAAATTATCATTGCTTCTTCTGGTAACACCATTATTCTTTGCATCCACTGTTGTTGGCTGCATTATTGAACATACTGTAAATATTGTGATAATATCATTCTCTTTTTAAATGTTATGACACCCAGGACATTTTGTAACACACATGATATTACACCTCTGGCCCAACTGGCATGGAAGTACCAAAACACAAGCAAATGAAAGAAATAAGCCAGAATAAAGAAGAAAGAATGCAATAAATGGTGCACTCTTGGTAATTATGATTCCAGAACTTTCAGAATGCTGACAGTCAAATCATAAATCCATTTCTTAAATTTCCTAATTCCATTGCAAAAGTCACAAGAAACTAGTTGCAATTCTGGATGACTGGAACCAAAGAGAGGTTGAGATGCCAGTTCCCCAAAATGCTTACTCAGTCACAAACAAGAAGCAGTAGCTTGGTTTATTGCTCTGTTGACCATAAAGGAGAACCAATCAATGCCACTGACATTTATGCCACTCTTGTGTTACTGTTTTGAATTACTCATATATTATAAACATGTATAAACAATCTATTACTCTTGTCCCTTGTAAAATATGTGCCTGTGTTGCTATTGACATTATGGTTTGTCAAACCAACAACAACATTTTTATTTCTGTAGCATATTTTCACACAAGGAATGTAACTTAAAGTGCTTTACACAATATAATAGAAGAGTTTCATGAGAAAAAACAAAACAGCAAGTTAGAATCAGATAGTTAAATATAACTAAATAAATAATATACTGTATAAAAAATTATTTATGTACTGTAGAATCAATATGTGCTTATTTAACAAAGATATACAAGTAGTAGAATCCTAATTTGAAGATACTTTTTTTTTAGATCCATTAAAATAAGTCAGATCCTATGGTCAGATGGCAAAAAATTTCTGCAGGGGTTCCAGGCCAAAAGACCGCCCAACCCTTACTGGGCATTCTACCTAACATAAAGGTGCTAAAGTAGTCTTATTATTTTTAATCTTCATTTTAGACAATTCAGTGCAGTGAGTCTCGTAGACAGAGTATCTGCTTTCATTCTATCATCACAAGCGGCTGCACAGTAATTTGATAAGGTGGTTGTGGCAGAGACTGCAAGTAATACACGATAGACATTGGTTTAGAGGACACAGAGAGTCAGGGTCATCAGGTGCCATAGATAAGTAAATCTGTGTGTCACCTGTATAACCGTGGTAGTTCACATTGTGTTCTGTGATAATCTGGCCTAATGTGAGCATGTAAATTGAAAATAATAGTGCGCCTGGAATAGATCCTTCTGGTATCCCACATAAAATATCACGGATCCTTGAGCTACAATCACCATAACTAACAAAAAAATTCTTGTGTGTTAAATAAGTCTGAAACTAATTTAAGACATTACCAGAGACACCAATCCATTGGCTAAGATGATTAAAAAGAATGTTGTGGTCTATGGTGTCGAATTCTGCACTCAAGTCTAATAGAATGAGAACAGATACGGTATACTGCCTGCGTCAGCATTAACTTGCAGGTCATTAACTACTTTAACCAATGCAGTTTTTATAGTGTGATTTGGTCTTAAACCTGAAACTTATCAAGAATGGCGCTTTTATTCAAGTAGTCATTGAACTGATTAAAAACTGCCTTTTCTAGAATTT
This sequence comes from Erpetoichthys calabaricus, assembly GCF_900747795.2. Lineage (NCBI taxonomy): Eukaryota > Metazoa > Chordata > Cladistia > Polypteriformes > Polypteridae > Erpetoichthys > Erpetoichthys calabaricus. The sequence continues at coordinate 222,620,136 of NC_041394.2, read as the reverse complement.
TACTTAAAAAGGCGTGTTAGAAATTGACAGTTGTAAAAGACATAGGCTTCGAGATTATTTTTCTTGAGCAGGGGTTTAACTACTGCTGTCTTTAGAGAATCTTGGAATTCCCCAGTATCTAATGAGGAGTTAACTATATCAATGAACACATCAGAAACTTCTTTAAAAAAGCGTGTTGGGACTGGGTCAAGGGTACAAGTGGAAGGTTTTAATTGAGTAATTATTCTATGAAGTTCAGGTAAACCTGTTTTAGTGAAGGAATTTATTTCATTATAGTGAGCTAGATAGAGGTTAATGGTGTTGGCCTTTGAGGGATGTATCTAATTTGAGGGATTATATCTAATATCATTTATTGTGTGATTAAAGAAAACTGCTAAACACAAAATTAATTTTTGTCATTATACCTATGGAAATATGAAGATACAATATACACAAAGCATTGTAAGTACACTGAGAATAAAGCTGAGTTTGATGACAGTCACATTCTCAGCTGCAACTGATGCCAGTCAAGAGCATCTGTACAAATTATTGGCATTATTCCAGTGCCTTCACATATAATGCAAAAAGTACCTACTGTGATCACCATTTAATAGCTCAGCTCCCAGTGGTCTAATTTTATTGAAATTTGTCACATTTGTCCTTCAAGGACTTTTGCTAGGAAAGTTCAATTTTCATTGAGATAGCTTTAATACAGTGGTAGCAATTTTTAAAATTTCAATATCTCCAACTGAATAGCATTGACAAAATTTCAAATTTGTCTATATTAAAAAAAGACACATTTTGTGCAACGTCAGTTATGGAATAATTTACTATTTCAAATTTGTGTTAAGAGAAGAGAGCTTAACTTGTATATTTTACATATTTCCAGTTTCCCTCATTTAACAGCAACTCCTGGCAACCATACGAATCTCCAGAAAAAGTTAGTCAAATGCCAACTTGTGCAAGCTGGACCTCAACTACACCAGCTCACTTCCGTATCACGTATTTAGAAATTAATATAAGAGGAAAGGAAATATGTAAATGTAATTTTGTAGCATAGAGTGAACAAATATATACTTACAGTATATTACAATAAAAGCAACCTCTCAACAGCATTATTTGTCCATTATAAATATTCAGTGTTTATCTGACCTGCTGTACATCATTGTCTAAAGCAAACAACAATTTTACCCTAAGACCTAAACAGATTTTAACCCTTTTCCACATATGTCTTTCAAAAATATTATGTTTAAGGAGTTTGAACTACACTTACTTACATACACTTCACAACCAATAACAAACAGTACGCTATGAATTAAAGTCATTTTTACATCCTTTGAATTGGAATCTGCTGTATATAAAAATTATTGAAGCTCCATAATCCTACATTTTCAAATACAGGATATTGTAAAGCAGCATTTAAAAGTCTAATTTTAATGTAGTCTACTAACAGATGTAATTGCATTCCACAATCATTACTATTTTTGGATATGACTCACTGTTAAAAAAATGTTTGTTGAAATTTGATAATTGACTTTTTATAGTAACTAAAAAAGTACAATGGTCCAACTTTCAATTCAGTTAACTAAGTCCCCAAACACACCTGATATGTTCTAACTTGTTTAAACAAGTTTTTATATACATGGAAATTAAAGGGAAGATGCTGAAAAATAAGAATGTTAACAGAAAATTAACAGAAACAAGCTGTAATCAGGCATGTCATTAGAAAAAGTGAATAGGAAGTTGACCAATTCAAGCATAACCAGCACAGGGTGTTACTTTCTTGGAAATAAGGTGCTTTTAAGAATGGTACTACGTTGCTCAGCAGCAAACAATTCTGCTCCTTCCTTGGCAAAAAGATAAATACTATTTTGTTAAATTAGAATATAACATCACACCTAGCTTTGTAATGTTGAACAATTACACTCTGTAGTAAAATCAGTTGAAAAAGTTCATTTGAAGGAAACCAAAAATATTCCTTTTCATTCAAAGGAGAAGATGCTGTAAGCAGAGAGCAGGATGTAGCAATATGAAGTAAAGGAAGGCAATGTTACTATGTGAATGGATAATTCTTACTCCAACTTTGTCAGTTTCTGTCTTTCCATAGGTACACTGTATTTTGCTTACTGTTTATTATAGCATCTTTAAATACAAACCTAAAAGTATATGCTGTTTTTTTGTTTGTTTCCAAAGTTTACCAACAGCAGCGTTAAGAGAATAAAGCCAGTTGCTGTTGCACAAGTATGAAAGTGTTCAAAAACCATATCAATATCTTGAAACATTAATCGTCACTCCTTATAAAAAGTTATTTTCACCACAGGCACGTGTATAATTATTTAGTTTACATTTCCAAACCACTGTGATATTTCAAAACATGAAATACTGAAACCCTAATCATAGTAGCAACACACTCTAACTGTAGTGAACTTTTGTACCTCTGACCTTAGCCACTAAACATTGTCCCAACTGTCAGCTATGTTTACAGACATACCATAGCACTAAACATTGACTGCAACACATATTAAAGGGTAGCATAACTGCTGAATGACAAGAATTTATCAGAATTCACTTGTTATGTCTACTGCACATGTTGCCAATAAGAATTACCTAGAATTAATCAGGTCCTAAGTGAAAACAACCTTTAACAAAGATAATAAAGATTTACTCAATATTAATGAGCAACTTCATGCTAAAACAGAAATATAGGCAAAAAATTATAGGTTAGCATCATTCAAATGTTAAATGATCATCATTCCAGAACCGGCAGTCAAATTATTGATATAGTCTTTGGCCGGGAGCAGGAACAACAGACTGCCAGATCAAAATATGGAGTGCCAAAAGGGTCGTCCTGTTAATTAGAGAGAAAAATAAACAAAAGTAATGCCCGTCTTGGTGGGGTTACCCTGTATCTAGGGCAAAAATAACAAATGAATCTTCTTCTTTTTGACAAGTCAATTTGTAAGAGGAGTTCCATCTAGCGGCTCATCTTGGAATCAAATGACGTGGCCTTCCAGGAGTTTGGTATTCTTATGGATAGGGAACCGGAAGGGGTGGAGTCAGGTGCCATCAGTGGGCGGTATCTCAGTGCTGCGGGGAGAGAAGGAGAAGACAGTGTTAGCAACAGTGCCCCCTCTCTTCCTGGCGTGTTATCACATACCTTGACAGAGCCCGTAAAGAGATACCTTGACGGGCATGCGTGACAAATCAAAAGTGGCAATACATATGTTGCAAGTGACTTAACAAATATAACATGTACCAGGGTAGAAATTACCTTCACTTGAATATTAAATTCACATCTGTCATGTCATCTCCAAATTTTCCAAATGTTTATCATCATAGTAGAATTTTAATAATGTAAACTTTCAGGTTTGTTTAGTACCACAGATTTGTTTTACATTTCATACATGAGTGTTTTCCCTGGCCTGAATTTATTTAGAAAAATGTTTATATATTTCTATGTTTCTGTGCACATGTTTATATATTGATATAAAGCAACTAGCAGACTTAGCATGCCTGTTTGTTTGTTTTTTTTTTTCACAAAATCTGTTATATGTTTTAGTTAGGGGAATATGGAACTACGAGTTTAAGTAAGTAAATTTTACTCTGAGTCTCACTGCCAAATTTTCTCTGTCTTACAGCAAATTGGCTATTATGTACTACATGTACCTGAAACTTCTCATGAAACAAGAATCATGATACTTGTCTTTTACAAATTTTTAATTTTATGCAGAAGTGCAAGCCAGTAAAGAAAGCATTCCAGTCATACTGCCTTGTTTAATGAAGCATACAATCTGGCAAAGACACTTGGAGCAGAATTTAGACAGACTAGAATGCACGTCAGACAGAAAAACACTTTAAAATGTTATTCGATTCTCCAGAGCAAAATTTTAAAAGGCCTGTCACTGTTTCTTGTCTAAAACAACCTGTTCCATCAGCAGACAGGAGATTCTTATTTCTTAGACATTCACTGGGAAGTGCTTTCTATTAATAACCAATTTATTGGAGCAGCAGTGTAAAGAAGCAGCCAAAGAATTGTGCCAGAAATATGAACATATTCCTCCAGCTCAATTCAACCTTTAGACACAACTAATTATTTGACAGCACAACTGACTAAAGATAGGCAGACAAGATATAAAGAGACTAGGCAATGTGTCAAATAGCCGAACAGATTGTGATCTCCTGATCTACCTCAGTAGCTGTTAAAGAACTTCAGACTGCACCTTTTATATCTTGTGTATGTCCAAGGTTATTGATTGCATTAGCATGCAATGTAATATTATAAGATATAAATTTCCAAGAGAAAAATGACATGCTTCGCATACAAATTTTTGCTTTGTACACCAAACCTAGCTTAAACATGAAATGTGACTTTTCTGTAAGCTACAGGGGTGGCACCGTGGCGCAGTGGGTAGCGATGCTGCCTCGGAGTTGGGATACCTGTGGACCTGGGTTCGCTTCCTGGGTCCTCCCTGCGTGGAGTTTGCATGTTCTCCCCGTGTCTGCGTGGGTTTCCTCCGGGCGCTCCGGTTTCCTCCCACAGTCCAAAGACATGCTGGTTAGGTGGATTGGCGATTCTAAATTGTCCCTAGTGTGTGCTTGGTGTGTGGGTGTGTTTGTGTGTGTCCTGTGGTGGGTTGGCACCCTGCCTGGGATTGGTTCCTGCCTTGTGCCCTGTGTTGGCTGGGATTGGCTCCAGCAGACCCCCGTGACCCTGTGTTTGGATTCAGCGGGTTGGAAGATGGATGGATGTAAGCTACAGTATTTAAAGTTGTGCTTTTCGCTATATAACATAATACCACCACAGAACACATTTGCTTCATTGGTCAATGAAGGAGGAGATTCTGTTTCTTAGAAGACCAGGAAAAAAGAAACATGACAATTGCCTTTTGTTTTGGTAGAAGAAGGAAACAATTTTTTTTTGTTTGTTCTAAAATACACCATCCTTTTATTTTGGCTTGCTTTTTGTTTTCTAGAGCAAAAACGAAAATGGATCTAGCAGTGGTCTCTGTTGAACAGCTTTTCTGTTGCAACTTAGAATGACATGAACAAATGAAGGGGGCACAAACGTTGCAGTGATATTAACATAAACCACCAAAGCAGTCTGGGCTATAATTCCTTAGGAGTTGGTTTTCAAAAATAGAAGGTAATAATGCACATTAGTGATGAGTGAAACAGACAAGTGTTGCTAAGATTTGTTTTGCATGTAATTTTCGTGATCACAAAACACTGACTCACTAGTAAGATTCTTTCTGGAAAGAAAAACTTCTTCCTAAGGCCTTGTTAGTAGGTAATTGACAGCACCCAAAACACAGTACTATACATGGGAAAACGCACTACATGGGGAGCCTACCCCTTGCCATTATCTGGCAATTTTCTTTCCTGTTACTTAATTCCCGCAGATAAGGCTCATAGTATGAATGCTGCAAGCACCCCTGAGGGATGTCTCAAGTACCATTTCAGTCTATGACACATTTTTAGGATTGCGATTGTCAAAACTGTCATCATAAATGACAAAGTGGGCATTGTACTACCAGAACAAACACAACACATGGATGGCCTTAAAACTTGTCTACACGTGATAGAAAATGACTTTTCTTTCACTAGACAACTTTATTTAAACACTAAATGACAGTCATATGCATTTGGAATTTGCAATGCAAACATGCCCATACAGAACTAAACAATTTAATTTCTGTGTCAATTGTGTGAATTTGTTTGCAAATATAATTTCATGGAAATTGCACACTCTTCACTAATGGAAACCTTATAGAGCAGTCTGCAAGTCTTTGTTTTGAACTCCTGATTGTGTGTAGTAAGAATTGGGAGACTGCCTGTACAAGTAGCTCCTGTTGAGCATAAACAAACAATATTGTTGTTAATCGTACTTTAAAATCAAATTTACCCTGCTTGCTCTTTTGCAGCGTTAAACTCTTTTATTGTTGGAGAGACTTTTTAGGAAACCTGTCCTTAAAATATTAATCCTGTTTCATATGCACAAATTCTTTACCGGTAGGACATAGTTATATGTTTCACCTCTGTTGATAGTTCTGTTTTTCCATTCTTACATTTACTAACCTTTAGGGATATACAATTCACAGTTACAAGGCACCTCTCAACTACCTTCAGATTTTAACCAGGTATAACTGTCATTGCAGCTTATTTCTTAGGAGTGTTCTCTAATCCTTCACAGGAAAGCAGGCTTTACTAAGTTTTAATGCAAAAATTATTTCCAGAAACAATAGCAAATAAAGATGTTGCATTTCATACTGATAACCTGGATCATCCTGTAGTTTTGAAAGCAGACAAGGATCAGAAACACATTTACTATGTATGTCAAATCCAGGCAACAGTTATCTTATTAGTTACACAATGTCTCGGTAGTAAATCAGACCATTTTTGGTGATTGTTTGCTCTGTCTCAGAGACATCCTTCTCTGGTCAGGTCTTCATCTCTTATCAGCCCCCTTCATCATCAGTTCAATCTGACTTTATACAGTTTTTTCCTTATCTTTCTGTCCCTGAAGACAATCTGTTGTGTTAAAACTGGGTTTCATAAATCCTATCTGTCCCTTCCCCCAGGTTTGCTTTCTGGGAAAAGGGCTCATAAAATCTAAAGTTTCTTTGCCTGTGATATTCGGAGCTCATTCAAACTAAAAATCCATGTTTCTTACATCAGAAGCTTCTTGAGCCACCACCCACTCAGAAGTGGAACTTAAAAAATACAGTCAGATGCAGACTTCTCACTCAGAAAGGGATATAGAACGACACACTTGCTAAAACCATAAAGTGTAATAGAAGGTCTAATCATTGAAAACACATAGTCCTAAAAACGCTGGACTTTCAATGCCTCAAGAGTCATTTTACACTTTTCACTTAGTATGAATGCTTACTCTCTGAAGGCTGCTGCTTTATTTTAAGCAACTAGTTTTATGACAAAATGCTAAATATTACAAATACACAGAAACGAAATGAAACAATAGAATCAAAGCAAGTTACAGAAAACCAATGCACTTACACAATCCTTAACTCAGATGTTTTTTCTTCATTCCTTTGCATAATATGTAGTCTCCATTGCAATTGTTTTGAGAAAGAGTATGCAAAAAAAATACAAAAATGTACACAAAGGTACAAACATTAAAAGCAAGTCTTAACAATTGTACATTAAAAGAAATGTCATACTGGGAGTTATCTGGCTCTCTAACAAAGATGAAAAAAGCTGATGATCCCTCAAAATCACTGAATCACTTCCACTGGCAAAATGGCTGTCATGATGACACTTGCTAATACACTTGGGCTGCACAATCATGTTTATGTTATTTCAGTTCTGAATTCAAACTAAAAATAAATAATAATATAAAACTAAGCTCAATGAAAAAAATAAATAGATGTTACTAAAAAAGAATCTGTAAGCCTGATTTTAGGGTCTTTTCTGTTTTGTTTTGTTCCTGTCAGGCTGCCATCTACTGGCAAGCAGAAGTCATTTTTGTCGTGTCCCATTATACTGGTCACGTTTTCCTGCACAGCAGATAAAATCTGTTTTACTACCTAGAGGATGTATGTTTTGGTCTTCATTTTTTCCTGGTTTTAAAATTATTGTTTATGCTTCCTAATATGATTTCAGCTAATACTATTTTTCCTAAGTCTTGTACTTGGATCTATAATAACAAGAAATATATTAGGCAAAACCACAACACATTTTTTTGTCTGGTTGGATCATGATAAAACGGAAGAAATACCCTTAGTTAATAGAAATACAAGAATCAAAAGCATTATATAGCAAATAGTAAGTGGGAGGATTAATAAGGTGGGGTTCAGAGGGTGTTGCTCATAGTCTTTTTTATTATTTGGATGTTCTTCTTAAGAGTGCATATGCTTGGTTAATGTCCAAATATCTGTTAATGGCAGTTTCATTTGATAGCCATGATTCAACCAGCTCTCTGGCACTTCTAGTATTGGCCCTGAATCTTACTTGCACTGTGTCTCAGTTAAATGTGTATCCGGTTGAATTGGTATGTGTGTATATCAGAAACCGTGGGTCCTTCTAACAGAATTACGATGTTCTTATATATATACATGTTGTGAGTGTTTTAGATATTAGTTCCACGTATACAACTGGGTGTGAATTGCATGGTATACAGTATACTGCGTTCTGTGTCTTAATTGCAGATTTCTTGCTTTTGGTATTAGAAAGGACTGTCTGCAGAGTGTTTGCCAGTTTATGCACTATTTTGATGCCTGATTTGGAGATATATACAGTATATACTGTATTTAAAGGATATAATGAAAAACATCTGTTTCACCAAATATTCTCAATTTTTCAGTACAACAAAACAGAGGCCACTGCAGATACGTAGCAAACACATTCAGTTAGCTGCAGTGTCTGCCACATCACATCTGAAAAGGATTTATTATTATGCAATACTTTTGATTGTTATTTTTACTGTTACTGTCATATTTTTTGGTCTATACTAATAGTGCTCTCAGTTGCAATCTCTTGTGTTGCAGGTAAAAAATCCTGGAAATCGCATACTTTACAAGAAAAACTTCAACTTGTCTTGCAGCTTTTTATTGTTGAAATATTTGTGCTTATATGTATTAGTTCTACTTCCAAGAAACCAATAGTGTGTTAAAGAGAGAAGCAAAGAAAGCTACCACCACCTCCTGTCTATTTAAACATACAGTATATAGCAGGGGTGGCCAACTCCAGATCCTGGACAGCAACAGGGGCTACAGGATTTCATTCTGTTTTCTTACTTGGAGACTAGTATTTGTTACTAATTATCCATCCATTATCCAACCCGCTGAATCCAAACACAGGGTCACGGGGGTCTGCTGGAGCCAATTCCAGCCAACACAGGGCACAAGGCAGGAACCAATCCCGGGCAGGGTGCCAACCCACCGCCGTGCTACTAATTAACTTCATTTAATTTATTTGCTGTTTAAGACTCAGACCCTTTAAATCAGAGCTTAGCAATGTCGGTCCTGGAGGGCCACAGTGGCTTTGGATTTTTGTTCCAACCCAATTGCTTCATGAGTCTTAAACAACTGTATTTATTGTTTTAACTGGTTCCTTATTAGCAATAAAATACAAATGACAATGGAACCAGCAGTTTTACATCTAACCTGTCTGCATTTCCACCCATGTGTATTCATCATTCACTCTTTGGTTTAAGAAGAACTGAAAATTACTCATCCGTTTTAGGTATCAGATCACATGGATGATACATGTATCAGTAGAAAGGAAACAAAAATCTATGATTTAAAAACGAACTGACATGGTAGAGTAAAAACACTAAAAAGCCAGGAAAATAAATAAGATCTGTTATTGGTGAGGATTGGCTTCTAATTTTGCAACCTTGTTGGAACAAAAATCCACAGCCACTGTGGCTCTCCAAGATGGAAACCCCCCTGATAATATAGTATAATAATGCATTCCTTAGTTCTCTTTTTTCCAATCATTTCCCACCACACCCTCAGTCTTCTAAAGGGCTAACTGCAGTTAGGAATGAGACAGAATATTGTGTCTATGGATATATAAATATAGGAATCTATACATGTTCATCAACTGCATTGTTGGGCTGGGCAGCCTCTGGTCATGTGATAAGTTGTTTGTGGCATTTTGCAGATTTTAAATAAATAATTGTGCAGGCTCAGAACGGGAGCAGATGTGAGCATGACGGCGCTGCTCTGAGGTTGATTCCAGTGCTTGGCTGATCGCACACTCATGTGCAGTTGTATGTGGATTAGTCAGGTGCCTCGTTCATAGGTAGAAAGGTAGATCAGGAGAAGAGAATAAGAAAGTCAGAGATTAAAAGATGGGAGAACAAAGGCAGGAAGGGATGAGAACTGCTGCAGGAGAAAGGAGGCTGAAGGCTGGAAGGAGAGCCCCCTAGTAGGAGCGTAGGGCGTTGAGGTAGTTGGAGTGACACAATGCTTGTAAGGAGTCTCCCGCATAAGACCAAGGAATGGCAACAGGAGACAAAGAAACAAGTGCACGACCCAGTAAACTGCTGGGAGCATGTGGTGCCAGCAGTGACCCAAACAAAAGAGGAAGAGTTGGCTGTGCTTGTCTGGAGGATGTCTTCTGGCTGCTGGATCCCATCTGGGATAGGCAGAGGAGACATCGGACATTAGAAGGATGCACTGCATACTGAGGATTTAGAAGTGCTTCCTGTCTTGGAATTTTAACCTCATTTTATCAGATTTAGTTATTTTTTAGAAAATTTAACCTCTTCATTTTCACTTCTTTTATTGGATTATTTATTTATTGAAGAATTGAATCACACCACTGTTTGCACTGTTTTCCTTTTGGGATTGTAATAAAAGCACTTGACATCTTTTGGCACCTACCCCTTGCTGCAATTGTATGCCCTAATTTGCCCAGCTCATCCTCGTCTATGACTGTCGATGGTTTGGGTACAAGACACTCCCCTGACACAACAGGGAGCCACCACTGGCATTAATTAGCTGTTGAGTTTCATGATAAGAGATGGGACTCTGCACTTCACTATTAAAATATAAACCGCTCAAAAAAATTAAAGGACCACTTTGAAAACACAGATCTCAATGGGAAAAAAATCCTGCTGGATATCTATACTGATATGGACTGGGTAATGCATTAGGAACGAAGGGATGCCACATCGTTTGATGGAAATGAAAATTATCAACCTACAAAGGACTGAATTCAAAGACACCCCGAAAATCAAAGTGAAAAAAATGATGCGGCAGGCTAGTCCATTTTGCCGAAATTTCATTGCAGCAACTCCAAATTGTACTCAGTAGTTTGTATAGCCCCCACATGCTTGTATGCATGCCTAACAACATCGGAGCATGCTCCTAATGAGACGATGGTGTCCTGGGGGATCTCCTACCAGGTCTGGACCAGGGCATCACTGAGCTCTTGGACAGTCTGAGGTGCAACCTGTCGGCGTCAGATGGACTGAAACTTAATGTCCCAGAGGTGTTCTATTGGATTTAGGTCAGGCGAGCATGGAGGCCAGTCAATGGTATCAATTCCTTCATCCTCACCACATGAGGCCAGGCATTGACTTGCACCTGGAGGAACCCAGGACCCACTTCACAAATATAGGGTCTGATAATGGGTCCAAGGATTTCATCCTAATACCTAATGGCAGTCAAGGTGCCGTTGTCTAGCCTGTAGAGGTCTGTGTGTCCCTCCATGGATATGCCTCCCAAGACCATCACTGACCCACCACCAGACTGGTCATGCTGAACGATGTTACAGGCAGCATAACGTACTCCAGACGCTTTCACGTGTGTCACATGTGCCCAGGGTGATCCTGCTCTCATCTGTGAAAAGCCCAGGGCGCCAGTGGTGGCCACCCTCATGATGTCTGTTTCTGATTGTTTGGCCAGAGACATTCACAGCAGTGGCCTGCTGGAAGTCATTTTGTAGGGCTCTGGCAGTGCTCATCCTGTTCCTCCTTGCCCAAAGGAGCAGATTCTGGTCCTGCTGACAGGATAAGGACATTCTACGGCCCTTTCCAGCTCTCCTAGAGTAACTTCCTATCTCCTGGAATCTCCTCCATGCCCTTGAGGCTGTGCTGGGAGACACAGCAAACCATCTGGCAATGGCGCGTATAGATGTGCCATCCTGGAAAAATTGGACTACCTGTGTAACCTCTGTAGGTTCCTGATATCGCCTCATGGTAACCAGTAGTGACACGGACCATAGCCAAATGCAAAACTAGTCAATAAAATGGTCAGAAAAGATGAGGAGGGAAAAAAGTCAGTGGCCTCCACCTGTTAAACCATTCCTGTTTTGGGAGTCGTCTTATTGTTGCACCTCTAGTACACCTGTTGTTAGTTTCATTAACACCAAAGCAACTGGAACTGATTAACAACCCCCTCTGCTACTGAACTGATCAGACTGGACACAAAAACCAATTTTCCATTTGAAAGTGTACATTTGCATGTGAAATGTGGAATGTAATATTCTGAAGTTTTCATATAGTTATTTTGGTAATTCTGCGGAATAACATCTACCTACATACATGTTCATGTCAGTTACTGCTATGAAACAGGACTTTAACAAATCCTTTATTCTGGTTTAATAAGAATTACAAAGCACCACATTTGAAAACAATGTAAAACAGGGGCTACCTATAGTACGTCTGTTCAACAAGACTGTAAAAAAAAACTATGTGGCATAGCAAGCTGTTTTATTTTCTTACAATTTCTTACATTTTGTAATTCTATTTAAATAAATCTGTGGTGTGAGTTTAGAGTTTAATGCATGAAAGAAAACATAAAACCTATTTACATACCAAAAGTGCAACCATTGGGACAGACATTTCCATACAGGTTATTTAATATGTAATCTGTAATGCACCATCTACTCAAACGATGGTTCAGTGCAAACATTTACATTGGAAACATAATAAACTGATTCTGTCTCTACTTGAGAAATTAGCGACATTAATACCAGGTCCTTGCGAGACACACTTTTTTAACTATGATATTGTCAATTTATAAAGTGAACCTTTTTAAAGAAAAAGAATGGATGGTGAAGTGAGTATGTTACGTTATTGCAGCTGATAACCTGTTGAAGTCCAATTTTTACAGACCTGTTTGTCACAGCTGGGGATTTCACAGATAGGTGTTACCCAATTAACACCTAGTGGATTTTAAAGGGTCTCATTATGCAGAAACTGTAGGATATTTATATGCATCTATGCATAAAATTACCTTCCTTCTTAAAACATTCAAAAACCACTGAGAAAGCATCTGATCAGTCACATAGAAATGTTGTCAATTAATGTAACAAAATTGATAAGACACAGCATTGTACTTTTCTCATACTTACCTATGTAGTATCATAGGATGACTTGGAATTTAAATGTTTAATAAGGATTAGAAGACTTAAGATTTTTTCTCCTATTACAATTGTAAAAATAGTTATCATGTGGTATTCCAAATTACATGTATAAGAAATTTAAGAAGAGTTATGATCTTGTAATAAATGAAATAATAAATATGCACAGCCTTTAATTTCAGAGCATTTCAGGAATTATTGAACATGTAATTTTCACTAAAATGTGCATTTCTTTTAAAACTAAACTAAAACTATAGCACTGGGTGCTGGTCTTTAGCTTCAGGCAATATACTTTATTTGCCTAATCTTGGCAAAGTGTTGGCGCTGCTGCTTCTCAGTGGAGAGACCAGGGTTTGTGTCCCGGATCCTCCATGCATAGAGTTTGCATGTTCGTCCCATGTCCTTGTGAGTTTCCTCACAGTGCTCTGGTTTCCTCCACATTCCAAAGACATACAGGTTAGGTGAACTGGTGATGCTAAATTGGCCTTAGTGTGCATGTGTGGTGGGTGTGTATGTGTGTGCGTGTTCACTCAGCAATGGATTAACACCCTGTCCAGGGATTGCTCCTGCCTTGTGCTCTATGCTTACTGGAAAAGGTTCCAGCTTCCTCATGACCACACTCAGGATAAAGCGGGTACAGAAAATGGATGAATTGATTAATTCGATCCAAGGAGGTTGTGAAAACAGAAAAAAAAAAATTCTGTGTCAGAAAAATTCTGTATGAGATCTGTGATACTGAGGTTCTAAGAGACTGCTAAAAAAAGTAAGTGAAGGCAAGTGAAAACACACTCATTTTGATGGAAAATGTCTAAAGATGAACAAAGAATTGGCAAGAGGCTTATCATAAAAAAACTACTCTCATTTTGACAGCAAAATTCCAAGAACTGCCTGCCACCCCCACCTCCCCCTCCAACCTCTGTTAATCTTACGCTCAGAGAGTACAGACAGAGGCAGAGCACCAAATGAATTGTCTGGAGTGTGAACTGCTCTGGGATTTCCCTGCACATGGCTAGCAACACATTCTATATTATGGGTGTACCAGCTATTTCAACAAGTCCAAATTTAATCATTTAGGATGATTATCTCCCCTTGCACCAAAGAGGACATTTTATTTTATTCCTTCCTTGTAATACTGAAACAACAAATCCAACCATAGATTCTGGGTATGAATACAGCAAGCCTTTTTTGTCTGTCATTTTAGAACAGTTTAGTAATGCATTTCAATATGTAATAAAGCTCTGGACATTACTCTTAGGTTTATTTCTCAAAACAATGCCTAGTTTAGGTTTTGCCCTATTTACATCTCCCTGATATCAAAGTTATCACTTATTTTACATATTGTTATACTTTATTTCATTATAGGTAAATAAATCATTTCTTGTTTCCTAAAAGATTCAGGAATATTTATTGATAAAATATTCTGGATCATTTTAATTTCAACACATACTAAGGATCTGAGACAAGCACGGTGATACAAAAATTCTATTTAGATTATCTTAACTAGAGGAAAGCCCACAGATTTCAAGCATGAGATGTATGAGTAGTCAGAAATCAAAATGTTTCTCTGTGCGGCCAACTGAAGACAGGCACAGATTAACAGTGTCATCCACAAGTAGTAGTAAAAGAAAGCAATGAAAACTTAACAACTGCTGTCAGTGTTAAAGAAAAAAAAACAATTTCTGGCAATATGGGAACTGGGCGGGTACTGTCATCTATTAAGAGTCTGGCTGATTCATTTTTGTTTTTTCACTAGCTGTCCCCCACGGCTCTGCCCACGTAGTAGAAAAATCAATTAACAAACAAGTATTGCTAGCTAAACGAGGCAAGGTCCGCTCCAAAACGCGGCCAGATGTAGACCGATTCAAACGGAGACTGGCATGTGAGTGAGGAGGGCCCCACCCTGCTTCCCACTTCTGATGTTACGCTTCCCCCTCCCCTCAGCCCACAGACTTTGTCTCGAATTAGCGCAAATATATTTCTCCTGCAAACGATCTATCATACTTAGCGTGATGAGAGAAGTCGCAAAATCAATTGAAATATTGAAGCAAATTATACAAAAAAACCCAATCTAAATCCGTTAAGTAGTTCTCTCGTGAAAATCGGACAGGCATACAGACAGAAAGACAGACTTTGGATTTTAGTTATATAGAGATGAATATTAATTTTTGTTTCTTTTGTTTCATCATTATTGTAGTTTTCTGTAGACAAACACCCTAATATTTATAATAGCCAATTCTATTGCTGGTCTAAGGTTTCAGAAGTTTCTGAACTTGAAATGTGAAGTGTGACTTCATGACATTGCAATTTAAAATGTGGGCTGCATGGCCTGCTTGTAGAATAATCTAAGCTTTTAAGTTTCTAATACCAAGTCACTTTATGATTAAGGAATAAAAAGAAATACAAAATCTTCTAGGGAATTTCCTTCTTTGTATTTTTGTTTCTGTTAGCATTTTTGGTTTTGGTTAATGATAACTTATTTCCACGTTTCAGACCCTTATTTCTACTTCATAATTCTAATGAACATGCAGTAATGACTTTGACTTGAAAATGTTAGTTTCTGCTCCTTTGGGTTTGTTTTTTATTTGACTTTTGTTTTCTCAATTTTTTTAATCTTCTTTTTTGTTTATAGTCACAAATCCCTTACCTCTTAGTGTGTAATGTTGCCTATATCCTTGACATTCTTTTTTGCTGTGTCCTAAAATAACCTCCACTTCCCTCATCATAAAAATTAATCATGCATACATTTCTCTGTGTGATAAACAAATCCTGACAGTTGCAGAGAGAAACAGGGCAGATGCTGAGACATCTGCATGCATAAGAGCACACCAGATACTACAGCAGTCAAAAGACAAAACAAGACCTTCCAGTCTTTGATTGGTTGTATTTAAAAGCCACATATATTAAACATGAACAGAATGATGTTATGAATATTATTGGTTGGTAACAAAGAAGTTTGTTGGTTGCTTTATGTTTAAATTAGTTTTTTTTTTTTCTGAGTGCTGTTCTTCATGAACATTATTACAGTTACACAGCACCATTAGGAGTTTATTTTTAGCACGTTATCCTTTTGTTTTTAGCAACCGCACGTGAATTGCTGCAGTGTGATGATTGCCTTCATAATTGCTGTGACTATTTAAGATTGCTTTATGGTAACAGCAGCATTCAAATATATGGATCAATTTTAAACTCAATAGCTTACTTTTGGCTTTGATAGCAAAGTTATGACTTTGGCACAAAGTGTTTTTGTACTTCATAGTTTTTTTTCTGTCTTCCTGGTTTTAGCTAATGCCATCTCCTGACTTTCACTAAGTATTACCATTTACTGCTTTCATTTCCACAATTCCCTGTTCAATTGCCTGACCTTCCTTAATCAGAACAGATTAATCATAAAGAAGCAACTGATTGAGTAAAGTGAAAAAAAACTTAGTTAAAACATAAACAAAACTTAAAGTTAAAAACCTATTAACATGTAGAAGAACCCTTCCATCTTTTTAGTAAGTGTCCACTAAATTATATATTGTCCAGCATGGAAAAAGAAACCCACTACACATCTACATTTTTCTTGCATGCATTTGTCACCACATGCTTTTTTTCCCTGTTGACTTTACTTACAGTATGATGCTGCATTTCATGCTAATTTTGCTCATTTTTTAATTATTGATTTTCTTTGTTTTTGCATTTTCATGTTTAATGGAGTCATTTGTCATTGCACCAATGATTCATGATAGATATGATAATTGTGATACTGTAAATTAATGAAAAATAACAAAACAAATGGTCCTATTGTTGAGAATCCTTCTATGAATTAACAGAAGTGAGAAATGAGATAGAGTATAAAACAGTTTAGGGACTGCTGCTTTTCTAATTATTTTAAAATGTCAGGTAAACATGTAGCAAGTTACTTACAATGTGCAGATTGTGCTCAATTAGATAGATTAGCAGATGCCCTGAAGGCACCTAAAGCTGTACAGATGAAAGATGAGCCTGGATAAGATAATAAATTTGAATGTAAATATGCAAAAGTACATGCTTAAGGTCTAAAAAATACTAGAAGTAAATGCATAATGGGGGCTTATTGCTGGAATGAAGCTTTTTAAGAAGACTATGCAAGTAAAATAATATGGCTATGGCAAAAAAAAAAATAGTATGGAAAAGTATGGAAATAAAATCTGCAACTGATAAGTGATTTCTTAAAAAATTGGGAAAACAAACTGTTAATTGATGGATTCTCCACTCTAGATAATTTTGCAAAAAAGAATACAAATCATTTCTTTAATTTACTCAATGTTCAGAAAAAATACATTGTAGATTATAGAGTATCAACAGACACAATGCTAGCTTGTAAACATATTTAACAGGAGAAGAAAATAATAATAATAATAATAATGCATTTTATTTATAGGGCACTTTACATTAGTAGTAAATCTCAAAGTGCTACATAAAAAAGTTTAAACAAAGGCAAAGCAAGAAAAAAAGAGATAAAATGACAGTAATTAGTAGCATTCTTGTTAATAAGCTTTCCTAAATGTTTTTTAAAACAGCCCACAATCTGCTGTATTCTTAGGCTCTCTGGTAGGGCATTCCAGAGCCGTGGAGCAGCGGCTGTAAAGATTCGGTCACCCATTGTATGAAGTTTGGTCACAGGGGGGCGAAGGCGGTAGGTATTTGCAAAATGGAGGTTTCTTGCAGTGGATTGTAGTATAAGGAGTTCCTTAAGATATTGTGGAGCATTTCCATGGATACACTGGTGAGTAAACAAACAGTTTTTATTCAATACAGAGGTGAATAGGAAGCCAATGAAGTGACCAAAGGATTGGTGAAATGTGTTCATATTTCCGCACCCTCATCAGGATTCTTGCAGCACTATTTTGAATTTGTTGTAGCTTTTGAAGGCTGTTGTTGGGTATCACGATGAGGAGTGCATTACAATAATCCAGCCTGGATGAGACAAAGGCATGAACCAGCTATTCAGCATCACAGAGAGAGAGGTAGGGACGGAGTTTGGCTATGTTTCGGAGATGAAGGGATGCAATTTTACAAAGGTGATGGACATGTGTATCAAATGACAGATGGGAGTTGTGTAAGCCAGCCCTGGACACAGACAGACAGACACCTCCATGTCTAGAAAAGCACACGTTTATTTATAGTGAAAGTCCATAGCACACAGTGCCTCTGCACCAATCACCCTTCTTCTCTGTACTTTACAAAGTCCTTTACAAGGTCCTTCACCGCCTCCACTCCTCTCCACAGAGCTCTGTCCTCTTCCTCCCGACTGCAGCCATTGAATGGAGGGAGGCGGCCCCTTTAATACACTCACGGATGTGCTCCAGGTGCCTGATGACCGACTTCCGGCAGCACTCCCCAGTGTGGTGGAAGTGCTGCCCTTGCTCCCGGAAGTGCTGTCCCCCAGGGATCAAGGACCGGCCGGGTACCCAGGGAAAAGAGGTGCCGCTCTCCCGGTTCCTCCTTCCTCCCGGCATCGTGGCGGGGCAGGGCTCCTAGCCATCTATTACAGAGTCTAACTTGATACTCAGTTTTGTAACAGAAGGGGAGAGGGCAATGATACGGTCAGAAAAGGAAATACAATTTATAGAAGAACGTAGTTGATGGGGGGTGCCAATTAAAAGAGCTTCAGTTTTAGTGCTGTTCAGCTTGAGGAAGTTCTTGGACATCCAGGTCTCAATCTCATCCAAGCAAGAGGAAAGAGTTAATGGAGGTGTAAAAGAAGTCGAATCCAGTCTCACATAGAGCTGCGTATCATCGGCATAGAAATGGAATGAAACTCCATGCTTGCGGATGATGTGACCCAGGGGTAGCACATAGATATTTAAAAAGGTCGGCCCAAGGACTGATCCTTGTGGGACCCCACAGGAGACAGTGTGGGTATGAGATTTAGCATCCCCCAAGGCCACATACTCAGCCCTATCTATAAGGGTTAGGGTTAACCCTAACCCTAATAAGTGAATAAAATCCTTAATGAAATATAAACTACAAAAATTAATTTTTTATTAAGACTTAAATATTGTAAAATATAGCAGCAGCACTGGAAACTGTGCAAGTAACAAACATTTTACAGATATTAAAATAAAATATGAAAAAAGAAGTGTTGTAACCCAAAAGTGAGATAATCACAGATCCTAGCATATGTAAAATCAGAAAAAAATAAATAAATTCATAAAATTTATCCAACAGTTAATTAAACAGTTAGTACAACATATAGATGAGGTCTGTGTAGTTGCATCTAATAGCATCAATAAGGAAGAACAATAATAATATGCCTGTATAAAATGGAGTAAAAGGTCTCATCCTTCTACTCTGGCTATCCATTTGTTGCTGTTTTTCTTTGCA
Source organism: Erpetoichthys calabaricus (assembly GCF_900747795.2). NCBI lineage: Eukaryota > Metazoa > Chordata > Cladistia > Polypteriformes > Polypteridae > Erpetoichthys > Erpetoichthys calabaricus. Next base: position 222,600,975 of record NC_041394.2, on the reverse strand, counting down.
CACAAAGGCATTATTTCATATGACAAAAGTTAGGAAACAATAACCCAGTGGTAATAGAGCTATACAAATACTGAATCTGACTAAAGCACAGTACGCACTGTGTGTCTTGCAGAGAAGTGAATCTGTTCTTCCCTCTGCAGTCGATTTTTTTTTATTTTAATCACCACTCACAGAGACTGTTATTAATTCAGTGAAAAAATACATGACTGTACATTGCTTTGAGGAATTAACAGAATTTGTTCTGTTTTAGAGAAATACAATGTATAATACAACCATCCTTTCATCATCTGTTCTGTTTTAAATTACAAAAATGATAATGGTATTGAGATATTCATTGGTTAAAGAAAAAGTCAAATTAGTCTTAAATAGGTGAGGAATTAACAAGAGTTACTGTAATTATTAAATTAAAATATTTTACAAATGCACCAAAATGCAGAACAGGTGCAGTAATGCATCAGGAGACCTTATACTACAACATTTTAAGATGTGTTTGTTCAGCACACCATGTTTTAGATTTGTCAAAAGGTAAAAGACTCAAGTTTTTGTTCTAGTTTGCCAAATTTCTAAAATCCACAAAGTGCTATTTGTTTACCATGTTTACTTAAATCAGTCTAAGGAGAATTGCAGTGGGTGGCAAGTCTTTTAAATGTATTATGTTTAACTCATTCATTTCACTTCAGTTTCTGAGTTCAGAATAAGTACAGCATTCCAAATGTGCTTTGTATTTCTATGATATTCAGTAAAACTGAGTAACTACTGAATAATTTTAATGTACAGGACTGAATTTTGCCATACTGTCTCTCTCTTTCCCTAAGCGATTTCAAAATAGACAAGTGTGGTTCAGATATGGCAGCGTGTAGTGAGCCCTGCAGGGGTGCTGCATTTTCATTATTACTCTTACCTGACATCAAAGTTAGGAGTTAGTGAAAGGAAAAAATTGGACATGAAGAGGAATAATCAAGCATAGAAAGCATAGGAAATCTACTTCGGAGCTTAAGTCAGATTATTTAATTTGCTAGCAAGTTTAAGAATATTATATTACTTTCAATAGATCAAGTCTCTAGATATGAATGCGAAACAGCACTTTTACAGCTTATTCCATGTCTTACATTCATTTGTTTGCATGGAAGAGCAGGCACAGTTATAGGATGCACTTTGGACCCCTTGAAGAAATAATGAAGGAGAGAATTAAAACAAAACTGAATGCCATTATGAACAATGGTGCACATCCTCTCTCTGACACTCTAACACTGAGGACTTTCAGCCAATAAATAATTCATCGGAAGTGGGTCAAAAAATGAAGAAGTGCTTCCAGGGCTCCTTTATACCAACAGCAATATGCCTACATAATGCTTCACTGTGTCTGTAACTGTCAAGTCAGAATTTTTCATTCTTTTTAGTCATTCTACTTTATATCTACTGTATTTATTTAACTAGCTTATCCAAAAAGCCAAACTCCTCCCTGAAGTATAATAATAAAGTTATATCTATCAGTTTATAACAAGAACCACAATCTCACATATTTCAGTTGGAAAATGTTATTTTGTCACACCAGACATGAGCAAAAAAAAAAGTAACAAAAACATCACTTAATACACATGAAAGCATACAAAACAAAGACCAAAATAAATTAACCTATCACATGAAAATCTATGGGCTCAAAATGTGACCTGGCTTCCTTGCAAAAAAGAACAATGGCGAGCAGCAATAGAAAGTGGAAACAAAACAAATGAGGAGTGACAACAACTTATGAAGGAAGTGGCAAAAATTTTAAAAAGTATTACTCATGGAAGCAGGCCTCTGAAATTGGTAACAATGTCTGTAAAATGTCCCTGATGATTGCATAACACCTAGACAATTAGTGTTAACTAAACCTTTATGACAGATGCAGATGGGATTCAAGAGGCTGGGAGCATGAATAGGGACGAGAGTTCCATCCACTACACCCAGAATGGTAGGTATGCCTACAATGGTATGAGAACTAATTTTAGCATAATGCAAGGCAACCCATCCTGTTGGAAATTTATGTACTTACCTCCTTAGCACAATAGCAAACTGGTAGCTGCTTTCACAAATTTGGACAAAGCTGCCATGCTGAAACCATGTGTATAACTGATGGACTGACATTCCTTTTTCCAATTTTTGCTGCACCAGACCAAGGATGGTCATTATTTCACTCCATGCAGCCTGTATTTGTCTGTTAATTGTTGATTACTGAGATGATTCAAGGGGTTCTTGTCCACCTATAAAAATGCATTTAGACTAGCATGTTGGCTTCTTGGACGGTGTTGTCTCAGTTGGTAAGTCAGTAAGTATGTATGTTCAATACCACTGTATTAATCAGATTTTACATACATTATACGGGCTACCTTACTACTGTTTGGTCTGCAATTTAATTCCAAATTAATTAATATATATTGAAATTTGGGTGACTTTCTTTCACCATCTGTTCAAGCAGACAACCTTCAAATAATAACTCATATTAAATAATAATAGGTAGGGGTGCCACTGAGCCCCAGACTCAAAACATAGTGTATGTGCAAAGCCAAGGGTTCTAAATAAAGTACATTTCATTATTCACAAATACCTTTTTCAGGTACTTTCAAAAGTATTAACATGCACAATCCATATATTAATTCTCCTCTACTCTCCTCCAGGCAAACGCTATCCTCCACCTCCTGACACCAACTCACCTGGATGAGATGGAGCAGCTTCTTTTATACCAGGCCCAGGAGTACTTCTGGTGTCACACGATTACACCCTGGAAACACTTTTGTGTCAGGCTTAAAGTTTGTGAGTCTTCTCCCCACAGCTTCCTCTGGCGCCACCAACGTACCCGGACAGGGCTACCCACCAGGACTACAATTCCCAATATGACTTGTGGGTGAACAGTTTTTGAGCTGTTTCTGAGTGATGTTGCGAACTGATGTACTTGAGAATTATATGGCCCCAGAGACAGTTCTTCCCTGACCTTATCTTATAACTTCCCGGCCAGGAAAGATTTTTGCAACTACCCCAGCTGGGATGAATGTTTTGCATACAGGCATGTGGGGGCTATACACACTACTGAGTCACATTATGAGTTGCCTTATTAAATTCACGCAAGTTGGATTAGCCTGTGATTTCAAATGTTGGCTTTGATGTGTGTGTGTTGTTGAATCCAGCCCTCAATGGGTTGGTGATTTTGGTTTCCATTGACCGTTGTTACATCATTTTGTTCTCAACGAATTACACAGTTTTACAGCATCACAGTAATAAAAGATTTTCCACTTGAATATTTCAATGTGTGATTCAATTTTTTCAGCCGTATGTATATATATATATATTATATATATATATATATATATATATATATATATATATATATATATATATATAACAGGCCAAACCCGATTTTAGGACAAACTAGTTTAGGCTAGGCCACTAGGCCAAGCTAGTTTGTCCAAAGCACGAGAGGATGATTTGGTGTGGCCTAGGAACGTGTGATTTCAGACCACACTAATTCAGACTAGGACAAATCAGTTTGTCCTGGGAGCTCTACATTGATTCCAGGATAATATAGTTCAGACTAGGTTCATCCTATCCACTTTGGCAAACTGGTTTGGCCTAGTATAAACCAGTTTGTCCTAAAATCATGTTTGGCCTGTGACATTATATATATATTGTGAAAATGAACAGACTCGACACACGTAAAAAGGTTTGGGGCAGCCACCCGTATAATATTCCTGGCTGCAAATGGTTTTTTAAGTAATAAAGAGCTGTTGATAGCACTGAGTCCAAGATAGAACTGATGAGAGTTGGGAAAGATGGCAGCTTTAAATGATCAGACCGGAAGTGATGTTAGATAACTGGAAGTGATGTCCTTCTGACATCAGTCTGTGCGCCGGAACCGGAAGTGATATTTTTTTTGGTGCTGGAACTGGAAGTGATGTTCTTCTGGGTGCCGGAACTGGAAGTGTCAACACTGACTCAGATAGGTTTTCCCGCGGCTGGTCTGTAGAGACAACAGGAGAAGGTTTAGTGCACCCCGCCCTCCCCTGGCCTGGCGTGGAATTACCTTTACTTGGTCCACACAACGTCCCCTTACTCGCCGGGTCGGGCGTACCTGACCGAGAAGTCGTGGCACCTAGAAAGGGCATCGGCATTGGCTTGCAGTACACCCCGGCGATAAACGACTGAATACTTATATGGCTGTAGATCCAAAAACCACCTCGTGACACGTGGATTCGACTCCCTGTGCAAGGCCATCCACTGTAAAGGTGCATGGTCTGTTACAAGAGTGAATTTGTAACGGCCGACCCCTTACCCAGCCGGCAGCTACACCTCCAAGACCTGTGGCCTGGATAATTTACTGAGTATGAATCAAACTATCAAGCCGTACCTCTAACAATTTACACTTTTCCCCACAATCGACGGTGTAAATATAAACACAAAAGCAGGTATGTAAAATTATACTGATTAAATGTATTAAATGAAATAACAAGACAAAAGCAAAAATAGACATAAACATATAAATATAAATATCCCTCCACCACATCAACAACGAGACACCACCATATATAAATACAACAAAACCCTCCCTTGCCCCTGTAACATATAACAAACAACACGAATAACACAAAATGAATGAGATACGGAAATGAATGTGAACTTGAGTCCGGTCATAAGAACTGTCCTCACCGTGAATCCTCGGTGCGTGGTGGATGATGAAGTCCGACCCCGGGGTCTCTCGTGATGAGGGTATTGAAGTAAGTCCGGCGGACTGAAAAACAAACTGGATGAAAATGCGTGATGTGGAATACAGCAGGTACAGATGGCTCGTGAAAATGAAAAATCTCCTTCTCTCCTCTCCTTCCTCTTTCTCTTTCCTTTCTCTTCTTCGGCTATTCCTTCCTGATTGCTTAAATAGTCCTGTGACAGCTGTAATTGATTAATAGTGAACAGGTGTTTTCCAGGTTTGAGGCTGTGGCCTTCTTCCATCATTCGTCCCCCTTTACGGGGACGGCATTCACTGATACACATAGACAGCAAACGGGACAACGGAAACAAGACGCACTCAGTACTAACATTTCACAACACTAACTATGTAGCCCCGCTACAAATTCACGCCCCAAGAGGTAATATCTCAGCAGAGTAATCGCCCATTTAATAGCCAAAGCTTCCCGATCCACTGTCACATACCTAGTTTCACGATCCAACAGTTTCCGGCTCAGGTACATAATGGGGTGTTCAACTCCATCGACACTTTGGCTCAGCACGATCCCAAGACCTGTGTCCGAAGCGTCCGTCTGGAGAATGAAAGGCAAGGAAAAATCATGTGCCTTTAATATTGGAGCTGATGTAAGGGCCATTTTTAGGTCACTGAATACAGCCTCTGATGTGTCATCCCATACCACATGATTAGGTCCTCCCTTCTTTGTAAGGTTTGTCAAGGGCGTTGCTCTCTCGGAAAACCGGGGTATAAACCGGCGATAGTAACCCACTAAGCCAAGAAAGGCCTGAACCTGCCTCTTGTTTATTGAACGGGGCCAATTAAAAATAGCATCTATTTTAGAACACTGTGATCTCAGCATACCCCGGCCCACTAGATAGCCTAAATATTTGATTTCAACCAACCCAAGGTAAAACTTTTTTGGGTTTATACGAAGCCCAGCTTTTGCTAGTGTCCGCAATACAACTCCAACCTGCTGTATGTGTTCCTCTCAGGTGTTGGAATAGATGACCACGCCATCCAAGTAGGCAGCACTATATGAATTACGAGGACAGAGCACTTTACCCAACAGACGTTGGAAGGTCGCAGGTGCCCCATGTAATCCAAATGGGAGGACACGATATTGCCAGTGTCCGCTAGGGGTGCTAAACACTGTCTTTTTCTTAGCGGAGTCCGTTAAGGGAACCTGCCAATACCCCTTAGTCATATCTAAAGTAGTCAAGAATTTGGTATCTCCGAGCCGCTTGAGGAGGTTGTCCACTCGCAGCATCGGATAGGCATCGAATTGTGAGACTTGGTTAAGCCGACGGAAGTCATTGCAGAACCTTCAACTTCCATCGGGCTAACTGACTATAACAACAGGACTGGACCAGGGACTATAACTTTCCTCTATCACACCTAGTTCCAGCATGCGTCTGATCTCCAACTCCACTTCAGCCTTTTTTGCCTCAGAAATCGTGTACAGGCGTTCTCGGACTATAACCCTAGGTTTTGTCACAATGTCATGCGCAACCAGGGAGGTCCGTCCTGGATTTTCACTGACTACCTCAGGGACAGACAGGATAACTGCTTCGAGCTCCTGTCGTTGTTGGCGAGTCAAATTATCTCCAAAATTAAGGTGTATTTGATGAGCAAAGAGAGAGCGGAGCTGTCCAGAGGAGGGCTCGGAATCCATGTCCTTCCACAGTTTCAGCAAACTGATATGATAAATCTGCTCGCTTGGTCGATGATTTGGTTATTTCACCAAATAATCGACCAGCCCTTTCCTCGCCTTAATTTCATAGGGGCCTTGCCAATGAGCCAGTAATTTGGAGTGTGAGGTAGGAACTAAGACCATGACTTGATCTCCCGGGCGGAACTCCCGTAAAGACGTACCACGGTTGTAGCATTGGACCTGGGCTGCTTGCGCCTTTTCCATGTGCGTTTTCAATATGGGTCTAATCTTCTCCAATCTAATATATTGGTTGACGGGAGGGCCTCTTCCTCCCAGCCTTCTTTTAAAACATGTAATCTGCCCCGGGGTTGTCGTCCATATAGAAACTGAAACGGTGAGAACCCCTTGGAGGCTTGTGGGACTTCCCGATATACAAAAATGACGAGGGGGAGGAGCTGATCCCAGTTCCTTCCGTCCTCGTTGACTACCTTATGCAACATTTGCTTGAGAGTTTGATTGAACCTCTCTACAAGACCATCAGTTTGAGGATGATATACCAAGGACTTTAAATGCTTTATCTGAAGTAGCTTGGCAGTCTCCCTGAACGTCTGCGAGGTGAAAGGAGTCCCTTGATCCGCCAGGATTTCTTTAGGGATTCCCACACGCGCAAAGACCCCTACTAATTCCCGTGCGATAGCTTTTGAAGTAGCTGAGCGCAGCGGAACAGCTTCTGGAAACCGGATAGCATAATCTACAAAGACTATTATATATTTATGACCTCTGGCTGAGGGTTCTAGAGGTCCCACCAGGTCGACCCCAATACTTTCAAAAGGGATATCTATTAAGGGTAAGGGCACTAGAGGAGCACGGTCCCTCCTAGGAATCTGCCTCAATTGACACTCTGGACAGGATGTGCAAAAGCGGCGGACCTCCTTGTTAATCCCAGGCCAAAAAAAATCGAAGCTTAATTCGCTTGAGTGTTTTTTCAGGGCCCAAATGGGCTCCCAGCAGATGGGTATGTGCTAGTTCACAGACTTGTTGCTGATAAGTCTGTGGTACTAACAACAGTGACCTCATCTGTCCCTCATGTTCTGCCACCCGGTACAACAGGTCATTATTTAACACAAGTGAGGACCCTGTGGCATCAGATGTGCGGTGCGTTGGCCGTCTATCAGAACGACTGTATTCTTTGCAAACTTAAGGGAGTCATTGTTCCACTGCTCTCTCTTAAATGAAGCCGGTGTCTGCCTGAATTGAACTTGCAGGCTTGTGAGAGGATCGGATTTGACCTCAAGGGGCGGAGTTTCGTCCCGAGTTGTCTGAGCGCTTGCTGATGACGTGTCTGGTTGCGACGTCGAGAACACTACCCTGTCATCACCAGAGGCCGAAGTCCGCTCCCCAGCTGGCTGTATGCACGGCATGGAGGAAGTTGAGGGCGCTGATTCAGCATCCATGACTAGACCTAGTGATTGGGGAAATGAAGTGACTGTATTACCGCTCTTACTGTTGGCCCAATCTCTGCCTAGTATTACGGGGAATGGAGGATTTTTCATCACTGCCACCGTCAGCCATTTCAATATGCCGTCCTGACATATGTAGCAGTTAGCAGACCTATAATATCGGACATCCCCGTGAATACAGGTAATGGGGTCTTATTATTAAGCCACTGTCGCGGTAATACTAAATGGCAAGCAACAATAAAACAAAAAGAATGATAAGTTAAACTACCACGCTCCTCTACAGATCACAACAGACCTCTAAATATCTCAAACACTTAAGTGAAAAGTGAGAACCAGCCCTCAGGATTTATGAGTCTATTTCAGGGCACTCTTGCACATGCACCTCAGCTATTTCACACTGAACAAATGTATAGTGGAAAAGCATAATGTAATCAGGGATTGTTTCCAGTATTCAAATGTAACAAAAAATATAAAATGCTTGCATTGGTGTACAGATTTAAATCTAATTTTTCATGATTCAAAGCAATTTGATTCTCAGTTGGTGTACTGTATGTTAATGTTTGCTAGTTTTCCCACTTTCACACAGGAAATTTTCCAACAGTTATTTTTTTCACAGCACAAATATGCTCATAGGTGAACTGGCAACATTAACTGGGCCCAGTATGGATGTCTCCATGAATGTAATTTCAATGGACATGCCTCCCCAATCAGGTTACTGATTCCTTCATTAAACCCATTGTGTTATTAGGGCCAAACATGGATTGATTGTTAAGTGAAACACAGGGACACATCATATTGTGAATTGTCTGGTTAAAGTTTCTGAAGGATTTACTTTAACCTCTCTTTACAATTTCTTATACTTTGTTCTTGGTTTCCAAGTTACATCCACTAAACTATTGATAACCAATAATTCAATTAAAAGAGAGGACAACAGACATTTATGTATTTACCTATTATTTGGTGTTTAATGTTTGATATTAGTTTGCACTCTGTTACTAATGCCATCCTTGAAGTTTCTATTTTATTCCTTTGAATATTTGTGAAGCACTTTGATCTTGGAAAAGGTACTACATAAATACAAAGTATTATTACACAGTGCCATAAGTTCAGGTTTGATTCCTAAACTGGTCAGTATATGTATGAAGTTTGTATGTGCTCCCCATATGTATGTGGATTCAGTGCTAGTAACTACAGGTATTATTTTATTGCTGGATATTAGAAGTATGTCATTAAGCACTCTCAATTGCCAAAATCTATTTATTACTACAAGTTTTGTTAAATACCTTCTCCCCTGGTTAGGCTCAGAGGGAGCTCTCCATGTTTCTTGTGTTGCTTATTAAGTGAATGATCCAAGATTTTGCTATAACAGATATTGAGTATTTAATGAAACTGATATACATGGAAAAAAGTTAATCTCTGTTTCTGCTATTACTATTATTAGCACAGTTCAGGTAGTGACTTCAGCAATAATCAAATCAAAGTAAGAATTCCCTGAAAAAAGTACATTTGCAAAGTTTCGAAAGAGTAGATGACATATAGTCAGCATCAGGGAATATCAAAAACAAATATAAAATAACAGTATATGTATATGTGCGTGGTGATCATACTGCTCGCAAAGGGTTTTTGAAATAACCATTTGCTTAAACTTTTTGTAGGTTAAAGCAACAGATGACATCAGGGCACACTTGTTATTTGATTCTTCCATTTTTTTTTATTATACTGGAAGCCTTGAACTGTCACATTATCAAGAGAAAATTGAGTTCTGCCACAGGTAGTAAAATCGTATGTATTAAAGTGACAGGTACAACACGAATGATATACAATTTGACCACTTTAAAGAAGGTGTTTTTTAAAGTGAATAAGTAAAACAAAACTAATAAAACTGACAAAAAATAAAAGTATTGATGAAAAACTAAAACTAAATAAAAACAAATAACTAAAATAATAAACTAAGTGAAAGCTAAAAATATCTTAAAGCTAGAACAACACTGCAATCATGTGTCACTCTGCACTATATCGAATATAGCTTTTGTTTTGTTTGGTGCTTTGGAAATATTTTTTTTTATTTTTTCCATATATGAATCAGAATAGATAGATGCAAGTAAAATCACATACATATTTTTTTTTAAAAAGTGGCCAGTGGTTGTAAACATACACAATAATAAATGAGGTTTTTAGTACAGGCTCAGCATTTTGTGACTTACTGCTATTGACATGTAGCAGGAGACATCAAGTGTAAGTGATTACCATTTCTTTTGGTGAATGGAAATTCTGTAAAAACTAAGAAAGTATAACCAACTTTAATTAACTTGTCATCACAATGTACATCAATATTAACCATGATTTAGTTGGTGCAAAAAATTATATATATATATATATATATATATATATATATATATATATATATATATATATATATATATATATATATAGTGGAGGCAAATTATTTCACTGACTAGTCTGAATTTAAGCAAAAGGAAGAAGATCAAAACAAAGAAAACAGTATGTACAAGATTGTGCTAGGATCTTGTTTAATTTTCAGTGTTATTTCTTTTGTTTAAACTTCAGTTTAATGATATGTATTAATTAGTAGGGATGTCTAAGTGCAATACCCTTTAATTGACCCAGTTGTGGAGGTTTCACCTGTCTGAACTAAAAGACTGTGAATTGGGCGGCCCGGACACAGACACGCAGACACATCTCCAGCAATCACCACATGTTTAATTACACTATTATAGTACAAGTCAATAAGTGCACCGCCACAAAACACAAACCCCCACAGTCTCCCCAAAGTCCAGGCTTCAGTAAGCCACCTCTCCTTCTCTCTCTCTCTCTCTCTCTCTCTCTCTCTCTCTCTCTCTCTCTCTCTCTCTCTCTCTCTCTCTCTCTCTCTCTCTCTCTCTCCTCTCCTCTCCTCTCCTCTCCTCTCCTCTCCTCTCCTCTCCTCTCCTCTCCTCTCCTCTCCGACCTCGTCCACCTCCTCACCCGACTCCAGCCTTGATTGTCGGGAGGCGGACCCTTTTATAGGCAGCCGAATGCCGACCACACCCAGCCACCAGTGACAAGACAATGAAATGATACCTAAAAAACTATTTAACTGTAGGTGGTATCTGAACCAGTACCACCATGGCATCTTTGGACAGGCCCAAGACTGTAATAAAAATACATGGTACAATTACATACAACTTTACTTAAGTAAAAAAATCAATAAACTGAAAAATAAAGCCCATCATGCATCTTACGTAACAACATTTATTTATATAGCATGTTTTCATACAAATGATGTAACTCAAAGTGTTTTACAAGATGAAGAAAGAAAAAATATACAAATAAAACTAGGCAATACTAATTAACAAAGAATAAAGTAAGGTCCGATGGCCAGGGAGGACAGAAAAAAGAGAAAAAAGCAAAATCTGCAGGGGTTCTGAGGCCACAAGATCACCCAGCCCCCACTAGGCATTCTACCTAACATAAATGATCTAAATTAGTCCTCATGGTTTTTCAGGCTTCACGTGGAAGAATTAGATGATGATGGTCATTTGGACCTCTGGCCTTCAAACCATCAATGTAAGGACTGCGTGGTGCCTTGATCAGGTGGTGGTGGCACATATCACCACCACAGAAAACCGGAAAAAGGACAGCAGAGAAAGTAGGGGTTAGTATGGATTTGGGAGCCAATAAATAAAAAAAGATAATTAAATCCATACCAGAATATCAGGATTACAATTATGATACTTGCAAAACCTATAAATTAATGGTTGACACCTGTCTCAAGTACCAACATTATGGCAGGAGTTTTTACTTACCCCAAAATCATAACTGAGTTCTTCAGGATGAGCCTAAATTAAAAAAATCACAAAGGTGCAACTAACGGTACATGTACAACACATCAGTTTCATAGGAGGGGTTTGGTTCTGGGTATTTTTGAATAAGATTGGATCTCATTGAAATTAAAAAAAATAAAGTTCTTAATAAAACAGTGCAAGTAATTGGCTAAGCTAATGAACTTTTTATTTGTTTATTGACTGTTTGTGCAGACCAATAAATAGTCTAGACCTTGCTTGAGTGAATCATACATTCTCTGGAGGATATTTCAGGACCAAAAACAAATTTGAAACATTCTGACATTCTGTTATAGCTTTTTCCCCTTTTTATACTAAGTTTCAAAAGAGCAGTATAGTATGTTACAATATATTAGAAGTTATCTACTTTGATAAAATTATATATTATATTATCTATTTAGTTCATTAGTCATAATCAAGTCCTCTATCCTCATCTGAAAAGAAAGAAAAACATATTAGACAGAGCAGAAGATGTAGTAAAAAGTAGGCAGCAAAGGTTATTAAAATGGCTAGTGAGTTTACAGCGAGTGAAAGTGATTAAGAATCACTTTAAACATTGCCAGTTGAGAATGATATTGATAAATTGCTGCCATATACTGAAAGATTTCTGAGCATTTTCAATTGTTGGTATTTAATTACTTTTTTTGAGAAGAACAAGACATCTCCATACTATAATAATAGCGAGGATCTCATGAATTGACATAGGACGGAAAAAAATTGTTGGAAGAAAAGAACATTTTTTGATGGGAGAAAAATATTTTGATGGGAGAGGAAAATGTATTAAGAAGCAGTTCCAATTTCTCTTGTTAATGGTAAAATAAGGTGAGTTCTGATGACATATCTTACTTTCAGCTTGTTCACTAGTTACATAAGTGTGGCATTTGTACCTTGCAAAGGTTCTGATTTCATTTTAAATTGGAGAATTCAAAACACGTGTTTTCAATGCATTTTTATGTAACACGATAGTTATAGTACAGTTCATTTTCTTAATAAAATAATTTCCACTCTGTTTTCTGATCAACCCTCCAAATATAAAGAATGATTCTCTGCTCTAAATCTACATACTGTATATAATGCAAACTTGGAACTGAGCATGGGCTCTTTATCCCCACAGTGAGCTACTAATGACACCCACTGTGTGTGAAGAGCATCAACTCCAACGGGATACGAAACTCTGCCTTGGGAGTGTGGAGAAGATGAAAATGAGCTGCCTGAGCTGAAGGTATTGATCACCACACTTGGGGTAAAAATAAAGATATAAAGAGGGATATAACTTGAATTCACAAGACAACAAAACAGACAAGCTGCTTCAGGATATAAAAGACCAGGAGGTACGTTTCATGTAAACTTTGACAGTTTTCAAATGCCTTATGGCCTAGAAGTCTGATTGTCCAATTCAACAAACTACAATTTAAGGAAAATGTGATGAAAATTCTTGTTTCTCAGACAGAAAGAGGAGATTATATTTGACAACCGCTGTATTCGTATTTTCCCAGATTTGTCTCTTTCAACAGCTGCAAACGAACTGCATTATACAGCATTAAACAGCACTTACACAAAGCTGAAATCACATATAGCCTCTTGTTTCCAGCCAAACTGAAAGTAATTGTTGATGGCCAATTCTATATCTTAAGTTCTCCTGAAGAAGCAGAAAAAGAGCTAAATGGACTGATTCTGACATCCTTTAGTATATGAATATAAGTCATATTGTGTCTTGGTAATGCAAAGAAGACTGTGCTTGCAATTTGGCCTATTTTTAATGTAACATGCGCCAAAACTATACATTCTATTTCCTATTTGGCCATTTTTTCAGTCACTATATTGAAATTTATTCTATACTCTGGATTTGGCTGTCCAGCCAGACGGCTTCTCTATCCACCGTGCTGATTGGTCGGTCTCCTCTGGGAAAAAGAGCGGTGGCGGGGTATGCTTCCTCATCAACAATGCGTAGTGTACAGATGTGGAAGTCATTTCACAAAGCTGTTCACAGGACCTGGAGTGTCTGCTCATCAAGTGCTGGCCGCTTTACCTGTACACATGGCGGCTGTTTACATCCCCCTGCAAGCAAACACCAGCACCGCACTTAAGGAACTGTACAGCCTCATTACGGACTGTGAAAACACACACCCCGTAGGTCCAGTTATCAGTCGCCGGGGACTTCAACAAAGCAAGCTTCAGGTCTGTTTACCCCAAATACTATCAACACATCTCCTGTCCCAGCAGGGGTGCTAACATGTTGGAACTTTGCTACACCGCACACAAAAACGCGTACTGCTCACTCTCACAGCCGAATCTCTGACAGTCAGACCACAGCTCTGTGCTGCTCCTCCCTGTTTACAAGCAGCAGTTGAAGTGCACAGAGCCAGTCTTGCGAGAAGTCTACTGTTGGACCCCGGAAGTGGAGGAGAAACTTAGGGACTGCTTTGAATCTGTGAATTGGGATGTTTTCAAAGAGTCCTCTGAGAATGTGGATGAGTATGCTGCAGTTGTCACAGGCTTCATTGGGAAATGTGTGGATGACTGCGTACCCACAAAGTCTGTACGCGTATTTCCCAACCAGAAGCCCTGGATGTGTGCTGAAGTATGCTGGCTGATCCGTGAGCACAGCGGTGCATTTCAGTCAACCAAACCTGGGGGTACACAAGCATACAAAAAGAGCAGGTATGATCTCCGAAAAGCTATTAAATATGCAAAGTGCCGGTACGCCCACAAACTGTACTCTCAGTTTAACAGCATAGCAGACGCTCGTCGGATGTGGCGGGGTATCCAGCTGATCACGGACTACAAACCCTGGACACACGCGACCACAGCTACCGCCGCTTCACTCCCGGACAAGTTGAACGTGTTTTTCGCTCACTAAACCAGACAGGCCTGTGCGACTCCTCACAGCGTCGCAAGACTCCAGCCTGATGCTCTCCGAGGATGACGTGAGGAAGACTTTTTCTGGACTCAGCATCCAGCCCAGACGGAGTCTCAGGTCGCATTTTAAAAACGTGTTGCGACCAGCTAGCTGCTGTCTTTACGGATATTTTTAACACATCTCTGAGAGTTTCATCTGTCCCCACCTGCTTCAAGCACACAGCCATCATCCCTGTCCCAAAGAAAAATAAAGTAGACTGCCCTAATGATTACCGCCCAGTAGCACTTACTCCCATAGCCATGAAGTGCTTTGAGAGGCTGGTGCTAGAACACATCAAGGACATCATCCCTGACAGTCTGGACCCCCTCCAGTTTGCTTACCGTTGCAACAGGTCCACTGAGGATGCCATCTCCATAACACTTCAAACCACCCTGTCTCATCTGGAGAACAACTGTTATGCCAGGCTGCTGTTTGTGGATTACAGCTCTGCATTTAACATCGTCATTCCATCCAGGCTTATCGCTAAACTCCTGGATCTGGGGCTTAGCTCTTCACTATGCAACTGGGTACTGAACTTCCTCACCGGCAGACCTCAGCAAGTATGTATTGGTGGAAAAACCTCCTCCATCATCACCAACAACACTGGAACCCCACAGGGCAGCATGCTGAGCCCCCTGCTTTACTCTCTCTACACACATGACTGCGTAGCTAAGTACAGCTCTAACACCATCCTCAAGTTGGCTGATGATACCACTGTAATAGGTCTGATCAGCGAGGACGATGAGACGGCCTACAGGGAGAAGGTCAGACTCCTGGTAGAATGGTGTCAGGACAACAACCTCACCCTTAACATTAGCAAAACTAAGGAGATGATTGTGGATTTCCACAAACAGGCAACAGAGCACAGCCCCATCTACATCGGAGGTGAGGCTGTGGAGCAGGTCAGAAGCTTTAGGTTCCTTGGAGTCACCCTCACTGATGACCTTAAATGGTCAAGTCACACTGCGGCAGTAGTCAAGAAAGCCCAACAACGCCTCTACTTCCTCAGGAGACTAAGTAAGGCCCAGATGTCCCCCCAAGCCTGTGCAGATTGTACAAGTGTACTGTGGAATCCATCCTGACAGGATGCATCACATCCTGGTACAGCAACTGCTCAGTTCAGGACTGCAGAGCTCTGCAGCGTGTGGTGAATATAGCACAGCAGATCATGGGCACACAGCTCCCTGTGATCCATGACATCCACACTACACGCTATCTCAGGAAAGTGAACTGTATCAGGCGGGACCCCAAACACCCTGCACTTTTCACCCTCCTCCCATCTGGGAAGCGACTGAAGTCCATTTGGACGCGCACCTCCAGGTTCAGGAACAGTTTCTACCCAACTGCAATCAATGAAGAATTAGTAACCTTGTGTCACCTCCACTTCTACCTGCACATATACTTCTGCCACTGACTCTATTCCTAGGATTCTGGTTTTATTTATTTACTTATTTATATTTATTTATTTATTATTTTTTTGTATCTATGTTCACTGTCTGAGGGGGCACATGCAAGCAAGCACTTCATTGTACATGGTACTTGTACTTGTACACATGACAATAAAGAATTGAATTGAATTGAATAGTTATGGTTATGGGTAAATTACTCATATCTAAAGTAACTGTGATAAATATTTATGAACCTAATGTGGATGATAGAGATTTCATCCAAAACTTATTTGCATCAATTCCTAATAGGAGCAATCATAAAATTATAATGGCTGGCGATTTTAATTGTATTAAATCCAGATCTGGATCAACTACAGTGTTGATAAAATCTAATATGGCAAAGGTAATCACACAATTTGTTTTGAGTCATAACGTATCAGACATCAGTTACTCAAAAACTGATTATTTCTTCATTGATAATTTATTTCTCACAGTCAAATCAAGGTACAACACTATTGTTACCTCTGATCAAGCCCCTCTGATCTTAGAGGTTGAATCACTGTGGCCTACACACTTATTTCATAGCTGGTGTTTTTATCACCTACCATTAGCAGATAAGAAATTTAACAGAATTCACCTCCTAACAAGTTGATTATTTTTTAGAGATAAATGCATCCTCAGAGGTCACTGCAGGAATACTCGGGGAAACTCTGAAGGTATTTTTAAGAAAACAGATTATTTCATATCTTTCCCATAAAAATAAATTGGAGACCGAGAAGGCATCAGAGTTAATCAGTGACATTACCAGAATAAATTAAGAATATACTAGATATCCAAATGAGGCACTTAATAGGAAAAGAAAGGTCCTATAGTCAGAATTTAATACTCTTGAGAACAAAAGAATCAGAACAGCTCATCATTAAATCACAATATTATTACTATGAACATGGAGAGAAGGCTAATAAGATCTTAGCTCAATAAATCCACAAGCAGGACGTTCACAATGCAGTAAGAGAAATTTTCAATGTAGACTGAGATAAAATCTTTGAACATAAAAATATAACCCACAAATTTAGGGAGTACCTTAAGTCCTCATATTCTACTCAGTTTAAAAAAAATAAAACACAATCTTAGGACTTTTTTGATACAGTACAAATACCAACGCTTGATACTGTTAGTGCAGAGGAACTGCAAACCTCTGACACTCTCAGAACTACTGGATGCCATAAACTTACTCTAAAGTGGGAAAGTAGCAGGCCCTGATGGCTACCCAATCAAATTTTATATTAAAAAAAAAACAACTAATTTTCTCTGCCATTATTAGCAACATTTATAGAAGCTAGAGAGCAAAATTATACCTCAAACTTTTTGCAAAGCATTAATTACCGTCTTTCCAAAGAAAAATAAAGATTTATTTCAATGTGTATCATACAGACCAATTTCACTTATGAATAATGATGATAAGATATTCTCCAAAGTTCTATTTGTAATATCTTTTGTAACACCAAATCGAATTTATTAAAGTCAGACACTTAGTTTCAAACCTTTGGTGTCTGTTTAATGTAATATACTCACCCATAAAATCTAATACACCAGAAATCCTGTTATCTTTGGATGCAGAAAAAACATTTGAAAGAATGTTGAATGGGACTACCTATTCATCACATTGCACAAATCTGGGCTTGGACCAAATATACATACATGGATAAAAGTTTTTTATACCAGTCTAGGGGGGTATTTTCCGTATGTCGCTTAAATCATCCGAGATCAGATGCCTCATCTTGGATGAGTTAATGCCAGTGAAACTCATCTGGGATAAGTTGGTTTTTCAAACGCAGCCGTGTAGTAGATTAGTCTAGCTGGATCTAATCATCCAAGATGAATGCGCGTGCCCGCGCTGACTGAAAAGCCCATATATATTGAGTCTAGAAAACATGATCAGCAAGTCTTTGATAGGCTGTAACAAAATGACGAAAGAACAGGCGCATTTTTTTTCACACAAGCTGAGCAAGACCTTTTATTCGAAGGACATGAAGAATTTCAAGATTTAATATGCACAAGGGGTAACACTGCAAAAGCAGCCCAAACCGGAAAAGTCGGCTGGCAAAAAGTGGCCGACAAATTAAACGCTAAGTAGTGTGCGTTGTACTTACTGAAAGCAGCGTTTCATTTCCTATGTGTCAGATTAATTATTATTTAATATGTCATAATTCCAGATCAAACATGAGCACAAGGAGAACACGGGAACAGGTTAAAGTGAAGTACAAGAATATACTTCAAACTGGTAAATATTGGTATATAACTATTTAAAGAATTGTTGACATAAAGAATCATATATAATGTTAAGAACATTCATTTTAAAGCTGATAAGAAGGCAGACAAGCAAAAAACAGGTTAAGGTCCACGCGGTCCAGACCTAACCCCTGCAGAAGAGTTGGCTCTCCAGCAAAATGCCCATCGCCCTGTTTCTGAGGGCATTCCAGGGGTAAGCTCCTCCTCAGAACCACTGGCAGGATGCAGTGGTCACTTCATTTCAGGTAAAGGATGGTCATTGCATATATTTGTCCTCAATGTATGCCATAGGTAGGTTCCATATAGCCCTCTTTTTTTGTTGGGTTAGTTGCAGGGAATGTCATATCCCTAGAACCTGTTTCTGACCAACGAGATATTGACAAAGGTCAAATATTTGATGAAGACACTGTGTCTGATTATTCATCAGGAGGAGAGGTACATTTTCCAAATAATGTTTGATCAAACTCCACTCTGATCAGTCCCATGTGCCCCAATCACATTTGGAAACCCTGGGTAATGAGAATGTTAGGCTGATTGTGAGATTCTTTATGGAACTGTGCATGTTTTTACCTGTGTATTACCTACCTGCAATGACATGAAATGCCTCTTTTGTCTGCACACGCAGGTGTCCAGGAAACACTATGAAAACCTGAAGGAAATCTTTCAGAGCCAAACAGACTTTACGAATTGCCTGGCAAACTGCACTTTTAGATAGATTTTCTGCATCGCCTATAGTATATAAAAAAGTGCCACTTGCAAAAAACCTCAAAGCAATGCATATTGTCTGTGTGGTTGTGAGAGCCCAACTTCGCCGAGTTTGACTTCGAATATAAGGTCCTAATAAATTTTTGAGATACAATATTCCCCCTCGGCTAAAGCGGTATCTTTCGAAAAGAATTTCTTCCGGGAGCAATAAAGGATCTTGCCGATTGTGCAAACCCCTCTCTATATGAAATTCTCTTCTTATAATTTGCGTACCGATACCAATTGGTTGCTCATTCATGAACGGTGAAGCCATGACTGAATGAATTCCATGCACGGACACTGATTAAGTGTGTGAGCTAATCCTTGTTTACGTTGAACAAACCTGCTCCGAGCAGGTTTGAGGATTAGGATGTGCTGCTATGACAACACATCCAGCAAGAGTTTCGAAAAAACGACAGATCCAGGATCATGCCAAATCATCAACAATCACATCCGGATATACGAGTAATCCATCCATCCATTCATTTTCCAACCCGCTGAATCCAAACACAGGGTCACGGGGGTCTGCTGGAGCCAATCCCAGCCAACACAGGGCACAAGGCAGGAACCAATCCCGGGCAGGGTGCCAACCCCCCGCAGGACACACACAAACACACCCACACACCAAGCACACACTAGGGCCAATTTAGAATCGCCAATCAACCTAACCTGCATGTCTTTGGACTGTGGGAGGAAACCCACACAGACACGGGGAGAACATGCAAACTCCACGTAGGTAGGACCTGGGAAGCGAACCCATTTTCCCAGGTCTCCCAACTGCGAGGCAGTAGCACTACCCACTGCGCCACCGTGCCGCCCTACGAGTAATCCATGTACGAAAAATACCCCCCAGAAGCCGCTGTCTATATCTACAACATGATATCAGACTACTTCAAACTAGAATGTGGTAGTCAGCAAAGGGTGCCCACTATCACTATTGTTTTTTTGCAGTCACTATTGAGCCTTTTGCCATTCTCTTTTGAACTGTTTTAGAGACTAGGGGGCTCTGCCCCCTGTTCGCTTCGCTCGCCCAACCCCGGATTTGTTTTACCGGATATACAATTTAAAGAGATTGTTATTTTCATGGGAATTGTTACATATGCATTATTTTCACTTTTACTTTAAAACTTTTGTAAAAACAATGCTTGTCTTTTATTTTCAGTCCCGGGCGTGGTTACATCTCTTTCTCACAGGATGTAAAACGCTGCTCGCGTTGTGAAGGGGAGGGGGGGGGCAGCTGAGTGCATGCTAAGGAGATGCTGTCGGATCATCTGCTGTCTTTCTGCTGCTGTTGTTGCGCTTCCCATCAATCATTTTAAAGCCTGTACAGCAGCTGTCCTTTTGCCACTTTGCATCCCTGCTGCTCGCGTTGTGAAGGTGGTGGGGGGGGGGGGTTAGGGTGGCTGAACGCACGCAAGGATAAGCGGTCGGATCATCTGCTGGCTTTCTGCTGCTGGCGAGCTGCACGTTTTGCTTGTTGCTTGTCGTTTTTTTTAGAGCTGGGAGCAAGTTAAAGTGTCTCTCGCGGCACTTCAAATTGTCTTCCGTGAAGATCACATCTCATCTCCATAGTCTCCCTCCCAAAGATTTTTTTTATATTAGAGAGATAAATGTGATTATCAGAGAAGGACTAGAACAGAAAATATCACTATACGCAGATGGTAAGGCACTGTTTATACCAGACCCATAAACATTTTTACCAGTAGTCTTTAATGCAC
Organism: Erpetoichthys calabaricus; assembly: GCF_900747795.2. Classification (NCBI taxonomy): domain Eukaryota; kingdom Metazoa; phylum Chordata; class Cladistia; order Polypteriformes; family Polypteridae; genus Erpetoichthys; species Erpetoichthys calabaricus. The sequence goes on along the minus strand of NC_041394.2, from coordinate 222,580,267 downwards.
TAGCAGAATTTCAAAAGATATCTGGACTTAAAATGAATTTGAATAAAAGTATGCTTTTTCCAGTGAAATCTCTAGCACAGAATGCTAGACTGGACATCCATACATTTATTTTATCAGAAAATTTTAAATATTTAGGTGAAACATCTTAAATAAATATAAAGATCTTTTTCAATACAATTTTGCTATCAGATTGTACATAAAATCCAACAAGATGTGAACAGCTGTCCTGTCCTCCATCTCACATTAGCATGCAGAATCAACTCTGTCAAGATAAGCATCCTTCAGCAGCTTCTTTTTCTATTTCAGAGCATCCTTATATTCATTAACAAATCATTCTTTAAGAAATTTGTCTCAATTATAACATAATTTATCTGGAATTCAAGATGTCCATGCAAGCAAAATGTGACTCTACCTAACTTTCAGTTGTATTACTTGGCAGCAAATATACAGTCTTGAAGACTCAGACAGCATGTCATTTCAAGGTCTCTTCCTTTTAAAGATTCTAGGGTAGAGGGGGAAGAGGACCTTTCATTTAATATCTCAGAGAAGGACTGGATGGCAGCCCTACATAGAATACAGTCTAGCTCCATAGGCACAAAACATTCAATCATTCAACTTTAAATACTGAATTGATTACTTTTATCTTGTTTAAAATTGTCCAAAATTTATGCAGGGCAAGATCCAACCTATGAATGTTGCAATCTAGCTCCAGCCTCACTACGCCACATGTTTAGGGGGTGCACTAAATTAACATAATTTTGGACAAAAATCTTTGAATGCCTTTCAGGCAGCCTTGGTGTCACAATCACTACAAAACCATTAACAGTTGTGTTTGGTGGGCTTAAAGTGGAGAAGGACAACTTGATTGTAATAGCCTATACCACGCTACTAGCACCTAGACTTATCCTGCTTTTATAAGGCAGTGGATAACTGTTGTTCTATACTATTTAAAATTGGAAGAAATCAAATTCTCACTTAGAGGATCTGTTCAAAACTTTTTTTTAAACATGGCAAGATCTAATTAATAAAATTTCAGAATAAACATTAATATTGGTGCAAAGGACATTCTCCCTTCTCTGTTTTTTTAAATCTTTATTTTTTTATTTTAAATTTTTGTCCATGCTGTTGGCTCACCTGTCTTTCTCTTGGGTGGGAATTGAATTCTGTTCGGTTAAATTCGACTTGATTGAATAGAATGTTATTTTCCAGTAACTTTTACTTTTGTTTTGTTGGTAGACATTTTTCAAACCCACTGTATACTGAAGTAGTACTAATTTTAGGCTTTGATGCTAATGGTGAATTGAGATTTTTGCCAGTTTTTAGCTTTGAATAAGTCTTTATATTTTGCTTAACGTTTCTTTGTAACATTACTGAATACCCTAATTTAGTGATGTTCTTTAACACAGAATTCTAATATTAGCCCCAGGCTAAATAAAAAAGTACAAATACCATATACAGAAAAGTATCAATCAAATGTTTCATGAAAGTAGGGATGGTGATTTTGAAATGCAAAGAGCGCTGTTGCGCTCATTAACCGGATCCATCAGAGAGCAAACTTCTGATTATGATAAATTATATAGCACAGATGAGTCTGCACAACATCAACCTTCTGACTGAACGTCTAAATGAATAACTAAAGTTAACACTTCTCTGTAATTAGAAATGCGAACACACCATGCCAGAATATAGCCCTAGGTTTTTAACATACATCCATCCATCCATCCATTATCCAACCCACTATATCCTAACTACAGGGTCACGGGGGTCTGCTTTAGCCAATCCCAGCCAACACAGGGCGCAAGGCAGGAGACAAACCCCGGGCAGGGCGCCAGCCCACCGCAGGGCACACACTAGGGACAATTTAGAATCGCCAATGCATCTAAACTGCATGTCTTTGGACTGTGGGAGGAAACCGGAGTACCCAGAGGAAACCCACACAGACACGGGGAGAACATGCAAACTCCATGCAGGGAGGACCTGGGAAGCAAACCTGGGTCTCCTGTGAGGCAGCAGCGCTACCCACTGCGCCACCGTGCCACCCTAGGTTTTTAACATGTACTACATAAATGGGACCACAATGCTCATCTAAACTCTATTTGCTGTTGTTATGCCATATAGTGATGGAAATAGTCAAAAATGACAAAAGATATTGTAGCAGGCAGAAGCACTTCTCAAACAAATGGAGCCAAGCAGCTCCAGTGTTCAATGTGGGCTTGTGTGTGTATATCTCTTCTGCTGTCACACTCATTACAGTGTACAAATGAATCATTAAGCTTCATTTACCTTGTGATATTGAGATACTGAATGGATAATGCAATTTTAACTTCTAATTCTCTGTCAACATCACATCTTTAGTTCAGCTTCTTTGCTTTCTCCCTGAAACCCCAGTGGATGCACAGACTGAACAAACTGGAGGTAGGTGTTTAGGAAAGAAGCTCTATGGGTGTAGCCTTTGTACAGTGGATTTTACCACTATTCACCACAAACGTTTTAACAGGTTCTCCCCAGATGTGTATTCTCATTTGAGAATCACATCTGGCCCTGCATGACCAACATAAAGTCACAGATTGGTATGCATCTCTGTGAACATTCAGATGGTATTCTCCCCTAATATTATATAGTTCATAGACAGGTGCGTCATGGTGATATGGTCAGATAAAAACTGTATTTATTCTTCCACAGCTCTTGTCATTGTAGACTTCAGATAGTGCATACCTCACTTTGGGCCAACCAAAGATACCATTCTTTAATGGCCTGATGCTGTGTGCTTTATAGTCCTGTGTCATGCAGCTTATCCTCATGAAAAGTTACACTCATTACAGGATAAATTATGCATTCCCACACTTAAATTTAAATTTTGCATTAATTTAACACTCAAAGTGTTGTTTCCCATGCTAATGAGCATTGTATTTTTATATTTTTAATTATGTCATCAGTATGTGTGTTATGTCATTGTTTGATTTTATAACATACCTGCTTTACAACAATGCTTTGAGGAAACAAGAGAGTTGGCATAGACTAGTTTCATATCAGTTTCATGGACGTGGCAATAAAGTGGTACGATTTTGTGTGAGGAGTTGCTCATTAAAGACTGCTGGAATCTGTGCATTTTGTAATCATCTGAAAGACTGTTATATACTCATGTAATATGTGAGAATGACTGGAAACCATCAAAAAACTTTAAACTATCATTCCCATTTGTGAACCTTGTCTTGATTCAGTGTTTGTATGGAATGACCGTGGGTCAGATTTAAGTGCTTTGTGGGCTGGATGTGAAAATCACCAATCTGTGGCAAACCCACCAGTGCCTAATAAGCAGGAGGAGGTCTCAGTCAAATTATGAATATGATGTCTAGATTGTTGAATTTTTAGCCTTATTGAACTGCAGGCCCATCAAAGAAGTGGATAGTTATTCTTAAAAGCAATTTTGTTCAGGTTTTGAACATATATATAGTATATTATTGATAAATACAGCATTATTTTGAAAAATTCAATGCCAACTCTGACTGCTGCATAAACCAAATAGTAAATACAACCAAGGCAACTGAAGCCAATGGTTGCATTCCAACAGCACAGATGAGATAAAAACAAAGATTATAGCAATGAAGAACAGTGGCTGGCTGCTCAGAAGCAGTAAGGGATTCAACTGATCGCCGATTGAGAATCAGCATCTCAGGAGAAACCAAAATACCTGCAGAAAATCAGCAGGTTTACTCATTGCTTCAGTTCAGAGATACATACTGTAAGTACAAGAAAGGCTGGGCAGGTGTTGTATGCTCTTAAGGAATAAAACTGATGCAGTTTTTCATTATTCATCTCTTTTTGTGTGTCATATTGTTTAGTTGATTGTGATTGTTTTATCTCTGTCTACTGTTGGATGCAGTAGGGGTGAGGGATTTGGGACCTCCCTTATCCTGCATTTATGTTTCAGTAGCCCTAGCACGCCAGTTAAATTACCTAAAAATGAGTGTTTTCCTTTTGCCTTTGGTTTCTTGTCTCTGAATTGGTTATCTCTTTGTAAGTTTAGGAAAAGTTATTGTTCAAAGTTTCTCTTTTGAAATGTTTTCTTGCTTGATGAAAAGTGGTTTCAAACCAATATTTCAGTGTTTGGGATTCTGGAGTGTATTTTGCATGTTTTGTTCTTAATTAATAAAAGCATATTTTGGTAATGAAAGTTTCTTTTACTAATTTACACACCCATATCTTCTTGTTTTTGAAGTGAACGAATCAGTGATTCAAAGATTTAAATCATTTTGGTGAACTGAACGTAATGAATCAGATCACTAAAAATGGATCGTTTTGCACATCACTAATTTTCACTACCATACAGGCGGTGCAGCTAACTTAATTTTAAAGAATACAATGCCTCCTACTCTTCACAATGTAAAGTCTATGTGTTTTGTGATTTTAAAAGTATAGTTACTGGGCTACTGTATACATGCTGGGAACATAATTGCTGACATCGAGTGTACTATAGTTTTAGGGGAGTTTTGCTTTTTGTGAGTTGTTCTCTTTCATACAACTCAGGTGCCTAAATACGAGGGGAGTTTAAATATAAACAGGAATTTATGAGCTACACTTTATTTATTGAATACAATGAAACAACTTTCACACTATTTTTGTATGTAGCCTCCTGTCACTGCAATACACTTGTTCCAGTGCTCAGGAAGCTTCTTAATCCCAGAAGAGTACAAATCTTTTGACTGCATGTTGACCAATTCTTTCACAGTGTCAGTAACCTCCTCATTCGACTTGAATTTCTTCCCTCCTAAAAGTTTCTCAAGTGGACGGAAGAGATGATAGTCAGTCCTTCTCTGAATGACTTTGCACCAATCATACACTCTAGACTGAGAGAGACACTCATCCTCAAACTGATTTTTAAGTCTCTACTAAATCTGAGATGGAATTACTCATTCATTTGTCAAAAATGTAATAATAATTTACTGAGCAACACTATTGTGTACCTTCTCCTTCGACATGTTGATTACAACTGACAGGAAGGAGCAGAAAGAGCAGCTAGCATTACTAATGACAAGTTCAAACATGCATGTGTTTGTCCAATAAGTCACGTCTACCTTGCACTCTTTATAAGAACAGAGCATGAAAATTCCTGTTTATAATTGAACACCCCTCATATATCCTTCACTACATTATAGTGTATGAATTTCCCATGCAAAAATAAAGTTTTTAGTTAAAGATAACATGTGCATGTTTGCTTGATGATTTACCATAATAAAATACCAACATACCGTAGATAATTTAAAAGTTTCTTGGTCTGGAATAGGACTGTAGTTTTCATGAAGGTGTCAAAAATAAAAATTATAAATTAACTGCTTATATCTGGTCAGACAAATTCAGAAAGAATGAAGTTTTACTTTATTTAGAAGCCATGGGTCATGAATTGTTAAAGACTGATATGTTATACAAACCACTGAAAGTAGTCACTACAATGAACTAAAATATTTAAAATTTAGCATGAAGTCTTGGCAGACTGAACATTTTGTCCATTATTTCAAATCTCACAGCTTTAAGTAAGCAATTTTCCATGGATTAACTGTCTTATTCGTAGGTGAGAAATAAAAAAAAATCTCACATATTATTTTTTGAGACACATCTATTGTCCTCAGTTATAGCTTTTCAAGTGTCTATTTTACAAAGATTTACAATAAAAACATCTTGCGAGCAAAGCCAAACCATTGTGCAAATTTAACAGGTTAAGATTTTATGTAATAATAACATTAACAGTAACGATATTGTATTCACTGCATTGAACGGACTGCATACCAGCAATGTAGCTTTTTACAGTATTGTGCATATGTTAAACTATGGAAAATAAAATGTTATGTTAATAACAATTCATTAATGTGCCGTTATATAACATTGGCAGCATGAATGTGACTGTTAAAAAATGTTTTTTTCAGTTACAATATCCGCAAATCATATGCTGACACACTAAACACAGAACAACTGTGCAAAGAGGTCCACATCTATTTTGCCTTATGACAGCCTTCACTTGTCTCAATATTGAAAACTCAGTCTTGGCAATAAGTTATTGACTTTCAATGTGTATAAGCTGAATATAAGACGTGAGTAACATATAAAAAGGCTAAATTGATTAAAATATTAGTGGCACAGGCAGGCTGATAAAATTATAAGCCTTATATAAAAATAAAGCATGAAAATCCTTTTAAAAACTTGCACAAGCATATGTTTATGTTGATTTTCTGTTTTTCATGAATACATAAAGTTAAAATATTGCATTGGAACCATTTAAAGATCTAATATATTATTGATTCTGTAACAGGGACATATGTGCAAATGGGCCTGTTTAAAATAACTAGTAAGCAGGACAGTCTTTTCCATTAGGCAACACCAGATATTGCCTAGCATGACAAAATGAAAAGGCAGAACTCTTCTGGTTTATAGTTTGTGATTTGTGCCCTTCACAACACATTTTACCTGCTCTTTTCTTTTTCAACTAGGCATTTACTTAGGGGTTTTCAGTTAATGATCTTTAGAATACAGTCTTTAAGCATTTGGTGTAAAATATACTAACAAGTCACCAACTTACTACTCATACACACTTGCAATTAAGATGGAGACATCTCTGAACCTCCCATTGTCTACATGCACAATTAAGGAATCAAACTGCTGATTATGCAGATCCCATATGGGGATATTTTTCACAGTTTATTTCTGCAACCTGCCTGAACCAGTTGGTTTGCAATATAGTTTTCATCCTTAAGACTGACTTGAGAGCTACAGAAAACATAATCATTTTCCCAGGGGTTAGCACAAAACTAATTCTCTGCAACAAAAAATGTGTTTAGACTATTTTTTAATGTGACAACATTAATGTTTTGTGGAATAGCCAGTATAGTTCATATTCATTTTTAGAAAATCTACCATTCTTTATCTAGTTCTTATGGTGAAAAATCTAGCCTCTGACATTTCTGAACTGTAATAGCACATCAGGGCAGATTGTCTATTCTTGACTCTTCAAAATACCCTACCATGTTTTGATTTTTTTATGGAAAGTAATGCTAGACACCTGGGGCCTCATGCATAACGCTGTACGTAGAATTTGGACTATAACATGACATAAGCACAAAAGCGGAAATGTGCTTATGCGCAAAAAAATCCAGATGCATAAATCTGCGCGAACGCCAGCTTCCACGTTCTTCCATTACATAAATCCTGGTCACCGTGAAAATTAATGCATGTGCACGCGCCTGCTGCCCCATCCCAACTCCTCCCAGAATTATGCTTCTTTGAATATGCAAATCAATATAAATAGCCCTTAAGCTCAGTGTTCTGTGAAAAGGCAGTGGCAATATCACGAGGGAAAATAGAATTTCAGTGAATACCAAGGAGAAAACTTACTATTTGTTGGTTTAAACAGTGGTATAAACAACAAAAGGAAGTTGATCGAGTGACATAGTGTGTCGAAGAAACTCGAAAGCTCAAGTTCACAAAGTTGCACAGTGCTTGAAATAAAAAAGAAGTTCGTCAGATATCAAAGATTCCGTGAAAAGGGCGAGTCGTAGCTCACCATCTGAGTGTCATATGAAAGCTTATTAAGGTTGAGAGAAAAAAAAACGCACACAGTGGGAAAAAAGCATGAAATGTCAACTTTAATCTCGAAATTTCCACTTTAATCATGTAGTTTATTTTGTCATTAAAGTAGAACATCATAAACTTCATCTTAAAATTGTTTAATTTACTGTATATACTTGAGTATAAGCTGACCCGAAAATAAGCCAAGGTACCTAATTGTACCTACAAAACTGGAAAAACTTATTGACTCGAGTATAAGTCTAGGGTGGGAAATGCAGCAGCTACTGGTAAGTTTCATAATCAAAATAAATACCAATAAAATTACCATACATTAATTGAGGCATCAGTAGGTTAAATGGTTTTGAGTATTTATTTCAAAGAAAAACAGTAAACTAGTTCTGTAAGTGGAGAAGAGAGTCAACAAAAACAATATGGTATCTCGCTCGCTCGCGCACGCACGCAGTGTGTGTGTCTCTCTTGTGCGCGTGTGTCTCTCTCTTGCGTGCGTGTGTGTACTGTACACTCCAGCTTTCTGTCAGGTTGGCGGGGGCAGCGGGACCTGACTCAAATATAAGCCAAGGGTGAAGTTTTTCAGCACATTTTGGGTACTGAAAAACTCGGCTTATATTTGAGTATATACGGTACTAGTTTCTCAAATCCCATCGTAACTAAAGTAGCACGTTAAATGCTTTGTTTTGTATTTGATCTTCTATGTGCTGTATGTGTAAGAATCACTACGTGCTTCCAGGTTTTCTCTTCCTCCAACAGGACACAGAATCCATTACATTTGTGATATTACAGCTCTCTGGATAATTAAAATACTGAGATGTATACGTGATATCATTTTCATAATGATAGGAGTTAAAGCATGTTATTAAACATGGGAACATGGTGGCACTGTGATTGTTCATGTCTCATGCAAGATGCTTGCTGCGCCATGCGCGACCTTCGATGAAATACTTTATTGTAGCAGTACTGTCTCTTTCAAACTTACTAACTTCCAATTCCTGTCCTTAACTTTTCTTTCTCCAAATACCCAATTGCCATACAATTAGCTCTATAATAGACATTAAGCCATCTGTAATCTTAGAACGCAGATTCTTCAAAACTTTTAAGGAACATTGAAATATCTTCGTAGTACGTGTTTAATTATTCTGTCCATCTATCCTTCCAGTGTCGTGTCAGCACCAGCAAGAATACAGTGCGAGACAGGAACAATCTGTGAACGGAGCGCCAGCGGCTCACTAGTGCTGCGGCACCGTGTCCTCACATGTTTAATTATTAACAGTATAGATTATTTAAATGAAGTTAAAGTTTTATCTGTATAATATAATAAACATATTTTGCTGCATTTCATCTTAAAAATGATATCATCATCATATATAAATACGCGCTTTATAAAGTGGCTCAGGTTGTGCAAAATTATAACTGTATCGCAAGTTTACAGTGAGGTAATTATACTTATAAATACAAACAGTTCTACAGGGAGCGTTTTAGAGTTCTTGTGATGAAACTGTTTCTGAACCGCGAGGTCAGTACAGGAAAGGCTCTTAAGCGTTTGTCGTATGAGAGCAGTTCAATAGACAGCATGGCTGAGGCAGCGTGTGCTTGATGCTGAATACCAATAATTCTCTTTCTGATCAACTGCTGTACAGCTGTGATTCACAATCAGATAGAGTGATATAAATACTCCGAGTGGTGCAGTGAGAGTAATATGGAAAAAGATGATCCGCTGTGGCAACGCCTAATGGGAGCAGCTGAAAGAAGAAGAAGAAGGTGTAGTGAGAGTAACAACGCTAAGGCAGCTATGGTACTTGGAATAGTTTGGACATTTTGTGGACTATTATATTGTTACAGGTTAATTACAATCAGATGCATTAAACTAATAAACAATATGCGGTTAATTTTAGTGTATTTATAAAGCCACGTCAGGGATGTGGATCTAAAAAAGAAAGGGTAACTACACAGGAACTGTAGCACTACTTTGACGCTGGTTGCCGCCAGTCTGCAAAACCGAGTGCAGAACTTGCATACGACAGGGTATGAGCTACCATGGAAATGTGCGTGGCTTTACGCCAAGTTTAGGAAGTATACATCGCAATTTGAATGTGGAAATGTTCTTATGTAACATTTTTGTGCGTGTGCACCGTTTATACATGAGGCCCCTGCTATTATGTTAATTTTGCAGAAAATAGGAATGTCTAATGCTAATAGATAGGAGCAAAGGACATATCAGATTTTAAAGGTGTTTAAACCATTTACCTTTGCATTATAAAGAGCAGTGTTTGTTTGTTTGAAACTGATCGCTGGATTTATAAGTACATCAAGACCATCTACAGCTGGTGATTCTGAGAGCATTTACAACTATTATAAATTCTTGAACTGACATTAAACTTTTTAACTATTCCCGTCTTTCGTCTTTTGCAAGGGTTCTCCCAGTCTAAACCAATGGAATTGCAGGCTAACCAAAAACCAACATTGTGCCAAAGTTGTTTATCTGAGGACATCTCTCACATTATGGAGGCACATCAATTCCCATGTCCATTAAGTAAAAGATCGATTTATTTGCTTGTATATTAGTCAGTGTTCTAGACATGTGACAGACTAAACATGATATCTCCAGATAGATTAAAAAATACCAAGCAAGCATAATATCCTATGAATTTAAAAATTTTAATTTCTTCTTCCACTGCAGCATCAGTTGGAAAGCCAACTTTAGGTGTGATCCCAAGTATGCCATACACTCTGCTTTGGCATCATAGGCTAGTTTTTGAATGTAGTGTTTGCTCAATTGGTGACTGAATACATTAACTTTATCTGTGTGAGCGTACAAGCAGGAAAACAGACGTACACAAACACATCGATTTGTACAGTATTGGTTGTCTTCAGACAGATAAAAATGAAAGCTCAAAGTGAGATTTCAAGCCTTATTTGATTATTTTCAAATAAAGAACAACATTATCATAAGAAGCACTAAATAAGAAAACCAACTTGGAATTCAGAACAATAAAGCAACAACACTCTCTGAATAAAATAAACTTTCATTTTTTATTTTGGGAGATTAACAAACCTCTCAATTTAACATTTTTTTTATATTTTTTTAAATATACATTTAATGCAGTGTAGTACATATTACTGTTCTAGTGCCATTGTATTCTTGAAGAAATAAAAAGGTTTTTTTCCACACTAATGACTTTAAGACAATTGAATTAATTAACAATTTCTCCTTTAGATAAAAATCCCCATTGTTTTTTCAGCATAGAAAAGGGACATTCACATATATACTAAAGTTTTGCATGTCACATACATTTCTATAGTCATCTGTTGTATAACAAGGTTGAATCAAGAATAATTTAGCTTAGTATGCTAAATTGACCCCAGTGAGTGTGCGTGTGAGTGTGTATGTGGGTGTGCGTGTGTGTTGACCCTGTCCACAGCTTATTCCAACTTGATACTAGCCGAGATAGGCTCCATTTTCTCTGCCACCATGCGCTGGATGGATCAATCAATGAACACTTCTAATAAATGGCTTTTCTGTTGACTTTAAGCTTGTCTGTTACAGTATTTAGTTTGGTAGGAGTTTAGTTTCTAAGATTCCATTGTCAGCCAGAAAGCAGTCAGGTGTATCAAACTGGGAAATTCCAGTCAATTCCAGTTTGATATACTGTATAGGGATGGCAGCTTTTTTAAAATCTGTACATTTTCACTTACTATAATCATACTGTATATTTAAGAATAAAAACTGCAAATCTTTATTTTCTCAAGTAGACAGCTAAGTTTCAATTTTTTGGCATTGTTTAGTATTAAATTGGAGGGATTTTATCTATGATTAAACACAAAATTTAAAATTCTGAACCATTATTCATTTTAAGGCCATTTGTTCCCAAACGTATTGTTAGGAGTTTTAATCAATATATTACTTCAATTTCAAGTGTAAAAACATTTGACCTTCTTGTTTTAGTCTGCCAGAGCAAGCTGCAGACAATATAAGGAAACTGATGAGAATACTGGCTGGCATGCAGTGGCTTTCATTGTCAGCCGTTTTGTATCCAAGTACATTAAACTAATTCACATTTATTTGATTAATTCTCCATTATAAATGCAATCTGTTGATCTGAAAACGGATCTGTAAAGTGTTTCCAGAGCAGGAGTCTATCAGACTTCATTAAAACTGAATGATCATAATTACTGATTTAGGAGATATACTGTACTTTACATCTAATTTGAAAAAAATGTGAATATTATTTTTTCTACAGAAATATAATCTTCACAAAACACAAAGTATTACAGCATTAAGAACATACTGTACAGAATATAGCAAGCATGGAAATGGTTTCATAATTTAAAAATACATTTTTTATGTGACACATCTATATCAACATTAGAATGACCATCTAGTTCTATGGCTCTCTTTTTGATTTTTCTAATTTACTTAATGGTTTAGGTACAGTTATGCTTAATTAAATTTATTTCACTTAAATGATTCCCATTAAAAGATGCTTCTTCTCTGTTAATAGGCAAATCCCCTGTGAAAACAACATCGAAAGCATTATTGAATGTCACTTACATACTCATTTGATGACTCACGTTTGTTACTGGTCATTTGTTTTTATCTTATGTTCAAGACAGAATTTTTTTTTGTCTGAAGAGAACTAAGATAGAGAGCTGTATTGATAGATGTTTAAAATAATCAATCAGCATGTAAATATTCACCAATCAATACGTATCATGTTTTCTAGCACACAAGGTTCCTGTGCTAATAACAAATGAAAAAAATGCATGTATATCTTTAGAGCTTGGATAATTTGTGCTGTAAAACCAGTGAATTAGTATGGCAATGAGTGAAGAAACATGAAAAGAGTAACCAGTTTAGAATCAGATGCTTTTTATAATCTATTTAGTTAATCCAAACAATTGCTCTTTGGGGGCGGCATGGTGGCGCAGTGGGTAGCGCTGCTGCCTCACAGTTGGGTGATCTGGGGACCTGGGTTCGCTTCCCGGGTCCTCCCTGCGTGGAGTTTGCATGTTCTCCCCGTGTCTGCGTGGGTTTCCTCCGGGCGCTCCGGTTTCCTCCCACAGTCCAAAGACATGCAGGTTAGGTGGATTGGCGATCCTAAATTGGCCCTAGTGTGTGCTTGGTGTGTGGATGTGTTTGTGTGTGTCCTGCGGTGGGTTGGCACCCTGCCCAGGATTGGTTCCTGCCTTGTGCCCTGTGTTGGCTGGGATTGGCTCCAGCAGACCCCCGTGACCCTGTGTTTGGATTCAGCGGGTTGGAAAATGGATGGATGGATGGATTGCTCTTTGGAATTTTAAGAAGTTCTTTGTTGTACCTCACTACAGTCCATTAACTGAACTACAAAGAACTGAAATACACAGCATAAGGGTGAACGCTTCAACATTAACGGCTTTGTTACTTCAGAGTTATAATGAGCTGACAGGTTGATACTACCTTTATATGGCCAAATGTTTGTGGACAACTGACCTTCACACCTATATGAGCTTGTTGGGGCATCCCAGTCCAAAACCATGGGCATTAATATGGATTTGCCACCCAGACTTTGCATCAGATACAATTTTAGATGTCTTAAAATAGCTTCATGCCATTTTCAGATGTCTACAATGCATTTTAAGACATCTTAAATTAACAATGAGGTTTGATTGAAAACACATATAATTTTACTAGAAGTTATTTTAAAATACCTTGAATTACATTTGATATATATCTCTCTAAATGAACAGTGTATCATTTCAGAGTATATTGACATGGATTTAAGATATCTTAAAATGATCTACAGATATCTTAAATACATTTTGAGATGTTTCTAAATGTTCATTCAGCTTCCTTTAAATATCACGTTTCAGGCATCACACATTGATCATTTGAGATATCTAAAATAGAGTTAAAATATCTCAGATTCATTTTGTGATATCTTAAAACTGAAATTTCTCATCCTTTTCATGTATCTTTCAATATACTTCTCAAATTTGATTTCAAGACTGTTTAAAATAAAGCTTTTTTTTCTCTTGATAAATTGACTACACTCATAGTCAAAATGCCTGGCAAATATTTCCTAAATGTGTCTTTGAGTTTGAGCATCACCGAACTGTGCTTCTTTCACTGCATTACTTTTACTATTACTTATTATAATATTTAAAGTTTCTTGGCTTGATCATATGGTTATTCTTTTCTTAGGGATGTTTTTCTGAAAACACTGTCAGGCACCTCTGTAGACTTTCCTTTGTCTGCCTGTCACAGTAGAATTTTCTAAACATAGGCATGCTCTTTCTGTTTCTGGTTTTCTTTGAATGTCTTGTGATCGGCAGGTGGTACAAAGATAGGCTGTACCTTGTTTGGAAGGGCAGAACCTGGAATATTTAGAGATGGATTCACAAAAAAAAGCAGTCATGCAGATTTGCAAATTGGTGATTCTTTAGGCCAGGTTTATACTTCATGTGGCGTGTGCACCTGTGGACACTACTGCTACACAAGCGTTGTAGTTTATACTTGCGCACATACTTTACGTAAATCTGGAAGATTTTACCAGGTGGCAGTCCGAGATATCACCACGATGAGAAAACGTTCGGCCTTGCTGTGTTGTGAATCGCCTGAAACATCCATTAAATTCCAAGGACACCTTGCCACAATATCTCTGAAAAGGATGGATGTTTAATGATTAAATCCATCAATCCGGGGTGGCACCTATTCCAGCAAGCATTAGGCGCGAGAAAGAAACAAATTCCCTGGACGGGGCATCAGCTCATCGCAAAGTGAATACAAGCACTCACATACACACACTAGTGTCATTTTAGCGTCACCAAATTGCCAAACCTTCATGTCCTTGGAAGGAAAATGGAACACCACTGTGGAAACCCACCAGAAAGGGAACACAGGGGGCATGACTCCCTACTGCAAGGCAGCAGTGCTACCGCTCTGGCACCATGCCGCCCCAATATGTGTAATTATTAACAACATTCATTATTTAACGATTTATCTGTAAAATGTAATATACATACTTTAATGCTTTTCATTGAGAATTTGATATCAAGTATAAATCTAAGGAATCTAAATGTGCAGAGAGCTGGAATATCATAAATGTAATGTGTTCTGTGTGGCGATTGCTGCTGTCAGTTCAGGAGGAAGCCCCAGGAGCACGTAGCAATTAACAACTGGGTTGGTTTTAAGATGACATTTACGACGGTCTACATTAATGATAAAGTAAACTGCAAGTTTATAGTGGACATTTCGAGATTAAAGCCAAAATTTCCACTTTAATCATAAAATTGATCTTTTCTGTGTCTTATGTGATGCGTGTGCCCGAAACATCCATTAAATTCTGAGGAAACCTTGCCACAATATTTCTGAAAAGGATGTGTCCGTAATTTTTTTCTCTATGGCTCAAATACGCTGCTGTACATTCTGATAATGTTGTGAAGGTATAAAAAAAGAGATGGCACAGAAGATGGTATGTGAGACTTTTAAAATGTATTGTGTCATTACTTTGGGGAATATGCGACGGTTGAATATAAAAGCACCATGAATGCATTTGTATGTTGGCATTTTCTTCACTACATCGAACCATTCATTAAACATCAAACCACGCACATTGATCCCAGAGGATCCTTAAAGCAGCTTTCTGTCACATGTAGATAGTAAACAGAGACTCTGACGCCACATTCCGACTTTTATCATATTGCGGCCCCTGACTGTTTGTTGGTATTGCAACTCGTGTGCACACATTAATTTCGTGTTAATTTCTGAGGATATGCTCAGAGGAGGCGTCAAATAAACGCTGGGTACACGTGGCAGCCAGGATGCGTGTGCATACACATTCTGATCATGAAGTATAAACAAACCCTTAGATAAGTAAAGACAAACATTGAAGCATTCATATTCAAATTGCCTTATCTTATCATCTATAAGACATGACAGAATGATTAACAGTATTTGAAAGCTGAAATACTCCTCTTTTTTACTAAATAAAAATCTGCTTGTCAAATTCACCTTTTTCAAAGTTATATGCTCGAAACTGGGGAGAAGGGATCTAAAGACATATGCAATATACAGTTTTGACAGCAAACAAGCTTTAAGCACAAGATTTGTAAACAGATGATCTCTAATAGTTTTTTTAATGAGTGTAATATCTGACCCCATTAGTGACTACTAGAACAGTAGGCAGGGTTTAAAGAGTTAAGAAGCATAGAAAAAAAACTGGAAAAATAAAATTTGGCTCAGTTCAAATGGTGGCGTTCTCCCAGTTGGTATGGTGGATAATTGCAGTTAAACCTTATTTTCCTACTGTTTTAAGTGCTCCAATTAAAATTAAATATAAGGAATTTTTAGCCTTTATACTTTCAGGGTAGAGGAAAATCAGTACAGAATTGTAATAATAATTAGAGATTGAAAACTTTCCCTCAAAGTATAAACTGTGTTCTCTCTATTGATGACCCATTTTTTACCCTCTCCATTCATTTGTAAATTGAAAATATATGCTTTTAAACCATTACATTTTTATATAATCCAGAGTAATTTACTATGTCTCATTTTATGGTATCCTTGGTTGAAACAACTCTCATAAATATTAGGTATTTCAAATAAACTGAATCTTGATGTTGAATTTGTTTTAGGAATTATCTAATTAAAGTGAAACCCTGTGTCCTTTGCTCATGAGACTTTGCTCTTACCATGCAAATAAAACAAAAATGTGTTTAGGAAACAGAAGCCTTTAAAGATACCACTTCACCAAGGTTATGGCTGCACAATAGCTGTATTTTCTGGAGTGTCATTGTCTAAGAGGAATTATATGCCTGTTCGAGAATAAATTGTATTGTTGGTAATCTTCAAAATGGCTGTATTAGACTTTCTTTTAGCCCCGTTGGACAGGGATTTTTTATTTTCAGAAGAAAGGTAGTGTTCTGTTTCAGCCAGGGTCTTTTCCCTGTTCCAAGTGTGTTCTTTCTTTATTTAATATTTTTGGTATCTTTCAAATATTGCTTTTTTTGTTGTTATAATATCTGGTTTTGTTCTTAAAATGCCTGTGTTGTATTTTTGTAATATTGTGATCTTTATTAAACAATGCCACTTTGTATTATGTTAATATTATTCATAGTGGTTTTACTTATCTGCCCTGTCTCTTGTATATGGACTCCACCTGATCATGCAGGTGGGGCATTGACTCAACAGTTTTAAGGAGTTGCTGTCGTCACATGTCATCTTTGGCTTTGTTTGAATTCCTGGTTTTGATTTTATAACTTTTTATTTTGTGTAGAAATGTTGATCTTAACATCTGCTTTGATGAAGGTACTGACTTTAGCTTGTGTTATTGGCTTTATTAGCTTTTAGGTTTTGCCTTATGCAAGAACTATTTTTTGCTTGTTTTTTTCCTTGCTTTTCCTTTTTTTGTGCTGTTTTGAGTTCTTTAATAAATTCTTTAATTATAAGGAAACTTAGCTTTGTCTATTTTAGGATCAGGAAAAAAAGCCTGGGCCCCATTTTTGTACAAGTCAGAAGACTGCAATGTGAGTTTGGGGCTAGGCTGCCTGGGATGAGGTTTATCCAGTGGGCCCATGCTTGTTTAGAGGGGATATCTGGCTGCCTTCAGAAAAATAATCTTTTCTAAAATTAGACAATCTCCAGAACACACTTACATATAGACAAATTTAAACTAGTTATTATGAAGTTATTCTGAGATAGACGGCTCCTGAGAATTTTAAACCAGACCAAAGATTTATTGGGTTCTCGTATCATTATTACAATTTTATTAAACAAAAAATAGAATCTTAAGAGCCCTAGTCTTTGAATATTACGTCTTCTCATAAATTTGTATGGATCTCAGAAGCTTTCTCAGAGGAAATGGTTATATCTGTGCCTATTTCTCAGCACCCTAATGTCGATGTCCCATTTAAAGTAGTAGACACTTCAAATATAGGTGTTATAACATTTCCCCTTTACATTCACTTTACAGTCATGTGTTTTAAACTTGAAAATATTATCTTCTGCTGAACAAAACTACAATATAGGCATTGATGAGCTATCAGTAATGAAACTGGTGCCACTGGCTAGAGGGGTTAAAATATCTATTTGCGATCTTTGCAGATCTTAAAAATCTCATGTATTTAACAGTGGTGAATGTTTACATGTCAGATAGGTGAAATGGTCATTTTTGTAGACTGTTTAATTATGTTATTTCTAGCAATGTCAAGAATAAAAATATAAAAACAACAATTCAATAATGAACATGTTTCACTAAAGGCCATAAAATATCCTACTACATAAACAATTTGTAGCAGCAACCTTTTTATAACACCCTGCACATACTATGTCAATTATGTATTGAGCTCTCACCTCTTATGCTATTCCAACTAACATTCCTAAGATTTATTGTAGATACCTTGAGAAATACCTTGAGGTACCTTAAGGGAAGGTTTTTGATCTATTACCATTATTTCAGGTTATCCAGGGATAACTCATGGAATTAGTAATACTGTGTTTCCCCGAAAATAAGTCCTACTCAGAAAATAACACCCAGCATGATTTTCAGGCTACTGTAAAATGTAACATACATATTTAATGCATTTCATCATGAAAGTGATATCAAGTATAAATGTAAGAATTCTAAATGTGCAGAGAGCTGAAATATTATAAATGTAATGTGTTCTGTGTGGTGATCTATTGCTGCTTGCTGCTGCTGTCAGGTCAGGAGGAAGCCCTAGAAGCGCATAGCAATTTAGCAGCTGGGTCGGTTTTAAGATGACGTTTACGACGGTCTGCTTTAATGATAAACTACGAGGTTAAAGTGGACATTTCAAGGTCAAAGCCGAAATTTCCACTTTAATCACAAAATAGACATTTTCATTATGCCCTTTTCTCTGTGGCTCAAATACGCTGCCGTACATTTTGATGGTATTGTGAAGGTGCAAAATAAAAAAGACGGCACAGAAGATGGTATGTGAGACTTTAAAATGTATCCTGTTATTACTTTGTTATTACTTTACTAATATGCGACACTTGAATATAAAAGTAACATGAATGCATTTGTATGTCCATTTTGCATGCACATCGATCCTGGAGGATCCTAAAAGCAGCTGGAGTAGCAAGAAATTCAGGCTGGAATTCAGGGTTTGAATGTGGAGAGCTATGATGATATTCCAGAAGAAGATGACAACTGTATTTGAATAAATGTTTATTGTTGTATATGAATAAATATAAGATATCCCCTGAAAATAAGCCCTAGTGCATCTTTTGGAGCAAAAATGAATATAAGACCCGGTCTTATTTTTGGGGAAACACAGTATATTATTTTACAAAATGTGTGTGATAGATCAAAGCAAAAATTCCTCATTGTTGGTTATTATGATCAATGCCCAGCAGACCTTTGGAGGAGTTCACTACAGATTGTATTATATATCTGCTCTCTCTCAAGGTCACACCATCATCTTTGTATTTTCTGACAGATTTTTAAAAATCACACATTTTATAGATTTTTTAACGATTCTTTAGACACCATGTTTTTCGGGTAATTATTGTTTCAGACAGAGGCCTTCAATTTGTTTCTAGACTTTAGCAATTTACTATTACATAGCTGGTACAAAAGTGAATTAAATATCAAGTTGACACCCTGAAGCTAAAGGTGATACAGAAAATGTCAATAAGATTTTGGAGACATTTTCAAGTTCTGCCATTGATGCCTGTAAATCAGATTGAATTGAACTGTCCATTTGTCATGGACAAGGTTTCTACAAATATTTTGTAAAACTCTGTAAATAAGATGTCACCTTTCAAGTGTTCATATGGGCATAAACCTTCTCTAAAGGTTCTGTAAAATGTGAATTTCTGAAGTTACCGGAGTATGTGATATGACTCAGGCCTAAAAATCAAAAAGGTTTTAGCCTTAATGCTCTTAAAGGCTTAAGTAGGTTAAGTTAAAAATTTTTACAAAGGTTGAACCACCAAATCTATTGCTCATATTGTGATATAGAGTGTCCATGGCATAGCAGCTGGTAGTCGGTTTTTAAATAAATAAATAGGGTGCTTGATTTCCGTGGGTGTGCAGACTCATGTAGCTGGGTGGAATGATCGAGAAGGAATGCATCTGTATGGGAGGGTGTGGTCTGTCTTGATTGCTTCACTGGTTTCATGAAGTTTGCTTTAGAGGCACTGCATTCAAGGGAGTATATAAGAGGGTGTCAGACAAGAGAGTGGGAGGGAGGATGAAAATAAAGAGAAGGCGAGTAAAGAGAGAAGCTGAAAAGAAGGTGAAGGCAGTATCCAGTCAGCCAGTATGGAGGAGTGGAGGCAAGTGGTCAGAGTCCCATGGAGAAATGAGCGATCAACGTTCTAGGGGCAAATCAGTTCCACGCTGAACAGCTGAGGGGTAGGAGGAAATGATAGAAATATCCCTATGGATCCAGAAGTCACCAGTTTTTGTGTATGAGGGGGATGACAGAGATGGCATGGTGCATCACAGCGGACACTCTGAAGGAGGCAGTTGTGGCTAAAGTTGTGTGTGGCAGTCACCGCAGTTGCGAGACCTGAGAAGAGTGAGCCCAGGGAGACAACAATGAAATACGTATTGGGCTGAAAGAGAGAGAGAGAAGGAGAGGATGAAGGTAAAACAGGGTGAGAGGCAGGACTGCGACAGACAGGTCGAAGGATGCTGTGGCAGAGAAACGAATGAGGAGTGCAGCATAGATGCTTCAGGTCTGGGGATTTTACAAGGGAATCCTAACCTTGTTTTTACCTCTGATTTTAAACTGTTTTTTGAATTTTGAAACCTTCACCATTGTTAATAATTATTGGAAGTTATATTTTTTTACGTGTGAGTCACTATCTTGCACCCCAAAACACAACGCTGAGTCTCAGTACTTTAGCAAAACCAGCTTTGTTCAACTTGAAACGGGAATAGCAGGGTTGTTTACTGCAGCGTGAGTTACCACTCTTCTATACACAGACACAGCAAACAGGCATAGACGGAGCCAGATCAGTGCCAAGTTATATTGTTCTTTGCATTTATAATCTTCCTTGCATCGCCCACCAGTGACTGGTGCTTATAGTGTGATCTCGATCGGCTTGTAGTTGTTTCCACAGTGCTATGCTGCTGCGCTGTGAACCTGTGGCTGCCTCGGCAACGAACAAGCAGTCCTCCATGGACACGGCAGTTGCACTTCAATGTATTGTCCCGTTGGGGGGGAATTCCTAAAAGAATTCAGAAACCACACATTTTATTTAAGATTTATTTATTAAGGAGAAACAGCACTATATTATCTGACTGTATTTTTCTTTTGATTAAGGCACTTTTCAATAAAAGCACCTGCACTTTACAGCCATTCATTGCTGATGGTGTGTGTCCTCATTTGCCATGGCCCATCACTTGGTTACTTTATTGATGGTTTGGGTTCAAGAGGGTCCTAAAAATAGTTTCCTGGAACTGGACCAACCTGCACTCTCAAACAAACAAAGGTTTATATTTAAATGATTAAATTAAATAAAGAAAATTCCCAAAATTGTTGGCATCCTGCTAGCTTAAAATTTTCAAAAAGGGTGCAGGCTTAAAAACAAAGGCCTGGCCTGCCTATTACAGAGCCGGCCTTAAAGCAAAGCGAACGAAGTGACCACTTCGGGCCCACAGCTGTAGGGGGCCCAGTGCGCCCAAGGTTTTTTTTTTCCTGTGATGCGACGCTGCTGCGGAGGGCCCAATGGAGCAACAGACTCCTTCACTCCAACCTCTATTACTAATTTTTTTACATATATAATTCACGGCAACATATTCCATCAATTAATTACTCCACGTGGACATCTCCACTCGGCACTCCAATCTTCATTACGCTTCACTCAGGCCCGCGCGCCTGTTGCCGCCTCCACGGCTCATCTGTGCCTCTGTCCTCAGTAGTCGCCCACTTACGCTTCAGTCAGGGCCGCTCCGCCGCACTGCATTCTCGACAGAGCATAAAAGGGGCCCTTCTCTTCATAAAGCCATCACTTTCCTTCATATCAATATATTTCCATTTTGTTAGAAAGAACGTCTTGTAGATAGTAGTTAGGCCTTGCCGAATTTCCACAGTTTGAAATTATTGTATTCCAAATGTCTTCAGTTCCACTGCCAAAGAAATATAAATCAGGTGCTCAAAAACATAAAGAAAAAGCAGCGAAAGATGAATTTTTCGCTACCCAAAAAGGCGCTTTGCAACACTTCCTAACGAAAACGGTTAGCTCTAGCAGCAGCAGCAGCACTAGCACCAGGACTGAACTTCCATTAGTCAAAGATACCGCAACGCCGTCCAAGCCCCACAAACCTGTATCCGACTCCGAGGAGTCAGAAGCCGATGACGTTAAGAATGACATGGACATGGGTTTTTTCGTCAAGTTCAGCAACCTTGCCAGCCGTTTTGGTTTCTAACCAGAAAGATGAAGATCACGATGAGGCTGATAATGATTTCGATTACTTCAGTTGGGGAGATCCAAAATGTAAAGCTGGCTAAAATGTAGCTTTATCTGTTAATGTATCGTCACTAAAGACATTTATGCGGGCCCACTTCGACCTCCATCACTCATACCCTTCACTCAGGGCCTTGTATGACAGTCTGCGCTGACAGCCTGCAAATTTTGCTCCTGTCAGTGTGTTACGGTTACGGTTGTCAGTGTCAAACGTAAATCGTCAAAAAGTGATGGTTGTAGATGCCGGGAAAACGCATTTCTGCAGCTCAGAATGCAGGAAATCGCTTGGCGGCTGGAGCTCTGCCCCGGACCCCCTAGCTGAAGGGGTCGGGCCCCTTACGGGGCCATCGGTATCAGTTTGCTTCGGGCCCGAAATTGCCTAGGGCCGGCTCTGCCTACTATATAGGTCTAAACAAAACATGTAGGCCTCGGGAATCTCATGATACGGATCAACTGTCTGGGTGGCCTGTGCTGCATGAAATCTGGTGATCCAGAACCGGCTAATCTTCTGGTGTGAAATCTCACTAAAGCAAGCTGGGATTTGTTCTGAGATCCAGGATTAACTAATCTCTCTTTCAGACCTCTGAGCATCTTTCCATGAGTTGTAGCTGTTTAAGTTCATTTGAGTCATTCATGCTTTCTCCAAGCAATTCATAGCATCCTAACATATACAAAATTAAAGAAAATAATAAAATAACCACCAAAGCAATCAATAGCAAAACAGGTAATAATTATATTGTGAAAGTATACCCAAACACGTCAGGATCCTGAGTAAGTTACGTTTACACAATCCATTTCTCCATACACCTGATTGTTGTATACACGTTAAAGCCACATTTGTTATATTTGAATTGCATGGAGTAAATCTAACTGGACAAAGGGGAACTTTAAGAGCAGCAGAGATGACCACATATATCTCTTTATGGAGTAATCAAAAGTGTAGTCTGGGGTACATTACATAGAATAAACCAAAGTCAAATTAATACCAAAAGTAGTAAGCAAAAAAAAGCTAAAAAAACAGAATTCTAAACAAGCAAAAATAATTTATTGTTTTTTCTCATGACTTTAAAGTAAGTGTTTAGAGCTTAGCTGCTTGATCAATCTGAGTGGTTATATATAGGGTGGCCCAGATGATGTGGATCACATGACACATCATCACATGCCTAGCAACCACGCACACAAAATGGTAGCACCCATAGGGAAACAAATACATAAAATGATGTGACTTGTCTGCCATCATGAAAATGGCGATTAAAATTACACATACATTGAAACTAGAAGTTCATAATGTTCCCAAAACAAGAAAAAGCAGACCATTACCTAATCCATTCCTGATAGTCTGAAGACAGGAAGCACCAAGAGGAAGTAGTCTTAATAAATGGCGTATACAGGTTGAATTATCCCCACCATCACATTTAAAATGTGCCACACCAGGAACCTACCCAGCAATAGAGCATAAAATAAGAAATTATTTTCAGCTTGTCAGACTATAGTATTTGCAAAGGTTTTATTCAAAGCTGAAATCAAAGACTGGTTTTCATAAAAGTCAAAGTTGCTTAAATGTTCATACATTCCTAAGTTGTTTGTCTCTGCTATGTCTGGATTCACTTTATTTAAAATACCATTGAATACAATAACAGATTTAATAGAAATATATTGGTAGAAATGGGAAAAGAAAGAGTTTAAAAGCCCGATTCTTGAAATTGTGGGAAAAGCAATCAAATAATACAAATTATTACTGGTATGGGTACTTAAAATAACTTAATGAAAAAATCTTTATATTTTGTTCATTAATCTTGTATTTTTTTATGTTTTGATAGCATTTGTTAGCCATCTGAAGTAAAAATGGACACATTAATAATTTATCATTGAAGGATCTGCTAAAATGAAATAATTTGTAAAATGGACAGGTAACTTTTTAACGGTTTACTATTTAAATTTTAGAAGTTAAATATAGTTTAGAAACATCACATTAGTTGCACTGAGTTTTAAAATATTACAGTTGTTACATATTATTCTTCTAACGCCTGAAGCCTTAGGAAGAGTAAGGGCTATAATCATAATGGGTTCTAACTGTGAAATGTCAAAATGCATTTTGTTCTTTAGGTCTCAAGTAATTGTGTTGCTAATGAATGACATTTCAGTTATTCATAATAGATTACAAGCTCAGTAAAAATAAGCACATTCTACCATTTGCTCTTTTTTCCAATACTGACAGCAATTAGATAACCCATGTAAGGATGCTGAATTAGTGTTAAATCCTTTTATCACAGATGTTACCTTTAAAATAAAACATAACCATCATATAATTATATTACTGTAATCATGTGTGCCTTACACACAGTTTCATTATTATTTATAATGTGTTAATGGTTATTAAGAATGACATAAGTTAAAGCATAGTTTCAAATGAAAAACAGAAAACCTTGAACATGTTTCTCATTTGAATAATGGCAATGCCAGTCTTCCAGCACCACATTTATCTTTTGCATGGCACTCTCCCCTGTGTGCCTTTTCCTATGTGTTTGGAACTTTAAATATAGGTCATACATATCTAACATATAAGGCTGAAACTTTCTTTGTTACTGTCCCTTTATTCTTTTTGTTACACTACAAAAATAAGCCAGTAAAGAATATTTACTGGAGTCTGATAAAAAAATTGATATTTTCTTCCTAACTTTAGAGGAATTTGATGAACGTTAGATTTTGCTTTGTAAATGAGGTTCAACTTTGTAATAAAAATAATTAACTGTAAGTAAAATATAACGCAACAGTTTTTTAACCATTGTATGATCAATTTTTAACATTTCCATCCATCCATCCATTTTCCAACCCACTGAATCCAAACACAGGGTCACAGGGGTCTGCTGGAGCCAATCTCAGCCAACACAGGGCACAAGGCAGGAACCAATCCTGGGCAGGGTGCCAACCCACTGCAGGACAAACACAAACACACCCAGGCCAATTTAGAATCGCCAATCCACCTAACTTGCATGTCTTTGGACTGTGGGAGGAAACCGGAGCGCCCAGAGGAAACCCACGCAGACACGGGGAGAACATGCAAACTCCACGCAGGGAGGACCCGGGAAGCGAACCCAGGTCCCCAGATCTCCAAACTGTGAGGCAGCAGCACCACCCACTGCACCACCATGCCGCCCTTAACATTTCCAAATTTTTCTAATTTTTAAATAAAGATACCTTTATACCCAGTTACATTACACAGTAATTAAGACAAAAAGATAACAATTTGATTTATCACCCATCATGCATAGAACATTCAAAATCCAGACACAATACAGTATGTGTCTTAATAACCAAATGTTGTATTCATGCTGTCTTTTTAACTTTTTGGCAAGGAATTGCATTTTTGTTTTTCATTCACAAAGACTTAACTATAAAATAGAAACATTATTAAAAATATATTCAGTATAAATGGATTATAGCAGGTTGGATAATGGATGGATGGATGGATTGTTCATTTTGTATTTATAATTTTAGTATAGATTGATTAAAATAGTCATTTATAAAAAAAAAGTAACTGTCAATTTCTGAATAACAAGTTGTTTCATCACTAAATTAACAAAAAAATGCCCTTAAGTTCCATTGGCATACCAAGGCCTAAGGCATAGTTAATGAATTTATCAAATGACAAGAAATTTAATCATGCTTAATGTTAATGTTATAATGAACAAATTCAATGTTATTGTAAATAATGTTTCACCTTTCTTACTTTTTAGAAATCCAACAATATCGCTTCAACTACGGAGCCCCTAAAGGAAGATGAGCAAACAAAAAAAAAAAAAATTAGCGCATGCAAAAAAGATCTCATGCACACAAGAAATAAGGTGCATAAAGGTGTCAGCAAAATATTTAGACGTACATAATTTTTTTTTCGCTCATGTCACCTTTAGGAGATCCGTACCATGCAATTTCTTATACGGAAGACTTTCTCATAAGCACACAATAATGTCTTGTGGGCACAAAAATATGTTTTTTTTTGCTGATGTCCCTTTAGGTGATCTACATAAAGCTAACATTTTATATAAAATAAAAAACAATAATCAAAGTATGAGACTTTATGCTATGTCAATACGTACACAGTAGAATGTACATTTATAAATGTCACATTTAAACTGTTTACTTTTGACAAACCTCTAATTAAAAAGATTGAAACGTACTATTTAAATATTTTTTTAAAATATTTTAATTCAGAATTGGTGTCTTAAAATGTTAAAAATTATGGATTTACTGAATAAAGTATTTGTCATTCACTTTTTAATGTAATGTGAGAAAAAAAACTATTTACTTTATATTGTCACTTTTAAAAGCTTCAGCTAGCTAGAAGACTGCAATTCCCACATACATAAGTTGGGTCTGTTAAGTTTTTCTAAACATCAAAGATCACAGTTCTTTCAGTGAGTAATAGAGAAAATCAGGTTATTATCCCACTTTCTGATGTGTGGATGAATTCTTCTTAACAGGCTACATTTTAAGTGTCATATTGAAGAAGTACTCAACTTAATAGTTTGTAAGGTATTTTTTAAAGCTGCATCTTTTAACAATCAGGTCTTTGTTAATGTCTTGGAGAAAAAAGCTCTTGCACATCTGTTGTCTACATGTGTGCTAATTACATTTAGGTACATTAAATTATAGTTGTTTGTTACTACTTCTTCTTCTTCCTTCAGCTGCTCCTGTTAGGGGTTGCCACAGCAGATCATCTTCTTCCATATCTTTCTGTCCTCTGCATCTTCCTCTGTTACACCCACCACGTGCATGTCCTCTTTCACCACATCCATAAACCTTCTCTTAGGCCTTCCTCTTGCCTGGAAGCTCTATCGTTAACATCCTTTTCCCAATATACCCAGCTACAACGTACATGAGTTGGGTTTGTGGGATATAGGCAGAACAGATTGAAAAAAAATGGACACAGAGAACATACATACTCAACTGAAACAGTGACTTGAACTCGTATTTCAACTGAGAACTCTGAGAACTCTAGGACTGTAAGACAGAAGAACAGAGAAGATATTGCTAACACTAAGCAATTTATTTTAAGATCGTATTAAACCAGACACATCATTTGGCCATGTAAGGTAAGGCCTCCATCAGTCGAAAGCGACTTTGGAAAGGTGAGCTCTAGTTTCATTTGTTGTTGTTTTTGTTATTGTTATAAAATCGTTTGTGACTGATGAAACCAATATGTTGCAGAGGTCACACTTGTTGGTGATATGCACTATGTCTGTGGAGCAGCATTGCTTTCTGCGGGCTTGCGTGTCCGACACTGCTTTATTGAGTGTGGAGGTGCTACTTCAAGATGCTTCTCCACTTTGATACCCAGGGATTTCATGTCCTGCTTGTAGACGTGCCTGTAGCGCAACTATGGGCAGCCTGCTATTCTCTTCCCCGACTCCAACTGGCCATAGAGGATGTCTTTGGGAATGTGATCATCATCCATGTGGTGGAAGCAGCCATGCCAGTGCAGTCTGTGCTGCCTAAGCGGAGCGTACTATTTGAAACAGAACCTCAATGTTGATTGATCACTTTGCATCCCAGTAGATGCCCAGGATATGGCGGAGGCATCAGAGGTGAAAGGTGTTAAGTCTTTTCTTACTGACTGTCTGATCTGGTTTGTAAGTAGACCTCCTCCCTCACGGAGCCAAAGACGTCCTTCAGGAGTACAGCAAAGAAGATGCCAAATAGTGTTGGAACAAGGACACACTCTTGCTTCACTCCACTGCAGATCTCAAAGAGCTCAGAGGTACTTCTGTCATACTTCTGAAGACCTTACCATTAGCATTCAGCAGGGAGATGCCTCTGTAGTTATTAAATTTGCTACTGCCCTCTTTGATCTTGTACAGGGTGATGATTCTGGCACCTCTCATGTCCTGTAGTATGACACCCTGTTTCCAACACTGGCACAGGACTTAATGCAGTGGCTGTAGTAAGCAGGTCTTCCACTGCTTGATCAGGTCTGGAGGGATCTCGTCACTCCTTCCCATCCAGGCACTTTTCCTGGGGTCAAGCTGTCAGTGGCCTTGCTGAGTTTTCCCAAAGTGGGTTTAGCATCTAACTCCTCTATGGTCAGCAAGCCCTCGATAGCCTCGAGGGCTGAGGCAGTGACATTGTTCTCTTGGAGTACAGGTCAGAGTAATGTTCCACCCAGTGCTCCGTCTGCTTTCCTCTGTCTATGATAACCTCCATGCTGCCGAATTTCAGGGGTGCCACCTTGCTCTGAGTGAGGTCTATAGCTTTTTTGATATCGTACATTCATCTGATGTGCCTGTGATCACTGCTTCATCCAGTATTTGTTAGCACAGCACCTAGCAGGTTGTAGTACTTTGTTTCTGGAAGCCCTGAGTATTTATAGGCTTCTCTCTGTCTAGGAGTGCTTGTACTCAGCCAGGACAGCATACTAGGCTTCAATGATGGGAGTTATCTCGCTGGACTTGGCTTCAAACCAGACGGTTGTTTTTCGAGGTGTTCCTCCCAAGGTGGCCATGGCTGTGCTGTAAATGGTCTCCCTTAGGACTTCCCTTTACTCTTTTGCCAAGTTGGTGGGCTGTGATATGCTCAGTTCCTTCTCAAGGGATTTAACAAGCTGATCAATCTGGTCCAAATGGGTCGTCTTGCTAATGTCGATGTGGGGTTTCCCTCCTTGCTTGGCTTGGAATTTCTTGGGCTGCAACCTGATCTTGCGGCAGACCAAGGAATGGTCTTCAGTCAGTACTAAGGTAGGCGTGTCAGCAGTACATTCCTAAGCAAGGAACACTAGACTAGGATCAGGTCCAGCTGGTGCCACAGCTTCAAACAAGGGTGTCTCCAAGAGTCTTTGTGTTGAGACTTCATTTTGGAGAAGGAGTTAGTTATGCACAGGATGAAGTATGTGCATAACTCCAGAAGTCGCTGTTTGTTGTCATTTATGTTGCCTACTCCACGATGTCCAAGACAAGAGGGCCAGGAATTGTGGTCAG
Source organism: Erpetoichthys calabaricus (assembly GCF_900747795.2). Lineage (NCBI taxonomy): Eukaryota > Metazoa > Chordata > Cladistia > Polypteriformes > Polypteridae > Erpetoichthys > Erpetoichthys calabaricus. Next base: position 222,551,308 of record NC_041394.2, on the reverse strand, counting down.
TACCCACTCTGGCATTGAAGTCATCCAGCGGGATAACTTGTTCCTTACTGGGGATACTCCTGATGACGGCTGACAGGTTCTCATAGAACTCATCCTTTGCCTCAGAAATAGTGCTCAGTATCAGGGCATAGACACTGATCAGGATAATGGGGCCCTCTATGGTGTTGAGGCAGAGAATGAGGAGTCACTCTATGCCATTGCTGCCCAGTTCAATCATCTTCAGCAAGATGTTTTTTTGCCTGGTGCAATCAGTTGAACAGCCTGGACAGAAAAAAATTATAAAAACTACAAGTTAGCAGAAGAAAAAAACAAAATCTGCAGGGGTTTCATCCTAAAAGACTCCACAGTCACCACTGGGCTTTCTACCTAGTTCTTTGTTGTTGTTTTTTTTTTTTTTAGGCTTTGTCTTAGAGGATTTGACACAGTGGGTATCATGGCTGGTTAACATCAGCAAAACCTAGGAAATGGTTATTGAGTTTTGCCGCACCAGAGAGTCTTTATGTCTGGTCATTATTAGGTTTGGAATGTTAAGGTGGTGCACTCCTACAAGTATTTGGGGGACCACATCAATGACTGGTCTTGTAACACAGAGGAACTATATAAGAAAAGGAAGAGCAGGCTTTTTTTTCTTAGGAGACTACATTCCTTTAATGTGGGTAATGACATTGTTCACATTTTCTACAACTATGTGAAGACCATTGCAGTTTTCAATGCTGTGGTGTGCTGGGCGCGTAATATCACTTCCGGAGATTTAATTAAATTTAATAATTTTTTCATCCAGTGATGAGCATTCAACATATACAAAGGATATGCCTCCCAATAGTGATCCATGCATTCCCAAAGTGATATGTACAAGACTTTTTTTGTTGCCAATGTGTCTGCATCTCTCCTAAAAGCTTCATATGGAACCTATCCCTGACCTTTTACAACCTAGTGGTGCCATTGACACTAGCCAAGCTTTTACCAGCCGGGTATGTTTGTAGTCCCAGTATTATATTAGAAAGTCTTAGCAGGTATATACATATAAATAAGTACAGCAAATAAAAAAATAACTAAAACATTTCTAACATTGGGTGTTAAAAGGTGTACAGTATGTGTTTGTTGTTTTTGTGATCATGGCTGCTTCTTTGAAACTAGTTGTTGTTTGATGGGAGATTAATTTTTATTTACTGCTAATAAAATAATCTGTGTTGTTCTGTGCACATGCAGGTACATGACCCTGCAGATGCATTACAGAGTAGGGTCAAACAAGTCATGTCATTTTGTAACCTTTCTTAATCTAGACCAGGGTTGCAGGAGCCTATACCAGCTAGTATAAGTCACAAGGCAGGAACAAACCCTGCACAAGTCCATTGCAGGGCAAGCACACACACACTTTAAGAATAATTTAGCATTGGCAATTCACCTAACCTGCGTATCTTTGGACACTGGGAAGAAACTGGAGCACCCAGAGGAAACCCATGCAGACACAAGGAGAACATGCCTACTTCATGGCAGGGAGATCCCAGGATGTGAACTCAGGTTTGCGAGGAGACAGCTCTACCACTGCACCACCATGTTGTCGTCAAGCAAATCTTTAATTGAAAAACAAATTAATTATACTATTATTTAAAGAACAACCCATTAAAAAATACGAGTTATATTTTAACTATTAAAGCAAAAAGTAATGAAGGGACATGAAAAAATAAACCCTAAACTAGTGTGTCAAACTCAGATCATGGATGGCTCCTGCAGTAGGTGTAGCTTTTCATTCCAGCCTCTTTCTCTATTAGGAACCAATTATTGCTGCTAATTCAGCCTATTTCTTATTTCTTACTTTTAATTGATTATCTTTTTGAGATTTGAAACTCCTAATTCTTTTTTTCACTAAGCAGCTAACTGTACCAGTGCTTTTAATCCAACCAATTGAAGCAAATTCTTGCTATTGATGAAGCACATTATTTACTTCAATAAACTGTTAATACATTCATTCTGTCACACCAGAAATTTGTAAAAGTGATGATTTTCTTTTTGCTGAGCATACCATCAAAATGTTGTATGGACCAGAGCAGATCAACATTTCTCTGAACCCTTTTTATTTTTTATTTTTAAAATATTTTATTGAATTAAACAGAATGGACAAATAAGTGCAAATAGGTTGAAGCTATCTGGTCATATGTTGATGTGCTTTGCATCTCATGTCATTGTTCAACTGCTGAGTAAAGAAAACGAAACAATTAAAAAGCAAGTGAGTTACTAATTGAGAACATGGCTGGAACAAAAACCTGCAGCCACTGCAACCCTGTAGAATCTGAGTTTGCAAACCTTCCCTAAATCTAATCTGAAAATTAAGTTTTTCTTTTCAGTGTAGTTGTACCTGAGCACTCTAGTATAAGAACTATCAAGATAAATACTGTAACTGACAAAAGAATCAGGACTTTACAATCCAGAATATTGTTTTGACTTTGGAATCCAAGATCACAGATTAATGAAGCATGAAAATAAATACTATTTTAAACCCCAAATTGTTTCAGTTGGACCCCTTACAATAATTTTGTTGGAGACAGAAAACATGGTCATACATCCAATAAATCCTAGTTTATAACAATAGCAGTAAATGTTAAAGACATCCTTTTTAACTTAAATTCAATATACAGATGATTATTTTATTATTGTAATATGCTCTATAGTTCAGTTAAATGCAAAAATCTATTTAAGATAATCAGATAAGTTGATTATTACTTACTTTTTTAGAATTCACCACACATATTTGAATATTTTTATGTTTGAAATGGCTGTGAATGCCACAAGACAGTCAATGAACAAAAAAGCTAAATAAATTATTACAAGCATTAAAACCAGATTGAACATTATTGTTGATTTAATATTGCAGAGAAGGAAATCAACATCACAGTATGAGTTTATTCAGAGTTAACTGTGTGTAAAACATAGTCCAATCATAGAAAATGGGATTCAGCTATGCACTATCTGATAACTTGCATTTTTTTCTACACTATAACAAGATCTGACACCTATTTGTGACATATAACTGTAGCAATGATTGCTTCAGGTAAGATAGCATCACCACTTCTTGAAGTGATAGATGTATTTACTGAAAGTGAAAATGTACTTTAAATTGTTGGTACTTAAATTGCTGTTGCTGTCTGTTACCTTAAGCTTCTTATGCTTAAGGTTATATACATATTCTCAGTCCACTGGGACTATTTCATTTTTGTTCACAAAGGGCAGAAGTCATAAAAAATATTAATCAGAAAAGAAAGAAATCATATTTTTTTTACAGGTGTGAGACTGAAACTGACTATTTTTCAAGTGGAATTATTTTTACATTCAGTATCCTGGAACTATATTGGATAATACATTTCTGGAAAACAAATAATTGGAATCTTCTAGTATATCCAGATGCTTATGCTTTAAAAATGTCCCTTGAGTCTAAAAATAGCCTTTGAAAAAATACAGTTGCTTAAAAAGAAACAATAATGCAATGACTAGCTGGAATGAATAAAAAGCAGTAAATCTACTTTAACAGCTTCAGGGCTTTTACCATTAGAAACCAACAAAAATAACACTAGACACTTTTACTTCAGAAGAAATAATGCAGTGAGATTTTTGCTGAGCAACAAACTGAGTTAGTAAGCACAGTCTACATTTTCCCTGTTTAAAATGTGGCTATTTTTGGTGTTGAATTGTAATAATGACTTTTCTTATTATGCTCTAAATGTGCATTATTTATTGCACCTAGTATGCAAAATAAAGTTCTATACACTAAAACATCTAATCACCAATGAAAATCCTACAGGCCACACATCACACACTCTTGTCTAAGGAGTGGCATGAGTGGCATTTATTTGTACCCACATGAGAAAACTGTGAGAACATCCTTTTTATTAGCATAGTTTATATAAACATATTTTTTTTAAAAAGTATTACAATTAATTAAAAATGGCTTTTTACTGAAGTCTACTATGTTAAAATATATACAAACCAGGATTTACTTGAAGTTCACACAGATTATAACATGAAGTCAATCTTGCTCAAACTATGAAGAAAATATATATTTTGATGTTTAACCTTCACATTATGCAATCAGGAAATGAATGTGTATAGAAATATTTTATAGGCTGACCTGTCTTAAAGATTGCAACTGTATGTGTTCTAAGTTCAAATCACTAAAATGATCGTTCGCAATTTTTTAATTTTAGGGAGTCAGTGCAAACATGGAATCCTACTTTTAACAATACATATCTTTAACTTCAAACATACATATTTTTTACAGTACTGTGTATATTGAAGGTACTCTGATATCTAAAATTATTTGTCCTTAATTTTATATGAAAAATATTGTTGCTTTATGACTCATAAATGTGGTGAAGTCTGGATTGTTTCCCAAAAGCTTTAAAAATGTTGTACTTCTGAAATGAAAATATTCATGTTTTATATGAGTATATTATTATGATTTCTTTAATTACATTTTTTTTTTAATCTTACATGCATTACTCTTTCTTTGCTTTTATTTTAATTGAACTAATACAATCTTTTTCTTTTAGGTTTTCTATTTAATTGACAGATTTAACAATATCTTATCGACATATTCAATTTCAGCTTTTTAGGCAAATGAGAAAGTGTTTTTGTTGATAAAAAAGTGAGTGAATGAGTCAGTCAGTCAATGTTTCATTATGTACAGTTATACCTCTAACAGAAACAATTCAAAATGTTATTAACATAACAGATGAAACAAGTTAAACAAAACATAACATGAGATTCTCAGACATACTTTAATTTGTTGTTGCTGAGGGCTGGAGCCTATCTCAGCAGCACTGCCAGAAACCACCTTGGTACAGGGCCCCAAGTCTGTTGCTGTGCCCCCTCATGCCCATGCCTATTATAAAGTGCTTGTAATTTGTTTAAATCGTATATATTCTGTCAGCATTTTTTTGATATAACATGATGGAATAAATGCTTTACCAAAGGCATATTTGAATATTTACTTTAATAATTATATCAGTTTCCCTAATTTGTTTTGTTTTCTGCTTCATCCTTTAAACTACATTGTTGGAGATCTAAACTATTGTTTAAGAAAATAACTTGTATATTTAAACTGCTAGCATGAGATATGTTACATAATTCTTAACAATATAATTTTCACTTCAAAGTAATTTAATCCCCTGAACTGCATACACATAGGTAGAAACAGAATATATGCATAAGAAGCACACAACTTAGCCATTAATATTAGTGTCCTTCTCAATATTCATACTGAGGATCTTGCTATTTACAGTATGGCATTAAATAGTATTCATTATAATTTATAACATTTTTTTATCTTTATTTTTTTAATAAAATGTGTCTGAAATTCAATTACAAAACAGTATTGCTTAATTCAGATTGTGTGGGAGGTTTTATGTAAAGCATATTGGAACAGTATTTAGCATGAAATTTGGTTGTAAAACTGAGTACATATACATTCTTAAGTTATTATAGATTCAAATATGCAGCTTTTTCACACCACCTAATGTTGAAATGGTAAACAGTTGGCCAATATACTGTACCAGATTGACAAATTTCAGTGACATTTATGCATACACACATTTCTAAAGAATACAAAATAAGTGAAGTCAAGTGGGCTTTATTTTCATACCATATATACACATACCATGGTACATTATACAGTGGTAGGAAATTACATTTCCAAGAGCCACAGTGCAATATTTAGACAATAAATATGACAAGAACCCAAATCTTGATGGTTATTTGATTCAGAAGTATAGGCATTTTTCTGAACTACTTTTTATGGCAAAGATCTTAGAGGAAACAGTTGCCAACCAAATTACAGCTATCCTTGAGGAACACAGGGATGCATTCGACTGAAACAGCTCTATGCAGAGTCCCTAATGATATTCTAATATATAGCAATGCAGGAGTGTTGGTGTTGCTGGATCTTACAGCTGCGTTTGATACTGAGGATGATCATATCCTGACTGAGAGACTTGGGACGAGTGTAAGCATTTCCAGGTCAACTCTGGAGTGGTTCTCTTCCTATCTCTATCACATGAATTGCTCTTTTGCTGCTGGTTAGGTATGCTGCTAATACTTAACCTAACATCATCATCTGCTACTCTGTTCTGTAGCATGCCCCAAGGTTCTGTTCTGTACCCTCTTTTGTTTGCCTTTTATTTAATTTTCCTTGGTCATATTTTGATCACTTGTGAAAACATATCATACTACTGCTATGTTGATGACATACAGTTATATATCTCTTTTAAACTGTCACATGTTGCAAAGTTAATCTATTTTGCATAACTTCCTGAATGTTATAAAAATTGGAAGGCTGGAAATCATTTAATAATAATAATTTGCAACTAAAATACTGACCAAAACTTTAATTTTAATTTGTATGACTGACATTTTTATCCCAAAAATTCTAGATAATCTAGGTTCCCTTTCTTCTTTTTTGAAATCCACTGTCAAAAACATAGGAATTTCTTTTGACCGGACTTTGATCTTTGACAGTCATGTGAAATTTTTAACATGGCCTTGCTTCTTCCAACTCAGGAACATTGCTAAAATTAGGCAAATAATTTCCCAAATGGAGTTGGAGGTGATAGTGCATGCGTGTGTGTCATCTCATCTTGATTACTATGGCTCTCTGTTCACATGCTTAAATTCATCCTCACTGGATCACCTAGAGCTGGTCCAGAATGCTGCTGCAAGGCTCCTGAGTAGATCATCTAAAAGATCTCACATCATATCCATGCTGAATTCTCTGCTATTGGCTTCCCATGAAATTTAGAGTTCATTTTAAAATCCTGGTTCTCACTTCTAGAGCCCTGCAGGATCAAACATCTACCTATCCTACCGAGCTACTACATCCTTATATAACAAGGTTTGTTGGCTGTCCTGTGCAGCAGATTTAAGACTAAATTCTATGATTGAGGCTGTGGCCCAAAGTTGTGGAACTCGCTTCCTGTTGACATGAAATCAGTGGAGACTGTGGACATTTTTTTAAAAAGAAGCTTAAGACCTATTTATTCAAGCTCACCTTTGTGTAATTTTACTGTTTTTTACTGTGTATCTTTTTTTCCTGGTTTTAATTTGTTCAGGTCAACCTTTATAACATTACTGTCTGTCTATCTATCTATCTATCTATCTATCTATCTATCTATCTATCTATCTATCTATCTATCTATCTATCTATCTATCTATCTATCTATCTATTCATTTTAGGTCTGAATTTGTCCAAGTTTGCTTTTGTGTATTATCATGTTTTTATTGTATATGTTCATTCCGGTCTTAATTTATTAACTCACTTTTCTGAGTGTCTGTGATGTCTGTTTGTAAAGCTCGTTGTGACATTTCTTCTAGAAAAGTGTTATATGAATAAAATGTACTTTACTTACCTATTTACAATATAACAATACAATGGGTGGGTAATTTTACATAAGGGAATATAGAACAAGGAACAATGTCTGTACAAATCAACATCATATAGACAAACAGCACTCATTGATGATAAGATATGTACTATGGACAGGGAATGCACAGGAATGCATAAACGAAGAATAATTAGACAAGGGCCTATGGTAAGGGTGTCCAAGCAAGGACTGAAGGTAACATTGTGACCAAGAGCCAGGTTGGTAGAAGCTGTTATTCAGTCTGGCAGTGTTGGTCCAGATTAGAGTAGGGATACAAAATTGTGGAAGGGACAGAAGGAAGTCCATCGCAGGGTGACCATACGCACGAACCAACCACACACTAGGGCCAATTTAGTGTTGCCAATTCACCTAACCTTAATGTCTTTGGACTGTGGGAAGAAACTGGAGCACCCAGAGGAAATCCTAGGACATGGGGAGAACATGCAAATTCCACCAAGGGAGCACTCGGGATGCAAACCCTGTTTTCCTTACTGCAAGGCAGCAGCGCTACTACTGCGCCACTGTGTTGAATGTGATACCTATAATTTACTGAAGGCTTGCACTAACACATTTCAGATTCAGATTTCTACATTTCAGATATGGAAGTTTTTTTGATTAAGTTTTTGGATTTTTTGGATGAAGTTAATGCTTTCTATGCCTGTTCTCCAAACAGAACTGCTAATGGTTTTGTGCGGAGTGGTGCCTCTGAGGCTAAGGTTGGCACTGCCAATCGGAAGGTTGCCGGTTCGAATCTCGTAAACACCAAAAGTGACTCTACTTCATTAGGCCCTTGAGCAAGGCCCTTAACCTGCAATTGCTCCATCCTGCGTATGCTGTTAATCTGCATCCAGCCCTGAATGTAAGCCCTGCAACTTGCAGGGAAAAACCTGGTAGTTGGTGGCAGAATTGGCACTCCAGCTACCATAAAAAACACCTCACACTGGTTCCATTCCATCTGAACTAGTGTGGTGCTGAGGTGTCACCTGTTGCATGGCTCCATTCAGGTTCTAATCTGGGATCCTGAGTTGGTTTGTCATGTGGTGGGTGCAGCAATGTGCTGTAGCAGTACATGGTCCTAACCTCTCTCTCTCGCAAACTAAGATAAAGTCCATTTAAATGATGAACTTCTGCCTTTTGAATGATGAACTTGTCGTCCAATTTTTATGGATAGAAATGTGTGAGCCTTTCTTAGATGACAGAAGGTTAGAAATGCAACAGTCTCTTGTATTAACCTTACTTAGCCCCCAAACATCATGCAGTAGTAAGTCATTCTACTTCCCTAACATACATTATCTGACATGGGTTTGCGAAAAAAGTGATGTTGTAAGCTTGAAGTTTCTCTGACAAAATTGACAATAAATATAACACTGTCCATTTGTTGCTATCAGGTTTACTTGTTGCAGATCTAGCCTGTTGTCAATAAATAAATAGATGAGTTGAGGTTTGAGAGTTGGGGTAGATAAGGAGTAGCCCTGTTTACTCAGAATTTACAAATAAAATAAGCCTTTTTAACAAAATCAATTGGCAATCACCACGTTAAAAAAGCAAAAGAATAATCAGAGGAGATTCAGAATCAGACAGTGTTTCTCTCTATGAAGCTCAGGTCTCGAAAACAATCTTTTGTGGTGTTTAGAGTTGTTTATATACCCCTTTCCTGGAATGGGCAGGGCTTCTGAAATGGAATGAGACTTGCTCAGGCGTCTTACTGGACAGGCTATTCAGAGCTGCAAAGCAAATGTGAAAGTAGATAGCGCCCCCTCTTCTCTTGGTGCTTGGAGGTGGAGGTGATTACTGTAACAGAGCCTTGAGGGTTAACCCTATGTACAGGTATGTGTGTATGACACTGTTCGTTTTGAAAAATTGAGACATTTTCAGAAAAAAATCATTTCCCCTGGTTGGAATTTAGCTGAGTCTTCATGAAAATACTCCACACATATAGACATAGTTTTGCAATATCACCAGCATCAGTGGATTCATCAATAGCCATCAACTATACATTGACCTTTTCTAATCTTTCTAAAAGTGTTTCACAAACATCAGTTGCTAGTACTTGTTATATCAGACATTGAAATGTTTTGAATGGATGAAATTATATTCTTTCTTACCTACTCTCGAGTAGCTGTAATGCTGTCTTTAACAGTTTCAGAGCTGGTAAATATTTTTTTCTTTTTTTGTTTTTTGGGAACATATGCTACACAGAGGGAGGCTGATGTAGCCTTTTCTTTGTCAGAACATGCTCTCATAGGTCATGATTAGCTTTTGCAATTTATGCCTATGAGCATTTGAGCTTGCAGAAAAGTTGTGTCATAGTTTGCTTGCGTTGTATTGAAGTGCCTTCTGAATTGTACTGCTTTGTCACAGCAATAGAATGTTACAGAGCAAACACACTGGTTTTGTTAAAACATGTATAAATAGATATTATATTTTTAGTCCAGTTATTACACTCCCTATTTTCATTGTCAAGTCTTCTCTTTTTTGAGGTTGAGAAAGTTAGTTTTGTAGATACTGTATTATCTAGCTAGAAAAAAAGTAGACTAGCAGTGGAATCTCAGTAGTTTTTTCAGTTTTAGAATGTGAATGTCATAATCGTCCAAACCTTGATTTAATGGCAAGAGTAAAAAAAACATTTTTATGCATGGAATTTGGACTGTGTTTATTTTTGTTCTGGAACAGGTTCATCTATTGTGATAAATGGATTTTACAGCCAGGAATTGTTTGGTTTTTTTTTTTAACAGGCTGGTTGTGTCCTGCAGGTCGTCAGTTTAAGAGCCCTAACATAAGGTATTTGGTCAGAATATCAGGAAAAGTTTTAAAAACTTGCAGAGACTAATTAGCCTGCATTTCATTAACATTTTAATACCTCACAGACAGAACCTATTCTCTCTTCCAGCTGCAAAAAGAAACTGTTAACCATTTGTCAACAAAAACAAAAGTGGGTAGTCTCAATAATTATAGATACATTAAGTTTAATATTCCTCCATAAATTTGCAAAAGAGAAATACTAAGCTAAAAACTTTGTAATATCAAGAATCTCTAGAAAAACATTGAAAGAACTAAAAGAATCTATATTGCATCACATCTTTTATGTTGACAGTCAGTCATTCCATTCCTATAATTCTTTTCTGTATTAATACATTGTATTATCTTACTTCTTAAAACATGTGTAGTTCCCTTACCTTGATATAAATCTAATGGCCAGCATCCCTCATCCAGAAAGAGTTGTTAAGAAATAAAGTGGGACCCTTACTGATCTGTCTCATTAATTATTGGCATTGCCCAAAGCAAAGCTGATGATTGATTCATTAACAATCAATTGATCCACTCCTTCTCTTCTTGGAATTGCTTAGACAATATTAAAAACTGTTGATTGGTTAATGGTTATTCTGTATCTACACACAGGAATGTATAATACCAAAATGATACATGCTGATTTCTATTTATAAATAAATCCATCTCGGTACAAGACTTTTATTGTGACTAATAAACCTGCAGCTTAAATCACTTGACCTCACCTTCACTATCATTGGTAAAATATTTAATAATTTTCAACTTTCACTAAGCTGCAGGGACCTTCTTTCAATTATCAGCACTGACTGAAAACTCTGATCGGATGGTACATGGGAAACCAAGCAAGCAGAAAGAAATTGTACATAGTAAGCTGCAGATGAGCTCTAGTGCTTTAAATTAATGCTCTTTGATCAACACTTAATAAACTATTGCTTTTGAAGCTCTGCCTTAAAATTATTTATTAAGCTATAACTTAAAAAGGTACCATAAATGTTTGATTAGCAGTCAGAAATAACATACTGCAAGTTGCCAGATTTATCTAATCCATAAGTTCTTTTGGAGTTCTTTTCCTGGGTTTGTTTTGTTTTTCTGTGTAAGTTTATATGTCCAGAACATTATTTCTACATGCTTTTGGCAGTTACGCTAATTGCATCACACTTCATAGTACACATTATGGTAAGGTCACCTACTCTAAACATATCTAAATGCTGAAACATTTTAAAAATGAAAAAGAATTTTGCTTTGTTCTAGATAGGCCAATTATCTCGACTTATAAAAAATCTTTGAGAATACTAAATCTGTTAATCTACTCATTAAATTAAGCATGTTTTTATACTCATGCTTTTAAGTCTCTTGCTATATTTATGCTGTCAGTGCCTTAATCCTCCTCTGCTTTAATTTCCAAATATATTGTCCTATCAGACAGATTAAAGTTGTGAGTGACAGGGTTCAGTGGAAGTACATTTGCAAAAATCAGCACAAGAGGCTTTAGATCATTCATTCAGATGGACAGTGTCTAGTGCAGCCTCCGAGCTAATGGCATTGCACAATACTTGGTCAAAAACATTTACAACTAATTTTCTTGGAATGTGGATTAAAAAAAGATGCATTGTAAAATGAAGACTGATGCTGGAGTGGAATGTAGGATGTCCAAAGTGCTTTACAACCTTGGCATTGACTGGACTATATGACTACTAGTGATGCACACACTTCAAGGTGCAATTTTCTATAGCACTAGAGGATATGGATTTTGCAGATGATCTAGCTTTACTGTTCCATTTCACCTGTGATATTCAGATGAAGACTAATTGCTTGTGCCATTATGCTTTTAGACTTTTTAGATTTAAGGTCTTCTAAAAGAAGGCAGAGGTTATGACAATAAATCTTGAAACATCAGCATCAGTAAAGAAAAAGCTATTCACACTTTCTCTTGCCTTTGCAGTATTTTCTGAAAAGTCTGACTGAATATTAAAAGAATGCTCAGTAATACAAGAAAAGTGGAATGTGGAAGTCAAGAAAATACAATATGCACACCAAATCATGTCTGTTCCAATTCACTAAACACTTTTAAATTGCGTAAAGTGTGGGCAAATGACAGGAAGTGACCTGGTCATCTTTTTACATCAGAAATTGTGTTAAACCACTCTTAAATAATAGATAAGGTAAAGTACATTTGCAATAAATGTGAGAACACAAATGAATCAGATCAAGTTAGACATTCCCTATTATTGGTCTCCTGACATGTCGTTACATATTAGATTTACAGAGGACATCCACTTATTTGCATTCTTGCTGAATGAACCATTGACACTTATTGTGGAGAAATGAGGATAGAGATATTGTGGAGAGAAGAGGAAGGTGATTTTTACTGATGAAAAGAAATAAAGTTAGACAATTTGCAGCAAGACAATGCCAGTGATGATACATATAGAAAAAAAATCATCTTCTGGATAGTGGTAAGAGAACTGAAAGAGGAGGAATATGTGAGGGCAGAAAAGAATATTAGTAACTAGAATTAAACGAAATATAATTGGAGACAAAAGATCAATAGTGAGAAAAGAAATATAGTTTTAGAACATGTGAAGAAATGTACCTGGAATACGTAATGAACAATACTGACGAAAAGGATCAGGGGAAAGTCACATTGTGAAAAGTGGATAAGTTGGAAGTGGGTGTGCTGATGAATGGAGCATTTAAAGTAAAGAGTATCTTTCTTAAAGAAAATTTGAATATAAAGGTGCAGGCCCATAGCATGCCTTGCGTAGTATAGCATACTGTATAAAGATTTTTGGTTTTTTTTTTATGGGAGAATGACAATGAGAAAGGGCTGTAAGTGGATGTATGGGAAGGACAGAAGATAAAATGAAGGCAAGAAAAAAAGAAAGAATAGAGATCTTAAATCTCAGTCTCTGAGTCATCAAAGACATTTTCCAGGGTAGGAAGGACATGTAACATGCACTAAATCAAAAGATATCATTATGGAGAAATGGGATGTGAGAATACTAAATGGGATTGCAGCACAAGGGCCCATCTACCTGATACCCTGTCTTTAGTGCAATAGGGATAAGAGGACACAGGTTAGGAAGAAATAACTTTATTCACAGAGCAGTAAGGGGAGTAGTGGCTAAAGGCAGAGGAAGCGGTAGAAGAATACTAATCTGTGTTCAACAAGGAGCTTGAATGAAGATTCATACTGGTCAGAATTTGATATAGTTTTATGTCTGGTAGGGACAGGGTGGAGTGTTAGATACTGAAAGTGGAAGAGGAGGGTTCAAATTTCTGGCCAGTATTTGATAAGGAGGAAGAGAAACCATGGAAGAAAGTAACAAAGTTAATGCAAGGTGCAATTATTATTTTTTTAATAGCTAAATGAAACAAGAAGGATAATGGAAGATGAGGAGGAGGACGACAGGGATAAATTAATGTTTTAAGGGAGTAATAATAACTAGGGATGGCTTGGGCGTTGGTTAAAATAGAAATATTAATGATCAGTTGGAGTTAATATCCTCCAAAAAGGTGAGATAATATGAGCACCATTATCTAATGCTGTCTTGAAAAGCTTCAAAAAAAGTGACTTGAAAAGGAGCTAGTGAAATCGGCAATAGCCCCTTTTGATGGCTAACCATATATAAGAGAGGTTGTCCTTTGACCCCTTTTAGATGACAATACATTTCTGATGAAAATCAGCTTTGTGGAGTAGATTGTTAAAAAGTCAACAGCTGAACAGGAATGGGCTAGAGGAGAAGTGGAGGACCTTCTAAGCATCAATTAGGTGAAGAAGAAGGATGTAGTAGAAACCATCTGCAGCGTAATCAAAGGCAGTGAACTGAAAAATGAGATTGACACTTCAGTCAGTGTATAATGGCACAGGAGTGACAGAGAAACACACCAGACAGTTAATAAGGTAACAGCACCTAGCCATTGTCAGGGGGGGAAGAAGTATGGGTGTATAAGCACCACTGGTGTGTGCATGTGACAAAAATCCATCATTTAAGTCACTGCACTGTGGCATAAGTGTCAAAAGCAATCTACCATGCTACCAATGCCTCTGCCATAATGTAAATGTTAGCTAATGATAAAACTGAAGGGTGACAAAACTGACAGCTTGGCACTTGGCAGTCTGAAGAAATGAATTGATTCAAATATGCCTCGTGAGTGCTATTTATCTATGAGCCATTACACAATTTCAGGGTTTTATATAAATGATTAGTGTTCCTAAAAAATATAATTTCATTTAATTAGAAAGGGTGTTCTTGGGGGAATTTAAATTGCAGTTTTTTGTACATATAAATCTTTTTCTGTTTAATCTTTTCTCTCCTTATGACTGTCAAATTGTGCACCTATTCTAATTCTCAAGGGGCAAACTTTTATATCATTCATAGTGATTGGAAAATGGTTAAAGGTAGATTGAATGCTTACAATCTACCTCAGGAGAAGTAATTGCAGATTAACTAATATTTAATATACATCAAGACATGTATTTTTAACACATATTGAGGAGAACAGAAACTGTCTACTCTTATTTTGAAGAGGACTCAATGTTCATATTATATTTAGAATTCTGATTATAACAAATTTCGCTGTTTCACTGCTGTGCTATAATATGAGCTCCTACTTAGGTAATTTGCTAGAAAAATGCAAATTATGCTAAAAAGTCATGTTTTTGTCACTATACTGCTGATATGATTCCATGAGGGAAATGAAAATCACTTAAACTCTGTTTTCTAAAGCAATTTTGTATGTGTGTGTGTGTGTGTTTTAAACTTTGCATATTTTCTAAAATCAATGACAGTATTCTCTGTACAATTGTGCTTTTGCCCAGCCAAAACTAATTAATTAAGATTTCATGACATTTTTTTTTATAGTTTTGCACATTCTTTATTGAAAAAAAGATTAAAAAAGCAATGACTATAGTGATTTGAAACCCCCCTTTCTTCATATACTGTGTACATTTCCTTACCCATGGTTGCAAACTCTGGATACTGAATGAAAGAATGACAGCAAGTACACGTGGCAAAAATGAGGTGCATTGCTTGATGCTGGACTCGCTCTATTGAATGATCTCAATGAAGAACTGGAGTTCTTTACTGGAGAGCCACTTGAGCTACTTTGGAATTCTCCAGAATAGGCTGGAGTAAGTTCCTAGGGACATAATGGCCCAGTCAGACCACCTCACTGTTTTACTCCCATGACCCTAACCAGAAAAAAGTGGGAGAGATTTTATAATTATCAAGGTAAACCAAATACGATTTAAAAGGTCTGTACATGTTAAAACTTTTTTTGCAATGGAACTTTCATTGCAATTAGTAAATTGCTTGTGAAATGACTAGCAATTATCTGGACAATGTTACACAAGTACACAAATGGACTTTTATTGGTAAACTCCTGTATCTCATTTAAAAGTAAATAAGCATGAACATTTAAACTTCAATAAGAATAAGGAAGCCTGAACTTCATTCTGTTTAAACAAAATAAATCTTTCATTCTAATAATATGAGTAACAGCAGGGAAAACACACATAATGCTATAAATGGCTTGGAGACAATGTGCAACACATGATTGGCAATTTTCACTTTTATGACATTTACATAATTGATTTTAATTCCCAAATTATACATGTGGAGTATTTTTAAAATATGTACTGTATCTTTCTTGACAACAGAGAATTCATTGTTAATGTTGTATGACAGATTATACATTTTTTCCTAAACACCATAGTGACAATTAGAATTTGACATGAAAAAGATTCAGTTTTATTTAACAGAATAACACCTATGCATTCTCTGGATAAAGAAGATCTTGGATGACACCTTCTGGAAAAACTTTTTATTACTTAGAAACCTTTCCTTTACCATGAAGTGAAATTTATTACGTTAATATTTTGAAAAAATGTGCATTTTTAACTTTGTAAACCATACATTTTTAAATATGTTTTCCCTTTTCCGTCTGGGTGTTTTCAATGCAATTATTTGCATTAAATGGTTTACTTGTTTGGTTTTAATAATTGTATTCCTTTTATAACTTCAGATTTCATTAAATGTAGGTCAGTTGACAATAAATGCTTCACTAAAATATGTGAAATAATCTAAAGCAAAATGACAAATTTAAAGCACTTTTTCTATATCACAGTCCTTCTTATCAGTTTGCACTATACCTAAACACTTGCAGGTTTCACAGAATAATACATATTCTGTTTCTTGTTTTCACAACACAAAGCCATACACCAGGAATACCATTTGTTGCTCATTATGAACTTATCAGAGTATCTAATTTTCCAATTTTTACACATCAGTCACAGATTTAGAGATTTTTATTTTTTGGACTTGTGCCTTATTGCTTGGAGACCTGCTCATTCGATAGACTATTCAGTTAGGGGCAAATGTTACTAAACGCTTCATTTGTTGCACAGGTCCAATCAGATCTGTCAAGTTGAATAATTTTTGAGCAGGGATCAACGGATGCACCTTGCTGGGCATAATTGACACCTTGGAATACTCTGCACATTTCATTTACACCATAAATGTGGTTAGGTGAATGGTACAAACTACAACAAAGCTTTTCCAATAAAAAGGTAATCTCAGATTAAATGCTTTTTATTTGTTTTACTTCCACAATTCTAACACTCAGGCAATTAACTATCAAATACGTAAATTTAAATACTCAGTGCATACAGCTACTTAACTAAGAATGTATTAACATGGCTATCGTTTTTCTTACTGGTATTTTTATTTGAATACGGTGAATGCACACAAGGGCACAGCCAGAACATTGGAGTATCGTATCAGCTAAGGAATTGGACTTTATAACCTTGAACTAGCAGCATAAATGACTGATTTACTTATGTCTGAGAATACTGTGTAACTCTACTGAGGTTTGGTGCATATAAAAGGAGCGTTAATTATAAATTGATTCTCTGAGAGTGTTTAAAATGAAACTGATGCCTACAGTGTCAACAGTGAAAGAAGTAGTAATATATCCATCTGTACATCTACTGTCAGAACTAACTTATTTAATTTCAAATGGCAGAACTGATCCTAACACCAAAAACTAAAGCTTCACCAGCTAAAAATGGGCATAGGAGTATGATATCCTATAAACATGCAAATATAACCAAAATCAGCTTGGGTATTGTAAGATTTTTTGGTGACCAAATCTTAATACACATATGAAGAATGGAAATATCTTATGAAATTAACTAAGATTTCAAAGATTTAAGCCGTCAGATGTTTTAGATTCCAAAAGAGAGCAATGTCACTGCCCAAACTATGTGCTCTGCAATACTTCTGAAAAACTTGTTTTTTTTTTAACTCAATAGCTCTATCTCATGACTATCTTGGCTTGCTGTGTGCAGGAGAAGCAGTCTAATTTAAGAGTAATAACACTGTCTGCTTTGGTCTAATTCAAAATATGCACATCATAACAGAAGCTGGGTTTGTTTATTTCAAAGTTGAGTATCTGCAGTCCGAATAGCATGCAGTACTAATTGGAAAAAAATGTCTATTTATTGTAAAATTAGTTTTTAGGAGTTGTTGCTTTGCATACAATGTAGACTTTAATGCATACAACATAGACTTGGATCTTATTAGTTGTTTTACTGTGTCCTCTTTCATCCTACTTCATGTGGAGACAGACCAGTCATCAGTTGTCAAAAAAAGATACACACTATAAGCAAGAAACCTTTATGAACAGTCCTCTATTTCAACAAAACAGATTTTTCAATTATTTGTTGTCTGCAGGAAAAAAGGACAGAATAGCCTAATAAGGTTTTTTATTCAAAAAGAATGCACAATAAAACAGAATCTGGTTAATCAAAAAAAAGGAAAAAGGCACACATAATTTACCCTTTCCATGATAGAGAGCAGGAGCGCTGACCTGCAGCCAGCAAGGCCATAATACTAAAGCTGATTTCTCTACATTCCTAGTTTAAAAGAATACACTGTGCCTGGTGAGGAGTATTTCTCTGTTGCTGGAGAAAATAATGAAAGAGTAAGGTGATAACCATACATATGTAGAATGTTGTTCTGTTGACTCTTATTTGGTTTTCCTAAGGTTTCCTGAGGTTGTGTCTCACTAACTCCATGCGAAAGCCCATAATGCTGTCTTGATTTTTCAGGATAGTTTTTCCATCCATGTCTTTTATTTAATTCATGGTTACAGGGAGCCAATCCCTGTTCCATCAGCATTAGACGTAACATGGGAACCATCTATGGTGTGGTGTAGGTTAATCACGGAGTGCTCCCTATCACACACTCTCATTCCTACTAACCAATTAACCTTAACCTAATGTATGACTCAACAGTAGAATCCCTGAAACCTACTAAAAAACTTGTAATCCTGGGCCACCTTAAATTCCTTTGCACCTCTCCATTAGCGTCTTTTGTTTTGCAAATGTGTCAATCAGCACAAGCAGCAAGCAGACTGCTATCGCCCCCAACCCTCATCCTCATCAGAGTTCACCTGTGTTATAGCATGTCATCATTTGAAAACAGCAGTGTGAAATCAGGGGGAGCGTGAACGTGACTGAGAGAGTAAAACCGAATAATAAATAAAAAAAAAAAAACGCTAACCTTTACAAGTACCATAAATTTACACCAACTGTTACAGACTAAAAAAAATGTATGTTTTTATTTTATAATGGTAACAATAACAGCAGCTCACTACTGAAAATGGTAAATCTAGGAAGCGCCCAGAATTGAACCCACAACCTCTTGATTATTACTGGTCAACAAGCATTTTGCTACTGGGAGTCTTTCACCTTTACTTTAACAGGTTTGATTTGCTGACTCCAAATCTGAAAACCGTTTTCGTCCAGCATGTCCCGTTTTTTAGTTATGATGTTCCAGATCTTGAACAACTAGGGTGACTGGACAGTAAAGGAGGATAACCATTTTGATAAATACCGGTAATTCCACTAGGGATGGCATTAGAGATAAAATAATTCACTACACGTTCCTAGAAGCTGTGAGTTGTTTACCTTGTCATTATTAATTTTATTTAAAAATTATTAATTTTTAATTAGCAGAAAAAATATTTGTTACTGATTCCAGGGGACTCATGCATAATGCCATGCGTAGAATTCACACTGAAACATACGGACAAAAGTGGAAATGTGCGTATGCCCAAAAAAATCCAGATGCATAAATCTGTGCTTTCGCCAACTTTCACATTTTTCCGCTCCATAAATCCCGGTCAGTGTGAAGATGCTGCCACTCCCAAAATCCTCCCAGAATTACGCCTCTTTAAATATGCAAATCAATGTAAATAGCCCTTAAGCTCAGCGCTCTGTGAAAAGGCAATGGCAAAAGCACGGGGGAAATAGAAGAATTTCAACGAATACCAAGTGGAGGCAAGGAAAAACATACTATTTGTTGGTTTAAACAGTGATATAAACAACTAAAGGAAGTTGATTGAGTGACATATAGTGTTGGAGAAGCTGAAGTTCACAAAGTCACACAGTGCCAGAAACAAAAAAGAAGTTGTCAGATATCAAAGTCGCCATGAAAAGGCGAGTTGTAGCCCACCATCTGAGTGTCATATGAAAGCTTATTAGGGTACAGAGAAAAGAAAAAAAAAAATAGGGACACATTGGGGAAAAAAGCTTGAAATGTCAACTTTAATCTCGTAATTTCCACTTTAATCACGTAGTTTATTTTGTCATTAAAGTAGAACATCATAAACTTAATCTTAAAATCGTTTAATTTACTAGTTTCTCAAATCCCATCGTAACTAAAGTAGCATGTTAAATGCTTTGTTTTGTATATGTTCTTCTATGTGCTCTATGTGTGTGAATCACTATGTGCTTTTTAAACGGGCTTTCTCTTCCTCCGACTGGACACAGAATCCATTACGTAATATTACAACTCTCTGAATAATTAAAATACTAAGATGTATACTTGATATCACTTTCATGATGATAGGAATTTAAGCATTTATTAAATATGAGAACTCGGTGGCGCAGTGATAGTAACGAGCTGGTGCCCTGTCCAGCGATTGCTCCTGCCCTTCCGCAACATGCTTACTGCGCTGTGCGCGACCTTCGATGAAATAATTTATTGCAGCAGTACTGTGTCTTTCAAACGTACTAACCTCCAATTCCTGTCCTTCCTTGTCTTTCACCATATACCCATTCGCCACACAATCAGCTCTGTAATAGATGTTAAGTCATCTGTAAGCTTAGAATGCTGTTTCTTCAAAACTTTTAAGGAACATTTAAATAACTTCGTAGTACATGTTTAATTATTCTATCCATCTATCCTTCCAATGTCACGCCAGCCCCAGCAAGAATACAGCACGAGGCAGGAACAATCCGTGAACGGGGAGCCAGATCCTTGCTAGCACTGTGACACTGTGTCCTCACATGTTTAATTATTAACAATATAGATTATTTAAATGAAGTTAAAGTTTTATCTGTATAATATAATAAACATATTTTACTGCATTTCATCTTAAAAATGATATCGTCATCATATGTAAATATGTGCTTTATAAAGTGGCGCAGGTTGTGCGATATTATATCGCAAATTTACAGTGAGGTAATTGTACTTATAGTACAAACAGTTCTACAAGCAGCACTTGATGGACTGATTGATTGCGTTTATAGTTCTTGCGATGAAACTGTTTCTGAACCGCGAGGTCAGTTCAAGAAAGGCTCTGAAGCGTTTGCTATATGAGAGCAGTTCAAATAGGCAGCATGGCTGAGGCAGGGTGTGCTAGATGCTGTATACCGATAATTCTCTTTCCGCTCAGCTGCTGTAGATCTGTGGTTCCACACTTAGATACAGTGATATAAATACTGCGAGTGGTGCAGTGAGAGTAATTTGGAAAAAGATGATCCGCTGTGGCAACCCCTAACGGGAGCAGCTGAAAGAAGAAGAAGAAGGTACAGTGAGAGTAACAACGCTAAAGCAGCTATAGTATTTGGAATAGTTTAGCCATTCCATGGATCATTATATTGTTACAGGTTAATTACAATCAGATGCCTTAAACTAATAAACAATATGCGATTAATTTCAGTGTATATGATAAAGCCACGTCAGGGATGTGGATCTAAAAAAGAAAGGAAAACCACACTGGAACAAAAGCACTGCTTTGACACTGGGTGCCGCCAGTTTGCAAAACTGAGCAGAGAACTTGCGTACACCAAGCATTTAGCTACCGTGAAAATGTGTGTGGCTTTACGCCAAGTTTAAGTTTTAAACATCGTGTTTTTAGCATGGAAATGGGAGTATGCAACATTTTTGTGCATACGCACCATTTATACATTAGGACCCAGGTCTTATATAACTCTAAAGCATAATGACACAACTCAGGCATGATGGTGCAGCAGGTAGAGGTTTTACTGTTACAATACAATACAATTTATTTTTGTATAGCCCAAAATCACACAAGCAGTGCCGCAATGGGCTTTAACAGGCCCTGCCTCTTGACAGACCCCCAGCCTTGACTCTCTAAGAAGACAAGGAAAAACTCCCAAAAAAAAAACCTTTTAGGGAAAAATGGAAGAAACCTTGGGAAAGGCAGTTCAAAGAGGGAGACCCCTTTCCAGGTAGGTTGGGCGTGCAGTGGGTGTCAAAAGAAGGGTGTCAATACAATACAATACAAAACAATACATAGAACAGAACAAATCCTCAATACAGTATAAAAATAAAAATTTTAGAAGTATGGAGCAGAATTTAGATGATATCACATAATAAGATTTGGATATGTTTAGAGTCCTGGAGACCTCATCCATCAAGCTGCCTCCTCCATTTGGCCATTCCATGGCTGAAACAGCGCTGGGACAGCCAATCCGATGAAAGGACCCATCTTTCCCACAATTCCTGCGATCCTCCATCAGAGATGACTTTACCTTAGGCAGGCAAAATAACTTGGCAGGTGGGCTGTGGCACCAAGTTCCACATTTGAGTACTGAGAAGAGAAACAGAATAGGTGAGGGTTAGTATCCAATTATAACTATCATGTTACTTATGTTTTAGTGCTAATGACTAACAACAGACATGCAGTATGTACAGTTAATCAGCAGCTCTAGTCAGGATATGCTAAACTGAAGTAGTGAGTCTTCAGCCGGGATGTAAAAGCTGAGACCAAAGGGGCATCTCTTACAGTAGCAGGCAGACTATTTCACAGTTTATGGGCCCTATGACTAAAAGCTCAATCTCCCATTGTTATTGTATTAATCCTTGGAATCATAAGCAGACTGGCATCTTGAGATCTTAATGTACGCTCTGGTTTGTAAGTCATGATAAGTTCAGACAAGTAAGCCGCATTGCAGTAGTCAATCCTACTAGAAATAAATACATGAATTAATTTCTCAGAATCCTGTTTATTTAGAAAGAGCCTTAATTTCCTAACATTTGTAAGATGGAAGAAACATGTTTTGGACAACTTTGTGATATGCGCTTTAAATGACATGCTAGAGTCAAAGATAACTCCTAGATTGCGGGCTGATTCAGTAAAATTAATGGGGATTCCAACTGAGTTAAATGATGACAAAATATTGTTGTGATCAGCGTCATTCCCTCCAGCAATTAACATCTCTGTTTTATCTGTATTTAAAGTCAAGTACAGTAATCCCTCGCTATATCACGCTTCGCCTTTCGCGGCTTCACTCCATCGCGGATTTTATATGTAAGCATATTTAAATATATATCTCGGATTTTTCGCTGCTTCGCGGGTTTCTGCGGACAATGGGTCTTTTAATTTCTGGTACATGCTTCCTCAGTTGGTTTGCCCAGTTGATTTCATACAAGGGACGCTATTGGCAGATGGCTGAGAAGCTACCCAGCTTACTTTTCTCTTTCTCTTGCGCGGACTTTCTCTAATCCTGACGTAGGGGGATTGAGCAGGGGGGCTGTTCGCACACCTAGACGATACGGACACTCGTCTAAAAATGCTGAAAGATTATTTTCACGTTGCTATCTTTTGTGCAGCTGCTTCCTGAAACGACATGCTGCACGGAGCTTCGCATACTTAAAAGCTCGAAGGGCACGTATTGATTTTTGCTTGAAAAACAAACTCTGTCTCTCTCTCTCTCTCTCTGCTCCTGACGGAAGGGGTGTGAGCTGCTGCCTTCAACAGCTTTGTGCCGCGGTGCTTCGCATACTTAAAAGCAAACAGCCCTATTGATTTGTTTGCTTTCCTCTGTCTTTCTGACAGACTCTGCTCCTGACGCGCACTCCTTTGAAGAGGAAAATATGTTTGCATTCTTTTAATTGTGAGACGGAACTGTGATCTCTGTCTTGTCATGGAGCACAGTTTAAACTTTTGAAAAAGAGACAAATGTTTGTTTGCAGTGTTTGAATAACGTTCCTGTCTCTCTACAACCTCCTGTGTTTCTGCGCAAATCTGTGACCCAAGCATGACAATATAAAAATAACCATATAAACATATGGTTTCTACTTCGCGGATTTTCTTATTTCGCGGGTGGCTCTGGAACGCAACCCCTGCGATGGAGGAGGGATTACTGTAGTTCTCATGCATCCACTCCTTTAATTCACTAACACAACTAATTAAAGACAACATCGGAGAAACTTCATCTGATTTAAATGAAATGTATAACTGGGTGTCATCTGCATATGAGTACAAATTAACATTATGTTTCCTAATGAGAGATCCCAGTGGAAGCATGTAAAGTGAAAACAGTAAAGGTCCCAGTACTGAGCCCTGCGGGACACCATATTGAACTTCTGTGTATAATGATGGAGTACTGTCAGCACATTTCTGTACATATTGGAATCGATTTGATAAATAAGAACTAAACCAAGCGAGCACGGTGCCTGTAAGCCCAACATCATTTTCTAGCCTGTGCAGTAAAATAGAATGGTCGATGGTGTCAAATGCTGCACTTAAGTCCAACAACATAATTACAGTGGAGTTTCCTTCATCAGAGGATATCACAATGTCATTTACAACCTGTGTTAGTGCCGTTTCTATACGAATGACCAGTGCGGAAACCAGACTGGAATTTCTCAAATAAATTGTAATGCGTAAGGTGTGACTGAAGCTGACTAGCAACTACTTATTCTAGTATTTTAGAGAGAAACGGTAAATTTGAAATAGACCTATAATTATTTAGTATGTGTGGGTCTAGGTCTGACTTTTTAAGTAATGGTTTAATGACTGACAATTTTAGTTAAACATACCATTGCATTTCAGGACATTTTGTTTGTTAGATTCACCATTACTTTGGAAATTTTGTCAAGGCAATGGACAGAAATGGCGATGCTTTTCAGCATTTAAGAAATGTTTGGTCTCGAGAAAAGTGAAGCCAGAATTAAGGAAGGTGTTTTTATTGTTCCATAAATCCGTGAACTGATGCTTGACGATGAGTTCAAAAGGAAACTGAAGCCCACTGAATCAGCAGCATGGGAAGCATTTGTGCGGGTTGTCCATAATTTTCTTTGCAGTCACATTGCAGAGAATAATGCTGAGCTTGTGCAGAACCTGCTGAAAGCATATTAGCTTATGGGAGCTAGAATGTCACTGAAGATGCATTTTTTACATTCTCATCTCGACTTTTTTCCACCAAATCTGGCCGACGTCAGCAATGAGTATGGGGAAAGATTTCATCAAGATATAAAGTTGATGGAAAACTGATATCGGGGAAAATTCACTCTGAGCATGATGGGTGACTGCTGTTGGTTTTTGCAAAGAGAGACGGATATGCAGTACAAGAGCAAAAGTGAGTGCCTCCAACATTTTTGGGCACGCTGACCTCACTTTTATATTGAGGTAAATTGACATAAATATGCTTGTCTCTGGTATTGTCTTCTGGTTTGTTTTCAGAATAAACACATGAAAAGAATTTTGGTGGGACATAGTCCAAACTCCAGATATCGTTTTGATATATTATATTGATATTCAAAAATTTCAGAACGTCAATGATGTGTGTTTCAAAAACTTACGTGCTAGCTTAATTCCGATTTCATATATGAAATCAGTGTAAAAAACTTAATAACGAGCTGCTCTGAAATTCCCAGTAGCAAACAAAAATATTTTTTTGTAGACCAGTGTTATGAGTCAGCAGTTCTTACCACTGCACCTCCCAAGCAATCATGTCAGTGTCTACCCTAAACTGATTTCTTTTTCTTTGGTTATATTCTTGAATTAAAGTGCATGTGTTTTGTTATACTTGTACCTTTTGTGAAAGTGTTTATTTGATATTTGGACTTCAGTCTTCACACATTATACACTTCATGTCAAAATTTTGTTGTTAGTACTGAAACATGAAAAAAGTTTCTATTTTAGGTATTTGTTCAACATTTCTTGCCTTTCATTTCCTGTCATCCTACATTTACATAGATCATCGTAGACACGGAACACACATGAAATACATGTGTTCCAAATAACAATATATTATTTACCCTATACAACTCCAGATAAACAGACTTGAGCTGGGAGAACTTTTTGTCTGACTTGAGCTGTGACGGTGGGGGGATGGAATGGCAGGCTGCTGGCTGCTTATGCTGATCGACACATTTACAAAACAAAAGATGCTAATGGAGAGGTGTAAAGGAATTTAAGGCGGCCCAGGATTACAAGCTTTTTCGTAGGCTTCATTGATTCTAGTGTTAAGAATGCAGGACAAAACTTTATTTAAACATGGAGGGAACATGCAAACCCCATATAAGTAGTGCCTGGGGTACAATTCAAACCCAATGTACATACAAAATATAATAGAGGACAAAATCTTAAAATCTTAACCCTGCTGATCTGTGGATACATGCAAATTCTATCTTTAAAGTAAAATTAAATTTCATGTGGTTCCATATAGATATTATTTTGAAATAAAGCAGCTAAATCTGCAGTAAACCTAAAAAATAATGAGGTCATGAACTCCAAATAAATGTGGTAGATTATTAGACCAAGAAAAAAAAAACAATGAGATCAATTAACCCCTAAACTAGACCCATCTACTGGCTGCATAATCACTCATTTCCTACATGACTAAGTGGTGTGGCTCACTTATTAGCAACACTTTTTGTCTCCCTCTAAATCTCTAACCACACCACCTATCTGTAGTCAAGTGTTTGCCCTAACCCAATTAGGTATTGACAGAGCTCAGCCTCAGTTCATCTGCTCACCCTCCTCATTTAAGAGGTTAACTTCTGAGGTCATTCCAATAATCCCATATATGATTAGAGATTGCATAAGAAATCCTGGGGCTGCTAGGCCAAAGTGCTATCTGGCTGCCTATAGAACTATGCCCATACACATTAATTTGGTTAAAGAGACAGAAACAGATGGCTATCCTAAGCCACCTGCTTGTAATGTGTAGCAGCATCCTTTTCAACCATGTGTTTCTCCACTTCTGCATGTTGTCCTAATGGGTGGTGTTGGCTTTTTTCCTTAATCACCCTATCAGTCTGGAGCCCCTGGTGATTTCTTTTTAGGACATGGCATACCATAACCTGACAACCCTTGTTGGTTGACCCATGTTAGGCTTTTTCCCCTGTATCATGCCACATGCATTACCCTTCTGCTTAGACAACCCATCCTTCAGGAAATTTCCAACTCAAACTAATATTTTCTGATTAAAATTCTTTAACACCTGACTTAAGCCTGTAATAATACAGTACATAATAAGCCTTATCAAAATTATTCTGGCATAACATTTGCTAAGTTCTTCCCTGAACTCTCCAATTGGGTGAATAAAAAACAAATTGGCTTGAAAGGAATCACAGAACAATTGCTGGTGTAAAGAACTAAACAAAGCAGTAGTCACTGAAGCCATTTGTTAGAATACAGTTTTAATCACAAGTCAATGCAGCTTTGTAGCTATGATAGCATGGTGATAATAGAAAGAAGGCACTGCAGGACTATTATTTGAAGAGCCAGTTACTAGTGAGTTACTGAATAATTACACCTGACGTGGAGTTGCTTTCTCTCTCTCAGCTAGTGGCAGACTTATTAATTCTGCTGCTGCTTCAGCTGTGTCTTTGTGCTCCCCTATGACTGTTTTTAATTTGTGAGCTGTGCTGACTTGTGCTAAGTTAAAAACCCAACAAATCAAAAATAGGGCAGATATCTCAGATTACAGATCTGTCTTTACATTTTTGTACAGTACACAGAAAAAAGGTTATATTTTATAAAAAAAAGATGTACTGTATAGTTTATAAAAGAGATAATAATAAACTGGTTAGGCACCTTGGTGTAATGGCTTGCATTGTAGCCACAGAACTATAGGCAATGTCTGTATGGAGTTTAAACGTTATCCGTGTGGCTGTGTGGGTTTTCTCTTGTAAATTCTTTGTTGGATTGGCAACTTTTACTGGGCTTTTAAAGTGATTTTGTATGAGCATCCACATTTATAATCAGCTGGCTTGCTAAAATAAATGAATGAACAAATTCAATTTTAATAAAGAAGAAATAGGTTAAAAGAACCCCCCCAATCCCCCATAATAGATATTACCCTACTCCAAGTTGCTCCAACACACTCATACAGACTTTGGTTATTTCCTCTTCAGGAAGTGAAAAAAAAAAACAAGTTACAAAGGAAACTGAATTCTGTGTGACCATTTACTTTTTATTGTATAGTCTTTGATGCCAATGTGCTACTTTGTACACAAGATTCCTATAACACATTCCACTTCTTAACTTTGCCAAAGACTACAAATTGGTGGATGTAGGAGATGCTTTTTGATCAATAGCTATTGATTTTATGAATCTGGACCACTGGACAGCTGTTGCAGGGGGTTTGCTGACTGTAGTCACCTTCCTGCTCTGAACTGTTTCTTTCCTGGAATGTGAGCTTGGGCCTCTGCCACTATTTTAGTGCTTGAAAAGTAACCTTCTTAGACATTTGGCTAAACGACATACATAGTTCTGTTTAATTGTTGATGTAATATTCTTAATATTCCTTGGAAAACTGCTGTAGAAAGCAAACTATGCAATATGCCTCATATATTTGAGAAGCCCCATTGGTCTCACCATTTAAATCAAGGCTGAATTCTCATTATGGTAGTGTAGCACACTCATGCTAATCCTGCAGCTGTAATTATTTTATATTACTCTCTTACATTGCTTTTTGATTAATTTTAGTAATTATTTATGATTTGATATTACTAAGTCTTTTACATTTTTTCTCTCATGTTGAAATCAATGATGGCACTTGGTCCAGCTTGGAGTGAATGCATTGTCACATATGATTTACTTATTTCTAAATCTGCTGATCACCATTTTTCAAATCACAGTCAGTTCACTATTCTCCAAGTCATTGTCATATATATATGTTATACTGTATATGCCAATCAGATTACACACATACTACAGATTCTGAAAAGTGAAATGAAAAAAAAAGAATCACTTTCATGTCTAAAGTTCAGCACCAGAACAATCTGCAACTGAAAAAACTCCAAATTGTTGTACTGTAATCTACCTATTTTTAAACCCAGGACAAGATCATGGGAATGTTTTAGCCTATCGTGGCATCAGGTTCAAGGTAGGAGCCAAACCAGGAATGGATATTACTCCATGGAAGAACACACTTATTCATAATCGGACCAATTTAGATTTATGTTGGACTTTGAACTGTTGGAGAAAATCAACATCCTCTTAGGTTATCCATACAAACAGTGGGAAGAACATATAATTACAGTGAAGTTATACCCCAGCTGGGAATCAGCATAGAGTTCAAGTCCCGTGAAGTGGCAATGTTACTTACTATGACATGTTATTTCCAGTATTAGATTGAAATAAAAAAATAACATATCTTGAGTACTTATTTTTATTAACTGAACTAAACCGTAAAACATCTTAAATGCTGTGTCAATTACTGTAGCAAAATAAGCTACACTTCATGTTCATGTATTTGCAGTTAGCCTATATTGACTGTAAGTGATGCCTAGATAAATGAATACGCAGACAGGAGAGAAAGTAGGGAACAGAGTTAGCACAACAGAGTAATGCTGGTCTAATGAGACCTGAATGCACAGAGTGTTGGGAGTACTTTTGTGTTTGCTTCAGGGAAGTTAACAAACCCAGCAGGAGTTGCTGAAGGCAGAGGATTATACACATATTTGGGTCACTTCAGGTGTTCAGTTCTGTATTCTTTCTCCTTGATTGTGCCTCATTTTTACCAACAGTTTTACATTTTGCTGAATTTCAATTAGTTATAGGAGATACTGTCAGACATTTCCTCAACTGCAGGTAACAAAAATGTAGAGGTTTGTAATTTTTGTCTGTCTATGTAAGTTGTAAATAAGGAACAAATGTCAGCTCAAACTTTTGCTTTTATTCACAATTCAAATTATGATTGGCTCCTTTTAAATAATTACTATGCCAAAGTATTTTACTGTATACTTATACTAGGATGGCTTGTTGGAGGAATGGCTAGTGCTGCTGCTGCACCGCTCTGGTATCTTGGGTTCAAATCTTAGCCTAGACATTGTCTTTAACTATGATTTTAGCCAGTATCCCTTGTGTACAGAAATTATTTTAGCCTAATACTCTGCTTTTTCTCCAACATCCCAAAGACATTGTAGAAAGAAGACAAATACTCCTTTAAAGGTTTGAGGTTTTTAGCCCCTTATACTGTAACAAAAAAAACGTCTCCAGTTATACAAACTCAAAAGACACTGAAGGGAGGGAGGACGGACAGTTTATAGTAAGGGACTGGAAATGAAATTGTGGAATACTGGGAGAATCGTGGTGGAGTATGGGGGTATGATGTCATCAATTGGGAAGCAGAGGGAAGAAAGGAACCTGGAAGTGTGCGTCTCTTAAAGTCATCCAGGCGATCTTTACGGCGGCAGTGTCCCGGTCTTTCTGAGGAAGCAAAGAGAGAGAGATTAGTACGCTGCTGTTGTCCCCCTGCAGGACTTGTCGCAGTGCAAAATGGGTCGTTAAGCTGCTCCCTAGGCGCTCATTCATAACAGGAACCCTTAGCCCAGACCCCTCGGGTCGGGCAACCCGAACCGAGAGTTCGTGAACCTGAGAGAGCGCGTCAGCGTTGGCTTGCAGGTTACCTCGGCGATAAATGACAGTGAACTTGAACGGCTGCAGGTCCAAAAACCACTTGGTGACCCGAGGATTCGAGTCCCGATGAAGGGCCATTCACTGGAGGGAGGCATGATCCGTCACCAGGGTGAACTCCCGGCCCAACAGGTAGTACCGCAGGTGAGTTACTGCCCATTTGATGGCCAAAGCTTCCCGCTCCACCGCGGCATACCTCGTCTCCCGGTCCAACAGTTTCCGGCTCAGGTATATCACAGGGTGTTCGACACCGTCGATGCTCTGGCTCAGCATGGCACCAAGACCTGTCTCCGAAGCATCAGTCTGGAGAATAAAAGGAAGTGAGAAGTTAGGAGTCCTTAATATAGGTGCTGTTGTAAGGGCCATTTTTAAGTCACTGAATGTCCGTTTCGTCTCCTCGCTCCACACCACATGTAAAGGGGCCATTTTCTTTGTCAGGTCCATCAAGGGTGCTGCTCTGTCGGAAAAACAAGGTACAAAGCAGCGGTAGTAGCTTGCTAATCCTAAGAAGGCTTGCACCTGTTTCTTGACCATTGGACGAGGCCATTCCAAGATGTCTTTAATTTTGGTACACTGTGGCTTCACCAGCCCTCCTCCTACTAGGTAGCCCAAATATCGGGTCTCGTTTATCCCAAAGTAACACTTTCGAGGATTGATACGGAGCCCAGCTTTCGCTAGTGTCAGGAGCACTGTATATACCTGCACTACATGTTCCTCCCAGGTGCCGGAATAGATAACAACTAGCCTACTAGGTAGGCGGCACAGTAGGATCTGGTGGGGCCTTAGCATTCTGTCTACCAGACATTGGAAGGTCGCCGGTGCCCCGTGCAGCCCAAATAGGGGTACCTTGTATTGCCAGTGTCCACTTGGGGTACTAAAAGCAGTTTTTTCTTTCGCAGATGCCGTTAAGGGAATTTGCCAATACCCCTTCGTCATGTCAAGAGTAGTCAGATAACGGGCCGTCCCTAGTCTCTCAAGGAGCTCATCCACTCGGGGCATGGGGTAGGCGTCAAATTTGGAGACCTGATTGAGACATCTAAAGTCATTGCAGAACCTCCACGACCCATCTGGTTTGGATACGAGGATGATAGGACTGGACCAGGGGCTATGGCTCTCCTCAATGATGTCCATGTCCAACATTCGTTGAACCTCTAGCTCCACTTCAGCACGTTTCACCTCGGGGAGGCGATAGGGCCATTCCCTGACAACCACCCCTGGGTCTGTCACAATGTCGTGCTGAATCAACAAGGTCCGGCCGGGTGCTTTGCTGACCACCTCCGGGACGGACAGGATCACTCTTTCGAGCTCCTGTCATTGGAGGGGAAACAAATTGGGGCCGAAGTTAAGCGTGGTCTTTTCTGAGAAAAGGGAGAGAGCTGGGCCGGGAGGAGGGCCGTCTTCCCTGTCCTTCCACGGCTACAGTAAGTTAATATGGTAGACTCTCTCACTCGGCCGACGGTTTGGTTGACTCACCAAATAATCGACGAGTCCCTTCCTCTCCTTAACCTCGTAAGGCCCTAGCCAATGGGCCAACAATTTACAGTGGGAGGTGGGCACAAGCACCATTATGCGATCCCCTGGCTGGAATTCGCGTAGGGAGGTGTTCCGATTATAATTCCGGACCCGCGCTGCTTGAGCCCTGGACATGTGTTCTTTGAGTAAGGGTCTAATTTTAGCCAATCTATCGCGTAACTGTGTGATATATTCCAAAAGGTTGGTGGAGGGAAGTGAGGATTTCTTTGGGTATGCCCACTCGGGGACAAAAGCCTTACTAGTTCCTGTGCAACGTTTTTTGTGTTAGCGGTTCGCAGGGGGACCACTTTGGGGTATCGAGTCGCAGAGTCAACCATGACTAAAATATACTTGTGACTACGCACCAAAGGTTCTAAGGTTCCAACAAGATCGACACCGATCCTCTCAAAGGGAATATCTACAAGGGGAATCGGGATCAGAGGAGTGCGGTCCCTTCGGGGTATCTGGCGCAGCTGACAGACAGGGCAAGACTGACAGAAGCGCCGGGCCAGTAAAACCAGAGTTTTATCCTCTCAAGTGTTTTTTCGGCGCCGAGATGGGCGCCTAAAAGGTGGGTGTGAGCTAGTTCACAAACCTCCCACCGGTAGGTCCGCGGCACTAACAACAACTTTCGCACCTCGCCTTCGTGCTCCGCGACTCGATAAAGCAGCTCGTTGTCTAATACAAAGTAGGGTCCGTGTGGTGTGGAAGCCATTGATGATATGTCATCTGCGGACATGATAGCATTCCGGGCAAACTTCAGGGAATCATCATTCCACTGTTCACATTTAAATGATGCCGGCGTAGACCGGTACTGAATGTCTAAGCTGGCGAGCACATCACGAATTTGGTCTGTGGGAGCACCCGCCTGCCCCGGAACCCCACCCGGTTGTACTTCCGGGTCGAGGTCTGGCACCGAAGAGAGCTCCCCCAACCCCTCCACGTCATCAGTAGTTGCCGATGAGCATGGCGTGGGAGCAGCTGGGCAGGCCCCTTGACCCTCCATAGTCAGACCTAGTCGAGGTATAGGAGTGGTGACAGTCCTACCGCATTTAGTTTCTGACCAGTCTCGTCCCAAGATGACTGGAAAGGGGGGTCCAGCATCACAGCGACCAGCAGTTGTTTAGGAGGTGATGTAACACCTTGCGGACCTATATGCCCTGGTCTCCCCATGCACACATTTAACGCTCGTATGTTGAGCAAGCCATTGTCGCGGTAAGACATAACGGTGAGCAACAATGATGATGTTACTCCCGGAATCAAACATTGCAACCACCGAGTGCCCATTTACCAACACCACTCCCGTATTTGTGACTGCAAGGGGGTTCGACAGTGCACAATACCTCACTCCTTTGGCCCAGCTGCAGTCCATGGGCTCTGCGTTGAGAGGACATGCTGGCAGCAGGTGTCCCGGCTCACCACACTTGAAACAGCATGGAAGCGCAGGTTGCTGGTCTCTCGGTCTGGCCAGAGCCTCTGTGGCACGGCAAGTGGGTTCATTGGTGGCGACACGTCCCTGCCGGATCCCGCGAGCAAGTCCCTCAGACCCCCCAAGTTGGGTGACCACCAGTTCTCTCTCCAGAACCTCCAGAAGGCCGTTCATGTCTTTGAACAGGTGCCTCCGGAGCTGCTGGGCCAGATAGTCCGGCATGGCATAAATCAAGCCCTCGCAAGCCACTTGCTGAACCACCAGGCGAGCCTGGTTTTTATGTGGCCGTAGCCAGTGCCCGAGCATGCCCCAGTATTCAAATGCTTGGCCCTAGCCGGGAGTGCGGGTTCGAATCTCCAGTGCCGCCAGACCCTTGCCTGCTGGCCAGAGGTCACCCCGGTACCGCTGGTATATCTCAGCCCTCAGGAGGTTGTATTGGGCGGCTTCCTCCTTGGGGAGGTCATGATAGGCCCGCTGCGCAGGCCCCTTTAGATACGGAGCCAAGATGGACGCCCACTCCGCCCGCGGCCACTGGTTCCTGGTTGCCGTCCTCTCAAATATAGACAGGTATGACTCAATGTCGTCATCCTCAGTAAGAGGGAGCATCGGAAGTGGAGGAGGCCTTGCGGGCTCCGGCCTTACCGCTTCTGCTGCTGCCAGCCGCCTTTGGGTTTTGGTGAAATACGTCTTAGTTGCCGCCTGCTTTATCTTAACAGCTTGGACCTCTGCGACCATGGTGTTGAGGTCTGCATTCAGGTCCTGTCCTTCAGTCATTTTTTTTTTCGGATCTTGTATCCTGCCAGCTACGCCACTGTAGAAAGAAGACAAATACTTGTATAAAGGTTTGGGGTTTTTAGCCCTGTATACTGTAACAAAAAAAAGGTCTCCAGTTAATACAAACTCAAAAGACACTGAAGGGAGGGACCGGAAATTAAACTGTGGAATGCTGAGAGAATCGTGGTGGAGTATGGATGTATGATGTCATCAATTGGGAAGCAGAGGGAAGAAAGGAACCTGGAAGTGTGCGTCTCTTAAAGTCATCCGGGCGATCTTTACAGCGGCGGTGTCCCAGTCTTTCTGAGGAAGCAACGTGAGAGAGATTAGTACCCTGTTGTTGTCCCCCTGTGGGACTTATTGCGATGCAAAACGGGTCGTTAAGCTGTTCCCCAAGCGGTCATGTGTGACAACATACATATTACACTGAATGGCAATTCTAACTTGGCTGTTTGTGTTAATGTGTGTGTGTGTGTGTGGCTTTGTAATGGAATGAGGTTGGTTCCAAACTCTTGGCTGATGCTTCCAGAACAGGCTCCTACTCAAAGACCGTACAAGTTACTGACAAAATAAATGAGTGAAAGAGAAAAGTTAAAACGGGCAGAAGAACATATTGGATTGTGGTTTTCTGGGCGAGTCCCCCATTTTAACCTCTTCTTTTTATTTGCAAGTTTCAGATATGCCTATTTCCTTAAAACTCTGTCTTCTAGACCATCCTAGAGTCATCTTTCCACTGTTGGAGATAACACTGATATTTGGCATGTACAATTTAAAGAACCATCCAACTGAGGACCTTTAAGACATCTGTTTCTCAAACTACAGACTCTGATGTATTCCTGTTTTCTTAGAAAGTCAAGGGTGGGGGCTGTCAAAAAGGACCTGCTAGATCCCATTGAGGCATTCCTTGTGTGATTTTGGGCTATACAAGAAATAAATTGTTGTTGTTTTTTCATGCACTTATCCTCTTGTTCAGTTGTGCATCTGTGCCTTCTGTTTCTTTATCTATCCTGGTCAGATCCAGCTTCTCTTTTTTCCAGATGGTAGAATACATCTTTGATAAATCTTCAGTTTCTGTCAATCAGTCAAACAGGCTAACTTCAATTCATAAAACAACAATAGACTAATGTGTTACTTGACAAAGCTGTTTAATTTTGTCCAGTTTTGAACCCAGGATTAAATTTTAGAAATGCCAGTCCCTTGCAACCCAATTTACTTGCTTTATTGAACAGAATAATGTGTTTCAGCTGTGCTAACACAATTATAAAGGTTTTGTCTAATTACTAATTAACATTTAAATATAATTAATTAATGATTATGTAAGAAATTTTACTATTATTAGGACACTGGAATAATGGGTGCTTAAACTGGGAATTTGCAGTCATATGTCAATAATAAATTATAAATTTGTCATTTTAAGGAGCAATAGCCATTTGAAACATAAATATTTGACTATATTTCTAAATCTAAAATCATTTAATTTAATAATAGATAGATAGATAGATAGATAGATAGATAGATAGATAGATAGATAGATAGATAGATAGATAGATAGATAGATAGATACAATAGTGTCTTAATAAAAAATTATCACTTTCTATGAAAAACATGAAAATTTCTAGGTGTTTCTAAACTTTTTACGCTAGTGTGTATATACTTAGTTTTCACATACTGTCAGTCTTAGTGTCCCAAAATCTCAAATCACAATCAATATTATCCAACCTATGCATTTCTTGAACTTTTATTGCTGTAACTTATGGTTTCCAATAGGTCATAATATAAGACACAAACAGCAGATGCTTTGCGGAGAAAATTACCTTTGAGCCCAATACATAATGAAATTTGGAAACCCAAATATGCATTTAAAGTAGTAAACAGTCACTTTCCAAAACTAAAGTTTATAAACATAGTTAACAGGAATCAGCAAGCTAGACTGCAGGTTTCTTAATTATAAGATAATGTACTTTCTGTGTGTGTGTGATTTTTTTCCTTTTGAGCATACTACATGTCTTAGGAAGTATTTTTTTCAGTAATTGTATATGCTTAACGGACTTACACGCTTAAAGACTCTAATTTATTCCAGGTGTGGTGAGCGGCTGGGGGCGGTACCCAGCCTGGATGCCTGGAAGAACTGGAAGAGGGATTACGCCCCCTCCGGACCGCGAGGGGACAGCTGCCCTGGTTGATATGGGAACCATGGGAACAAAGCATGGAAGCTCAACCCTATAGGGGCCCGTGTTCACCGCCAGGGGGTACCCAGATGCCAGAAAAGCCCCGGACGTCAGCACTTCTGCCACACCCGGAGGTGCTGGCTGACGGATTACCAGGGACTCCCGGAGTGCTTCCGTGTGCTCGTGTGGCACTTCCGCAAGTGCCGCAGGAAGCTCATCTGGAGGCACCTGGAGCACGTCCAGGTGAACATAAAGGGGGCCGCCTCCCTCCATTTGTCAGCTGGAGTCGGGTGGAAGAGGACAGAGCTCGGAGGAGAGGAGTGGAGGCTGTCAGAAAGAGAGGCATTGTTAGAAGAGGCCTGGACTTAAGGGTGCTTGGTGCGGGGGCACTGGGTTGTGTGCGCACTTGTAAATAGTAATGTTTAATAAACGTGTGTGTAGTTTGAAACCATCGGTATCTGCTGCTCTCCACACAGGGTACTGAGTGAAATATCACAACCAATGTTGGGCTCATACTAGCTGTTTAGAATCCGCTTTTGCATTTGGAATGAAGAACTCTTAAATGTGTGTGGGACTAAATGTTTTGTGCTCTGAAAAGCACTTGCAGTCATTTTCAAATTGTATAAATACTAACACCAAAATAGTGGCACTGCACTTCTACATTTACAGTAAGCTGTTGATTCCAGTGAACCCTTTGTAAATTTTTGCCATAATTATATTATAAACTATTTATAAATAATTACAACCAACATAATTCTTGAATGACATTACTGAATTGCAAGAGAAGTGAATTCTAGTTTGTCTCTCATAGCATTTCAACATCATGGATTTTCTATTGCAGAATTTGCACAGACCCAGAGGAAGACATCAAAAATGCTCTTTAGATTTTTATCCACTGTTTCATATTTCAGTGTATCAGTTTCCTGAATGAAAGCATCAACACAATTTTAATGTCATATTCTTCCACAGGATCAAGGAGTCCAGTATTTAAAAAGCATCTACAAGATCCATTAGAGTATTTGGGGCCATATTAACATTTGGCAGCACCACAATAAATCCTATAGTTGGCTGCAGTAATAGTGTCAACACCCAATGCCAATTGCAAAGTCTGTTTCGGTTAATATATCAAGGTAGATTTGCAGAGTGACTCGCTTGGTTTCTCTGGTCAGGTTGACACAGTCATTTGTAACTTAGCAACATATTCATTTTTCACAAGATTATATACCATTATATGGTCAGACGTTGGAAGATTATGAGTGTAGGATGAATGTGAAATGTATACTTTAATGTAAACCTTACAAAATGCAACTGGGATAAATCACTTTTGGGCATTGTGTGTGCTACAGCATGCACTTCTGTGCCAACAGGTTGATTTTAATAACTGTTTTTGGTGTGTAAATCTTATGCCTTTGTTGTTGTTGTTTTTAATGATGTTTATGTTTCTGCTGTGTAATGTAATTTGTAATTGTGTCAAAACCCCACTTTTCTCAGTGTGTGAATGGGTTTTCACAGTGTACTCTTGTCTCCTTTAAGATTACAAAAATTTGAGTAATACATTAACTCACAGTTTTAAATTCGCCAAGTATGAGTGTATAGTATGCTTATGTAACCTGTTACGGCCTGTTGCCTTCTCGAATGTTATAACTTGCCCTGCATCTCATATTGCTAGTGCACAATGACAACTCAATAAAACAATGAAACTACAGAAAACTTCTGAGAAAATGAATCAATTAATGGAGATTCACTGCTGAAATATAGACTTAATGTTTAAACTGTTTTTGCTATTTTTGGTTCTAATGCATGTCTGTTCAATATTAAATTTTTAACTGCCTATTATTTACTCATATTTATGGAATAATGCCTGAGGATCTGCTTTATCGTCCTTTTCCTGGATGACAAAGGCATCATATTAATAAATTGCCTTTGCCCCAGACAGATTGTGTCCCATTATTTTGGCACTACTATTGGTATGTGTTGTGATGGAATATGTATAACATCTTTTCAGTAATACTATCACTGAAACAAGACAAACCATGGAGATTTTAGATTTTTATTCTTGCATATTGTGGTATCAAGTTTATATTTACTATACAATAAAATGCACTTACTGACTGTGAGTGTGTGTGTGTGTGTGTCTGGTCCCTCTGAGCAATCTGATCGGTCAGTTTGGCTTTGGTGTGATTGGTCAATTATGCTTTGGTTGCTTAGTAAAGTGCAATGGAGAGGAGAAGACCTTGGTAAGAGAGGTTGATACACATGAGGATACCATGTAAAGGCATAGGAGGAATGCTGAGAGTCTCCTTCAAAGACAGGAAGCATTCACAAGAATATGAATGAAGTTTTCACAGCAGGTAA
This sequence comes from Erpetoichthys calabaricus, assembly GCF_900747795.2. Taxonomy (NCBI): domain Eukaryota; kingdom Metazoa; phylum Chordata; class Cladistia; order Polypteriformes; family Polypteridae; genus Erpetoichthys; species Erpetoichthys calabaricus. The sequence continues at coordinate 222,512,903 of NC_041394.2, read as the reverse complement.
TGGGGTTGGTCTTCCATTGGTGGTAGTCAAAAAGTGGGCAGGAAGAGAGCAAAGCACCTTGAAATGGCAGTATTAGAAGCAATCTTTACAGGAATGTGATCGAGACAGGAAGGATGCAGACACACAAGGATACCAAAGAAAGGCATAGGAGGAATGCTAAGGGTACACGTAAGTCAAAAGATATCAAATATCAAGTATATTAAAAAGTATTCTGTTATGTAGTTAGTATTCTTCTACAGTGGGAATGGCCGATATCAGGAGTCTGCAAAGTCCAGGAAGGCTGCAGTGACTGGAATTTTTTTTCCCAACTCAGTTTTTTAAAGGGAATCCAATTATTGCTGTTGAAGCACGTATTGCTGAAGAAACATTTTTATGCTTCAGTTTAGTTGTCTCAGCAACAATTGCTTATTTTAGTCTTAAATGACTGCTTCCACTGTTTTGAATTTCTTCTTAATAGCAGTAAGATGGAAGTGATAAAGGAACCAGCAGTTCTTCATCTAACTTGTTTCCTTTTAACCCTGTGTGTGTTCATCATAAACTATCTGGTTTAAAAAATATTTGGCAGGAAGTTGAAGAAAAAGTGAAGGTCTGAGAGTTACTCATTGACTTAATCAGAATCACATTTATTGGCAAGGTATGTATGCTTACAAGGAATGTGATCCCGGCTTTTCAATGACTCTCCAAGTATAGTTACGCAACAGGTACACACAACTGGTTTTGGTGTAGTTTAGTCTATAATGCTTGGCAGATGGGAGAAGTTCATAAAGATTAGGACTGAATCAGCAACTCCTGTGGTAGATTGAACTCCCTCAGCTGTCACAGGAAGTACATCCACTTTTTTAGTGTCCCTTTTTTGTTATGGAGTCTATTGTTGGCACTACTTCTTTAAATTATTCCTAAAAATCGGTATCAGTACACTTCTTCTCCACTCCTCAGGCACCCTCTCACATTCCAAGATTGCATTAAACAATGTGGTTAAAAACTCCATTGCCATCTATCCTAAATATCTCAATGCTTCCACATGTATGTCATCTGGAATAACAGCCTTTACATTCTTCATCCTCTTCATAGCTGTCCTTACTTTCTCCTTGCTAATCCATTGCACTTCCTGATTCACTATCTCCCCATCATCCAACCTTCTCTCTCTCATTTTCTTCATTCATCAGCATCTCAAAGTTCTCTTTCCATCTTCTCAACATACTCTCCCCATTTGTGGGTACGTTTCCATCTTTATCCTTTGTCACCCTAACCTGCTGCACATCTTTTCCAGCTTGGTCCCTCTGTCTAGTGAATCGGTACAAGTCCTTTTCTTCCTCCTTAGTATCCAACCTCTCATACAGCTCATCATATGCCTTTTCTTTAGCCTTTACCACTCCTCTCTTCACCTTACACTTTATCTCCTTGCACTCCTGTCTACTTTCTGTATCTCTCTGACTATACCACTTCTTCTTCGACAACCTCTTCCTCTGTATACTCTCCTGTACTTCCCAATTCTACCACCAGGTTTCCTTATTCTCCTTCCTCTGTCCAGATGTCACACCAAGCACCCTTCTTGCTGTCACCCTTACTACTTCTTCTGTAGTTTCCCAGGTATTTGGTAACTTTTCACTGCCACCCGGTGCCTGTCTTACCTCCTCCCTAAACTCAAACTTGCAGTCTTACTTTTTCAACTTTCACCATTTGATCCATGGCTCTGCCCTCACTCTCCTTCTTGATATTCAACATCATCCTACAGACCATCTTATGCTGCCTAAGTAAGCTTTCCTCTGCTACCACTTTGCAGTCTTTAATCTCCTTCTGATTGACCCTCCTGCATAGGATATAATCTGCCTGTGTGCATCTTCCTCCACTCTTGTATGTCACCCTGTGTTCCTCCCTCTTCTTAAAATATGTATTCACCACAACCATGTCCATCCTTTTTGCAAAATCTACTACCATCTGACCTTCTGCATTACTCTCCTTGATACCATACCTACCGATCACATCTTCATTTAATCTGTTCCCTTCACCAACTTGTCCATTGAAATCTGTTCCAATCACCACTCTCTTTCTCTTGGATACAATCTCCACCGCTTCATCCAACTCACTCCAGAAATCTTCTTTCTTTCTCATCCATTGCACACCCAACTAATGGGGCATATGCACTAACAACATTCATCATCATAATCATCACTCTATTCGACACTCTTTTCGTCTCCAAAATACTCTTGACATACTGTTCCTTCAGGATAACCCCTGTCCCATTTTTCCTCCCATCCACACAATGGAAGAACAATTTGAACCCAGCCATACTGCCAGCATTCAAAGTTCCTACCCTTACTTCTACTCTCTTTACTTTTCTTTTCTTCCCTTGCCTCTGGACATGCCTTCCCCCTCTTCTTTTGCTTCTTCGGCCAACAATAGCCCAATTTCCACCAGCACCATGTTGGTTAACAGTACTGGTTGAAGCCATTGTTAACCCGGACCTCAACCGATCCGGTATGGAAATCTATATTGTTGTCTGCATATTGATCTTGCAAAATTTTACACTGGATGGCCTTCCTGACATAATCCTCCCCGTTTATCCGGGCTTGGGACCAGCACAAAGAAACACATTGGTTTGTGCATCCTCTGTGGCTGGGTTAGGAAGTAAAAGGAATATAGTGCACTTAATCCACATTTTCATTTTTTAACTGTTTGTAAAAAATAGGCCAAAATGATACTAACTGGTGGTTTCTTAGGTTAATCTCTAATGATACTGAGGGAATATTCTCGTCTATTATGTATATATTCCTTTTAGGTTAGCATAAAGTAATTATGTAAAGCTATTTGTTGCACCATTTAATATTAATTACTCTTTAATTACCAAAAGATGTTTATTCCTAAATGTACTGTGGAGTAAATAAGAGCGTTTGCAAATTGTGATAATGAATTTACTTGCTGTATTTATAATCTCTATTATGCGTTTAGGCTTTAAAGTATAATTTCCCAACAAACTTAATATGGTTTTATAAATATTACATTTTGTACATGTGAGGTTATTATATAATTATGTTAAAAGCAGTATGCAAGAATTGTGTCCAACAAATGATTTACAGTAAAAACTAAACATCACCCATCCATCCATCCATTATCCAACCTGCTGAATCCGAATACAGGGTCACGGGGGTCTGCTGGAGCCAATCCCAGCCAACACAGGGCACAAGGCAGGAACCAATCCCAGGCAGGGTGCCAAACCACCGCAGACTAAACATCACACAACATAATATTCTCAAACATGCTAATTTAATTATACATTATCAGTATTCCTCTTCATACACTATTGGCATAATGCATTTGAAGTTCATTCATTCATTTACTTTCCAAAACCTCATTTTCAAACACAGTGGAATTGAGGGGCCAGAACCTACTGTATCCCTGTATGCAGCACACAACCATGAGCAAGGTTCCAGACCATTACAGAGCACATAACCTTGCTCATTTGATTTTCTTGTATGCTGAAAATATATTTCTGTTACTGCCTGCCACTATTTGGGTGAGTTCTTGCAACAAAAACACCTTCTGAGGACTGGCAAAATTTCCATGGAGCATAAACACATAAAACAAAAAATTAATATGCCAGTGGTAGCCATATTGATATGTTTTTTTAATGAAGATTATGCCTTTTTCATAAAGCTACTTGCAGGCTTCCATGTACAAAATCCCTTTATGAAGGAAGAATCAACAAAGCCAAATCAAAATATGTTTCCTCTAAATATTGCTTGCATGAAGCAATGTTTATAAAACCCAGAAAAAAAGCAGAGGTGTCAACACCTGGTATGACAAAAGTAACCTAATGGCAGGGGGTCTGGGGGAAGAGGGAAAGAGTGCAAGCTATTTCTGATCTATTTTTTTATCCCCAGAATTGTAAGTGCCACCACCACAATAGGCTTCATAGCCATAACTCCTGGCAATATTGGAAATTAAGGTTAAATCTATTATATGTAATAATGTACTACCTTAATTTAAGACTATAAAATGGCAACTCTCAATTGACAAGTCTCAATCAAGAAAAAGAGGAAAAAAGTATTCTCACCTAACAGGTATAAAAGACAAGATAGTGTTTTTTTACAGGTGCTCACTTAATCAGCAAGGATCAGTTTTGGTTGCAAAGAAAATTGGACTGGCCAAATATTCCACACCAGCTATGCATAGAAAAATAGAGGTGTGGGAATTTTAATTCATAGAACAATTTCATTTGTAGTATCAGATGTAGTATCTGATCCTGAAGTGCGATATGTGATGGTGATGGGTAATTTATATAACTGTAAAGTGATTTTGATAAATATCTATGCAGCCATTGTGGATTATAGAGACTTTATCCAAAATGTATTTGCATCCATTCCTAACTTGAACATTCATAAAATTATAATGGCCAGAGAGTTTAATTGTGTTTTAAATCCAGACTTGGATAGGTGTTCTGCTACATTGGCGATAACATCTAACACTACAAAAATAATCACACAGTTTTTAATTGATCATTTTATAAACAATTTTCCTTTCTATCAGCAACATTTCTAGAAGCCAGGGACAATAACATTCTACCTCAAACTTTTCACCAAGCAAGAATTACCATATTTCCTAAGAAAAATAAGAACTTATTACAATGTGCATCATACCGAACAATCTCACTTTTGAGTAATGATGTTAAGATACTCTCCAAAGTTCTAGCTAGAAGGATTGAGACAGTGCGCCCTTCAATAATATGACAAGACCAAACCAGATTTATTAAAGGTAGACACTTAGCTTCCAATCTTTGATTCTTATTTAATGTAATATATTCACCCATAAAGTGTAACACTCCAGAGATTATATTTTCTTTGGATGCAGAAAAATCATTTGATATTGTTGAATGTGACAACCTATTCACACTTTGCATAAATTTTGGTTTGGCCTGAACATATGTGCATGGATCAAACTACTGTATACCAGTCCAGAAGGTTCAGTTTGTATTAAAAACATTATTTCAGTCTATTTCAAACTACAATTCAGCACTAGACATGGATGCCCCCTGACATCACTGCTATTTGCAATCGCCATTGAGCCATTGGCTGTTCACTTTCAAAATGCATCAGAGATATAGGGGATATTCAGAGAAGGACTTGAAGAGAAAATATCAGTATATGCAGATGACATGGTACTGTCTATATAAATGTAATGAATTATTATTATTATTATTATTATTATTATATTTCAGACCCACAAATTTCTGTGTCTGGAGCCCTTACAGCACTAGCAGAATTTCAAAAGATAGCTGGACTCAAAATTAATTTAAACAAAGGTGTGCTTTTTCCAGTGAATTCTCTAGCAAACAACATTGGATTGAACACCTTCCCTTTTATCATTGTAGATCAGTTTTCTTATTTCATTACAATTTAATTATAATTAATGCACATTACTGGTTCAGTGTTTACCTTCATATAAACAATTTACCAGTCTGTGCATCCTTTGTACTAAGTAAGTATGTAGTATGCTAAATGGATATACTGTAGTTTTATTAACCATTAGATTAAATTGAGGATTAATATAATAATTGAAAAAGTTACACAAAATCTTTAAATAAGGTTCAGATTATCAGGGCACATTTATTGGGCATATGTTTTAATTTTCTTAGCTTATTTTTCTCAAAGCTTTTTCATTAAGGTAGACACAAAATAAATGTTATTTAATAACTAGAATAAGAATGACTACTACAATTTTAGAATCACTGAAAGAAAGAAGGCACTGTAATGAATGATTCTACTAAACTCTTAGAGTCCTGAATCCAATTTACTTTTTAAGATGCAGGTGAAAGAAAAAAATAACCCAACTGAAACAATCCCATTATACTATGTCTCACAACCAACCCTGGAGAGATGGCCTGAATGTTAAGCTAATCAGACTGTGTCTGGTAACCAATGAGATGTGTGGTCAGATTTTGGCACATCCGAACATATTTTTCCACTGTGTCCCAACAGACAAGTGTAGTCCACTGTGTCAAACTGAATGTAGATCCAGGTATGACCACAGTGTTTTTGCACAGTTATGGTGCCTACATTAATTCCATAAGTATTGCCATAGAGCCATTTTCAAGCCATAAAACTCACAGTAACTGGTATGAAAACCAAACAGGTACCACAGTTGAGATGAAGGTCACTTATATCCTCAACCCCTTATATACTATGATGTAATATCAAGTAATGTATTCATTTCTTACATATTAAATTACACTTTTTACTCTACTTTTATGCTCATAAAGGTGCAGTAATGAAGATTTCCCATCTCCATCCATTTTCTGTACTTGATGAATTCAAGTTAAGGGTTATGATGTGTCAAAACCTGCTGAGGGCATAAGGCAAGAACCAACCTGGCCTTGCTACCTGTCCATTGAAGGGTACTGGCATTTCCAAGGTTTAGACAGTATAGACTTTCTGAAGTTTGAGTCTTATAGTTTAATAAGAAATGTAGCATGTCAATGTCTACTGAAGACCACATTTTAAAGTTGGAAACAAAAAAGAAGACATCGTATTTGGTGAAATTACATTTAAGTGGGGGAAAAAAGGTTGAAATTAAACAAAATGAAAAAAATACACATTTTCTAAATAATAATTTAGAAATTTGTACAATGAAGGGGATTCATAGTATTCTATGTAACTCAGTTTAAGCTTTTTATTATGCTCATTCCTCCTTATAATCTTCCAGCTGCAGCCACCAGTTGATGCAACTTTTTCATTCCCTTTCTGTTGATGGCAAAGCAGAAATACTCCATTATGTGTAAAAGATTTAAACAAAATGTATGCTTGAATCAAATGATTTTTTACCATTGTTTAGACTGCATATGTTGAAATATGAGGGTGATGCAAGAAAGCAAAATATTCTAATTGCAGTTTGATTATTACTAACCCTATTTAATATTTTTTCAATTAATTACAATTAAACAAGATGAATGTCTAATTTTTTAATCAGATTGCAAATATGAGGTGTTGTCTTGGGAGAAAAATATAATTGCTATATAAACTCAATCATGGATAAATCCCACAAGCAGATACTCCCCCTAAAATTACCAGTATTCTTGTGAATATTGCTTGCTAGGAGCATGAATGGTTTAATATTTGGAAACCTCATGATGCTACATCTAAAGGTTTTCTGTTCATTTGACAATCAAGCATTCTTCTTTGTAAATTACTGTATATATATTTGTCTTGTTTTATGGTTCACGTGTAAGAGCAAGTAGATTTTAAATCAATTACTCTTGCTGATCTTCCGAGAGTTAATGCTTTCCACACAACACTCCTTAGCATGGATGCTAATGTGCCTCTGCTTATTTGATGACACGTTTACACATACTGTAGTTAAATATATTTTCAATATACGGTAATGGCCTGTAAAAGGTAGTTGATGGAGATATATAAAATAAATAAAACAGGACAGACTCTCAATACAAGGAAAGCTAAACTGGCCACGGGTGTGTCAGCAGTCTTATGTCTTGCTGTCCATATGGCCCAGTCAATTAAATATTGCATTCCTGATTCTGCATAGCACTTGTTTAGAATAATGCTATTGTAGGCCACTTGTTTGAAATGATTTGATTCATAATCTGAAGTACTCAGTTGGACCCTTAAACTGCTTGAACTTAAGTTCTAACTGCTCCCTTTTGTGTGTGATTTCCTGGTTATAACCTATTGCATTGTTTTCTGACAAACTTTAATCTATCAATAAATTATGTAACCTCTAAAACTTAAACATATCAATAATTTTGTGATAAAATGTGGATAACATAAATGGTCATATTTGAACACTTCTAAATAATTCTGAGAACTCAAGTTTTTTTTAGAAAGCTATCTGCAAGACTTGATGAATATGACTAATATTTTTATCAGACTGAAGAAACAGAAGAACCTTAAACATTGAACTCTAATACAAAATTGGTTTGCTAACTGTACCAACATAAAGCAAGAAAGGACCAGTGTGGACAAAAGTCCAGAGACAATTTTTGATCCCAGTCCGTCTGTGCCTATAGGAAAAACGAATGCTGATTCAGTGATGTCAGGAATAGAATATAAAGTTTCAGAGAGGATTAGATGACAGAACAACGACATGTAGAAGCTACCAACAAAATATATTTCTAGGTTGACATGAGAGCAATGTAGTATAGGATATTACAGTAGATTTCTATTGTATACTTTTGTCCCCAATAGTGTCATCATTGACCTAAAACAATAATAGTAATAAAAAGAAGCAGGTGCCACCATCGAGAGAGACGTGGAGAGAGCAAACCTGATGAACAACTTCTTTAACAGGTTTGACCACCCTAACCTACTCTCACCTCAGAGTACTGCACCCTCCACCCATCCTTCTGCTGATACCAGCATAGGAGAGAGTTTCACCCCCACCCACAATTACAGCAGCCCAGGTAAGCAGAGAGCTGAGGAGACTGTAGTTTCTCCAGTCCTGTTCAGCCTCTATACATCGGACTTCCAATACAACTTGGAGTCCTGCCACGTGCAAAAGTTCACTGACAACACTGCTATCATGGGCTGCATCAGGAGTGGGCAGGAGGAGGAGTATAAGAATCTAATCAAGGACTTTGTTAAATGGAGCGGCTCAAACCACCTAGAACTAAATACCAGCAAAACCAAGGAGCTGGTGGTGGATTTTAGGAGGCCCAGGCCCCTCATGAACACCATGATCATCAGAGGTGACTGTGTGCAGAGGGTGCAGACCAATAAATACCTGGGAGTGCAGCTGGATGATAAATTGGACTGGACTGCCAATACTGATGCTCTGTGCAAGAGAGGACAGAGCCGACTATACTTTCTTAGAAGGCTGGCGTCCTTCAACATCTGCAATAAGATGCTGCAGATGTTCTATCAGACGGTTGTGGCGAGCGCCCTCTACTACACGGTGGTGTGCTCGGGAGGCAGCATAAAGAAGAGGGATGCCTCATGCCTGGACAAACTGGTAAGGAAGGCAGGCTCTATTGTAGGCACGGAGCTGGACAGTTTGACATCTGTGGCATAGCGACGGGCGCTGAGCAGGCTCCTGTCAATCATGGAGAATCCACTGCATCCACTGAACAGTATCATCTCCAGACAGTCCTGCTCCATTGACAGACTGAGGAGATCGTTCCTCCCCCACACTATGCGACTCTTCAATTCCACCCAGGGGGGTAAATGTTAACATTATACAAAGTTATTTTCTGTTATACCTGCATTTTTATCACTCTTTAATTTAATATTGTTTTTTATCATTATGCTGCTGCTGGAGTATGTGAATTAAAGTATCTATCTATCTATCTATCTATCTATCTATCTATCTATCTATCTATCTATCTATCTATCTATCTATCTATCTATCTAATAGTAAAATACAGCATTTTTTGACAAATAAGCACATTTTTTTCCCTCAAAATATTCCGAGGGTGAGATATATATATAAAACATATGACATACAGTAGCAACAGTGCTTGTTACTCCTGATTAACCATTTTTAACTAAATCAAGCCATGTTTTGCACAGATTGAACAAAAATGTGTCTTGTGTTATTTTTGATACTAATTGAGAGTTCCTTTACCAAGTGCTGGATGTAAGTATAGGCTGAGTAGGCACCAACCTAGAAGTGGCAAAGTTCATTCAAGCTCCCCCCTCCCTTTTTCCTGCACCTCAAACTCTGATGTCAGTGGGATTTGACTTCACTTGCAGTTGCGAGTGGTCCAGTCTTAAAGAGGGACCCTTCCTACAGCCTGTTCTGTGATGTCATCAACTAATTGGGGGAGATTGCCCTAGTCACTGTCTTGGGGTGCCAGGTTCCACGGAGCCTCCCCTGCCTTTACCCATTGTTGACTAAGATCGTCTAGTGTTCTGCACCTTGAAATAAGTATCTAGAGCCTAGAGATACTGCCAGCATCTTTTTAATTACCAGCAATCAAATTTGTATTACTTTATTTGTACTAAATAATTGCTGTATAATGGAGTTTTTCTCAGTGTTTTTTAACTGAATTTTAGGGACTGAAGGCATCAATGAACAGTAGCAAATGGGTCAGGGAGAATGATGACATTGGACAGGTACATATTTGGCTACACGCTGTACTCTTCACAATACTACTACTTCTACATTTTCTACTATTATACAATAACATTCAAAAAATGTAAATGTAAATTTTTAATAATAGTAATAACATATTTTATTTATACAAAGGCACCTTTCTAATAAACAATAAATAAAAAGCACATTATAAACAGAACTTAAGGTACCAGAAAATTAAAGGACCAGAAAATACAGAAAATATAAAAAGTTAAAACCAAACAAAGCCATTGTAATCACAGAGAAAAAGCCATTTCGAACAGATGGGTTTTAAGTTTACATTTTGAAAGTTGAGAATGATTCAATATTTCTAAGCTCAGCAGGTAGTGAGTTTCAGAGCTTGGGAGCAGAACGGCTGAATGCTCTGCTCCCAGTGGTGGTGAGACGTGTGAGAGGGACAGTCAGGTGGATGGAGGAAGAGGATCTAAGGTTACGGGAGGGAATGGTAACATGACGAAGGTCAGACAGATATGGAGGGGCGAGGTTATGAATGGCCTTAAATGTTAACAGAAGAATTCTAAAATCAATTCAAAACTTAATCGGGAGTCAATGAAGCTGCTGCAAGACCGGAGTAATATGGTGAGTAGACATTGTTCGAATAATGATGCAGGCAGCAGAATTCTGGACCAGCTGAAGCTTATGGATAGATTTATTTTAGAGACCATAGAGGAGCGAACTGCAGTAGTCCAGACGAGAAGTAACAAGACTGTGAACAAGGATGGTAGTGGTATGGGGAGGGCAGATGTGATTAATATTATGAAGGTGGAAGTAAGCAGATTGGGTAATGTTATTAATGTGAGATTGGAAAGATAGAGTACTATCAAAGATGACACCCAGACTCTTGACCTGAGGTGAAGGGGAAAGAAAGGAGTTATCAATAACAAGTGAAAGATTATTGGCTTTGGATAATATTGATTTTTTAACAATGAGGAGATCCTCAGTTTCGTCACTGTTTAATTTAAGAAAATTTGAAGAAAACCAGGATTTAATTTCAGCAATGCATTCAATAAGCGAAGATGGTGGAAAAGAAGAGGTGGGTTTACTAGCAAGGTAGAGCTGGGTGTCAGCAGCATAACAGTGAAAATGAATGTTATTTTTATGAAACATATTGCCAAGGGGAAGAAAGTAAATAATAAAAAGAAGAGGACTCAGGACAGAGCCCTGGGGTACACCTGAAGTAACAGCGGTGGGTTGGGATGTGAAAGTTTTAGGCTGAATGAACTGAGTGCGGCCTGAGAGGTAGGATCTGAAGCAATCTAGTGGAGTGTGGTAATGCCAATCAAAGATAATCTATTAAGGAGAGTGGTGTGACAAATAGTATCAAAAGCCGCACTCAGGTCAAGGAGGATGAGAATAGTAATTAAACCAGAGTCAGCAGCCATAAGGAGGTCATTAGTAATTTTAACAAGTGCCGTTTCTGTACTGTGGAGAGGACAAAAAACAGACTGGAACTCTTCATACAAATTATTATGAGATAAGTGGGAGTGAAGTTGAATAGCTGCTATTTTTTCAAGAATTTTGTAGACGAAGGGCAGATTAAAAATAGGGCAAAGATTATTGAAGTTAGTAGGATCGGCACCAGGTTTTTTCAGTATTGGGGTTATTACAGCAGTTTTAAAAGATGAAGGAACAGTACCAGTGGTGAGAGAGGAGTGAATTATAGTAAAAATAAGAGGGACCAGAGAGGGGAGGCAGGCTTTAACCAAAACTATGGGAAGGGGGTCCAGCTGACAAGTAGATGGCTTAGATTTGCAGACGAGATCTGAGATTTTTGAGAAAGTGGGAAGCTGGAAAGAGGAAAATGAGTGAATAGGTGGGTATAGTACAGAGGAAATAATGAGAGAATCTGGACTGAGATGCTGTCGTATCCTCTGCATTTTCTCATGAAAAAAGGACATAAGGGAATTACAAAAGGCAGTTGAGTAAAGGTGAGATGGTACAGAGTCTGGAGGTTGTGTAATATTATTTAGTAACTAGACATTAAGCCCGTTACAATAACGGGTGCTAGAACAGTAGTGCATAAACATTAGTAGGAACAGTCTATATTAAATGGCAAGGGACCTTGACCTCATTCTGTTTCTTGTCTTAATTTTTTTTTTGTCAAAAATATTTTTGCAAGAAGCCTTAAGTAAAATAATAAAATAAAATAGAAACATATATGACAATACAGTAAGTATAATTAATATTACATTTATCCTCTCCTCTGTGGCTGTTGATTGATAAGTTGTTTCCATTTGAAGATCTCCTATCCTGCCTCTCTTTATTTTAGCTTGCCGTGGCATCTCTCCAGCAAGTACTGTGCAGTTCCCCGGCAAGTATTTTAATCTGTGCTGGCGTGCAGCTGATTATTTTATGTGTGGTGTCTCCCCAGCAACGGATTTTATGTGCGCGAAAATAAATCTACTTTTAAAAGTCATCCTATTGTAATATCATGAAAATTCGTATATATTTAGGAAAACCTCTTCAACGACTGAGACTTTACACTTTACTGGGCCAAGCTTCTTAATCGCAAATCTGACATCCTCAGAGTGAACACTTGCACAACAACAAACACTAATCCCACCTCTTTGTGGAAGCTGGTCTCTGTGTCTCAGTACCCGATTGGATTTTTCGTGCCTTATGTTTTAGGTGTTACCTCATTTACCGAAATCCGATTGGATCGGCCGTGCAATATTTTATAGGTCCCGCCCTCTCTGTCTTGTGTGACGCGTCAGGCGGCCTTTGAAGCATCTGCTTTGAAGCATCACACCGCGCCCCGCACATGCGCACTTCACTAGAAGACACACACACACGGACACATGGACGCACACAGGGATTTTATTAAAGAGGATGAAAACAATGACTTGGTGTTACCTTTATTAAAAGAAATTAACTGAGTGTAATAGTTGGATTTGGTTTGAACTATACAGTCCTTATAATAAAGCACATGATTTTTATGCATCTCTTTGTGGACAAAGAGTCCAGTTTTTATGTAACCGTTCAAGTTGCCGGCCCTTGGCTTTCAGAAGCCAAAGTTCAGGCGTAAACCAGGGGGCAGAAAAAGAAAAGGAAACAGATCTGGTTTTTAACAGAGCGAGAGAATTAAGAATACCATTGAGTCCAGCGTTATAGTGTGAGACCAATTCTTCAAGAGTGGATAGATTATAAAAGTTCATGTGGGAATCAATTCTAGAGGATAGAAAATCCATGTTAATGTTCTTAATATTACGGAAGGATATGAGACGGGGAAGCTTAGTAATAGAAAAAGTAAGTTTAAATGAAAGGAGAAAATGATCCGTTATGGTGAGTTCATCTGCTGTAAGATCAAGAGGAATAACACCAGACCAGCAGATCAGGTCCAAGATAAGATTGCTGTATCTCCAAAATGCAGTACTGTATGTGAATGTATTCCTAAACACTTTAAATGCATTCCTTCAATTTGTTTTAGTTCTATAGCAATGTATTCTTGCATGTACTATTCCAGTCTTTCAGTGCTTCAGCCAAATATTTCAAAACACTTTAGACAGTTAGAATGACTACTCTTCCATGCTGGGTGACTTGTAACCTGGACATTCTATTATGTAGAACATGTAAGTGTCCATACGTTTAGTGGAATAATAAGATATTTTGGTGATGTGTGTTTCATTGTTGATGCCAAAGTTTTCCAAGAACGCTGGCAATAGGCAGCACCATTGGTTAAGAATGTAGAAAAAAAGCTTTTAAGTTAATCATCATTTTTTTTGTAGGCAGCTTCAACATAGACTTGGAGAAACTCAGACAACATCAGATTGCCTTAAATTTATAGTTTTCCTTCTACGCACAATAATCACAAACTTTTGATCATATATTTCACACAGAAAGCCAATTAATAAAACAAAACTTGGCAAGAGATTCTTCATCTTCCATCTGTTCATGCAGGCTGACTACTGATGAATAAACAGTGAAGTTTAAATATATTGCGAATTCATAGAGGTTATATTTATTTTTATCATGTATGTTTTATGTAGGCTGCTTTTGATTTTATTTATTCTTTTTAAATCATAAAAATGTAGACTATGAAGCTGTGCTATATTTAAACTTCAATGCATCCAAAACTTAAATGAAAAAGAGCCTAAGTGGTATTTTTAGAGAGGAGTTCTATAAAACCATACAGTTACAGAAATATTTACAAATGATCATACCTTACATATCTTTTAAATGGAAATCAGAATTCTTTATAACTTGTGAAAATAATGATGGTCAGGGCTGGAACTATGGGTCAGATGGCATGCTGTTTTTTTCTGTCTTGAAAGTGATTCCAGAATTGGGCAAGCTCAAAGTCATCCCTGGAGCTACTACTCTAGAGATAACCAAACAATTGGAGGACAATGATGAATGAAGTACCGAAGGACTTGCTTTCCCCATCCTTATATTTGGGAGAAGAAGGAGTTGGTTTTCTGTTTATTTAAGACCACTACAGGGTTACTCGGTTTGTTTCTTCTAGGTGGGCAAGTGTGCATGCAGGGATACCTGTGACATCAGGGTAGATGACCTGAGGAGTTTAGGGCCAAGTACAGCCCAGATGTGACTCCCAGTTTGAACTGAAAGTTCTTCAGTGCTGGAGCTTAATGGGAATCCTTTGCCAAAGGCTAGACATGTTTGGAGTCAGGTGTGGAGCAGTGGAGAAAAAAGTGGTTTCAGGAAGAAGGAGGGCAGGTGAAGGAGTACTAGATTGGTGATTACTTATAACAAGAAGGCCTCCTGACTGAAAGGGACTGGAACTATTTTGGAAGGCCAGGCATTAGATTTTGTTATTTTATACTTTTTTAATTCTTCTGTATACCTTTCCCAGCATTGCTTTATTTTGTTGATAAATAAGTATACCTTTTCCATTTACCTAGATGTCATTGTTGTGATATTGGGTTCAGGGATGCAATGGGAGCTTCTCTAAAAATTCACTAATGCTTTACAGAAATAGTAACATTTGTTTATTCTACAAATCATGGAATTCATGCAATAAAAATAAAGTGAAATAAATAATTGAAGAATCATTTACAATTGTAAAATATAAAAGCCAAAAATGCTGTATACTCTAGGCCTACATTATCCAAGTTGTCTACTGCTCAGTATTGTTACAATACAGCCTGTTATAATAAAAATATTATATTTGCATCTCATTTTTGTTTGTGATAAATTGTAGCATTTTAGATGAGTTTCAGTGGTAATTCCACATTCTTACATATATGAAATTAGTAATGCTGTTGTTTTTTGTTAACTCCAAAAAATAATTTTCACCATATATAGTTAGTTGACACATATATTATAATTAACATTTGTTCAAGTTCTATTCTTGTCTGAGCCCACATTGATTATGTGTAGTTCACTTTGCAATTAAGTTGAAGTAATTTTTTTTTCATCATGCTAGGAAACACAATGATTAGATAGATAGATAGATAGATAGATAGATTAATATATATTTGCATCTGTAATTGTGTACTGTGTGATTTCTTTTAGATCTGTGATAGTTGATTTATTTATATGAATGCTTTTACATATTTAAACTACAACTACAAATATTCATTGTCCATTTTACTTCACAAATAGAGGCCTAAAAGTTTCATTTTTTTCTGCATATGCAATTCAGTTTTATTCTGTTTTTTTTTTAACTGAAAGCTTCACATTCGAATTCATACTAATGAAAATACATGTTAAGCTTAGTTTGATAACACTAGCTTCTCCCTCAGGCTTCAGTTCCAGAAAACGCTGAAGACATGTAGAACAGTTGTCTTTTCAGTCATTATACTGTAGCCTAAGACTCTACACAATGCTCCCAACGAGAGTCTCAGCCAAGAACTAGAGATTTCCCTGATGCATAACTTTCTTCACGCCTCATGCAACACTGACTTTCTAGGTGAGTTATTTCAGATATTAGTCCAACAGTCCTACTCCTTTCTAAGAAGACTGCATGTTACATTTGTATTTTTGAATTTATTCAGTATATTCTCATTTTCCAATTGTGATTGTCTTATTTGGGATTATACATTGATATCACTATTTCTGAATTAGTTATGATACATATAACATTTGTTTGCATGTTTTTTGTACAACAAAGATTTTATTGAAGCTAAATGAAGTATTTGTTCTAAAGTTTACCCTTAAAAAATTGTAATACAGTCATGGTATAAAATACAAAGGTGAAAATCTTGTCATTTAATTTAAGTAGCATAAATATCTACTGATCGGCAACAACATTAAAACCACCTGTCTAATATTGTGTAGGTCCCCATTGTGTCACCAAAACAAGCACAACCCATTAAGGCATGGTCTCCATAAGACCTCTAACAATGTTTTGAGGTATCTGGCACCAAGGCAATAGCAATGGATCCTGTAAGCTGCGAGGTGAGGCCTCGATGGATCAGACCTGTTTTTCCAGCACATCCCACAGATACTTGACTGGATTAAGATCTAGGGAATTTCGAGTCAACACCTTGAATTTTTGGTCATGTGCCGCAGAACCTTCCTGAACAATTTTAGCCATCTGGCGGCTTGAATTATCCTGCTGGAAGAGGCAACTGCCATCAGGGAATACTTTTACTATGAAGGTGTGTATGTGGTCTGCAGCAACCTTTAGGTAGGTGCTATGTGTCAAAGTAACTTATACATGAATGTCAGGATCCAAGGTTTCTCAGCAGAACATTACCCCTAGCATCACATTGCCTTTGTCTGCTTGTTTTTTCCTATAGTGCTGCCATCTCTTTCCCATGTAAAGAACACACACACCTGGCCGTCTGCATCATGTACAAGAAAATGTTATTTATAAGACCAAGTCATCTTCTTCCATTTCTCCATGGTCTAGATCTGACTCTCATGTGCCCATAGTAGACATATTTTGTCAGTGGACAAGGGTCAGCATGGAGTGATCTTCTGCTGCAGAGCAAGTTGCAATGCATTTTGTATTCTAAAACCTTTCTGGCATTGCCAACAATTTATGCTACAGTAGCTCTTCTGTGGGATCGGACCAGACAGGCTAGCCTTTGTTCCGCATGTACATCCATAAGCTTTGGGTGCCGATGACACTGCCGCCAGTTCACTTTTGTTAGGCATTAACCACTACATACCAGAAACACCCCACAAGACCTGCTGTTTTATAGATGCTCTGACCCAGCTGCCGCCATCACAATTTGGTCCAAATCAAAGTCATTCAAATCCTTATGCTTGCCGATTTTTCCTCCTTTCAACACATCACCTTCAAGACCTGACTGTTCACTTGCTGCCTAATATATCCCACCCCATGACAGGTGCCATTGTAATGAGATAATCAATGTTATTCACTTCACCTGTCAGTGGTTGTAAAGTTGTGGCTAATTGATGTTTGGCTGTTCACAGTTTTAAATAATTTATTTATTGGGATTTTTATTCTTCCCAGAGAATGGCACAGGGTCATTGAAGTAAATGGTAACAGAATATAAAGTAATGGCTACTCATTCAGTGCTGTATCTGCCCATTTTCTGAACTTGTTCTCTGCATTATCAGAACATGAGATGCTGGAGCACATGAAAGAAGCCAACCCTGCAGGGAACATTAATCAGTCAGTGGACACAATTATATTCACAGACAGCAATTAACTTAATATAAACATGTATGGATTGTGAGAGAAAACCAGAGTGGCATGAGAACTACTACTACCATGCTTGTTTAGATGGTTCCAAAACAAATATACAGTAGTCTAAACAGGTTTTCTATTATTTGAACAACAGAAATTCTCATTAGAGTGTTAGGTAATCAAGTGAATTTGTAAGTAGTTTCATTACACTAGGACAGGGGTCGGCAACCCGCGGCTCTGGAGCCGCATGCGGCTCTTCAGCATCCTTGTTATGGCTCCTTTTGGCCTTAAAAAAAAAAAAAAAAAAAACATGAAAATGAATAACGGCAATTTCTTAATTTAATTTGTATATAATATATGTAATATATATAATGTTTATTTACTACTACTACTGTTATACACTTTAACATCTAATTTTTATTTTTATTTTTTATTTATAATTTGTCAACTAAAATATGCGTCACATCTACGTCTATAGCCCTCGCCTTTACCTGCAGGTGGCTTCTGGAGTGTGCGACCCCTGCACTAACCATGAATAAATCCCAAAAATGAAAAATCCCAGAAGAGAACAGAGAGTTTAATTCTGCGTGGACAGAAGCATTTGCCTTCACCGCCAACGACGCTGGCTTACCGGTGTGCTTAATATGTGGCGATAAATTATCGAACAACAAAAAATGTAACGTTGAAAGACATTTTCGAAACAAGCACTCAGCATTCACTGAAAAATACCCAAGTGAAGATGAGCGAAAGAGAGCAATTTCGGAACTGCAACGGAAAGCTGAACAGAGCAAACATACTTTCAAAAAGTGGATCACTTCTCCACAATCAACTACAGCTGCTAGTTTTGTGGCAGCTCAAGAGATCGTAAGGAGGGGTAAGCCGTTCACAGAAGGAGAATACATGAAAGAATCGTTCATAAAAATATCAGAGCATCTATTCTCTGACTTTAAATGTTTTGGTGTTTGAGCGCATGATGACAGTGTTTGCCAGAGATGTACAGAAAGGTACACTCTCTCACTTCCCCTCCCTGAGAGAGTTCAAAGCAGTGAACATTCACATAAATTGTGATTATTTCCACCGTACAATTATTGCAATGCAAGCTGCATTTAGAGAAAGATTCAGTGAGTTCAGAAAGAAAAAAAACACTCTCTCCTTCCCTGGACATCGACCCATCCCTGCTGAACACATCCGCATTCACAGGAGTAAGTAAGCCCGATCTAGAAATTGAACTGGCCGCATAGCGGATAAAGATTTATGGGTGTCCAAGTTCAAATGCCCGACAGCGGATCTTGAAGAAGTCGCCCGTCAGAAGGCTACTCTCGCTAAAGAGCACAAATGGACTGATATTGAAAACCTCCCCAAACCCGACAAACTTGTTTTCAATACATGGAGTGCCATTCCCGAAACATATATGAACATGAAAAAATATGCATTTGGAGTCCTGTCCATCTTTGGCTCAACATACTTATGTGAGCAAGTTTTCTCAAGCATGAACTTCATAAAGTCCAAATATCTCTCCCACCTCACACATGAGCCTGCAGTCCTGTGTGAAGGTCAAAGTCACATCGTATAGCCCCGACATAGAACAACAACAACATTTATTTATATAGCACATTTTCATACAAAAAGTAGCTCAAAGTGCTAGAGATGATCTGCAGCGAACTTCAGAAACAGAAGTCACATTAAACAGGTGAGAACAATAGCATTTAATAGGCTAATATTTAAAAAAAAAAAAAAAAAAAACACATTTATTTCAGACCCGGAGCTGATGTAGGTTTTTTTGTATGTTCAGGTGCTTCAGTTGATTGCTGGCTGAGAGGGAAACCTGAAGAGGATGAGAGCACACTGAAATGGAATTTTATGTTTACTTTTTTAAAGCTGCTAAGCTACAGCTAAATGTTTTATTTATATTAAAGTGTGCTAGTTTTTATTTTAATTTTATACAGGTATAGGAAGGACTCAAATAGGCCTGCAGAGTTCAGTTAAATTTATTTCAAAGTAGGCCTACACATGCACACTGCACTTCTGTTTGTTGTATTCCGTGGTTGTAACATGTAAAATCTAAAAAAAGATTAAAACTTTTAAAAGTTTATAAGCTGTGTTATGTTTTGCGGCTCCAGACTATTTTTCTTTGGAGGAAGAGGGGGCAAAATGGCTCTTTTGATAGTGAAGGTTGCAGACCCCTGCACTAGGAGATTATAGATGGATAGACAGACAGACGGATGGTACTTTATTTGGAGGAAATGTAACTTTTTATAGAAGGTAAAGAATTTTTTTAACAAACAACAACCCTGAAACAAAATTACAAAAAAGAAAAAAAAACATAATCTTTTAAACATAAGTGAGCAGTCACCTGCGATGAAGTGAGTAGTGTCAACAGCAGTGTACAAGTGTTTAATTAAAAATGGTTCAACTTAGGCTCCATGGGTGTGAATGGACATGAAGCCCTTGTGTGTTTAATGAGAAGATTGGACTAATCACGCTTGTATGTGTCACCCTGAAGCATGATACAGTTGTATTGCCGTAGGTTGGAAGAAGTAAAATAACTATTCATTTTTTTAAACATAAATGACTATTTATTTTGTAAAACAAAGTTCAGACAATCTCAATAAATGCGGCGCATCCTTAAATAGTATGGTGGTGTATAAAAAGTCTTCAACATACTGTACCTAACAATGCAGCAACTCTATATATATATATAAAATCCAACGTCTATCTGTCTGTCTGCTTGTCTGTCCGCTTTTAACGAGAGAACTACTTAACAGATTTAGATTGGGTTTTTTTCTATAATTTGCTTGAACATTCCAGTTGATTTTGCGACTATCAAGTATCATTGTTTGCTTGCTGTACCGATTTATTTATACAAATCCGAGAGAGTGGATGCAGGTTGTGGGAAAGGGGGCGGGGCTCTCCTCACTCATGCGCCAGCCTCCATTCAGATCGGTCTACCTCTGGCCATGTTTTGGAGCATACCTTGCCTCCGCTTGGCTAGCGATAATTGTTTGTTT
Organism: Erpetoichthys calabaricus; assembly: GCF_900747795.2. Lineage (NCBI taxonomy): Eukaryota > Metazoa > Chordata > Cladistia > Polypteriformes > Polypteridae > Erpetoichthys > Erpetoichthys calabaricus. The sequence continues at coordinate 222,492,254 of NC_041394.2, read as the reverse complement.
AATGATTTTTTAAAGTTTGTCCTGTTTCACTACTCTGCGTGCGGAGCTGTAGGGGACAACTAGTCAAGAATAAAACTATATTAAACTGTAGTGTTGCTAACATCTCTTAATGTTTTCTTTTTTTTAAAAATTTTATTGATTTTATTGAAATCACACAAAATTCTATACAAATAGATCAATTTTACAAGAATAGGATTGAAAACAAATCAACCCCCACCCCTGAGAAAGAGAGCATGGGCAGTAGAATAAAACTTCAACCTAGTAAAAATAAGTAAATAGATAAATTGATACGTGAATATAGATAAATCCATCCATCCATCCATTTTCCAACCCGCTGAATCCGAACACAGGGTCACGGGGGTCTGCTGGAACCAATCCCAGCCAACACAGGGCGCAAGGCAGGAAAATAATCCCGGGCAGGGCGCCAACCCACCACAGGAATATAGATAAATGGAGAAGAAAAAGAAAATGGGGAGAGAATCTGCTTCCTCAGTGCTTTAAAAGCTTATTCTAGAATGTTATTGATTAGATCCTGCCAGGTTTTGAAAAATTTCTGCACAGATCCTCTAAGTGAGAATTTTATTTTTTCCAATTTCAAATAATATATAACATCAGTGACCGACTGACTTAAAAGGGGAGAGTTAGGATTCTTCCAGTTTAGCAAGATAAGTCTACGTGCCAATAGTGCAGTAAAGGTAATCGCAGTTTGTTTGTCCTTCTCCACTTTAAGCCCATCTGGAAGAACACCAAACACAGCTGTTAGTGGATTAGGAGGGATTGTGACACCAAGGCTGTCTGAAAGGCACTTAAACATTTTGGTCCAGAATGATGTTAATTTGGTGCAGGCCCAAAATATGTGACCCAGTGAGGCTGGAACTTGATTGCAGCATTTGCAGGTTGCATCTTGCCCTGGAAACATTTTGGACAATTTCAAGCGAGACAGATGTGCTCGATATATAATTTTGAGTTGAATAATTGTATGCTTTGCCCATATGGCGCTCGAGTGAATTCTCTGCATTGCTACCTTCCACTCTTTTTCTGAGATGTTGAGTGAGAGAATCTTTTCTCACTTACCTCTTGGATCTTTGAAAGGGAGGGACTGTAAAATAGTTTTATATATTGCAGAGATGCAGTCTAAGTCTTTGAAACTGATCAATATTTTTTCCAGCATAGAGGGAGGTGGGAGGTGAGGAAAATTGGGCAGGTTCTGTTTAACAAAGTTTCTAATTTGAAGATAGTGAAAGAAATGTGTTGCTGGAAAGTTACATTTAGAATGTAATTGTTCATAGGATGCAAAGACGTTGTCTATGTACAGCTCTCTAAGTGATTTAATCCCAAATGTTTTCCAGCCTTTAAAAACTGCATATGTTTGTGAGGGTTGAAAAAGGTGGTTCTCATGCAGAGGTGCCACCGATAAAAGTTTCTCCATCCTGAAATGTTTCCTACATTGGTTCCATATTCTGAGTGAGTGAAGCACTATTGGGTTGTTAGTATATTGGCGATAACTTGCATTTATTGGGGCACAAAGCAAGGAATATAAAGAAGTACTGCAGGATTTTCTTTCTATTGCAGACCAAGCCTGTGTATGTTCATCTATTTGTGTCCATGTCCAGGTTTTTATAGTTTGTATGTTTGCTGCCCAGTAATAAAATTGAAAGTTAGGTAGAGCCATGTCACCTTCCACCTTTGGCCTTAGTAGGGTCGGTCTTTGGATACGTGGATGTTTTGAATTCCAAATAAATGTGGATATGGTTGAATCTAATTTCTTAAGAAACGATTTATTGATGTATATTGGGATGTTTTGAAATAAAAAGAGAAGCTTAGGGAGGATAATCATCTTAACAATGTTAATTCTTCCAGCTAAAATGACGTGGAGGGTTGACCATCTATGCAAGTCTTGCTTAATTTTTTCCATACAGATTCTTAAAATGAGGTGGAGGGTTGACCTTCTATGCAAGTCTTGCTTAATTTTTTCCATACAGACTCATAATATATATAAAATAATAAAAGAATGGCACAATCACATTTATTGCCTGACAACAATGAAGACACAGCAAGAAAGTGGCAACTCTACCCAGTGTAAGACAACGCTATATTGCGCCCGACCCAGCACAGACTTGACACGGGAGGCACGTATAAAATAAAAAGACTTTTATTTTTCTTCAGCTGGAGGGCATGTCCCCGTGAACCCCCCCAGCCACAACACAGTCCCAAGCTCTAAACACTGAATCACCACACTCCTCTCTCTTTCACCACCACTCCTCCACAGCTTTGTCCTCCTTCCACCCGACTCTGGCTGCTGAGTGGTGGTCGCTGGCTCCTTTTTATTGGGTACCTGGAAGTAAGGCGAAACCAGTGCCCAAAAAGGGCCAGCAGCTCCTGCTGCAGCACCCCCTGGCCGTGCCTGCGGAACCCCACAGAGCTGCACAGAACTCCAACTCCCATGAAGCCCTGGGGGAGTCCGAGGCACCACTGCAACCCAGGGAGGCTGCCATCTAGCGTCCAGGGGGAGATACTGGGCTTCCCACCCTTGTCCCCCTGGCAGATGTGGGTGGGGTGTCCCGACCAGGCATGGACCCCAGCCATCCATCACACCAGACATGACAAGAACTGTGAGGCAGCAACACTAACTACTTCTGGGTTCTGCACAAGTCATATTATACTGTTGTTTTAAGCTTTTTTCGTTAAGTATTATTAATACTAAGGAAATTTAACATGGAATGAGTTTGGCTAAAATTATGTTGAAAATAAATATATTTTTAATGGAATACTGAAAGGTTGATTTATACTACATTATCATTTTAAGCAAAATTGTATGTGTTACTTGCTTGGCGTAATAATCATTTATCATGAATAATAAAACATTCTTAAAATTGCCCAACACGGTCAAAGGTAATAAGAGGCCAGAAGCATCAAGCATAAGGCTGGAGGCAACTGTGGACTAGTCTATCACAGGTGCCATGTACACCGACACCATGTTGATTCAGAATTGACAATGTAATCTTCCACCAACATGTTGGGGATATGGGAGTAAAACCAGAAATACCCATAGAAAAATCCAAGCAAACAGAGGGAGAATGTTCAAACTTCACAGAGGCAGTAGCTGGTTGCAGAATTCAGCACTCAAGACACTGGACCTATAAAGCAACAGCTCTAACCACTGTGAGATCATAGAGATTTCATTAACCCTATATTATTCTGAGATAGTTTAGCATGTTTGGTATTGGGATGCACTGGCATGGTGCTGCTTTAGGATTCTAAATATTTATGGAAAGTTTATAAAGATTTATTGACCATAGAATAAGGCACTTGAGACAGTTGTTCTTCTCCCCAATTCTTTTTAGCTTCACAATTGAGACACTTCTTATTTATCTGCATGAATAAGTGGACATCTGCTTAATTCCAAAGTATTTCTCTTCCCTGATGATATGCTTCTTAATATGTATTATTCTAACTGACTACCTGAAAATTCCCCAGGTGTAACAGAAGAATTCCTTTAGATAACTGCAGTCAGAATCATCTTGGGCAAAAGTATATTGTTCCTCATCAATGGTTTGTCACGCAGGTCTAAATTTGAACATTTCCCTTTTGCTGTGTCACATCAATTTATCTAATTAAGAGTCACTATTACACAACACTTTAAAGACATTCAAATTAAATTTCAGTAGAAGGTTAAACAGGATCTTCGAAGCTAGTCCATTATTCACATATAATTAGTGAGAGAATCAATATAATCAAATTGAATACATTGCCTAAATTATTGCACCTCTTTTATTCTAATCACATCTACAGTATATGCATAGATAAATCTTTCTTTAGAAAACTAGGTGGAACCATACTTTTGCTTATATAAAAATAGAAGTGACATTTTGTGAAAAAAAGACCTGAGAAACATGTTGTGGTACCTAACTTTCAGTTTTCCTTATTGAAAGTGAATGTTTGCACTTTAGGATTCTGGAATGAGTCTGAAGGTATTGTAGTGATGTCAGGGTGTGGACCTATGTGGGACATGCTCCTCGGATGATCACAGACTGCCCAAGGGGACAGAAATACCTTGAGAAGCTGGCTGTAAGGCAGACCTTGAGCAGAGGGGGAAGAGGTCACAGAGACAGCCTGGGTGCTGGGTCACAAGCGAGCCACGGATTTGGACCATCCCTGGGCTTGGGTCAGCTCACAGGGAGCTGGTGAAATATGGCATAAGGGTTGATTCTTACCCTGGGTGAGAGGAATGAGGCAGAGCCAGATGGTGTGTATAAGTGGGCAAAGGGACAAAGCAGCTAGGAGCACATATTGCTCCAGAACACCTGAATGGCATGGTGTAATCTGCGTTGAAGAAGTCAAATGGTTCTTGTTAGGGCCACTCACAAGCAATCAGCGTAAAGAGGCTAATTCACTTCCTCCATGTCTCGCACCACTCAAGTTGTTACAGTATGCTATTGTGACTTGATATTTAAAAGTTAAGTAACATATCCTTCTATCTATGCTCTGTATATTCTACCCACTTAGTTTTAGTTTGACACAAAATTTTCTTTAAATACAGTAAACATCCTGTGGTTTCAGTGAACATAATACCTTAAATCAGATTAGCTATTTTCAAACATACTGTACTTTTTCAAACCATTCATATATTTCTGTCTTCAAAAATAATCTGCATTTGGTATATACTCTATAAAGAGCTTCAGATACTTCTGTTATGTAATTGTAAAATGTATTCACAGTCAGGGTTGGCTCTAGGCACCATGCCCAAAGGGGAATCAAAAAGTCTTTTCATATATGATCGTGAGAGTGCCAGTCTCCAAGGATGGCCAACCACCTCCAATATACTACGTGCCAATTTCATATGCGATCACTGTCATGCCAATTTCTAAGAGTGACCCCTCTTCCTCCTTGATTAAATTTACGGACTCTAATTTGGATGTTTCATTTTTTTTTCTAAACATTTTATTGATTTTATTAAAATCAAATAACATTCCATACAAGCAAGTCAAGCTTACCAAAACTAGGTTTGAAACAAATCAACTAATTTGGATGTTTCTGGGATGTAACCCAGTCAGCTTTGGGGTGCAGTATACCCTTAAGCTGGCCCTGTTTATTATTTGAACAACTCTTTTCTAAATATAACCTTTGAAAAAGATCATTCTTTCTTTATAAGCAAGTCAAAAATTTTAGTAGAAGGAAATTAATTTGGTTTTAATACTTGCCTCCTTTGTATACTTCATAGACTTTATCCGTGATGTATTTTTGAAATTAAAGAATCCTGTCAAAGAGATATCACTACGTCAATGATAACATAACATTAGACAATCTAAAACAACACAGGGAATAAGATTTCACAATCAGATTCTTGGATAGTGAGTAGATGTCATCTTAATATAGAAATAATACACTTTTTTCAATACAATATTTGCCATACAGCACAAAATTGTACTTCTGACTCATTTTCTCAACTCAGACTGTCAAAAATCTAATCAGACTAAATCTGTGAGAAATGCCTTAAAGAGTCTACTTAACTTCACTGTATGTCCTGGATATGTCTTTGTCCTACAACTTACCAGACTGGTATCTTTTCCTATTTTTCAATCACATTTTACTCTTCTCCCACTTGAATAGTTCTCTTCAGAGTAACTGTAAATGGAAACCACTGCAACGTGAACAGTTTAGTTTAATACATTTCACTATACTACCAGCTCACTGCCTCATTTTGCTTAACTGGATGGATGCTACTCTGTATATCAGACTACAATAGTAGCAAAATGTACTGCATCACTTACAGAAGTGAAGAGTGAATTTCATCTAGTCACCTGTTAACCAATATGTTATGGTCAAGACTCAGGTTGCCATCCATATTCTATTGCTTTTCTGGGTCTAGGCCATAGGATCAACAGTCTAAGCAAAGATGCCCAGATGTCCTTTTTCCTCAGGACATTCCCCAAATCCTCTAGGTAATATTGAGGTGTTCCCCAGGCCAGCTGGGAGATATAATCTCTTCTGCATATTCTGGGTCTGCCCCAAGCTCTAATCCTACTTGGAGATACCTCCACAGAGAGGCATCCAGAAGGCTTCCTAATGATATGCCTGACCCACCTCAACTGGCTCCTTTCAATATTGAGGATTGTTTAATTCATACATAGAGTACTTTAAGCAGGAAAATCAATGTCAATAAAGCTACAATGTTTTAAAGACTGTAAAACATTTAACTGAGATATAATGTGGAAACTCTCAAGTAAAATTGTTTGCTTAGGGAATAAACTGTGAGCCTGTAAACAAAAAATGTATTCATATTGGAGTCCTTTTATTATACAGTTGCAAAGTGTCATACATACTCTATTTATATACAGTATTGTGATAGTGTCAGTAATATTTTTAGTTTTTAGACAAAAGACCATTTGTTTGTTCTACTATAAACAGAAATTTTAATGTGTTATATTTTTGAAGGGTTTATGGACTGCAGGTTGCCAGGAAAATCGCAATAAAAGTCTTAAATGTGTAATGAAGTCAATTACATATAATAACTAATATGAAGTTAAAAAATTAATTGCATTTAAACACAAAATGAAAAGATCTTAAAAGCCTCTTACAATATAAAGAATGTGTCCCTTAAAACATATTACATCTGTTAATAATGAAAGAACAGTTTCTAGGGAATAAAAAAATCTTTCTGTACAGCTTTAACAATAGTGGAAAAGTGTTAACAATTTTTCAAGACTCAACACTCTAGGAGACAGTTGGATGAACAGACAAGTAATCCACTGTGACATCCTCCCAAGAGCAGGTCAAGTAACAAAGGAAAATTGAAATGCCTCCAGGAACCAAAACAAAAGGCCAATAAATGAAAAACACATGTGTCATAGAGCAGGTAAAAGATTAAACTGCTCACTATGTCTTGCTTGGAATGTAGAATAAGAATTTTTTGTTGAACATAATTTTGTGTGCAGAAGGTTGACATATTTCATAAAATGCAGCCTTTAGGCAAAGTTTTATTATTTTTTTTAAGAAGCAGTTCTTTTTTACTTTGTATGCCTAAAGATTAAATGATTTGTTTCATGAATTGCTTTTTTCATTGCCGCTCATTAGTAACAAAAATTGAACTTACATACATAAATGTATCCCTGTGCTAAATTTAAAAATATGTTTGATTTGCACACATAATAAATCAAAATGGTGATTTGTGTGATGAAATCTATGTACAGTGACTTAGTAAGTGTTATTAGGAACAATTTGAAATAAAGTTTGCATCACCAAGGCTCATGTATAAACCCGTTTCTATTTATAATCACAATGAATGCAATCAGTGAAGATTTTAGGAGAGATGCTTATTGGGATATGCAATATGCAGATAACCCAACTATTAAAGAAGATACCTTAGAGAAACTGCAAGGAAATCTCATTAGGTGGCAGAGTGGGCCAGAGGCAAATGGAATGCAAGTAAAAGTAGGGAAGACGAAGTCAGCAATATAGCAAAGTGGCAAGTTGACATTATATAGAGATATCTGGCACTAAATTGAAACAAGTAGATACTTGTAAATACTTGGGATCCATTATAACAGTGGAGGATGTGAAGACTATGGAACTTCAAGAATCAAACCTGATTGGAATAAATGGAGAAAACTACTTGGTGTAATGTGTGATATGACCCGTGATACTGAGATGGAAGCATGGACAATGAGGACACACAAAGAACAAAAAAGTAGAAGTTTCACACATAGTTGATCAAATCAGAGAGGAAAATGGATGATAATGTGAAAATTTTTATTCACAATCATAAGGAAGACAAAAGAAGAGATGGTGTGACCAGACTGACTACAATTTCAAAGTACAAAGCGTATGACCAAAGATTACAGAAGATAGAAATAACTAACAAAGAAGAATCCTTGTGACAGACTCTGAAAAAGGAATAACAGCTTGAAGAAGACACAGAGAGAGAGAGAGAGAAAGAAAGCAAATCAATAAAATTCTGATTGTTGCAGCAATGGAAAAATCTGCAGCAAATCCATCATTCATTCCCTGACAAGCTTATGTGGAGCAAACTGCGACAAATTATAAATATTGTAGTGCATCAGGTTAAAATGTAAATTTAAATCACAGAATAGATATATAGTAGGTATAAATGAATATTTCAAAATACACCGCTTGTCCTCAAAAACCTGGAAAAAGAGCTTCGTTTCTTCTGATTTCCATGAACACATTTACTGAAATTCCTTAAATGCAGTCTTTGGGTTGTGGGAAGATGGGGTCTATGTGGTAGCATTTAGTGCAATGTATGAACCGACTCTAGTCAGCATGACAGGCCAGTTTGTGTATATTCTATTGTCAGGTAACAAGTATATCTTTAACATGAAAACTGTTCTTATTTCACTTTGCTACCTTTTAAGTAAATGCAGTGGCCCTATACTTCTCATCTGTGGAAATGCACTGCATACGTGCAAAATAATGCAAATATATTTAAAATTAATTATTGGTAGATTAAATGTATTATGGTCCAGGGTTATTAGAAGGAACATAAAGCATCTCATTCAATATTTGAAAAATCATCCTGAAAGTGGCATAATAGTTTGACTTCAGGATGTTGGAGACAGCAGATTCGCATGGCTCCAGATCATTACTAGCATGGTAATGATAACTCTGATTCATACAGACAACACTATATAACCTACTGTAAATGGTCTCTTAAGAAAACTGTAAAAAGGGAGAATTTAGCTTTGAACTTTCTTATCAGCTTAATGTCACTTAGCATTTTTCTTAACGTTCATTTTCACATGGAAGATATGTGCAAGCAGCTGTCTCTGTTTCCTTCCAGTACTCTGGGGACTGCTGGAAACTGTAATTCCTTGTAAATACTGGCCAATAAAGCAGTGCTATATTCTAATAAAGCTTTCAGTTTTACTGCTAAAATAAGACTAAATTTACACAACTCTAGAAATGTGTTATGCAGATGACCTCTGATTTATTAGAACAAGGTTTGTTTTATGTCAATAATCTTAAATGTGTATTATACAGTGTTTTGTATGCATAAGAAGCACCCACATATAAAGTTCAAAATTATTTATGTAAGTTCATGACAGGGTCATATAAATACGTAATGCTTTTTTTATTCTGCTTTAGCACTTGCATGATAATTTAGCATTTAAAAACTGGGCAAGAGTGTGAAGTGTCTTGTAGTCAATAAATGTATGTTGACAGCTGTATGCCAAGGAAACTGAAGCTTGCAGATTTCTGTCCCTGGCAACCTAAGTTAATCAGATGATCTCACATTTCTAAAATATTAGGTGTAGGCTGGGGGGATTCAATATGAGTCCAGGACTGATTTCTTCATGCATACCTCATTTCACAAGCGAAATGTGTAATTCATAACTGTAGCAAAATTGGAGTTATTTTCACAAAAGCATTGTGATGCTAGGAATATTATAAACTCCATCTTAAGATCCCATTGTAACTAAAGTAGACCTTCAGATCAGGTATATTCTGGTCCTGAAAGGGCTAGGGAGGGGTGCATTTGGTGTGAAGTGGTGACTGTATGGTTGATGGAGTGTAACTGATGCCAGAGATGAAGGAGCACCTCTGAATGGCAATCCTGATGATGAGGTAGTGAAACCCATGATTAGAATCAGAAAGCTGTGAAATACAGAAGTTGAAGCGACAGTCACAAGATGCAGGGCTACCATTACCGGAAGAGGCTGCTGAATTGGCAAGAAGATTGGGAGCTGTGCATGGTTATTGGTACAAGCCATCTTGTCATGGGATGAGACTGCTGAATGGAGAACCCTGGGACCAGTAATAATGGAGAGAATTTAAGTATGAGGTGGCATACTCTGAGGCCAGTAACTCCTGGGTGAAATTTAGAGAAAGAACTGTATTTTCTAGAGCCGGAACACATCAATGGTTTGAATGATATTGGCATGCTTTAGGGCCACAGCACTACACGATGAATTAGATAGTGCCTCCTAGGGCCTGCATGAAAGATAGTGAAATGAGAAAGTGTATAACATGTTATGTGCATTGTTGAAGCTGAAATAAACAGCTCAAGAAACCTTTAAACCTTATTTTGGGTTAGTGTGTGTTGGATTCTTCTACGTGCTCCTTAGGGATTGCCACAATATCTTGTATTAAATTAAAACTTCTGCATCATAGCCTAAGAATACATTTAAAGCTTATTATAAAACCAGCAAGAAGGCATTGTGCACGTCCCATTATAATCAAATAGATAATTTTTGTATTCCTGCTTGTCTCTTCTAGGTCCTAAAGAAGAGCACAGTCCATAAATACCACAGCTGAAATGGTAGTTACCTATACCTGGCAAGCTTCATAAGAAGCTCACTAAATACGCAAATGTGCGAGTATTTATAATGGAGAAGAACCAACTGCAAAATGCTGCCTTTGCACAATGCCGAACTGAGTGTACATTCATTAGCATTTCCCACTGAAGAACTGGATGATAATTATATTGTTCTAGTGGCTTCTCTTCGGCCTGTATGTATAAATAATTACAATACATTGTACATTGGGAATGAAAGCTACATTTTAAAGCAAGTTAAACATATATAGATATCTCTTTTTGTACCATATTTTTCTTGTCTCATTATTTCTTCCATGGTTACTGAAGGGATGTGTATAAGGTTTGAGTATGTCCTGTATTCAGTAAAGAACAGAATCCCAGGGACCAAGCGCCCCCTGCTGGACACCCTGCCATAGAATGACATTTTCTTTGATCTGAAGAGTCATAGCAAATCACAACATTGGTTGCATTGCTCAGCAATTGCAATTTTACAGATATACAATGATTTAAGCAATTGAAGCTTTTTAGATAGATAGATTCTATTACATAGTAGCTCAATATTTATAAAGCACATTTCTCAGAGATAGCTTTACAAAGCAGCAGAAGATACCATATCCATCCATTTTCCAACCTGCTGAATCTGAACACAGGGTCACAGGGGTCTGCTGGAGCCAATCCCAGCCAACACAGGGCACAAGGCAGGAACCAATCCCTGGCAGGGTGCCAGCCCACCGCAGGACACACACAAACACACCCACACACACACCAAGCACACACTAGGGCCAATTTAGAATCACCAATCCACCATGTCTTTGGACTGTGGAAGGAAACCGGAGCGCCCGGAGGAAACCCACGCAGTCACGGGGAGAACATGCAAACTCCACCCAGGGAGGACCCGGGAAGCGAACCCAGGTCCCCAGGTCTCCCAACTGTGAGGCAACAGCGCAACCCACTGTGCCACCCCAGATACCATATTCATAACACAAATAACTGGTAAAACAAAAACACATTTTTAACAGAAACATATACAGGTCATCTTTTATAAGATTAATGTACTGTATATTCAAAGAAATGTTGTCTCATGTTACCTATGTTACTGCATTTTGCAACATATTTGAGTGTCATACTTAAGCATTTTTATCAACAGTCTATTGCCCTATTGAATTTATTATTAGTATAACTGAATGCTTCACTGAATTTTAGTAAAAGCTGTAATTTGAAATGAAGATGCAAAGAACCATAAGTAGCAAAGAACTTTAAGGCATGAAAAAAGGTATGAAAAATCTTGCCTCTAAGCTTTGGTAATTGAGTAAAATTTGAAAGGTGAGAATACTTCTGCAGTGCTCTGAATTAAACTACCTTTTAGTAAATAATGATTTCAATTAACAGAGAACCTTGCTAAATAAGGTATATTGCACATGTTAATGATCCCAAGAGGTGTATATCCTACCATTTCAAAGGAATTAGAAAAGTATCAGTGCTTCTTAAACCCTTGTTAAATTCATTGTCTGTGTTAAAGAATTAAATGTGTTCTGCAAATTAGATGACTGCTGCTGTGCTTACGTTAACTGGTTTTGGTATCTGCACTAAAATCACATCTTTGTAAAGTAAGCTGTTAATCTACTGAGGGATGTGTAATTCTTGTTAAAAGTTAGAACGTGAAAACAATAGCATGGACGTAATTTTTTTCTTTTCATTTTTTAAAATTATTGCTTGGTAGACAAAAATGTAGCATTTTGGGGTAAGGCAATATTTTTTTCTTTCCTAAATAAAAATTTCTAACTTTTTATATAACAATATACTGTACTTCTCAGTCATTTACTAATGCTATAGTACTAATGGTCAATTAGCAAGTATTGTACCTGATAATTTGTAAATTACTTTGTGCACATATACTTTAAAGTGTGCCTAAATGTACAGTATATGTTTAAATGAATAAATAATAATATTTAATTTATGAAATGAAAATAAGGTAAAATACATTCTGGTATGTGATTAACCTTCAAATAATTATTGCAGAATATGTACAATTTCAATATAAGCTAATGTACCACCTGCAATCACATGGAACTGGCTAGCATGCAAAGCAAATGAAATGCACAATATCACTGAAAGCTAATGAACTGGGGTGCTTTTCCCAAAACATTCAGTCTTAATGAATATCGAGTAAGATTGCTAATTATGTAGGTAGAGGCCAAGGAAGTGTTTCCTGAAGTCCTTCATTACCTGACATTTAACAAATGAGTTTTTGTTTTCTCCTTCCCATCGTCCAAATCAGAAAAGCACAGTCTATCGATAATGGAAACATTGATCTCACATACAAGTATTTCAGTTGTCAAATATATGTTACTAGCCAACCCGCGGCGTAACATACGCCGCATAATTATGTATTGATGGGTGAACACTTGCTGAACGACACAGTTGTCCAAATGGGGTGGGTTTGTGGATACCACTGTGAGTGAATGAAAAGATGGACCTCTGGAGAGAGCAACATACAATTGTCCATGACTGAAAGCGGGATCGTCTGTGACAATGGAGGCCACGCTGGTGAAAGTTACTTCGTCGGTAGGGATAAGTTTCAGCACTTGTTCATTAAGGTGTAGCGAGTCTTCGTTGTTGACGCTTAATATAGCTTGCGTACTGAGATGTTCCAGAGTCACAGTTGAGAAACACTTTTTTAATGTCTTTTAAGCACAGGGAAAAAAATTAACATGTGAAACATCCGTAATGTAATAAGCCACCAAGAAAAGTAACATTGCAACAATGCACGCTACGATCCGATCGCTGTAAACAGAAGTGAAAACAAAATCGAGGCCGGTGCATTCTTTAACTGCCTTGTAGCGCAATGGTAGTGCTGCTGTTTTGCAGTAAGGAGACTGTGGAAGATTTTGGGATCGCTTCCCGGTTTCTCCCTGTGTGGATAGCGCTTTGAATACTGAAAACACCGGTATATCAATGTAATGAAGTATTATTATTCTTATGCGTCCAGCGCTCTCTCTCTCGCGCGCCTGTATGCGTGTGTGTGTCGCTCGCTCTCTCTCGCTCGCTGCACGTGTTCCTGCAGGCATACCAGTAAGTGAATGAAAAGATGGAACTCTGGAGAGAGCAACATACAACTGTCCGTGACTGAAAACTGGTTTTGGCAGATACATGCACATCTTTTTGAAAGTTTGGCCCTGTGCCTTATCAATTGTCATCGCAAAGGCAAATCTAACAGGAAATTCTCTTCGTGTTAAAGTAAAAGGCAAATTATCCGCGACAAACTGTTTTACACGCTGCATACCAACCCGCGGCGTAGTATACGCTGCATAATCACGCCGCTTTTTTAATGTTTTTTAAGCAGAGGGAAAAAATGAACATTTGCAAAATCCGTAACGCCGCTTTCAGTAAGTACAATGCACACACGTTTAATTTGTCAGCCACTTTTTGCCAACCGTCTTTTCTGGTTTGGGCTGCTTTTGCAGTGTTACCGCTTGTGCATATTAAATCTTGAAATCCTTCGAGTAACTAATTAACTAACTAACACCCACCCACCCAGCTTGTGAGAAAAAAATGTGCCCGTTCTTTCATCATTTTGTTGCAGCCTATCAAAGACTTGCTGATCATGTTTTCTAGACTCAATATACAGTGGAACCTCGGTTCACAACCATAATTCAAACCAAACCTCTGGTCGTAAACCGATTTGGTCATGAACCGAAGCAATTTCCCCCACAGGATTGCATGTAAATACAATTAATCCATTCCAGACCATACGAACTGTATGTAAATATATTTTTTTAAAGATTTTTAAGCACAAATATAGTTAATTATTACACCATAGAATGCACAGTGTAATAGTAAAAACATTGAATAACACTGACATAAACACCCAGGCTACCTGCTCAGCTGCATGCGCAGGCCCTCTCTCTCTCAGCAGCACACGAGCCTCCCCAGTCCCCCCCCCCCCCTCTCTCTCTCAGCAGCACGTGAGCCCCCTCCCCCTCTCTCAGCAGCACGCGAGCCCCCCCAGCCCCCCTCTCCCTCTCTCTCAGCAGCATGCGAGCCTCCCCAGCCCCCCCCCTCTATCTCTCTCTCTCACTCAGCAGCTCGGAGCCTCCCCAGCCCCCCCTCTCTCAGCCGCACGCGAGCCTCCCCAGCCCCCCTCTCTCTCTCTCAGCAGCACGCGAGCCCCCTCCCCCTCTGTCTCTCAGAAGCACGCGAGCCTCCCCAGCCCCCACCTCTCTCTCTCACTCAGCAGCACGTGAGCCCCCTCCCCCTCTCTCAGCAGCACGGGAGCCCCCCCAGCCCCCCTCTCCCTCTCTCTCAGCAGCATGCGAGCCTCCCCAGCCCCCCCCCCTCTCTCTCTCTCTCACTCAGCAGCTCGGAGCCTCCCCAGCCCCCCCTCTCTCAGCCGCACACGAGCCTCCCCAGCCCCCCTCTCTCTCTCTCAGCAGCACGCGAGCCCCCTCCCCCTCTGTCTCTCAGAAGCACGTGAGCCTCCCCAGCCCCCACCTCTCTCTCTCTCACTCAGCAGCACGTGAGCCCCCTCCCCCTCTCTCAGCAGCACACGAGCCTCCCCAGCCCCCCCCTCTCTCTCAACAGCACGCAAGCCTTCCCAGCCCCCCCCTCCCTCTCTCTCTCAGCAGCACGTGAACCCCCTCCCCCTCTGTCTCTCAGAAGCACACGAGCCCTCTCTCTCTCTGTAACATTGCAGCAGTTGTATAAACACTTTTTTTTAAAATGAGTTTTAAGCACAGGGGGAAAAAAGTAACATTTCAACAAATCCGAACTTTATTTAAAAGCCAAGCAAGATAGTAACATTGCAGGAGTTCACCATTTTTAATCAGGCGACTGACAGTAGTGGAGTCAGGCACAGAGAAGGTCAGCTGCTGAGAAAATGTCTCGACTGCTGCAGGGCGGTGAAGCAGGTGAGACGCTAATGAAAAAGAGGCACAGGGTTTATTCGTTTTTAAAGACTGCTTCCTTCATTGTGTTTTAACCTCAGTTTTAAAGGATTGCGCGGCTCTCTCTGTCGTGCTGCCTTTGTTTGTGTGACTCTGTCGCACTGCCTGTGTGTGCGTGGCTCTCTCTCTGGCGCTGCCTCTGTGTGCCTCTGTCTCTCTCTGGCGCTGCCTCTGTGTGAACCAAGGTTCCACTGAGGTTGACTAATGAAAAGTCAACATGGCTCAGAGCTGCATGTGGACTGTGGCACAGACAAACAGAAATGACAGCATGTTTTTCGAGGCGTCGCGTCTGAGTTGGTGGGCGTGGCTCTGCTAGTTGACGTCGTATCCAATGGTCTAAGAGTTGGTGGGTGTGGCTCCTTCCTGCGTGTGCCATGGGTGTCTTACTTGTCGGCAGCTTAGTGAATCCACGCCCCCTTCCGGCATGCTTTCCATTGTCGGCTACTTGTCTTCTGGCTTAGTGAATTATATATATAGATATAGTCATGCCAGACATATGCAAATGTAAAAAAAAACTTATAAAAATCAATTAAAACACACAAAATAAAGTATCAAATTAATTTAACCAATCAGTCGAAAATCTATATATGAGCTCAAAACTTGATGTGGCTCCCTTGCAAAAAAGAACAGTGGAAAACAGAAAAAAAAAAGGAAGCAACATTTCTTAAAAGAGGAGTTAAAACATCTTATGGAGGAGGTGGCAAAAATGAAGTGATGTTTTCCAAGGCTCATAGAAGCCCTGAAGAAACTGTGCAGACACCTGAATCACATCTTCCGCAACAGTGTGTGAACTCTGTGTTTGGTGTTATAGCTCTCCTCAGCCATAGAGTTAGCATGTATTCGTGACCTGGATACCCACTGACTCACAATAACCAGCCACGAGCAAACGCATCATTCCTTGCCACCTGACACATTCCAGTGTTGGACCACATATAAGAATCATATGTCTGCTCGCAAAACAACATTTAGACCAGTGGTTCCCAACCTTTTTTTGGCCATGCCCCACCTAGGCCTCTCTAAAATCATGATGTCCCCCACTGTGACATATACCTTATTCTTATCATTACTTATTCAAAAAGTGAACTCCTACTCACGTGGAGGAAGTCTATAATGTCATTAATTTGGTCTAAACAAGCTTCCAAAGAACATGGAAACAAAAGTACTGACAAAGAAATCACTAAGAAATTATTTAAAAAAAAAATATAATATGAGTGTAATATGAAAATACAGCAAATACAGTTTTGAAAACATATAATAAGAGACGTCCATCCATCCATTTTCCAACCCGCTGAATCCGAACACAGGGTAACGGGGGTCTGCTGGAGCCAATCCCAGCCAACACAGGGCACAAGACAGGAACCAATCCTGGGCAGGGTGCCAACCCACCGCAGAATAAGAGACGTGATATTCATAAATATAAAATAACTTTAATGACAGCTTTTTCTGTAATATTTTGATCATTTTATATTTTTTTATGTTGCAAAATTTTATAATCATTGATACAATTCATATTATTTTAATGGTAAAAATGATTTCTAAGTAGAAAAACCCAAGCCAGTTGTAAAATCATAAATTAAAGGATTCTTCACCATCCCTTCTATGTTTATATAAATATATAAATGTCTCTGCAAAAAATAAAAATTATTTGTTTATTTTTTTCTATCATTTTTAACAGTGAATTTCTGTTTTTTCATTTTATAAATTAACGTACCTAAATTCTTGAATTGCCCCCCTAAATTCCCCAGTTTTAATTCATTGGGAATCACTGATTTAGGCCATTTACTTGTTGTCTCATACACCATTTCCAGTTAAGTTGCAAAATTCTTTGGATAGCTGCAATTGTCATTGCTGGTACCCAGGGGTGAGTCATCTTCTCACTTTAAAGGACTGATTATATAGTGAGTCAGAATGGTAAATCTTTATTTACTCAAATTGTCTACAGTTATCAAAGCTACAAAGAACCCCTTTTACACTAATTTATAGCATACATTATAATTTTATATTAATAATGCATGCAACATTGACCTATTACTATGATTATTATCATTATCATTATCATCATTGTTTTGTCTTGGTGGAGTTCTATATTACATTACTTTCCCCTTTTGTATTATTAATGTGTATCCTTTGTCAGAATGCCTCAAATCCCATAGACTTACCAATGTTTATAAGGTATTGTACTTTATAACTTCTCCCTACCATCCCTTCTACATCTATAACCTAAAGCAATTATATAGAGTAAAAGATAAACAGGAGTCAAGCTACAACTTTAAATAATGTGGTATTGGTAATATTCATGAAATGATAACAATAAGTAAAGTACATTTGAATATTGGCAACCATATAACCTGATAAATGCTGATGTGTAGTTTCAGGCAGCACACAGACTTGTTAGTTAGCTAAAATGTCTCTAGTTAAGTCCTCATTTTTAGTCAGCTTTCTTCAGGACAGGCTGCATGCCTGTCTCAGTATGGATGCTGAGTTGTGCTTCTCAGTGTCGTCTTCATTTCAGTTCATGGTGTGTGAGATGCTCCTTCATCATGATGGTGAGAGAGACAGAGATGGGTAAAGCAACCGAATTTATACATTCTTTGTCCAAATTTTACACCAATAGGGCGTTGTGCTACAGAATGGCCTCTGATTCAAACCAATCCCAAACAGTCATACTTCAGGCCATTGGGATCACACAATACCTTTCACACCTGCCCCCAAAACCATTTGTTGCTTGCCAGCTAGGTAGTCTGGCTTTCCTGTGGGGGTTGATTGAGAGAGTCCTGCAGACAATCACTTGCCAAACTGGTTTTAGGCACTTCCCACGACCCTATCATACAATTCCTCACTCAGTCCTAAAAGGGGGGAAGGATGTGGTTAGCCAAATATCAAACCACCGCTGTTCCTATCAATGATATAGCACTAATATTACTATTTCCTTGTTTAAGTTACAAATAAAGAAATACAAAATATTTATCAACCTGTATACAAAATTTCACACCACAACAAGTGTATTTTTTGTGATCTACATAAGGCAACCTTTGTCTCTCTGTGAAAGAATTTCAGACAAAAGTCCAAACAAAGAATGATGTTGAAAATAATGAGCAGGTCATTTCACTCATTAATTACATAGTAATTTATATGAAGGGTTACAGGAAACACTCACTAATTAAATAACAATGTTATGTATGAGGAAAAGAAGTACTCAGATTTTGGAAAATAAAACCCAGATCAAACTGCATTAATACTGTCTACAGCCAGCCTGCCTGCCTACATTTAAATTTTACTGCCATGGGAGTGCCACTTTGGTGAACTAGTTGGTACTGTTGCCTCACAGTTTTAGGAATCATCTTCTGACTGTAATGTGGGATTTTGCATGTTCTCCTCATGACCAATAGGATGTACATATCATCTTAACTGGCAACTCTAAAATATCCCAGTTTTGGCAATGCATGTAAACCTTTTCTGTGATATTTAATTTAAATCATGTCCACCATAGATTTCTACCATCTGTCTGATGCTAAAATTATATTATATTATATTATATTATATTATATTATATTATATTATATTATATTATATTATATTATATTAAGCCCTATCATGGCTGCATAGGAAGCTGACACGGTATTACTGTCTCTGTTAATGTTGTCACTTTTGTTCATAAATATACTTCTTTTTTTAACACATATCCATGCTGATTTATTGCAAATAAGATATTTGATGCTGTATAAATTTTTGCCAGTTTTTCATCATTGGATTTTTTAGCTACAAATCTGACCTCACCACAGGACATCAGATCAGTGGTGTGCACAGGTGCCCATCAGTGTCACAATGGATCTAAATGTGAAGGAAGAGGGAGTTACAAACAAAGTGAAAACAATGTTATTCAAACAGCAGAAAAGATACACCTAAAACTAGACTCCATTTAGATCCTCCTGGTTTAGTAAGCATGCCAAAAATATAATCAAAGACTACACTCACCTGTTCAGCAACCATCTCAGTGTTTGCCATGAAAGAAATGTTACCAGTCACTAAAGGCAAGAACTACTAGACATAGAAACAGCTTCTTTCCTACTGCAGTCACTCAATATAAATTATGTTTATTTTACATTAGAGTAATATATAACAGAGTGGTAGTGCAATTCTACTTTACTATATTGTTATACTATATTGTTATATATATCTGTATATACTGTATATAATGTTGTGATGGTGTCAGGTATTGTACCTTGTTATGTGTATGGCTGTAACACCAAGAGAAATTCCTAGCAACTATGTTGTAGTGGTCCGGTGCCACTAAGATTCACACCGTCGAAAAGACGCTGATTTATTTATTTTTTTGGTGGAGATTCCAAGGACTCACCCAGCCTTGGCCTGACCCGCACACACTTACAAGCAGAAACACAATACCAACGAATGAATAAATAATAAATTAAATGAAAACCAATACAAAACAACAACAATCAGACAAGCCTCCCCTTTCCCCTACGGTGATACAGTTGTAACATAACAATGAACAACAACAATAAACACTCACAACAACGTCCTTATAGAGTCCAATACAGCAAAAGCAGGTGAAATGGTATGGTGTGAAGATGAGAATCCCAAGAACAACTTCTGTAACAAATGAGTGCAACAGTCCTACCAGTAGTCCTGAGAAGTGAAGGGTCAGATTTCCAGAAGCGCTCCTTTTGAAGACGCACGATGATAAATCCACCACTATACACACGACAGGCAGAGACAAGACAGTCCATTCATCCTAACGGGAAATGATCCAGGGCACAATTGACTTTTTAGATGACAAGTTGCACAGGATACACAAAAACACAGATCTCCTGTTGTTCCGTCAGGCCCCTTTCCCGCTTTCCCTTTTCAACTTTCCCGCTGGTCTCTTTCGTCCCCAGCAGCCCCTACTTCCGTTTCAGCCATCCTATGCCGGTAATCCCCCTTGGGCTGCTGGGAAATGCAGTTCTTTCCATGGTAGCACTGCTACAATGTTGTCTGACAATAAAGTTCAAGTTCGTTTAAAAGAATTTGGACTTTGCAACCCTTGTAAAAAGCTGTTTTGAAGTTAATTCGTGGATACTTTGTGAATTTCACCCGTCCTTTAATTTTTAAAAATACTTAAAGCCTATGGAGGATCTAAAATCTATCATAATCAGCAACAGGCACAATGAAAAAAGGCGGAAAAACACACATTAGGACTTTTTTGTGACTAGTACTTGTTTTGGATTGTGTTGAGAAAATAAAAATCTGTAAGGAAATTTAATGAAAACCCATTTGGTGAAAAGGTTCTGTTGCCACATCAGTTGGACAGGAGAATGTATGCTGGTAATGAACAGCAGCAGACCAGATACTTGAAACAGGCAAAGCACTGACTTTTTTACACAAACGAAAGAAGAATGCTGCATTCAGAATGTATTTATTAGTTTTATTTCAAGAAAATAAGATTGCATACAATCAAATCTAATTTACAAAACAAAAGACTTCATAGTCAAACTAGAAAGAAAAAAAACATTAGAAAGATAAAAAAGAGAAAGTCAGAAAACCTAACAAAAACAAATTCAACCTCCACCTCAGAGAAAGAGAGAAGAGCCAAAAGCATGAGAAAAAATAGAAAAAGAAAATTTGAACGCTTATTCTAAGATTTATTAATTTAAAAAAGTGATTAATTACAAGGACGTAGACCAGTCTGTAAATGTTATTAAGCCTAACTGTCTATGTTGTTTAATTTTTATTCCCAAAAAGAAGAACATTAAGTCTTGAAATGTGGCAAAATACATTATTATTATGCATTATTACTGCATTATTTATTAACAGTTTTGTTCTATCTTAGATCAAGCATGTGTTATTTATCTCTGACAGGTTTTATTAAATTCATCCATGGGCACCATGTAATTCCAGAGCTTATTAGTAATTGCTGTTATGTTTTTTCCAGACATGTAATAATCAAAGACATGTGGCTTGCTGTTATTCTAAGTCTTTCTTGTTCTACTAGGTCTAGTTTTTTTCATGCACATACATGTGTGATGTGCTCATAACGTTTCTGGGAGAGTGGCTTTGTTTGTCTTATCGACTCGATATCAAAGTGAGGTACAGGGTTACCCCTGTTGATTTACAGTGTCATTTACAGTATGTCTGATGTGATGGAACTCCTGCTTTGGACATTTTGATTTGAATAAGATGCAATTTGTTTTAATGTAATTCTCATCTCCATTTATTCAGTAGTTTAATGCTCAACATGCATATTTAAAGGGAAAAAATCCTGCTTGTTTGCTTAGTTCAGCATCTGATTTTTTTAAATAATGCTGCTGCTTGATTTGGCACTGGATTCTTGTTCTGTAGCATTTTCCATAAACAGAATCAGAAAATGAAAAAAAAAACCACCTAGTTGTGGATAAACAAAAAGCTGTGTTTTTTGTTTGAATTCTGATGACATTTTAGGATGCTTTTATTAGTATTACTTACATTTTATTAACTTAAAGTACCATCCATTAAGAATAACTCAATTTTCTATATGTGTAGATAGATATTTGTTGTACATTTTATTGCTGATTTATACCAGTAATTAACAGAATAATATTTACCACCTCAGAGACCCAAAATGAGAAAGGTTTGAAATATATATATTTTTTTTATTTTACAAATGTTTAATTTTTGTAAAAAAACTTCAAAACATTTTTTACAGACATGCTTTAGAAAAAGAAAGTTACCTAGATGAGACAAAAACATGTTCTCTACTATAATATGTGCCAGACACCGCTCACACTATTTCTTGACCATAATAGAATTTCATCCTCTGGGACCAGATTAGGCTGACAGTCCATACTGATGTTAGATTTACTATTTCTACTAGATTGCTGTCATGCATCACTTTTTGAATTTGATGAACTATATCCCTCTCAATTTAACCTTGCCTTCATTTTTTTTAAATCGCAGGGATTCAGTCGAGGGCTTTAGGGGTGAGCAGAGGTTGGGCACAGGTGTTTGACAAACAGGGTTATAAAAATATGTATTGTTTTTCTGTGTTAGTGCTATAAATTACAGTGTTTCTATAGCAGATTAAAAAAAAATACATTACAAAGTTAAATGCAATACTACTAAAATATAATGCTTTCCTCAGTTGCTTTATAAAATCCATGTCCAGATGTTAGATTGTTCTATTTCATCAGGTATAGATATTGGCAAAGACTATAGATTTGTTTTACAATATTTGTAAATGCCATAAGGCTGCTTTGCACTCATGAGATTTGATTTTTTCACCACACAAAGCTGATGCTAGTTTATAATCTGGAAAAGTTTTTGAAAATGAATAATTTTAAAATGGAGTCTGTATATATTGCAGACTTCATGCTGCATAATAAAATATAAATATAAGGTGAAGAAAACAAGAGAATGGGAGTTTTGTTTTCTAAACTTACAGCAGATCATATAAAAGCCGGAAATATTCTAATGCAAAGTTTATCAATGGGCGGCATGGTGGTGCAGCAGTAGTACTGCTGGCTCGCAGTTAGGAGACCTGGATTTGATTCCCTGGTCCTCCCTGTATGGAGTTTGCATGTTCTCCCTGTGTCTGCATGCGTTTCCTCCGGGTACTCCGGTTTCTTCCCACAGTCCAAAGACATGCAGGTTAGGTGCATTGGCGATCTGAAATTGTGCTTGGTGTGTGGGTGTGTGTACCCTGCAGTGGGTTGGTGCCCTGCCTGGGATTTGTTCCTGCCTTGCACCCTGTGCTGGCTGGGATTGGCTCCAGCAGACCCCCGTGACCCTGTAGTTAGGATATAGCGGGTTGGATAATGGATGGATAGTTTATCAATATTTATTGAAATTACTTTAATTTTTAAAGTTAGGCTATTTCACGGACTATGTTTAAGGTTTAAGGTTTCTTTATTTAGTCATGTTTACACAAGAAAACATGAAATTTGCCTTCTCAGTTGCATCTAATAACAGACAGAATAAAATAAAATGGACAAATAGAAACAAGAAAGGTTAAGGTAAGACAGTTAGATAATACATATTTACACCAAAAAAAAAAGTTACAGGATATATATCAAAACCGTAATCATTATCTCCAATATTTCTTATTGAAAAGTCGTATGGCACTTGGAAGAAAGGTGTTTCTGGAGCGATTTGTGTGGGTTTTCAAAGTGACTATCCTTCCTGATTTACTGAACTTTAATTCTACATGTAATGGATGTCTGTCATCAGTTAAGATGATTTCCAGTTTCTTTAGCATTGCCCTCTGACACACACTAGTCAAATCATCAACATCAGCCCCAATAACTTTAGCTGCATACTTTGTAATCTGCTGGAGCTTTTTTGAGTTTTGGTTTGTCAGACTTTTAAACCAGGCAATGAAACTGAAAGTGATAGCAGACTGAATCATACTGCGATAAAAGGACAACATGAGGTCCTTGTCTTCTTTAAATAGTTTGAGTTTATGGAGGAGAAATAAGCGCTGGTTACATTTAGAGAATAATTCTTTGTATTTGTATTCCAGTTAAGATTGTTATCTAGGTAAGTTCCTAAGTATTTATATTCATTCACTATTTCTACCTCCTCCCAGAACTACAATATGTGAACATACAGATTTCTGTCTTTTAAAATCTAATTTTTTTTGGTCTTTTTTACATTCAGAGAGAGAGAGTTTTTATTGCACAAGTTTACCATACAGTCCACTTGATTTAGATAGTGGCTTTCATCCTCCCCAGATATTAATGTATCAGTATAATATAAAACAGATCAGTTGATAACATACATAAAAACATAATACTGAAATGATTAATGTATGGCAGAAAGTGGGTCTTGAGAATTCAATCTGAAAATAAATGTATTTGACAAACTTACAGAACCTTTACATTATATCATAGTGTAATTGGAAAGTGTGTATGTGCTTACCACTTTTTTTTAAACGTGCTGTTTCTTTGGATGTAGACTTGAAAGCACTGATTGTCAAAGATTTGCAGTAGTAAAGTCAGAATTTAAAAAATAACCGCAGCACTGCATACATTAAAAACAAGCTTTAGCGGAAAAAACTAAAATATGTCCTTCTTTATTACTTCTGTGTGAAGTTTTGAGTGTTCTGGGTGTCTTTTCTGTGAAACCAACATATTTTCTACCCATCAAGATATGAACTAGTAACCAAGG
The DNA here is from genome assembly GCF_900747795.2 of Erpetoichthys calabaricus. Classification (NCBI taxonomy): domain Eukaryota; kingdom Metazoa; phylum Chordata; class Cladistia; order Polypteriformes; family Polypteridae; genus Erpetoichthys; species Erpetoichthys calabaricus. The sequence continues at coordinate 222,467,897 of NC_041394.2, read as the reverse complement.
GTAATGATAAAATAATTACCATTAAATATATTTTATTAGATAAAATAAAAAGTTTCACCTTTAGAGTATAATGTGTGTGCCAAACACTTTTAACATGTCAGGTATTTTTAGGAACATTTAGACTGCATTAAAAACGTAAGTATGACAATAGGATATACCATTTTTCTGTGTGTTGAATGGTTTAAATTTAAATAATTCAGAAGATGTAAATTAATGGATTGTATTTCGCATTTTTATTACAACATTTTAATCAGTTGGCTGTAGAGTTGGAAAAGATTTGGTTCACAAAACCGATAATAAACCTTTTAAAAATACTCTTGACACGATATTATCGTTTATATTAAGAAAAAGCATCACATTAAGAATAACATATTTTATCAGATTTTATAATTGGTGGTGTATATGCACTGGGTTTTGCTGTATGCATTTTCAGCTAATGAAATCTATTACAAATGCTCCAAAATTGGAAAAATGTAAAATTTTTTAAAAATTCAATGTTTCCGTCGCTAAATTGGAAAGCATTATTTTGTAAGTTAAATGTGGTCATTTGCTTATAATCATGGAACCATCATAAATATCTCAACAGAAAATGTTAATCAAACTTGAAATTTTAAACCAGGTACAAGAACTCAGAAATAATTAGAAGATATTAGTTTACTACCTCAACACAAATGCTACTGTCATATTAGAAATGTAAAAGAACTTAGACAAGTCTATCCTTCAAAGCTACATCAGATAGCACAGTTAGGCAACAACAGTCAGAGAAACATTTCTGATGATTCATTATCTATGCTTGTTTAGACACGGGAACCAGCATGTTGATTGTCTGGTTTCAAAAAGAATGCTGAGAAGTAACATTTTACACTGCTGTACTGAAGTCCCTTTCAGACCAAACACCGGTTGCAAAAATGCAAAGATACTTTCATGCTAATTTGGCCCTCTGTGGGAACCGTCTTTCATTGTTTCACCACTAAAAAAGGAGGTCCTCTTCAATGTAAATTACACATTCTTCTGCACAGCATCTCATTTTGGCTGTAATCCTTTCCTTCCCTGTTAATGATATTTCACTATTCCCTGCAGACTGCCAAGAGATTTCTTTTTTTGTGTCTTTATTTTGGACACTTAGCATCACGCTGCATTTTATCCTGAGTCTCTATAAGTTTATTGTCATGGTCACAGCAGTAGTGCAAATTAAAAAATTTGGCAATGCACATCATTTCTTGTGTTGCAGTGTTGTCATACATCGAATTACAGTAAGTTTGTTGAGAACACCAGCTTAAATATCTTTGGTTAATTTGGCCTCCCCTTCTTTGGCAACAAGAATATCATCTTTAAGTAGCTGCAGCATGGGTACTAGGGAAGAAATTGTTTCCCGATAAAACAGCTGTCAACTCAGTAGCATTCATGGACTCTAATACAGTAGTACCTTGCCATGTGAGAGCTGATGCCCGATTGGTTAAAACACTCCTATTTGCTGTTGCTTGTTCCAGGATACGTTCCAACGTCTTTTGCTTCAAGCCCAGGTGAGTTGCACAGTCCTTTGAAGGAGACAGCAATTCTCTAAATTAATATGAAAATTTATTTTAAGAGTTGCCAGACTACATAATAATGACAGTCTTACCCTCTTAAAAATAAACAACTGAAGCAAAACATCAAAATGTGGAAGTAAATATTTTACCCCACATAATAGTGTGTCTCATTTATGTTGCCAGCTTTTGCTATGTCTTTTCAGCAGTTGTATTTTGTTTAAATTTGTCAGCTCCTTTTTTTGTCTGGCTTAAAATAAAAAAAAATGCCAATATGCAGATATTATTTTTCTTTTTTTTCAATTAAATAGTTGATTGGTAATTACTACCAGCTTCTTAGTTAGCATGTTCACATTGTGTAGATCTGCAAATTTTCTCCATTTGCATAGATTGTGTGCATTGCACATGTAAACATTCGCCGGTCATTGTCTCAAAGCAAAAAAAATATTGTGGGTCAAAGCTAGAAATATCGCAATAATACTATTGCCATATCACCCAAGCCTAATTGGCTTAAATAAACTGACAGAGTGAACTGAAGTCAATCTTTTCAAGCTTGGAGTAATAAAGACAGCCATGATGAATTTCATTTTAGAAGGTGACTCAAGACATTTCTTCATTTACTAGGTATTTCCCACAACAAAGGCATATAATATAAGAACAAAATCTACCAAAGAACTATTTCTGGAGTTGTAAGTGGAATTTTGTGGAAAAGGCTCACTCTCTGAAAAGAGTTAGAGAGGCCATAGGGTTGTGTATGTCAGAGAAACAATTATGGGAGGTTACAAAGTAGAGTTCTTTGCTAGTTCAAGAGAGACAAACTATCTTACCTGCTAGTAGTTAGGCAGAGGGAGTTTTGTTCATCTTCAGTTCAGGTATTTTGAGTCATTCTTTCATTCTTTGCCTACTTTCTCTGCTTTAACTTAAATAAACGCACAATGTGTAATACATATGGCTCCTTTTGTCATTAAGATTTGAAGTTAAAAATAATTTACGTACAAAGCAAAAACACTTACTTTACTTACTTACTTTCATATGTGACTGTGACATATTGCCTTGTCACAATGAAAGCAAAACCAGGCTTTTGATGTCAAGACTGAGCAAATCTTCATTCTCGATTCTACAGTTTTAAGTGTTCACCTACAGCAACTTAGACTGTACCTTTGCTCTTTCTATGTGCTCTGTTTCCTCTTTTAAGAAAAAAAATATTCAGAAAGAAGCACATCAAACAAAATATTCATGATATTATCATTTTTTGAAACAAGCTTAATACTATTAGGGTGTCAGAGCTAATTCAAGCAGCATTGGTCACCAGCCATGAACCAACCCTGGATCAGGAGGCAGTCTATTGCAGGTCTCATTCACACAAACACACACATGCACACAAACAGTCACAGATAGCTCCTTTACAGTATTCTGTTAATTTGGTAGGCATGCCTTTATGCTTAAGGGAAGAAGATCTTAAATACTCATTGAAAAAAATCAATGTAGACATGGCGAAAACATACAAACTCCACCATGATAACAACTGGACATGGGATTCAAGCTCAGGACACTGGATCTATGAGGCAATAACACTAATCATGTGCTAATGTACCTCCTATGAAGTATACAGCAGATACTTAAAACAGAAAGGTAATATATTTGAAAGTTGTTCCAAAGGTTAGGTAAAAAAACAAAAATCTCTCTCTGTGTAGTTATCAGTTTTGACAAATGTATATTTCAAAGATAGTCTATAACTTTACTGAATAGAATTTTTGGAAACGTTTGCTGAAAAGTAGTACTAAATAAATATTTCTTCTTTATTTACTTCTTCTGCTTAGATTGACCTTTCTATAAAAGAAATTTTCATTTAGAGTGCAACTTACTGAAGACAAGCTTATTAAGTAGTGAAGAAATCACACACACACTCTGTAATAGAAGGATGTAACAAACAACATCATGAAGAAAATTCACACATACAGCAAGACATTCAGCAGGGTCATTTTTGAATAACTCTCACAGAAATATGTATTCCCTGGTTAAAAGTTCATCTCAGTTTTATAAGAATTTGTGGACAAGGATAACAGAAGCATCAAAGATGTGTCTGAAAGAGTTGTTTCCTAGAAACATTAAAAACACCTACTTTCGTTCAACACATGCCATCGTTCCTATATATCTATGTACTGTATCTCCAGTAATTACTGTTTCTCAATGTGGTCTCTGTTGATGATAAAAAAACATCATAATTAAATCAGCATTGGCCTACTCTCAAAAGTCCAACTCAGAATGTGTTATATATTTCATAAATACAAAGCAAGGCACCATGAAAACAATGGTACCACTTTTTTGCAGTTCTAATTGTCTAAAATTTGTTATTTTATGTATATATATATATATATATATATATATATATATATATATATATATATTATTCTGATTTATGTAAAACAGTTTTCATAATGACAAGATAAAAATAAAATTGGCTGATATGGGTTTATTATCCAAATAATTCTTGGAATTGAAATGACAAGGCACTTGCATTTGTTTGTTGGTGCTGAGTCTATATCAGTTATAATGAGACATGACCTTTAAGATGTTAATATAACACTCCCCTTGAAATTTCTTCTTTTGTCATATTACAGGAATAACTATAAAAATCTTTCTAAAACACTATGAATAATTACAGTCATAAAATAATTAATATTTCAATTTATTCTTTATTGGGTGCTATTAAACTAGATTGAAATCTCCTGATTTTCAGTAGTAATTTTATTAAAAGTTTCTAATTTTTGTGGTTAATTTTGACATTTTATATCAATCCAATACCAATATTTTTAGATAATATATTTTTACAGAATATAAAATATCAGTCATCATAAAGTAATTTGAAATAAATACAAGCAAACATGCTGGTGATTAATGCTTTTGTTAAATGGTATTTAGTGAAGAGAACCATAAAACATTATGATAATCTAGTGCTAAAATGTAATTTATCATTGGAAAAGTGCATTTGTTGCTTTATTATATTCAATACAGGCTCCAGAACATATTGATCTGAAAGCTAATTAAACCTTTGTAAAATACACTTTTTCCAATAAACACATTTTGTATAGGATGTTTCACCCAACATTTTTACAATCTTATTCATTGTAATATTTAGATAAACAGCATAATGTGATTACTTGCTGGCTAGTGGCTTTGCTGTTGTACAGATACACAGTATGCTACATACCAGTATCAATCTTTTTGATTTCCTGAAGGGTGCTTGTTACAGTGGTGTGCAAGATCAATTTAATGTGTAATATTTGCTCCAAAATTTTGGATTTTAGTTATGAATAAGAATCCAAGTATCATTTTTTATTGTTTTTTTTTTTACTTTAACAATGATTTGGTGTTGTTTTTGTCAGCACATGAGCAACATAGCAACATACTGTAGTATATCAATACAAGTAAAGGTGCTTACAATAAAAGCATGTAATTCAGTAACATTTTAATTATCCTTTAAAACTAAAGAAATAAATTTTCAAATGTAGGAAACTAGAGTGAAAACAGACAATAGAAAACAGTAATAGATATATAGTTTTTGTGCTGTATAGAGAGAGGAGGCTAATTCAATTGAATTAATCCACAAGTAATTAAAAGCAGGAGTACATTAAATCACTGAGTGGCAGTGGCATTTGTCCTAGAAAAAGACATGGTACAAAGCAGTGGAAACATGAAGTCACATCACAAAATGACCAAGTAAAAAATTCTGGCACAGGCCTAGAAGCATTTGAAAGTGACTTCACCGCAGACAGGGAATATTAACTCCATAGAGTTATGATTAACCCAGGAAAAACAAGTTGAAAGCATTTTTCAACAACAAAAAGTGTTTAGTGAATTCTGTATTTGTGTCCCCAACCACAGCTTACAAACCCAACATTTACCCATTATTTCAATTAAACCAGTGAGATACTCATTCATACATCCTGCTTCTTGGAGCATCGTCACAACTGCCATAAATGTTTTCTGCACTGAATGTACAGCTGCTTTTACAATTACTTTTTATAAATTGAGGCACGGTGTCCTGGAAATTTAATGGATGTTCTTCTGGATGGGCTTTATTTCAGCTGTATTGTCTCTGTCAAATGTTTCAACACCCAATTCCTGTCCTTCCATTTTCTTTCTCCACATAACCAATTGCCACACAATAGGCATCTGTAATAAATATAAAACTAGGTGTAAGCTTAAAATATTGATTCTTTAAAACTTTTAAGGAACATTGAAAAATCTTCATTATACATGTTTAATTATTCCATCCATCTCTTATTCCAGAGTTGAGCCAGTCCCAACAAGCATTGAGTGTGAGGCAGGAAAAACCCCTGGCTGGGGTGCCAGCTCATCGCAGGGTGAATACAAGCACACACTAGCATCGTCAATTCAGCATCAACAAATCCCCTAACCTGCAAGCCTTTGGAAGGAAACCGAAGCACATGGAGAAAACACACCAGGAAAACATACAAAATCCGGGCAGGGGGCACCTGGGATGTGAGGCACCATCACTTCCTCTACATTACTGTGCCCCCACAGGTTTAATTATTAACAGTATACAATATTTAAATTAAGTTAACAATTTATTTGTAAAAAGTAAAATACATACTTTAATAAATTTCATCATAAAAATGATATCAAGTATACATCCTAGTATTCTAACAGCACACAGCTCCAAGAGCTCTTGGAAGTCTAAATTAATTTGGAAACTAGTCACCATCATCTGTAAATACACGCTCTCTTTTAATTCTTCCATTTGCAATATCTTCTAACAACATGAAAGCAGCCGTGGTAGTTGAAATAGTTTAGTCATTCTTTGCACCATTACTGTAGAGGCGGAGTGGTGGCTCTGAGACTGGGGATCTGCACTGGCAATAGGAAGGTTGCCGGTTCGAATCCTGTAAATGCCAATAGGGACTCTGCTCTGTTGGGCCCTTGAGCAAGGCCCTTAACCTGCAATTGCTGAGCGCTTTGAGTAGTGAGAAAAGCACTATATAAATGCAAAGAATTATTATTATTATTACTGTATATTGTTACAGAATGATTACAATTAAGTGCCTTAAATTTCTAAATGATATGCAATTAATTTGGGTGTATTTGATAAAGCCCACTTCATGGGTTACGAATCTAAAAAAGAAACAGAGACCACATGGAAATAGTAGCACTGCTTTGACGCTGGGTGCCACTCGTTTACAAAACTGAGCAGAAACATGTGTAACACATGGTCTGAGGCTGCCATGAAAATTAGCTTAGCTTTTTATCAAGTTTAGTTTTTATACATCTCAATGTGAGAGTGGAAACCGGTGTTTGCAACATTTTTGTGTGTATGCACCAGTTATACATGAGGCCCGTGGTTGGGAGAATTTTGAGGGAAGCTTTGTGGAGAAGGGAGTAAAGACCAGACAGTGGTTTGGACTTAGGAGAAAGGCTTGAAGCAAATGAGTACAGGGGATGAATTCACTACCATTTTGCAATGATTATATGTAAGCAATTGAAAAAAAAAAGCTAGAAAATATCAATATAAGAATAAAAGCTAAGCACAGCAGATATCAAATCATATGAAATGTGGCTTTGGAGAAGAAAACAGAAGACGTACTGGAGTAATGAGAGGGTAATGAGAAAAACAGCAGGTGAAATGACATTGATTAGAACAACTCAATGGAGCATGTACTGAGGCATAATGGGCTGCTAAAAGATATCATTGAAGGTATATTACAGAAGGAAAAAGTTAAGTTGAAGACAGCGAGTGACGCTACTGGACAATAGTAAAGAGAATGGAAAATGATGGCACAGGATAATGGAGTTGGCATTCTGTGCCAAGTACCTGCCTACAGGCATAAAACTAATGAATGAAAAGTTTACTAAATTATCAACATTCTTTTCCTTTCTTAAGCTGTCTCAGTTTAGCAGTCCTCACGGCTTTATTATAGGTACTCTACTATTCATAACTGAAAAGCATCAATAATAATATTTGCAAAATATTACAGTCTCCAAAGTACTCCAAAGTCCTCCCATTAAGTACACGGCAAGGAAGCTTTTTTCAAAGTGCTTCTACTTCACTGTGTGAAAAATGCTTAAAATCATCTGATCAAAACTTAAACAGTTTACACCTGTGCTCACATTCTCTCCTTGTAGAACTAATATTTTCAAGCTAGTTTAGTTTACTCCATTTATAGTTTTACATATTTCTTTTTATGCATGTAATCTCATCTGTATGCTTAAAAATGGTCTGATTTAAGTAAATAGGGGTGTGTTTCCAGAAAGCTTTGTAACGCTAAATACTATATCTTGTACTTAAGATAGTATGTTAATTAGTGTGTTTCCCAAAACCCTTTGTAACTAAAATAGTACTGAATGGTGTTCATTAATTAAAAGTCTGGATAAAGAGTTGTTCTTTATTTAGACTTTTGCCTGCAATTTTGCCACAGAAGAGCAGAAGATGTTCTGAGTAAATCACAAAAAACTCACTCACAATCTTTTTTGGACAGTGTAATAATAATAATGTTATTATTGTTATTGATCGATGTTGCAATATAAATATTAAATTATATTTTAGATTATAATTGCTCAAAAAGGGCTCCTCGCAGCTTTGATTAGTTAACTTATCGAAACTCAGAATGTAATTAGTCACATTCTTTATAGTGGGAAGGTGAATTGTCCTTTAAGTACCATCAATGACAATTACAGATGTCCAGAGAAGTGTGCCACTCAACCAGTGATGCTGTATGAAACAGTGCTGCTCAGGAAGCCAAATTGCAGTTCTACATGCTTTTTTCTGTGCAGACATGAAGCCCTTTGGACCATCTCATAATCAACAGTTAATAAAGAAATGCAGGCTGCCCAGGGTTGAAATAATGACCCTCCTTGTCCTGGTGCAGTATGAATTGGAAAGAGAAATGCACTGGAATTTTGCCATAAATCCCACTGTGAAGCTTCTGACAGCCCTCAGTTTCTGTGTCACCAGTGCATTCCGACAAACCTTAGGTGATTAAATTATTTTACCTATTAGTCGAGATTTTTCTTTCTTTCTTTTACTTTTTTATATGCCTACTGTGACAATATAACATACATTTACCATTGAAACATATGTGATTGATGTTCCTACTATCAACAGTCTGCTTTTCTGATGTGGACAGTGGAGAGGAACCTAACAGAAGAGGTACTTTAAACTCATTCATTATATTTTGAATAATGAAAGACTTTGGGAAACACTCGTAGAACTCACTCATTCTTTACCAACCTCGTTCGTTATCTCATTTGTTATTCACTAAGATTGATGATTTTTAGAAAATGCCTCTTCGATCTTTCTTTATAGCTACAACTGCAGTCATGGAAGCATTGTAGTAGTTTTTTTTCTTGACTTTCAGTATTACTTTTATATTTTTATAATATACTTTTAAAATACATGTGTATACATTTCAGTTTAAGCATATCTTTCTTTGACTTGACAGGGCTGTACAGGGCAGGACTTGTGCTGCACAACCCAGCTTTTTATCAGTCTTCTTATTTGTTTCTGTACTTCTGCATTACGTATTAGTCCTCTGAGACTCCCAAGTCATTTTAATTACACATTCTTGAAAGTTTCAGAAATTACTTTAACACTTTGACAAAACATCATAAATGTTTAAAAACAAACTTATCTTGCCAACTCTGACAGCTTTGTGGTAGATTAATACAAATGCTCACTCTACATTTATGGCATGTACACACACAAAGTTACAGTGCAATCCTGACTTTAAACTTAACCATTTATTTTTCACATTTGGAAACAAAAATGCATCACACATCTGCATTGTCTTTTTGAAAGTAACACATTTATTTGATAGTTTAGTGATGAGAAGAAGCTGTATCTCAAATGAAAATTATAGTAACCTTGCAAATATTACATAGTATTTTGCAACCGTCCCCTCTAGTAGAAGAAATCAAAAAATGTTTACAACCAAGAAAGATCCTTTAAAAATATATATATAGTATCAATTTTGCATTTACCCTGCCAAATACAAAAAGGGGGAAAAGATTTAACATTCTCTTCAACTTTGGATTTAACAACATAAATATACAACTAATAAAATAAAATGTAGACCAGAGGGTACACTTTATACAATATGAAACATGTATAATGACAAGGAGTATGAAAAAATGTGCACATTACTCATTTGATACCTCACACACTATCGTACCTCTTGGCTGTACCCACCTATTTATTGCTTCTGACAAGAAGTTATTAAAAAGATGACCCAATTATTGGTTTCCAATATTCCACTATCTCAATCTCCATCTCTGTGCCTGCTTGGTGCTCACCCTGTAATTAACCCACTGCCCTCAGATTTATTCCTATTAGTCTGGCAATAATCAAGAAAACTATTTTATCAAATTGTAAACCTAAGAACAAAGCTTAACACTGTAAATACATGAAATTTTTCACAGAGCATATTTCAAAGGAAAGAATGACTGCCTGTCTTTACAACCAGTTAGAAAACTTGTAAGAATGAAGGGATCCCTTTAATAAGTGCTTTAAATCTGAATTTAAAATTTTATGACATTCAAAGTTACTGAATATTATAGTGCATATTTAGACTTTAGACTGAAGGAAATAATGAGTAAAGGGGCAAAGGAAAGGCAAAGAGAAAAGAAAAAAATATTTACTATCCCATCTCCAAAATTGGCATCTCTATTCACTTTAATTCCTATTACAAAATTCAAGAGGTTAATTAAGAATGTGATTTACCTGTCTGCCCTTTTATAATGTTTATTGTATTAGTGAAATACAGTTATATTTATTATTTGTATCTTGTGTTTGTCTGATGTATATCATACAAGAGTATTAAAATTAGAGTAAGGTATTGAGTAGGGTAGGATTACAGAATAGACAAGGAAAAGGGGGGAAAAGAAAGAAAGAAAGGGAAGGGATGAGGAAGAGAAAATAATAGAAGGGGAAAGAGTGTACTAGAAGAGTAAAATGTCCGAGTATATCCAATGATATAAAGATTCCTCCAAAGATGAGAGATGATAGTGGCAGCAGGAAAAATGTTAGACTATAAATTGTATAAGTATAGTACAGGTACTTTCTGCTTTTAAGACTGAGACATTTGAGAAGATTATTACTAATTGTTGTTTGGCTTCTGTTAATTCTTCTGTTTTATCATGTTGTTAGACCAGCTAAAACAAAATACACCCAAAAAAACTCTTAAGTTCTTTTGTTAATGGTGGGATAGAAAGAAATGTCAAAACTAGCTATGTACTAGCTGTACCACTGTATCACTGTCAGTGTGCTTTGCATAATCATCTCCAGTGATCTCTAATGGCAATGGTCTTTATTTCCAAACCTTTACTTCAGCTCAGTTCTACCACCAATAAAGAGCTTCTCAAAAGCATCCTCTTGAGCCTGTAAGAAGAGCAGCTAGACAAAGAATAGAAAATCTAGCACTCAGCAATGCTAGTAAGAACAAGACAAAGGTATTGACGTTTAAGCTTTTACTTAATTAAATAAAATTTATTAGCATCAAAACTGCTAACAGCAAATATAGGGTGATACAAAGAACCATACAACCTAGGTGCTTTTAACTCTTCATTCAGTCAAAGCAAATATAATAAGATTCTGATGAGCACTTCACTCCCAAATGTCTTCTGGACTTGCAGGGCACATGTTCTCCGGCAAAATGAACATATAGTATGAAAAAGAGTGAGAACTCTTAAACAGTTTTTAAAAAATAGCTGGGGGTGAGGGTGGTGTCTCTAACATTAGCTCCTCCTTCTTGACCAAACAGGAGCAGAGACGCCCTGGTACCAGAGCATGTTGACATTATTTTTTGAAATTTCAAATTATTTTTTGAAATTTGAATGCTTCATACATTGTTATCAGAAAAATGTAAGGTTAGTTTTCTGAGCTTCCTAGTTAACTATACAAAGGCGTAAAATAATAAAAAAAAACTCAAAAGTCCTGCTTCATGTCCCAAATTCCCTGCATACACTACATTTTTGTTCAGCTTGACAAGACTTTAGACTAGAAGAAATAGGCCTCTTACCTGCACAGTTTAAAGTATCTCCTTCTATTAGTATTTTGTTTGTCATAGTATTGATGATTCATTGATGAAATTTTCAAGACCAAGAAAGTGTGTGTTGCCACAGTAGTACACAATGTCACTTGACACCCCTGGAGTAATCGTTTATAAATTTTGTTGCTGGTGTATTTTGCCCTCTTTAAGGTTAAAAAATGGAACTAACACAGGCTGAATACATGCTCTTGTAAAGTCTCCTTATCACTTTCTGATCACAAACCTGAAGCTGGATAACAGAGCCTACAGCAATTAATGTTGTGCCTACTGACTCCTGATAGAAAATTCACCATTGCAATGTGCTCTCCAGGGAAATCAAATTTGGTTAAAATGAATTAGAGCATGCAGGCTCAGTTTAATGGTCTCAGAGAGGAAGTAAACTCCTTTACAGTTTCTTGCAACAATAATTATACTTCCTGATAAGTTGATATCGCTATATCAAAGCCTTCTACACCAATTGCAATTGTAATATAACTTAAGACAACTTGCCTTCAGTGTTTATAGTTAAACCAGCTCGGTGCAGAGGGTTCCAGACGCAATGCCAGCTGCATCTGAATATAAAATCAAACTAATTTCTTACTAACTGAACATTTATTGCTTTTAGTCAGTTTATTTAGTTCTTTCGTGCAAGAAAGACAGACTTTTCAAGGTAATGGTCTTCTATTCAGTAATCATGTTACACAAGAATTAATGTGTTTCAAGTATATTAGTAAGAATTTCAGTGTGCTCTCTATGTATGACATTAATGATCTATTGATGCTATTGTAGAATTCTTAAGGGGTGAGGGTGGCCAGAGTCTCTATGTCATCTAAACTGTGATTTTGCCCTTTATGGAGAACTATAGAGCTGCGCAAAAGTTTTCTTTTGTTTGTTTACTTGCTTGTTTTTTCTCTTTTGTTGTCACTTCGCCAAATCATATTTTTTTATCCATTAGACTTAAGTTTTGCACAATTTTGTCATGTGTAGTCACTGTTTTGTGTGCTTATGTATGAAAATGTTGTAAGCTTTTGGACTTAATTGTCATATTACAGTTGTTTATGTACAGTACATAGGCTTTCTGAGTCTTCACTCTGTGAAGAACACTATACTAAAGCTGAAACTAAAATTTCTTTTATTGTGTTTCTGTTAATAGTCAGACCTGTGGACTGAGCACCAGCACTGTGCGAAAGACAACTGTCCTATTCATTTGTGGAGTTCCCGTACAAAGCTGACATAACCTTTTCTCTCGAGAAAACGGTAGGAACCTGCCATATTTTCAATTTTTCTCAGGGTAATTTCCCTGTTTGCGACTATTGTATTTGCCATAATTTAAATCTTTGACAGTCAAAACATTAACAAAATGCCACTTTTATTTATTTGTTTAATGAGGGTCTATTGGAGGCAATTTTAAAGACAAAGTGCTTATTAGTGATGTATAGTAGGTGACAGCCTTAATGGGGTAATATAGTGGGCTCTGAATCTGATTGCAAGGATCCCTGAGATATGTGGTATTAAGAACTGGAGCATGTTCTGCCACTATTAAATACAATATAATGTTTTTAAGTATGGCACATTTTAATTGTTTTAGTTCTGTGCATAAGCAGTGCAACTAACCTAACTTCCAGGGAAAATTCTTCCACTTAACAAATCAATCCTACAGTTTACTATAGACACTTTAAAGTACATTTTACTCATTTCATTGATTGTAAATAATGAGTGTAATTTTGTGGAGGCTTTCCTTGACTCAGTTTCTGTCACATTTTATTAGTGATAAATTAGCTTTGCAGTTAACCCTGAAGATGACCAAAATATTAGAATTGAATTAGTGGCGCACTGTTATTGGAGTCCTTATCAGCATGCTTTTTACTCATAATTGCTTTGCCACAATCACACATTTAGTAGGGCAATAACATGGCGAATGAAAAGAACTGTCCACATGAAATAAAGGACAAAATGAAGTGGCAACCTATACATTTTAAATTCGGTTTGTTCTTTTAAAGTTTGTACAGTTGTATGCCCAGTGCACTATGCACAATTAGAAATACAGTATAGTATAAAACAAAATGGCATGCAACAAAAACAAAAATAATTTTGAGTACAAAAGCCAAAATACGAAATGAATACAGAAATATACAAATAAACTTACTCAGTATTCTTATTTACAAGCAAGTGTCTTGTCCCAGATTTCAGCTTTTGTTGGTCAGTCAGCTACCCCGCTCTGCTTCAGACAGGACCTGTACTGCACAACAGCACAATGGGACACCCTGAAGAGAAAAAAAAAGGGAAAACATTTACGAAAGACAACCAAAACTATTTCTACAATAATTAAAAAATAATTAGCTTCTGCAACTTCCTTAATGAGTACAGTATGGAAAGTAACTATCATTTGACCTTGGTGTAAAATATTGAGAATGATGGCATCTCCCTGGTAATGGTTGGTAGGACATTCCAAAGGCCTCTACAACTAAAGGCTCTTATTTAAAATTACTAATACGTTACTACAAGGTTTGACATGTTGTAGTCTGGTACAACTAGATCATGAACCAGACTCTCAGATTACAGGTCTAGTTTGTTAGAAAAATCCATCAAATCTTTGTTATTAATATTAAACGAAACCGTCTCAGACTGCTAACATTTTTTTATTGAAAATGTTACCTGTTATTCTATGTAAAATACTCGGGAATTTCTTTTTATTTTTATTTTGTCAGAGTACTAATCAGTGTGTTTTCTTGAGATCTTTCTTATTCAAGAAATTACAGTTCATGCAATCATGTAAAGATACCATTTTTTAGTTCTCCATTAACATTCCAATTTTCAGCCATTCTAAACTAAAATAATAAAATTATCACTACACCATAATAAGTTCTTATTAAATTTACTTTTTGCCATTTCTAAGTATGACTTGTACTTAAAAGCAAATAAATAGTATTATTAATTTAGAAGCTCATGCTTTTAGAATGTCACTAAATAAGTAGTGCTATTATTCAGATTCTAAATATTTTTGGTTCTAATCTGAGCATTTACTGGCAAAGATCAGAACAGATCAAAGGTAATCAAATAATGAGCTGAAATGGTTTCTTTAATAAGGGAGATAAATATTAACACTACAAAACTATGGTCATTCATAACAAGGTAATTTACTGTTACCGGTCAACTTGCCCTGTGTGCCTTTGCAGTGTTAGAGGAAAAGTCACACAGATATGAGGAGAAAGTGCTAGCTCCACACAGCAGAAAAGTGCAGATTAGATTAACTTTTAGACAATTAAATCTAAAGTGTAATTATGTCCATGCAGGACTCATGACTTGATGAAACACCATAGAATCAGAGATGGAAATCATCTTGTTAGCATGTCCCTTTCTACAGTTTTGTAAATATTACCTACCAAGGTTACTCTGCTATAATTAATAGCTGTCATTAAAGGCTTGAGACCCCCAGGACAGGTAAATTCTAAATGGTTTAAGGAAGTACATCAGTTATCTAATCCTCAAAGGAGAGCAAAGGATCAATCATTTTATTTTGTTACTTCACACTTAAAAACAAGAATTCAGTCGGTATGATTAAAATTAAACTATATTTACTGGATTTGAACTGTCAAATTTACAAAAAATGATACTTAGAAAAGCTATAAAAATAGCTGAATGTTAAATACACAGATAATAACAAAAAGCAAACAACCATCAGCATTTTAGGCAATTCCAATCTTAAATCATAATCATATTTTTGCAAGTGGTATGGGGTGTGGAGTGTCTAGCTTTTTCACGTTGGTTCTCTTTTGGGTGTGGTCCTATTTGGAAAATGTGCATTATTTTAATTGGAAAGTCAAAATTAGCCTAGTATGAGTGAACTTGATTTTGTGCAGTAGTGTGCAGTGTTATTGGCTGGCTCCCTGTCCAGGTATAGCTCTTGCTTTGCATTGTGAATTGTTGGCATAGGCTCCAGCTCCCACCAACCCTCAACCAGATAAGTCACTTGGAAATTGTCAGATGGATATTCTTGCAAACAGTACTTATGCACAGGGTATCCTGAAATCCTGTTTCAGGACAGTCCTACATATTAGTGCTAATTTAGGATCTTTCACATTTTTCATATGATATAATAGTTGCAATCTCAATAGCATTGTTGGATACAGAGCCTTGCTAGCTGTTCATTTCTGCCCTAAACACCAATGTCATCAGTTCTATTCAAAACAGACAAGAACGGACAAGTTAGATGTCCTTCAGGACCAAGGTTTTCTAAGTAAATACTAGGTTTGGATGTGTTAGTCCACTCCAGTAAATACAATATGCTATTAAGGTTATGATTTCTTTGCTTTCAGCTATATTACACTAAAGTTGGAAATCTTATCAAGAATTATGAGTAATAATTAAGTTAGCCTCATCTTATATACTGCCAGGCATGGGTGAAATAAGGCAGACATGCTAAGTAGTTTACTGTACTCTGTACACATGACTTCTAATTATGCATTTTGACTAAAAAAAGGCTTAATCATTAATAGGGATGTTAAAACCCCAGACATTTGGTAAATGTTTAGTATAAAGAATCGGAAATATGTAAATGTATACAGAATTTTGAGCTTAATGTCAAATTACAGCAGGTTAAAACTTGCAGATTTTAATTTTCAGCTTGGGTTTGTGTATCACACTGAAAAGTGAAGGCAGCATGGTGGTGCAGTAGTAGTGCTGCTGCTTCACAGTAAGGATATCGGGGTTTGTGTCCTGGGTCCTACCTGCGTGTGCATGTTTACCCTGTGTCTGTATGGGTTTCCTCTGGGTACTTCTGTTTTCTCCTACAGCCCAAAGACATGCAGGTTAGGTGGATTGGCAATATTGAATTCACACTAGTTTGAGGTTGGACTGGCTCCACGTCCAGAGTTTGTTCCTACTTTGTGGCCTATGCTAGCTAGGTTAGGTTCCAGCACCTCCATTCACAAAATTGTGAGATGCTAAATGTAACCTGTGAAACAAAACTAGTAGCTTAATATACCGTAGCAACCCCAGGGTCTGGATTTGAGAGGGACACACTCCTCACGTGGCCGAAGCATGTCTGATGAGGTGGGAATACCTAGAGAAGCCAGCCATAAAAATAACCCTGTGGGCAGGTTGTAGAGTCAACACTTCGAGAGTTACTTCAATCTCACCTCCTGACTGCAAAAGCCCATCTGCCCAGATGCGCAGCCTTGGATGTGGACCCTGGCCTTAGGTCGGCACCAGAGATGGGGGATAGTGTGTCATATGGATTTCCTCTGACCCTGGGTGAACGGAGTGAGGTGAAGCTGGGTGACATTTATGAGTGGACAAAGGGAGAAAGGAGCTGAGAGCTCATGTCGCAGCAGAACATCTAGTGGAAGTGGTGCTGAAGATACTTTTTTAAGGCCAATAGCAATCAGTGTGAAGAGAGGCATTCCATTTCTCAGTCTCTTACAATGGGAAAAACACCAGCCAAAGGACCCTGAACTGTGAAAGGTGCCGAGTGATTAGGCTTACACTCTGTCATGCATGTGTGAAAAGACAGTTAAAAGACTCTATGGCTCATGGAAAACCAGGAGAGGGGGAACTGGAACAGGGCACTAATGCTTTTCTCTCCTTCCGTCCACAGAAAAACATTAGAAGAAAAAAGCATTCCTACCCAACATAACTCTCCAATCCACCACCATCCTGACAATAATAAGAAGACTCCTCTTCCAGCTCCAAGAAAATACCTCACTTCCAGTCCCCATCTAATGTCCTCAGTTCTGTCCCTCTGCTACTGACGTTATCTCAGGCCACTACTACCTTCTATTACACCAGATGCTGTTAATTATACTTCCTGAATAGCCCCCATATAAGTTGGAGCATTTTTTTTGTTTGCTGTCAAATGTTTGAGTTGGTTTATGACCATTTGACTGTACTGGAACCTGTGACCAATATATGGGGAGGCCCCCTAACACTGAACCTGTGCCTCTGTGCTTTTTACTTATCACAACACCTATCTAAAATGGGAGGTAATAGCACCTAAGGACAGCGCTGTGAAGGGACTGGTCCCAGTGGGACAACTTGCCTATCTGCAATAGAGTGCTGCAGCAGCAGAGGCATGAGCCGCTCATTGCCGAAGGATGCTGGTAAATCATAGTACCCCAGACACTATGGAATGTCCTAGAATGTGTGCATGGATCTCCCAGAGCAGGACATTTTGGGGCATTGACAAGAACACCAGGAAGCAGAAACGGTGGCAGAGGCTTTAATAGAGGGCATGACTGAGTTGTACTCAGACCAAGGGAGGAATTTTGTGCACAAAACTTGGCTTCAGAAAGGCTAACAAAACACTGTTTCATCCACAAACTTAGAAAGAGGGCTTCATACGTACTTTAACCATGCAGCTGGCTGTATTTAATGGACAAGATCAAGATCAACACAAGTGAAACCAACATCTGCACTTAATTATACTGCAGTCGTTATATAGTGCAGGCATCTACAAACTGTGTGCCTGAACATTTGATGCTCAGTCAAGAAATGTTGACTCATGTAGCTCTGATACTTGTGCTTTGTCCAGAGAAAAAGCGGAGCACCCCAGCCCAGAATATGCTTAATGGTTACATGACAGAATCAAAGTCGCCCATGAGTTTACCAGGACACAGTTACAGGAAGCCTGGTGCACGCAGGAGAAACATTATGACTTGCATGTGCAGGGACACTCTTTCTCAGCTGGTGATCATGTCTGGGTATACTGTCCAAAACAGAAGAAAAATGGGTTTTTCAAATTGCACAGTCCTTGGGTGAACCCCTGCCAGGTGGTGGACAGAGTTGGGCAGGTAGTCTACTGGGTACAGCTGCTTCCTTTGGAGCAGAAGGTCTTTTTACAACAGGATCAACAGGCACCCTACAGGGGTATGACTGAGCATGAGTTTGCATCAGACAGGGATACAAATCCACAACAGTTTGCTGCAACCTCGAGTTTAGGTACGTGAGCTACCATGAAAACCTCCCTAACAGTGGCCAAGTATGGTTGGTTATGGCTTGTTACAAATCTGAGTCTTTCTTCCTATAGTGGCAAAAGCTCCAAGACGCCAGACTTGCTTACCAGCTTGTTTGGAAGATTTTGTGCCTCCCTCAAGAATAAGGGACCTCGGAATGAGGTCTTAAAAGTGGAGGGCAGTGTAGCAACTTGACCTGTAAAAGAACAAGCAGGTGAAACTCCACAGGAGCAGGTGAGACACTGTTAGGAGGAGGATGGAGTCACATGCGAGAAAAAGGAGGTGCAATGAAAAATTTGGCATGTCACACAGGAATGAAGATGGTTGGTGTGGCATGAAGGCTCGTGAGGAAAGAGGTCCCTTAAGAAGAAAAAAAGTGGTGAGTTGATCAGGGTCCGTTCTTAAAGGGACAATGAATAGTTCTTTCAAGGACCTTTAAACAGGTACTTGTGTCTGTATGTCAGTCCTACCTCTGCTGTTCTTTGGATTGTTACAATATTTTTCTTAAACTGCTACCTGAAACACAACACCAGTGCCTTTTAAAATAAGCACAATGCAGAGGATTTGAATGCAGTTACATTAAGTATAGATTCACATTATTCATTGAAAGAAATTTAAAGTCAGAGGACAGCAGCCCTATTGTTATTCTGTCATAAATAGAGAGAGAAAACCACTTAAGCAAAAATGCTTCGGTTTTATATGAAATTTTTCAAAAACTTTCATAACTTTGTTTTGAAAAGAGTAAATGGAGGATCAACATACTTCTGTGTGAACCAGGAGAACTACCTGTAAGCGGAAAAAGCAGCCCAGCCATCAATGGTTATAATTGTTAAAACACCAAGAGCTCACGGACATTGAGAAATGCAATTTTATGATGATATATGTTACTTATTGCATTTACAATTTTGTGCCCTAAGTCCAAAAAAGTTCTAACACTTCTTTTCTTAGTTTGCTCAAGCTACACACTCTATTTTCTCTCTGCTTTGCTCGCTATCTGGCTGTAACCTCAGCAGCGCTTCTGTTCTTGTGTTATAGGTGCCAGTGCACAAACACTGTGTTTGGAAGTTCCCATCATGCCCATAAAATGAAGCAGACCAATGGGAAAGGATTCCGCAACCCATTTTACCTGCCGTGTCAAAGGTTGCTTTGCTATTTATGATACTTGATTAATTTAGTTCTGCAATTTTTTTAGTTTTAGTATTGATATGCAATTGGGCAAGAAAGCGGTATTGAAATCTCTGGTTCTCTATAAAGTGCATTGTGATATGGTAGGGGGCTAATCAGCTAGAAATTTAAACTTATTTTTTTACAATTCCCTAAACATTCTACATTCTAAACCTGTAATTATATTATGTGAGAACTGTTATTTAAATTTCCCATTTTCAATAAGGATTACATGTGACATTTGAAAAATAATCAAATTTCCAATGTCAGCAATGTATTCAGAATGGACGGGTTTTACTTTTCTTTAAAAATGGTTATTTCTTCATTTCCTTCAACATATTTTTAAGATATCTTTTGTTTATTTGTTCAAAATTCTGTAACCTCTTCCATTAAGTGTAATGCAATGTTGACTTGGAAAGGACAGACAGAAATGAACAACAAAATAAACTGCTAGCTTCCTCACTGATGTTTTTAATTTATATGAACTGTTTTATACTGAAGGACAGATCAGCATATGATACATATTAAAATCCCTTGACGACTCATACATAATACTATAATCAAAGTATATAATATTAAGGTTAAGTAAATAAAAGCAGACAAATAAAAATATGTAATTCGCATTCTATTTTCTGCAGAGAAACATTTATCATCCTTTTCTTTTTATTCGCTGAATGGATATAAGATTGGAATATATATACATCAATTACTACAAGATGCACAAATCTAATCTTTATGGATGAACTGCATGTGAAGCATTACATATACCCAGCAAGAAACCGATAAAATAAATCAGTATTGTTGGATGTAGAATATTAGAACAAGTGAAACACGTTAAATATCTCTTTTGTTAATAAAAGCAAGCACCAGCATGTTACACTTTGAATTAATAATTCAAGCTAGCAATCCCACAACACCTTCATGTTTTTTTCCCTTTAAATTGTAGAATATGTTCAAAAAAATAAGCAGGCAAAGCAAGATCAGTAGTTTACTTTTTCTTTGTCTGGGGTTAAATTCCGTCAAGCTTGAATGGCACCTTTAGCATTTTCTTACTAGTGTAGGACAAATGTTTAGGGCCATGTAAATGTCACCTTTGTAACGCTCCATTAATTTCTTCCTGGATGTTCTTATAAAACTGACAGTTATTCTCACATTTGTTAACAGAAAGTAGATTTGATATCGTTGTACAGAATGGGTGCATAAAACTGTGGTCAGATAGAGAGTGTGAACACAAAAATTGGATTATAATGACAGTAATAAAAATATGAAAAGAGCATGAAATCCATACACTATGCATAGTAAATTTATAAACCTTACAGATTCCTTCAGAATTGAGTGTATCTTGCTACCCCTACAATTTTAATCTCAGGTTAATTTTTTTCCTTTTTACCAGTAACAAGTGTTTTAACCGCAGAAGTTCTTTGCATTTTTATGACTAACTGAGCAGAAGCTATTGGAGGCTCACTTAAAAGAAGAATGTAAACAGAGCTGAGTATATATGTGGATATATGCATTATTTTTCTATGTCTACTTCTTCTTCTTTCGGCTGCTCCTGTTAGGGGTCTCCACAGCGGATCATCTTCTTCCATAACTTTCTGTCCTCTGCATCTTGTTCTGTTACACCCATCACCAGCATGTCCTCTCTCACCACATCCATAAACCTTCTCTTAGGCCTTCCACTTTTCCTCTTGCCTGGCAGCTCTATCCTTAACATCCTTCTCCCAATATACTCAGCATCTCTCCTCTGCACATGTCCAAACCAACGCAATCTCGCCTCTCTGACTTTGTCTCCCAACCGACCAACTTGAGCTGATCCTCTGATGTACTCATTTCTAATCCTATCCATCCTCGTCACACCCAGTGCAAATCGTAGCACTTTAACTTTGCCACCACCAGCTCTGTCTCTTGCTTTCTGGTCAGAGCCACCGTCTCCAACCCATATAAAATAGCTGGTCTCACTACCATCCTGTAGACCTTCCCTTTTACTCTTGCTGATATCCGTCTGTCACAAATCACTCCTGACACTCTTCTCCATCCATTCCACCCTGCCTACACTCTCTTTTTTACCTCTCTTCCACAATCCCCATTACTCTGTACTGTTGATCCCAAGTATTTAAACTCATCCACCTTCTCCAACTCTATTCCTTGTATCCTCACCATTCCACTGACATCCCTCTCATTTACATACATGTATTTTGTCTTGTTCCTACTGACCTTCATTCATCTCCTCTCTAGAGCATATCTCCACCTCTCCAGGGTCTCCTCAGCCTGCTTCCTACTATCGCTACAGATCAAATTGTTATCAGCAAACATCATAGTCCACAGGGACTCCTGTCTAATCTTGTCTGTCAACCTGTCCATTACTATTGCAAATAAGAAAGGGCTTAGAGCCGATCCCTGATGTAATCCCACCTCCACCTTGAATGCATCTGTCTGTCCTACCGCAGACCTCACCACTGTCACACTTCCCTCGTACATATCCTTTACAACTCTTACATACTTCTCTGCCACTCCCGACTTCCTCATACAATACCACAGCTCCTCTTGAGGTGCCCTGTCATATGCTTTCTCCAGGTCTACAAAGACACAATGCAACACCTTCTAGCCTTCTCCATACTTCTCCATCAACACCCTCAGAGCAAACATTGCATCTGTGGTGCTCTTTCTTGGCATGAAACCATACTGCTGCTCACTAATCATCACCTCACTTCTTAACCTAGCTTCCTATACTCTTTCCCATAATTTCATGCTGTGGCTCATCAATTTTATCCCCCTGTAGTTACTGCAGTCCTGCACATCCCCCTAATTCTTAAATATCGGCACCAGTACACTTCTTCTCCACTCCTCAGGCATCCTCTCACTTTCCAATATTCCATTAAACAATCTGGTTAAAAACTCCTCTGCCATTTCTCCTAAACATGTCCATGCTTCAACAGGTATGTCATCTGGATCAACAGCTTTTCCATTCTTCATCCTCTTCATAGCTGTCCTTACTTCCTCCTTGGTAATCCGTTGCACTTCCTGATTCACTATCTCCACATCATCCAACCTCTTCTCTCTCTCATTCTCTTCATTCATAAGCCTCTCAAAGTACTCTTTCCATCTGTTCAACACACTTTCCTCACTTGTAAGTACATTTCCATCTTTATCCTTTATTACCCAAACCTGCTGCACATCTTTCCCAGCTCGGTCCCTCTGTCTAACCAAACGGTACAGGTCCTTTTCACCCTCTTTAGTGTCCAGCCTCTCATATAACTCATCATACATTTTCTTTAGCCTTCACCACCTCTCTCTTCACCTTGCGCCTTATCTCCTTGTACTCTGGTCTACTTTCTGCATCTCACTGACTATCCCACTTCTTCTTTGCCATTCTCTTCCTCTGCATACTTCCCCATTCAACCACCAGGTTTCCTTTTCCTCCTTCCTCTGTCCAGATGTCACGCCAAGCACCCTTCTTGCTGTCACCCTTACTACATTTGCAGTAGTTTCCCAGCTGTCTGGTAATTCTTCACTACCACCCAGTGCCTGTCTCACCTCCTTCCTAAACTCAACCTTGCAGTCTTCCTTTTTCAACTTCCACCATTTGATCCTTGGCTCTGCCCTCACTCTCTTCCTCTTCTTGATCTCCAATGTCATCCTACAGACCACCATCCTATGCTGCTTAACTACACTTTCCCCTGCCACTACTTTGCAGTCTTCAATCTCCATCAGATTGACTCTTCTGCATAGGATGTAATCTACCTATATGCATCTTCCTTCACTCTTGTACGTCAACCTATGTTCTTCCCTCTTCTTAAAATACATATTCACCACAGCCATGTCCGTCCTTTTGACAAAATCCACTATCCTCTGACCTTCTTCATTCCTCTCTTTGACACCATACCTACCCATCACCTCCTCGTCTCCTCTGTTCCCTTCACCAACATGTCCATTGAAATCCGCTCCAATCACCACTTTCTGTCCCTTGGGTACACTGTTCATCACTTCATCCAAATCTTCTTTCTCATCCATTGCACACCCAACTTGCGTTGCATATGCACTAACAACATTCATCATCACACCTCCAATTTCCAGCTTCATAATCATTACTCTGTGTGACACTCTTTTCACCTCCAGAACACTCTTGACATACTGTTCCTTCAGAATAACCCCTACTCCATTTCTCCTCCCTTCCACACCATGATAGAACAATTTGAATCCACCTCCGATCCACCTGGCCTTACTCCCCTTCTATTTAGTCTCTTGCACGCACAATATATCAACCTTCCTTCTCTCCATCATATCAGCTAACTCTCTCTCCTTACCAGTCATACTGCAAGCATTCAAAGTTCCTACCCTCAGTTCCACTCTCTTTACCTTCCTCCTCTCCTCCTGCCTCTGGACACGTCTCCCCCCTCTTCTTCTCCTTCTTCTTCTTCTTCGGCCAACAGTAGCCCAATTTCCGGCAGCACCCTGTTGTTAACCCGGGGCTCAACCGATCTGGTATGGAAATTTGTATCATTGTCCGCATATTGATTTGACAAAATTTTACACTGGAAGCCCTTCCTGGCGTAACCCTCCCCATTTATCCGGGTTTGGGACCCGCACAAAGAAACACACTGGTTTGTGCATCCCCTGAGGCTGGGTTTATGTGTACAGTATCTAATATGGCTAATATACATTGTATAAAATGTGTTTATTAGGCCAAGCGCTCCAAGCAGCATGATGACAGGCCCCAAGAGACTCACAAAAGTATATTCTCATGTACTATATTAGTCTCACTGGTATTATACATCACTTTTCTGGCCTGAAATGCTTTATTTGTCAGCCATCATCAGCATCTCTACTGCACTTCATATTATGAAAGATACTTCTTTGTAGTTCTTTGAAATTCAGCCTGAATTTTTTTGTAGGTCATAAGATGATCCTTCAGGCCAGTCTTCCACAAGTTTTCTTTTAATGGCTGTCAGCTTTTTATTTGCTTAGAATTTTATTTGGAAATTTATGGTTAGAATTTAGCTTGCACTCTGTCTTGAAAACCACAAATTTCTGGTACTCCAACTTATCAGGAGAAACAAAATCCTTAGGAAGCACCCCTTCTTGTTTTCATATGCTCCTTTTTATGTTATCTTCATGAGAAGGGCTCATCTTGCTATCTCTTTCATGACAAAACCAGTTGTGCTGGGAATCAGCTGCTAGAGATCCCTGACAGTGATTTTGAGGATGGCATTATTGAATTCTATTGAGCGCTATTTTCTGAGAATTAAACTTGTCCATCTTTTCCATTTCAATACAATGTCTGGAGTATTTTAAGAAATATAGCACCTGAGTGGCTATTTATATAGTTGCACACATAGGACTGATGAGTCTTTTACCCAGGGTGTACTAAACAAGTGAAACATTTATTTATATTGTTTTTCTCTCTAGAATGGAGGAACACCAACTGGAATAAAATCTCACTTCCACCTGCCTCCAACTCCACTTCTTTTGCCTAGCCAGAATAAAAGTGATGGACTAGAACAGCTTGAGAGAGTCAGACATCTTCTGGTATTCTTAATTGCGCCACAAAAGGGTGACAGTTTGCTGTTTTGTGGAAATAATGCAATATTGTCCTTTTTTCATCTTTTGAAATTATCGCATTAAATGGGGATTTCCCTGCTTGAGTATGATATTGTATATACTGTATATGTGTGTGTGTGTATATATATATATTGTGGCGGACGGCCGGGACCCATGCCCGGCTGGTACGCCCCTTTGTCCCTCATAACCTTTGTTGGCAGCCCCCCTGGGTTGCGTCGGGGCCACTTTCGTGGAACACTGGAGCTCATCTTGGTTAGGCTCCGTGGCCTCTGCCATGGGGAGCTGCATAGAGCTGTAAAGCTTAACGAGCCCGTCTGGGCAGGAGTGCAGCCACACCCGGAAGTGCAACCAGAAGTAGGTTAACGAGCACCTGCAGAACTTCCGGGTGGGCTATAAGAGGAGCCTGCAGCCACTACTCAGGGTGCCAGAGTTGGGAGGAGGAGGACGAAGCTGCCCTGGGAGGAGTAGAGGAGAAAGAGTGTGTTTTGGGGTGAATTTTCTTTATATTTTGGGAATGTGTTGTGCCTGTGGGGTTCACGGGGAAGATGTGCCCCACAGGTGAAGAAAAAATAAATCTTTTTGTTTGTTTTACACGTGCCTCTGGTGTCAGTCTGTGCCGGGTCGGCACCAACCAAGCGCCAATATCACAATATATATATATAATATATATAGAGAGAGAGTATTTTGTGAAAGTATTATTCCAGCTAATTATATTTAAAGCTAGTTAGGTAGTGTGGTAGAGAGTAGTATTTTAGGGAATGTCAAATCTTGACTATAAGTTATTTTGCAGAAATTAGGTAAATAGGATTAGCAAATTTTGTTGGGTAAAATTGCCTATTCTCATTGAAATTCTTCTAATGTTCTAATTGCTTAAGCTATATACTATCAGTGTTAGGAATATCTATCTGAGCCCATCGGGACTACCCCAAATGGAATGCAGGAGCTGGTTGTAGAAAACAGCACGTCTGCTTCCTTTATAGTTCTAATGTCACTGATCTATAAGAAGAAGGAAAACTGTAACCACCCCCATAACTGCACGCCCCCCATACCTAACCTAACTTTTTGGAAATTCCCAAATTTTACTACATTTAAAAGGACATCATCACCAACCGGTGGCTGGTGGATGACTGGAACAGAAGAGGATATTCTAAGACTTCTACGAGGTTAAAAAGGCAATGTAGTAGTGATCATGTGCTTCTTCTTTTCATCTCTAAAATCAATAGCAATAAACAGGATTTTCTCACTTAGGATACCAGTCATCTTTTTGGCACTCTTTGCTTTATTTTACAGTGTATATGAAGTGTGGCTGCTAACTAACAAGCCTGAGCCTCTGTGGATCATGTCAAATCACGTGGGCCAGAAGTGGGTGAGTGACATTGATCTTGGATGAGCCCTGCAAGTTTCAATCACATTGTATTATTAGTTTACTGTCATGCATTGTTTGAAGTTAATATGCCTTGGAGAAGTAAGCAACAACTGAAATTTCTGGTGAGAAAGCACAAAATGGCTACCAAATCGTTTCAGATGCTAAATGAGTATTACTGGGAAGAAGGAATGTCACATGAATGTGTGTTTGAGTGGCACAAAAGATTCTGTGGAAGTTGAATGGATGTGGAAGATGAACATCCTGGACCATGTAAGTCAAAAAATGATCAGAATGTGCAAAAATAAATTGTTCAAAATAATTGATGGCTCAGCATGGTGACTGTGTGGGTTGGTTCCATTCTTTTTTAGGAGCCTCTTGAACCTGACACCATCAATGTGCATGACCAGACAAACCAGCGGATGAGGACACAACACGATGCAAGGGATAGGTGCAAAAATTGAAAAAGTGCTTTTACTAAAATAATGCAAATCAAAGTGTCCAAGTGCCCCAAAACATGTAGTGCTTCTAAATGTCAATAAATAAATAAATACAAAAGTGAAATCCATAGGATAAAATCCAGATTTAAAATGAGAAATGAAAAACAGGAACAGCACAGCCATCGAGTCCTTAATGTGCAGTCAGGTGAGCCCAGCAAAACTTCATCTCTGTCTCCTCAATTCCCCCATTGCTCATGCTCAGCATGTGGAGATGCAAATAGCATCATACCTCGGATCAGCAGAGGGTAGACGCAGGAGAAGAGTATATTGAAGGGGAGAGGACTCAAAATGTATATTTTCCTCATTAAAATATAGTTACAACATCAGTGTCATTATTTAGAGCCACACCTTGTATGTGTGAATGTGTATACAGTGCATCCGGAAAGTATTCACAGCACATCACTTTTTCCACATTTTGTTATGTTACAGCCTTATTCCAAAATGGATTCAATTCATTTTTTTCCTCAGAATTCTACACATAACACCCCATAATGACAACGTGAAAAAAGTTTACTTGAGATTTTTGCAAATTTATTAAAAATAAATAAACTGAGAAATCACATGTACATAAGTATTCACAGCCTTTGCTCAATACTTTGTCGATGCACCTTTGGCAGCAATTACAGCCTCAAGTCTTTTTGAATATGATGCCACAAGCTTGGCACACCTATCCTTGGCCAGTTTCACCCATTCCTCTTTGCAGCACCTCTCAAGCTCTATCAGGTTGGATGGGAAGCGTCGATGCACAGCCATTTTAAGATCTCTCCAGAGATGTTCAATCGGATTCAAGTCTGGGCTCTGGCTGGGCCACTCAAGGACATTCACAGAGTTGTCCTGAAGCCACTCCTTTGATATCTTGGCTGTGTGCTTAGGGTCGTTGTCCTGCTGAAAGATGAACCGTCGCCCCAGTCTGAGGTCAAGAGCGCTCTGGAACAGGTTTTCATCCAGGATGTCTCTGTACATTGCTGCAGTCATCTTTCTCTTTATCCTGACTAGTCTCCCAGTCCCTGCCGCTGAAAAACATCCCCACAGCATGATGCTGCCACCACCATGCTTCACTGTAGGGATGGTATTGGCCTGGTGATGAGCGGTGCCTGGTTTCCTCCAAACGTGACGCCTTGCATTCACACCAAAGAGTTCAATCTTTGTCTCATCAGACCAGAGAATTTTCTTTCTCATGGTCTGAGAGTCCTTCAGGAGCCTTTTGGCAAACTCCAGGCGGGCTGCCATGTGCCTTTTACTAAGGAGTGGCTTCCGTCTGGCCACTCTACCATACAGGCCTGATTGGTGGATTGCTGCAGAGATGGTTGTCCTTCTGGAAGGTTCTCCTCTCTCCATTGAGGACCTCTGAAGCTCTGACAGAGTGATCATTGGGTTCTTGGTCACCTCTCTGACTAAGGCCCTTCTCCCCCGATTGCTCCGTTTAAATGGCAGGCCAGCTCTAGGAAGAGTCCTGGTGGTTTCGAACTTCTTCCACTTACGGATGATGGAGGCCACTGTGCTCATTGGGACCTTCAAAGCAGCAGAAATTTTTCTGTAACCTTCCCCAGATTTGTGCCTCGTGACAATCCTGTCTTGGAGGTCTACAGACAATTCCTTTGACTTCATGCTTGTTTTGTGCTCTGACATGAACTGTCAACTGTGGGACCTTATATAGACAGGTGTGTGCCTTTCCAAATCATGTCCAATCAACTGAATTTACCACAGGTGGACTCCAATTAAGCTTCAGAAACATCTCAAGGATGATCAGGGGAAACAGGATGCACCCGAGCTCAATTTTGAGCTTCATGGCAAAGGCTGTGAATACTTATGTATATGTGCTTTCTCAATTTTTTTATTTTTAATAAATTTGCAAAAATCTCAAGTAAACTTTTTTATGTTGTCATTATGGGGTGTTGTGTGTAGAATTCTGAGGAATAAAATGAATTTAATCTATTTTGGAATAAGGCTGTAACATAACAAAATGTGGAAAAAGTGATGCACTATGAATACTTTCCGGATGCACTGTATATGGTTCCAGATGTGTTGGTGTGAGGATTTCCAAAACCGCTTATCTTCAAGGATTTTCAAGCACAAACACCTCTATGGTTCGCAGGGAATGGTCCAAAAAAAGGAATATAACCAGTGAGTGGCATCTTCAGTGAAAATGCCATGTTGATGCCAGAGGTCACAGCAGAATGGCCAGAATGGTTCGAGAGGATAGATAGGCAGCAGAAACTCAAATAACCACCCATTACAAGCGATGTATACAGAATAGCATCTCTGAATGCTCAACATGTCAAACCTTGAAACAGATGGGCTACAGCAGAAGGAGACCACACTGGTTGCCGCTCCTGTCAGCTAAGAACAGGCAAATGACGCTACAATTTGTACAGGTTCACTAAAAATGGACAATAGAAGATTGAATAAATGTTGCCTGCTCTGATGAGACTCTATTTCTGCTGCGACATTCAGATGGTATGGTCAGACTTTGCGGTCAACAACATGAAAGCATGGATCCATGATACTACTGCATCAACTGTTCATTCTGGTGGTGGTGTAATGGTGTGAGGTGATATTTTCTTCAGTCTATATCAGGGATATTCTTTCCATCAGTTGGCTCCTACTATGTGCCTAGTTCCACTGGCATGATCATGAATTAAACATGTGGGTTAAAAACGATTTGATGAATAGATAAATGAATTTAAAATTTTTTGATGACTTCTTTGTTTTGCTTTAAGTTAGAGTGACATAGTTTTGTGAGGAAAGCAGTAATGTCTTCATCTAAACAACAACATAAATGTTTGTGCCATGTAACATAAGGTTCTCACATAACTTACATTAGCTACCTCATCCTTGTAGACCAAAGATACTCGAGACTGTTTGAACGCAAAGGGCAAAGAACAGGTAAATTGTTAAAGACAAGTTTCTCTCAATAATCCAAGGCAAAAACCTTTAAACATATGGACGGACCCTTTAAATGTTTATTTGATTTGCCTGATGAATCCCTTTTTTTGGATATTTGCTTTCCTCTTTTAAGACTGTCTGTCTCTTTCCCAATCCCATTGCTAGAGCTAGAGCCAGAAGAGAATCTGAGGACAAATAGATTGAGTTCAACTGATGCTTCTTCTGGCTTATGGGAACATTTCTTAGGATTGAAATATCAACTTTAAATACTGCTGTTTAACTGATATATCTGTCAAGACTTTTTTTTTTACTTTCTCTGTACCCTTTCTTAAGTTACAGTATTGTGAGAGTGCAGAAAATGAATGAAGAATCAGTTTAAAGTGTTTTTAAGTGCTCTCTTTATTAAAATATGCATTTGTTTATATATATTGTGAGACTTCTGAACTCTTTGAGAACCTCCCCAATGTGACGACATGCAGAAACACGCAGAAACGAGAATGCCTCTTTTAAGACCCTCCCTAACGGGACAACATGCAGAGGAACAACTGCCGCACCTGTTGAGGATTGCTTGTCTGTTGCCGAGGCAACCACAGATTCGTAGCAAAAACAACTACAAGCTGACCACTGCTGTCGCCCGATGGGTGATGCAGAGAACATTATAAATTGGCCACTGACCTGGCCCCGACCCTGCCTGTGTATAGTAGAATGACAGATCCCGCTACAATAAATAACCTTTCTTTTCCTGTTTTGAGTTGAATAAAGCTGGTTTTGCTAAAGTACTGAGACTCAGTCTCGTCTTTGGGGTGAAAGACGTCAACTCACACGTCACATGGTACCAGGAGTGGGGACTTGCATTAAATGAACCCCAAGAGGCATGTAACATCCCAGTACCGGTGGAGTAAAATGAATCTCCTGTGGGTGCTCCTGTCTTCGCGTTCATCAGGGATGTGCTGGTGAAGATGGCTCCCTCGGATGACCCAGAGTGCTTCCTATTCTGCTTCAAATGCACAACAACATTGATGCGCTGGGACAGGGGAGCCTGGGCAGCTATTGTGACCTCATTTTTAACTGGGGAGGCCCTACAGTTCATGTGAAACCTCCCACCTGAAAGGCTCAATGATTTCCTGAAGCAACAGGTCCTTCTCTGCACGGCTATCAGCCCAGTGGTCAAGGGGCACCAGTTTCGTCTGTGGCACATTGACCCAGATCGCCCTATACGAGTACAGATAGAGGATCCATGGTGACACTTTCAAGCATATTTTGGAAAAGCTCGCTATAGACGCAGTCCTATTGGGGATAGACGAAGGCCTTTGTGATGAAATGCTCCGGAATGACATCTACTCGCTGTTAGGCCTGACCCACAAACTGGAGGGTGCCCAAGCCACCTGGAAACAAAGGGGCTCCCCAAGCTTGGCCCTGACTTTGATCCAGCCAGCACAGGCTACTATGGTTGCCGGTGCCATGGGTGGAAGACACCATCGTAGGAACACCATAGTTCAGACTGAATGCAGCTGCTTTTTCTGTGATCAACTGGGAAATCTGGCTCTGGAGTGCCACCTGTATTAATCAAACACAGGAAGCTCTGTAGTCTACTTGTGATTTTATGCTGTAGGAAAATAAGCAAATAAATCAAAGTAAATAGGTAAATAACATTCGATCTGGCTTTTATATAAGTAACATATAAATGTTTTCCATATAAAGACCATCACAAAACATAATCACAAACAGAGCTTTGCACAATACCTTGGCAAGCTCAGCATGCCCTGCTGTTTTGTTGAAGGACATGCATAGCAGATTGACTGGCAGGACAATGCCAGACCAGTTGCTGCATCCAAACAGTGCCATCTTTTGCCTTTACGCCTGGTGCAGCTGCGTTGTTCTTATATGAGAGTGGATGTTTCTTGTGGGGAGGGCTTCTGTTCTCTTTCTCTGATGTAGAACCCTCATCCTGATCTGAGTTCACCTCTGTTATAGCATGTCTTTATTTGAAAACAGCAGTGTTAGATCGAGGGGAGCGTGAACGTGACTGAGAGGATAAATTTGAAATAAAAAAACACTAACCTTTTAAAGTACCATAAATTTACACTGGCTGTTACAGACTCAAATCAAATGTATGTTTTTATTATATAATAGTAACAATAAGAGCAGCTCACTACTCAAAATGGTAATTCTGGGAACTCGAACTCGAACCTAAACCCGCGATCTCTTGATTGTGAATCAGCAGTTCTTATTGATACACCACCCAAGCAGTCATGTCAGTGTTGTACCCTAACCCAATTTCTTTTTCTTTGGTTATATTCTTTAATAAAAGCGCACTTGTTTTATTATACGTGTACCTTTTGTGAAAGCGTTTATTCGATATTTGGACTTCAGTCTTCACACATTATAAACTTCATGTCAGTTTTGTCGTTAGTACTATAACATGAAAAAAGTTTGTTTTAGGTATGTGTTCAACATTTCTTGCATTTTCTGTCACCCTACATTTGCATTGATCATTGTAGACATGGAACACACATGAAATGCATGTGTTCCAAATAACAGTATATTATTTACCATATTCAACTTCATGTACCTCACACATAGATAAACAAGACTTGAGCTGGGAGACCTTTTTGAGCTGCGGCGGTGGGTGTGGGATAGCAGGCTGCTTGCTGCTTGTGCTGATCGACACATTTACAAAACAAAAGACGCTAATGGAGAGGTGCAAAGGGATTTAAAGTGGGCCGGGATTACAAGTTTTTTCATAGGCTTTGGTAATTCTAGTGTTAATAGTAAAGAGGAATGCCCTTTACCCATGGGTCTTGGCCACGTGCAGAGCACCTCCCTCTGCAGTGTATAAAGAGGGGCTAGCCGCTGACAACGTCAATCAAGGAGCTGGGTTTGAAATTGAACCGGAGTTGTCCAGTTAGGTTGGGGTCGAATCCTCAAGTGGGGACCCAGGGCAACTTGCGGACTTTATCATGCTGTCACAAGCAAACAACCTCTCCAGACTGGAACCCTCTATGGACCCCAACGAAATAGCAGCGGGCGGTGAGCGCAATGCTGCATTGGGCACAGAGGGAGCAGAGACTTCCATTCAGATAGAGTTTGCTCACCTGCAGAGAGCCGACAGTATTTTGGACTTTGCATTCAGATAAGCCCATGTCACAAATGACTTAGTATCTGGAGAGAGGGGACCCAAACTTTAAAAAAGCCCCTTTTTTAATTAAGGATTTCCTGTAATGGGTGATTTCTGACTGATTGGGTGATTGGCAAATTGAGCAGTTATTGGTGCCAAGTGGACACAGGGAGACAGTTTTAAAAATTGCTCATAGTCATGTTTTGGGGGGTGACCTTAGCGCAGAAAAGACAAGGGAACGTATTTCAAAACTCTTTTATTGGGTGAATATGGGCTGGGATGTGGAGCAATTCTACTATACACAGACACAGCAAACAGGCAGGGTCTGGGCCAGGTCAGTGGCCAAATTATAATGTTCTCTGCATCACTCATTTGGCAACTGGCGCTTTGCACATGGCAGTGGTCAGCTTGTAGTTGTTTCTGTGGCGCTGCAAATCTGTGATTGCCTTGGTAACGGACAAACAACCCTCAACAGTTGTGGCAGTTGAGCTTCTGCATGTTGTCCCATTAGGGAGGATCTCAAAAGAGGCAATCGTATTTCTGCATGTTTCTGTGTGTTGTCCCATTGGGGAAGTTCTCAAAGAATTCAGAAGTCCTACACTCCCCCCCCCCCCCCAGCCCCCTTTGCTTTGTCCACACCTGGGATAGTTGCGAACATCAAAAGCAAATGCCTATAAACTAATAAACCACCGAGTGAGCAGGGCATTCGTATTCTTCTGTCTGCAGAGCTACTGGAGTGAGGTGTGGTCAGTCACAAGAGTACCCCGCTGTCCCCACATGTTGTACTGGGGGGCTTCCACAGCCCACTTAATTGCTAAACATTTTTTCTCAATGGTTGAGTAATTGTGCTCACTGGGAAGCAGTTTCCTGCTGTGAAATGTGATTGTGTGTTCTACTCCCTCAAAACATTGTGAAAGCACTGTACCTAAACCGAAAGCACTTGTAGAACTGGGAATGAGGATAAAGCAGCTTTTAGTTCTGAGAAGGCTCTGTCACAAGCATTAGTCCAGACAACATTATGGTTCTTCCTGCCCTTTGTTAAACCAATGAGGTGGGTGGTCCAATGCGCAAAATTGGGAATAACTTGCCTGTTGTATCCTGCGAGCCAGAAGAAGGCACAAACTTGCCTGTTTTTCGGAATGTCGATACGCAAGCACCTCCCCCATCTTGTCCATTCGACGCTTGAGCAAACCTTTCTCCATGGAATGTACCAAATAATGGGTTTCTGACATGCTCAATCTGCATTTCTTAGGGTTAGCCATTAGTCCCGCTAGCCTCAGACTCTTAAGTACCAACTGTAGGCGATCAAGGTGAGACCTCCAGTCGTTACTGAAAATAACCACTGTGGGGTACAGCCCGGACATAGACAGGTAGACATGATGATTTCACCACACACACGTTTATTTACAATATTTACAACACAAAAGTGAGCACAACCCAGTGCCGCAGCACCAATCACCCCTTAAGTCCTGGCCTTTCCACACTGCCTTTCACTGTCTCTGGTCCGCCTCCACTCCTCTTCTCCAAGCTCTGTCCTCTTCCACCCGACTCCAGCCATCAAATGGAGGGAGGCAGCCCCTTTTATGAATACCTGGATGGGCTCCAGGTGCTTCCCAACACTCCTCCACCAACACTCCCCTGCGTGGCGGAAATGCCGGCTCCACACCCGGAAGGACTCCGGGTATCCCCGATCCTCTTCCCCCCAGCACTTCTGGGTGTGGCGGAAGTGCTGAGGTCCAGGGCTCCTAAGGCATCGGGGCACCCCTTGGCGGTGACCACAGGCCCCCACAGGGTTGGTCTTCCAAGCCCTGCACCCGTGGTCCCCAACACAACCAGGGCGGTCGCCCCCTCGTGGTCTGGAGGAGGCACAAGCCCTCCTCCGGTCCTCCTGGGCGTCCCGGCTGGGAACCACCCCCAGCCGCGTACCACACCACATCATTGAAATACACAGTACTGAGACTCAGCCTCGTCTTTGGGGTGCAAGACATCAACTTACGTATCATTATATACTATTGCAAATCTCATAAACCCATATTTTATTAACAATAGAACACAGAAAACATATCAAATGTTTAAAGTGAGAAAATGTAACATTTTAAGAAAAGAATAAGGTCACTTTGAATTTGATGGCAGCAACGCGTCTCAAAAAAGATGGGACAGAGCCATGTTTACCACTGTGCAGCATCCCTCCTTCTTTTAACAAGAGTCCATACATGTCTGAGAACTGAAGAGACCAGTTCCTGAATTTTTAGAAGAGAAATGTCCTATTTTTGTCTGATATAGGATTCTAGCCACTCAACAGTCTTGGGTCTTCTTTGTCGTATTATTTGTTTCATAATGCATCATATGTTTTCAATTGGTGAAAGGTTTGGACTGCACGCAGTCCAGTTCAGTACCCGGACTCTTCTACTATGAAGCCATGCTACTGTAATAGATGCAGTATGCGGTTTAGCATTGTCTTGCTGAAATAGACAAGGCCTTCTCTGAAAAAGACATCATCTAAATGGTGGTATATGTTGCTCTAAACCTATATACCTTTCAGCATTGATGGTGTCTTTCCATATGTGCAAGCTGCCAATTCCATGGGCATTAATGCACACCCATACTATCGGAGATGCAGGCTTTTGAACTGAGAGCTGATAAAAAGCCGGATGTTCCCTCTCCTCTTTAGCCCATAGAACGAGGCATCCATGTTTTCCAAAAAAAATTTCAAATTTCAATTTTTGTGACCACAGAACAGTTTTCCACTTTGTCTCAGTCCATTTTATCTTATATATATATCTTTATATATAC
This sequence comes from Erpetoichthys calabaricus, assembly GCF_900747795.2. Classification (NCBI taxonomy): domain Eukaryota; kingdom Metazoa; phylum Chordata; class Cladistia; order Polypteriformes; family Polypteridae; genus Erpetoichthys; species Erpetoichthys calabaricus. Next base: position 222,431,995 of record NC_041394.2, on the reverse strand, counting down.
AAATATATATGTTACATAGTTTACTGTCAAATAATGTAACATTCTATGATCTGCTTCTCTCAGCTGAGAGGGTGTGGTGCATGTTTGCCGACTTGCAGACCAACCACATGCGTTAGCTGGTAGGTAACCACCCATACAATCACATTGTGTTTCAGACTACGAATGCTATGAATGTAATTACTCAAATGTCCAGGCTGTCAAATAAATGAACCACACGCCATGGCGCAACATAAAGGTGCTTCGCCTCTGATGCTGATGTCCGAGGTTCAATCCCTGCGAGGGGTGCAGTAGAGTGTGTACACCTGATGAGCCCAAATAAGGGTGAAACACATGTTGCATACTCTTTGCATTATTTGACAGTAAACTATGTAACATTCTATGATCAGCTTTTTGCAACTAAGAGGGCGTGGCGGATGTTTGCTGACTTGCAGACCAACCACATGCGTTACCTGGTAGGTAACCACCCATACAATCAGATTGTGTTTCAGACTACGAATGCTATGAACAAATATATGTATTGTGGGGAACAGCCCGGACACAGACAGGTAGACATGATGTTTAAACCACACATGTTTATTCACAACTACTATTTACACTTATCGTGAGCACAAACCCAGTGCCGCAGCACCAATCACCCCTCAAGTCCTTGACCACACGCACAATCCCTTCTCTCAGTCTCTGGTCCGCCTCCACTCCTCTCCACCAAGCTTCGTCCACTTCCACCCGACTCTTGCCCACGACTGGAGGGAGGCGACCCCTTTTATTCATCCCGGAAGGACTCCAGGTGCATCCTGAGGGGCTCCGTAGCCACACCCCTGTGTGGCGGAAGCTCTGACGGTACATCCGGAAGTCCTCCGGGTCTCCCTAATCCTCATCCCCCCAGCACTTCCGGGTGTGGTGGAAGTACTGAGGTCCAGGACTCCCAAGGCATCGGGGCGCCCCCTGGCGGTGACCACCGGCCCCTACAGGGTAGAGCTTCAAAGCTCTGTACCCGTGGTCCCCAAGACAACCAGGGAGGATGCCCCCTCGTGTCCTGGAGGAGGCACAAGCCCTCCTCCGCTCCTCCTGGGCATCCCTGCCGGGCGACAAACCCAGCCGGGTGCCACAGTATATATATATATATATATATATATATATACACTCTGTATAAAATAACATTTCATAACTAATTGAGAGATAAAGAACTGGAGTCAGACAAAACTGGCAAATTTTAAATCATAAAATGACTGCAATGTTACCGGTTAATGCATTGGCTTTGCAGTGGTAATGGTTATGCCCACATGCCCAGTAAAAATTATGCTTCGCAGTATTAGTTTCCAATTCAAAATGTACCACATGAGTGACAGTTGAGCCTTTTCCCAAAATTCTTTCTGAGACAGAGTGGAGCTCTGTCAATAGCATTAAATGACTCACTACTAGGGTTGTGAATGCCACTACAAAGGTCCCTTGCTTGTTTTCGGGGAATGCCTTGACACTGTGATATCTCCTGTGCTTAAAGGGATATAATCCCTGAGTAGATTATGAGCACCCTACATTCAGTAATGTTCTCTGCCAGCCTGGAGGAATTCTAGATTCTTACCAGTCCCACCTTGCCTTTGCCTTATTTCTTCAAAGGAAGCCTTCCCAGATGCCTACTCATCAATGTGCTCTCCACTTTCTTTACTATATATAAGGAAGATCAGGCAAATTGCTTTAGAAATCTCTACATTATTAGCATTTTCCAAACTGCTGAATGAAATATACAATAAATGTTTGTGTTTTTTTCAGACTTCACGTAGCTTATGTAAAAAAAGAATATTAAAAACATTTATAAGTAACTGTATTTTTAGCTATGAACAGTAATAATTAAAACATTACTTACTTTCCCAACTGAGTGATGCATTCAGAGATTACAATATATATATAATTACAAGTTTCCACAGATCACTGCCGCCATCTATTGGAAACAAAAAAATAATGTGTCAAACGCTATCATCTACTGCCATCTCCTTTCCCACCTACTAGCATATACCAATTAGCCTCTTACTTTATTCTCCCTTTTCAGTATTATATTAAATTGCATATTGTTGTTGAAAAGAAGATACTTAATGCATTTGATGCTGCCATACTACCATGATTATCAGTGTCACATCAGTTCCACTGAGATTAATTTTCTTTCTGTCAGGTTCTAAAAGATGAGGGATTATCAGAACATGGTATGGCGTGTCAGGAAAATGCCAGCTGTCTTAGTTTCTTGTAACTGTTAACAACAAAGTAAGATTGATGACTTGTGAACAACACATTTCTCCATACTTTTTAACCCATCTGAATTCCACCAGATAAACTAATGGAAACTGTCTGTCAAAATGACACATTTAGAGATCAGTGGTTGAACTATTATTAAAATAATCAATATTTACAAAGAATGATTAGATAATTAAATGAGGAGTGAGCAAAAGTATTTTAAAATGTGTACTTTTACTTATTTAAAATGAACATTAAAAGAAGAATAAGGAAAAGAACAATTTAAACATTTTCCAAAACACAATGTAATCTTTACAGAATTAGTGAGAAGTTTAAAAAAAAAAAACAACAACAAAAATCAATTTAAAGATAGGTATCACAGAAGTAAAGGGGTTGCCTGGTAAAACAAGAAAATTCATGATTTCAAGGAGGTAATCAAATTTCGTATATATATATGTATTTTTTTTCAGTGATACTATTGTTTCAAAAAATGATCTTCCAAAAGAAAATGCTCATGCTGTAATTGCTAATTAATCACCATATGCATTTGCATTCAGTATCTTTAGCTCTATGCCTTTGGCAAAATATCCAGACACACTTTCATCTACACCATATACAGTTACCTCGTAAGTGACCTGTGAGCTTTAGTTCCTCTTGTGTCCAGACCAAAAACAGTTTAATCACATCCAGTTTTTCTGAGGGCATTTTCAAACCTACATTCAAGTGTTTTGTGGTTGTGATTTTGACGTTTTTAGTTAGTTTACTTGGCTTTCACATTATAGTTTTTAAGATAAATAAAGCCTCAAGTTCTTGTTCACCTGCTAGTGCATATTTGCTTCTCACATCTATGCCAGCAAGTGTTGCCAAATGCAGAGAGAAGGAAGTCAGTTGTTTCTGAAAGAGGAGCTGCCAACTGCTATATATGGTTATTTAAAAAAACTATTTAAACATACTGCTTTAAAGTAAGCTGTGGAAAAGGTATTCATATAATGTTTCATATGAATGCAAAATGAAAGTTTTACATTGTATTGCACACTTAAGTAGACCATATGTATTGCTCTGTGGATATATTGAATTCTTGACAAATGAAGGCTATATTGCTTTTACATTTATTAAGTTAGCAGATGCTATGAAAACAGCTGAATTTGGATTTTCAAATGAACTGTAAGAGAATTGAGAAGTTTGTGTTTATTGCTTCACAGAGTTTTAATGTTCTGACCTGAAAAAAATGTCATTACTATTTTGAACACCTGTCTCTAAATCTTAGATAAATCCAAGAAGACAAAAATGTTATACACAAGAAGTCAAGGAAGCCACAGTTTTAACCACACTACACTTCCAAGGTGTCCTTTCTAATTGACTCTCCTAGGTTTCTTCCTGGATCTAATGTAGGACCACTAGCTGACATACTTCAGTATAGGTTCACTCATCATCAGCTGTAGCAAGCTCCACTATGTCTTGAAGTGCTAGCCACCTCCTACTAGACTAGTGCTTGTCATGTTCTGAGTCCTGCTAGATGTGGGAACACAATACAAAAAGAGCATGGGAAAAGCAAAATTTGACCAATTTCAGGGGATGAAAATTAAGATCAGAAACCAAAGGCAAGAGTCTTTAGCCAGGAATGGAGCGAGAACCAAAAAAAATTAACCCAATGTGCAACACAAGAATCAAAGTCAAAGTTTCCCTAAGTTGTTTTGAATCTACCTGACTGCGTTGAGGTTTCAGTAACAAATCAGACAACTGTCAAAAATGGTATGACGTCACACACTGCATGCTCCAGTAGCCATCCGGCAGCAATGGTGTGCCAGTGTTAGCAACCAATATGGCCATTATTATCACAAAACACACAAAGTGGTGAGCCCAGAACAACAAGCAAAATGGAAGCACAATAAAGCTGTAAAAATATGACAAAAACAATGACATTCTTAAAATGAAAAACTGAGTGCAAAATATATGCAGAATTGTGTTCTGTTCAGGTATGGAATGCTGTAGGGTATTTTTTTTGTTCAAATATAACCCCTTTAGTATAAAACCAGCTCTACACCTGATTACTCTCTGATCAGAAGGTAATTTTAAAGTCCTTCCACTGATCAACCTACTGTGAATCACTTCTTTTCTCAGGGCAGCTCCAGAAATGTATGTAGACACAAATTAGATCTCCCTCAGTAGTCCTGATGCTCCTGATCCACAAGGCTGCTAATGAAATCTACAACATCTGACCCTTAGACTACAGTGTTTCCATTGAAAATTACTGCATTACATGCTTGGTTTGCCAAAATTGACACTCATGACTCATCAATCTTTAATGATACAATTGCCTTCTTTAACTTTATCACTGTGGATGCCTTAAACTACTCAGTATGGAATTTTACAACTACTCAGTTTTGACATGTTCATTCTAACTGTATTAAGTTTTAATAAACTTAATATAATCACACCAAATTAGTTTTAAAAACTTAATATAGTCAGAATGAAACCGAGCAGTTGTAATATTCCATATTAAGTAGATGAAGGCAGTGTTTCTTAAACTATGAAGTGAGTTGTGAATCACAATGGTACTAAATGGGAAAGTGTTGCAAACTGTTTGCGGAATGCTAAAGGCAGCTTAAGAAAACATCATTGTTCCCCTCAGATGATGATTCTCCAAGGGGGAGAAAGACAATCAGACAAGCAGTACTAAAATGTAGGCGAACGATGATGGTCGTCAATTCTCCAAGGGGACCCCCTTCCACAGATAATGATTGTGACAATTGTGGGTCTTGAAGACACAAATAAATCAAAATTGAGTCATGAGAAAAAAGTTTAAGAACAACTTTATTAAGGTATTCATAGTAATGAGGTTAAAGGAAGCAATTGTATCATTACTGTATATACTCACATATAAGTTGGGTCTTGAAACCCGAAAAGTCGATCATAAAATCAGACCACGACTTATACGCCCATTCAAAAATACAACACAATCTAGCACCAGTTTCTCAGTCACATTGAATTTTGTTGCAGTAGCACATTTACCAATTTCTTTCACCACTTCAATGACTTTTAATTTTAAACCAGCTTCATATTTTCTTATGATCGAATGCTCCATCGTAGATAAGGGATGCTCTTACGATAAAGGTGTATGAGGGTGTGAGATACAAAAAAACTCAAAACAGTGCAAACGTTGCTTCGGAATAGTTTGGGTATTACTGTGTGGTCACGTAGGCACAATACATAGAACAAAAGGCAGTGTGCTCCATGGTCACTCTCTCAGGTAGGTATTAGCATATCATAATCTCCTGGACCAATAGCATGAGTTTTCCGCATTACACTTATATGACTGACATTATAAAATACCGGAAATTATACAGTAAAATCAAGCCCCGACTTATAGGCGGTAGAACTTAAACGTGAGTATATACGGTACTTTATAAAAACTTTAAAAGTTTTACACTTTGCTCTAAACATTTGCACTTATTATCTCAGTAAAAAAACACAATTTTTAGAAACTTTATAAGAATTATAAAAAGGAATTAATAATCTAAAGAAAGTAATAACTATAACGATCCAAACAATGTATATGTTTAAACAAAATTGCTTAATCTTTTCTAACTGTATTAATGTTTTACAAAATTTTTTTTTCTTTAATAAGGTAACAAATAAGCATCTCTCTATCCAGGGCCGTAGCAAAAAGGACAGCGGCTATACAGGCTTTAAAGAGATTGAAGGGCAGCGCGACAGCGCTATAAACCCCCTCCAACCTCCCCCCCCTCGAACGCGAGCAGCGTTATACATTGTGCAAGAAAGAAATTCAAACACGCCCGGGGCCAGTAATAAAAGACAGGTATTGCTTTAACAACGTCACGCGAGACCAGGCAGTGAGCCATCATTTAAAACAAGTCAACAGACCTCTAAGCTAGCAGTTGTTGAATTGCTTTTGGCAGGCAAGCATCATGTGTTCCCAGCTCTTAAAACAACAACATGCAACAGGCAGAAGAGGCAGCTAGCAAGCAGCAAAAAGACAGCAAATGATCCAAAGGCATATCCTTAGCGTACGTTCAGCCGCAACACCCTTCACAACACGAGCAGTATTATATGTCTGGGAAGAAAGAGATGTAATCAGGCTTGTGGCTGAAAATAAAGGACAAGTATTGTTTTTACAAAAGTTTTTAAAGTAAAAGTGAAAATAATGCATATGTAACAATTCACAAGAAAATAACAATCTCTTTAAATTGTAGATTGCCTGCCTAAGGTAAAGTCATCCCTGATGAATGGGGACGTGGGAATGAGGGGTCCTTTCATCGGATTAGTGCTATTTCAGCTGTGGAATGGCAAAATGGGGGAGGCAGCTTGATGAATGAGGTCTCCAGGACTTAAAACAAATCCAAATCATATTATGTGATATCATCTAATGTGAAATTCTACTCCGTACTTCTAGAATTTTTATTTTTATATTGTATTGAGGATTTATTCTGTTCTATGTATTGTACTGTATGGCTCAGAATTAAAAGACAATGAGTAAAATGACAAAGTAGAACTTCATAAAGATGTTTACAAACGTTGACGCTAAACACACGCAGAGCAGGTTAGAGACTATGAAACCATTGAAATTAGAAAGGCTCAAAAAAAAAAACAAAAAAAAAAACGGCGCTATACACATGTGGGGAAAGTTAAAGGATATGAAAGTAGGAAAATTAGAAAATATAAAAAAAGAAAGTAAAGATCGCAATAGCGCAAACAAACTACCTCATTTAACTATGCACCAGTCTAACTTTGGTTTTGCACAATAATTACTACACTATTGCACCTTAACACTTAATTCTACTTTATTCACATAATTTTACTTATTTATTATGTTCTACTATACTGTTATCTTTCAATCTATGACTTTTTGTTAATCTAACTGATATTCTTCTAACTTTGCACAGTTTTTGATAAGCACATCAGGATGCATTTCACTGCGTGTTGTCCTGTATAACATATGCATGTGACAAATAAAGAATCTTGAGAATTTCAAAAACGGAGTTTACCGGACATGCATTTATTGGTTACTTTGTTAATGTATATATATTTATCTGTCTGCTTATTTAAAAAGCTAAATTTACCCCAGGACTCAAAAACATTCTGTCTAGCCCTTGTACAAAAACCTACACAAAAGCTGTGGTATCACCTTGGTAACCCCATGTACTTTTGAAACTGTGAGAGGAAAATAGCACGACTTTACAGACAGGAGTCCAATGCAGAACTCTACTTACTTTTTTACTTTGTAAAAAAAAATTTTTAACTGCTGATGATGTAGATCGTTTTGTCTGTGCTGAAATTCCAAACAGAGAAACCTGTCCTGACCTCATTAAAAAGATTCAGCATATTGGGACTGGCAAGATTACAAATATTGCTTTTACAGAAGTTCTGAAATAAAAGTGAAACTTAGGAAATAGCAACAATTTAAAGAAAAAAAAATCTTAAAAGTGTGTATCCGGAAAACCAAACACAGGGGTTGGCAAGCGAAGCGAGCAGGAAGCGAAGCCCTCTAGTTTTCAAAAAAATAAAGTAGTAAACAAACCTCAAAGCACAAGGTGAGCTACCACAGCTATGCAGACGGCACAGCTTAATTATCTATAGCGTCTGATGACCCTGATGCTCTTGGCTCTCTGATCCAATGTTTTAACACTATTTCCGAATGGATCAGTAGTAACTTTCTCAAACTAAATAAGGAAAAAACAGAAATTTTTTGTAATAGGCAAACATGAATATAGTTAGAGAATTTGAAACAAACTTGATCCCGTATGTTTAAAAATCAAGGTAGAGGTAAAGAATTTAGGGATAATCATTGACTCTGACCTAAAGTTTAAAATCGCATTTTAACCCAATCAGTAGGACTGCATTTTTTCACCTAAGAAATATAGTAAAAGTTAGTCCTCTAATAACTTTACAGATGCTGAAAAATTAATTCACTCTTTTTTTTTAGATGACTAGATTACTAAAGGCCAAAGTGTTCTGCACCTAAAATATGGACTACTTTACTGGCAGAAATTCGCCAGGCTAGTACTGTGGATCATTTTAAAACACTGCTAAAAACTCATTATTTTAATTTGGCTTTTTCGTAGCTACATTTTAGTTGTATTCCTAATAGACTTTTTGGTCATAGAATTATCATATTCTTCAGGGATCCGCAACCTTTACTAATCTCTACTATTCTCTGCTGTCTTTTCTGGTTCTCCTGCGTGGAGATCTGTGTAACCACCATTTGATCAAGGTACCATGAAGCCCACTGAGATGATGGAATGAAGGCGGTTGTCTGAGCTATCCACAAGACCAACATCATCAAATCCTATCATGTGATGCATGAAACATTTAGGAACATTTATGTTAGGAAGAATGCTCAGCGGGGGCTGGTTAGTCTTTTGGCCTTGGAACCCTGCAGATTTTGTTTTGTTCCTCCAGTATAAATTGAGTTTTTTTTGTCCTTCTGACCTTACCTTATTTTGCTATTACTTATTCTTTAATGTTATTGCCTAACCTTAATTGTTTTTCTTTTCTTGTAACTTTTTCTTTGTCATCTTGTAAAGCAATTTCAGTAACATTGTTGTATGAAAATGTGTTATATATATAAATGTTGTTGCTGCACTACAGCACTAACCTTCTCTCTCCATTACATTCCAACAAATGCCCAGCCCTGTTTACTGTATACCTGGCATTATCATGTTGGATTAGTACTTGAACCACAATAAAAACTAGTAGTAAACACACTTCTAACTAGATCACTCCAATGACATTTGAAAGTTGTCAGAAATAGATAATGCTGTTTCTCCATTTTATTTGTGCCAAACATTGTCATGCCTGATAGTTATGTTCTTATGCAGCTGTTTGCGCCAACTACCTCTCATTGCAAGGCAAGGGAAAGGGTGCGAGCAATGTTTCTTATAACTTTTTTTTTCTTTTTTACCATTGAGTGGGTGTGAATAACAGATGAATAAACTGTACATTCTGATTATGACCAATTTATCCAGTCCTCCGTAGAATTACAAGCAGCACTAAACAACACTACACTAATTCCTTGAAGAATCAATCGATGACTGTGACGTATGCACAAATGAACGATGAACTGTCCCTCATGGAGATTCAGGAGCACAGCTTATAGGCAATCTAAAACATTATAGGTAGTCTTCTGTACCACTTTCTTCTTTCTTTTGTTCCTATTTCATTTCACAACAGAAGATAACACACTTTCATTGCCTGAGACACTTAAACTGTTGTCACAGAAGTCCTCTGCCATGTTTGTCATTCCATTTGCAGTAGACAGACTTGCATGGGGGCAAGGACACATTTTTGGTAGCAGGCACATCTTTTTAATTTTGTGTGTTATTGTTTAACATGAAGCAATTGCTGCACCTGTTATGGTAGACACTGAATCTGAGGATTTTGTGAGAAGGGAAAATAATAACCATGATTTATGATGAGACAAAAATTAAAAATGAGAACACGAGCTACGGTTATAACAAAGCAGGCAAATAACCAGGCAATCAAAACAAAAGGACAAGACAGAAAGCAGTAGTCAAAGGCAGCAGACAGGATTCCAAATAAACCAAAATGAAATCTGACTCTTTGGTCTACTTCTCTTGAAGTTATTACTAATAGGAGTGTCAAAGATTTTATTCAGCTGAGGGAAAAAGTGCCATGCTAACACAGTCATATTTATATCATCAGTTCTGATGTGAGGATCACAGTCACATAACACGGGAATAAAAAAATGTGTTTTCTTAAAATAAATTAAAATGACCCAAAAACCACTAGAACAGAATTTACACAATAAAAAAATGACACAACTAAATTATTACAGCACTGTCATTAAGTCTGGATTTTTAGTTTAGTTTATAGGGCTATTACACATTATTTTTGTTATTTTTCTTTCTTTGAAAGCTCACTTTTCTCTAAGTTGAACAAACAAACTATATTGTATATTGATTATTTTTACACTTATAAAAATTCCATTGTCTGCTGTACCATAGATATAATGAATATAGCAAGATATGTCATGTGATGTCATCATCATGACCATATAAGGTTGCCATTGTGGCTAGCTGTTTTTTCATGATTTCAGATAATCCCTTACAAAATTAAGTTTGCTTTAACCTTTGGAAATGAGTCCTTTCACTATGATTTTTGATTAATGTATAGGTGTTTGTGAAGAGATGTCTTTCTAGTTTTGACCATTGTTTTCCCTTTGAGTAATGTTTATCTCCTGCTCCCTTTTCCCAGCCCTTGTAGCCTTCTATTTTTTTTGTCTCTTGGCAAAACAATAAAGCACTTCCTTAATGAAAAAAGGAAAGATGTCAAACGTTTGCAAATAGTGATCAGCTTAAGGGCTCTGGTGATTGTAATTCCCTGTCACTCCAGGGGTTGGCACTGTGTACTAATGCCTTTTTTCTTCCTCCATCTGCAGACTGGAAGACTGACAGCTATAACACCACTGACATCACTTCCGGTGTCTATCCACCTGGACCCGCCTCTTCCTGCTGGAAGGACTTAAGACTGGAAGATCCATCATTTGAAATCAGTTTGCTTGTGAGCTCATGTCTGAGAAAGCGTCTCCACAACTATTGTGTGGTTTTCTTTGTTGTTTAACTTCAATTATATGGAGTCTTTATGATTTCTTACAAAGGAAACAAAAAGTGTGGGGGCAGTTGTTAAGAATGGGATAGAAAAAAGGCTTTTCTATCTGAAATTAAAAATTATTATTTTGTGTTTTCTTTGTTTTCAAACAAAGCCATTGTTTTCTCTTGTTTTTTAGTGTAGAGAGTAGAACTGAAAATGAGTCAGAAAAAGAGTTCAGAGCTTTTTGTTTTTGATGTTTGACTACATTAATATAAAACCTTTTTCATTTTCTGTGATGAAAAGTAATCCGATTGCCAAGCTATGTTTTGCTGTCATTAATGACAGAAAAATGTTGAGCTGAAAGAGAAGATACATGTTTTTTTTTATATATGACTCTATTATAAAAAAATTGGTTTGTCTAAGTAATATGTTTGAAAAAGTCAGTAGTGAACAATAAGAATGAATATAGAAAGTTATCAATTGTCACAAACTGAGCAATCTGTCTTTTTTTTCAAAATCCAAATGAAAAACACCCATCATTGTGAAAAAATGTGCATCATGCATTTATATATATATATATATATATATATATATATATATATATATATATATATATATTGTCACAAAAATGAGACATACACAGATAAAGGTTTGGGGCAGCCACCCGTATAATCTGGTATCCTGGCTGCAAAGTCGTTTTTTATCAATAAAGAGCACTGATGTGCATACAATGGAGTCCAGAACAAGACTGACAAATAGGGAAAAGATGTAGACTTTTAAAGGGGAAGACAGGAAGTGATGTCATATGGATCTGATGGGGTGTTCCACACCATCGACACTTTGGCTCAGCACGGCCCCCAGGCCTGTGTCCGAAGCGTTCGTCTGGAGGATGAAAGGCAGAGAAAAGTTAGGTGCTCTCAAAATAGGTGCGGACGTAAGGGCCTGTTTCAAGTCACCAAATGCAGTGCCTGTCTTCTCAGTCCATACCACAATGTTCGGGGCCCTCTTCTTTGTTAAGTCAGTCAAGGGCACCGCTCTCTCCGAGAACCGGGGTACAAACTGGCGGTAGTACCCCGCTAACCCGAGAAAGGCTTGGATTTGCCGCTTGGTTCGCGGACGGGGCCATTTCAAAATGGCATCTACTTTGGAGCACTGTGGCCTTACGGTATCCCGACCCACCAGGTAGTCTAAATATTTGGCCTCGCTTAATCCAAAGAAGCATTTCTTGGGATTAATCCGGGAGCCCCGGCCTCACCAAGTGTCCGCATACTGCTCGGACCTGCTGTAGGTGTTCCCTCCATGTGCTGGAATAGATGACCACGCCATCCAGGTAGGCAACACTATATGAGTCATGAGGCCGGAGCACTTTGTCCACCAGACGCTGGAAGGTTTCTGGTGTGAAGGACACGATACTGCCAGTGTCCGCTAGGGGTACTAAACGCGTATTTTTCCTTCGCGGAGTCCGTTAAAGGAACCTGCCAGTACCCTTTTGTCATGTCCAGTGTGGTCAAATATCGAGCCTGCCCAAGCCTTTCGAGGAGGTCGTCCACTCGTGGCATTGGATAGGCATCAAATTGGGAGACTTGATTAAGCCAACGGAAGTCATTGCAAACCCTCCAACTCCCGTGAGGCTTACCGACCAGCACAATGGTACTGGACTAGGGACTATAACTTTTCCTCAGTCAGCACCTAGTTCCAGCATGCGCTTGATCTCAAGCTCCACTTCAGCCCTTTTTGCCTCGGGAAGACGATACAGGCATTCTCGGACAATAACCCCGGGCTCTGTCACTATGTTGTGCTCAACCAGAGAGGTCCCTTCCAGGGATCTCACTGACTACCTCCCGAACGGACCGGATAACTGTTTCCAGCTCCTGCCGTTGTCTGGGACTTAAATCCGCACCAAAGTTAAGGCTAGCCATGTGAGCGATAGAAGTGAGCGGGGCTGGCCGGAGGAGGGATCGGGATCCCTGTCCTTCCATGGTTTTCAGCAGGTTCACATGATAAACCCGCTCCCTCGGCCGACGATTGGGTCGACGAGGCCCTTCCTCTCCTTAACTTCACAGGGACCTTGCCAATGGGCAACCAACTTAGAGTGGGAGGTAGGGCATTAGGACCATGACATGATCTCCCGGTTGGAACTCCCGGAGAGACATGCCGCGGTTGTAACAACAGACCTGTGCTGCTTGGGCCTCTTCCATGTGACTTTTAAGGAGGGGCCTAAACTTTCCAAATCTATCGCGTAATTGCGCGATATATTCTAGTATGTTTGTAGAGGGAAGAGCCTCCTCTTCCCATCCTTCTTTTAGGACATCTAATATGCCCTGGGGTTGCCGCCCATACAGTTATTCAAAAGGGGTGAACCCCGTGGAGGCTTGTGGGACTTCCCGATAGGCAAAAAGGACGAGGGGGAGGAGGCTGATCCCAGTTCCTTCCATCCTCGCTGACCACCTTACGCAGCATTTGTTTGGGAGTCTGATTAAACCTCTCCACAGTCTGATTAAACCCTCTCCACTAGACTGTCGGTTTGAGGATGATACACCGCGGTCTTTAAATGCTTTATGTCAGTAATTTGGCAGTCTCCTTGAATGTCTCTGAGGTGAAAGGTGTCCCCTGGTCCGTTAAGACTTCCTTGGGGATACCCACCGCGCGCAAAAGACCCCTAGTAATTCCCGGTGCGATGGCTTTAGAAGTGGCTGAGCGCAACGGAACAGCTTCGGGGTATTTGGTAGCATAATCCACGAGGACTAGGATGTACTTGTGTCCTCGGGCTGAGGGCTGTAGAGGATCGACTATATCGACCCCAATTCGATGGAAAAGTAATGTCAATCAGGGGATATGGGAACTAGAGGAGCACGGGTCCCTTTCTTGGATTTTGTTGCAATTGACACTCCGGGCAGGAAGTGCAAAAGCGACGAACCTCCTCATTGATTCCCGGCCAGTAGAAACGGAGCTTGATCCGCTCCAGGGTTTTTTCGGTGCCCAAGTGGCCACCTAGGAGGTGGGGCGGTGTACTAACTCGCAGACCTGCCGCCGGAAGGCTCGTGGGATTAGCAGTAGTCTTCTCTCCTGCCCGTCATGCATTGCTACGTGATAGAGAAGGTCGTTGTCTAATACAAAGTTGGGACCCTGTGGCATTGACTGGTTAGTGCGCTGGCCGTTGACTAGGACCACTGCATTTTTTGCAAATTTCAGGGAATCGTCACTCTACTGCTCTCTTTTAAAGGAAGCCGGCGTCTCTCTAAATTGAAACCGTAAAATGGAGAGAGGGTCTGGACCGACCTCAAGGGGCGTGGTTTCCTCCCGCTCCGCTGCGGCGCTGGTGGATGACATGTCAGCGCGCGACGGCCCGAGACTTGCCACGTCACTCAGGACGACCGCTTCGTCTCTCTCTGCCGGCTGATTACACGGCGTGGAGGCAGCTTAAGACGGCTCATCTCCGTCCATAACTAGACCCAAGTTAACCCCAGGAGTGGTATGTGTCTCACCGCTTTTAATATTAGTCCAGTCCCGCCCTAGTATCACTGGGTGTGGAGGATCAGGGAGGATTGCCACTGTTAATTTCTGAACTGATCCTCCGTAGCTGATGACACAAACGGTGGTCCTGTACCAGCGGGTTTCCCCGTGGACACAGGTTATACCAGACTTAAATTTCAACCACTGTTGCGGTAGCACAAAGCGGCAGGCAACAATGGAAATGTTGCTGCCGGTATCGAACAGAACAGAAGTTTTAAACCCGTTAACGATCACCACGCCTGTGTGTGGGACCGCCAACGGGTTTGTCAGAGCACACCAACCCCTCTTCCCCCTCCACCTACATTCCACCTCATTCCCAAGCGGTTTTTCCGCGCCCCGCGGCCTCAGGGACATCGGGCACAAGCTCTGGGTTGTACAGGGGGGGCTAGGTTCTTTGGGACGTACTCCAGTTGAGTTCGACCAAGGGACTTTTCAGCTCCCCCAGGATTGTGAGGCCATCCTTTGTCTTTCTACGAGTTCTATGAGCTCTGCCATGTTTTTTGAATTGTCTACCCCAGACCGGCTGGGTGGAAGCCCTGGGGTAGTGTGTCCTGAAGCAGATAGCAAGCCACCTGCTCTATTATTTGGAAGGGCTTGAGTTCCTGTGGCCGTAACCACTGCCCTACTTTTGTCTATAGGGACCAGGCTTGTTGAGGGGTCAGGCCCCTCTGGGTCGAACCTCCAGTTTCTCAGGCTACTCACCTGCCAGTTCTGGGGCACCCCTAGGTGGAAATCGGGGCTCTGGCTTCACAGGGAGGCGGGGCACTCTCCTCCGAGAGAGCATAAACAGCCCTCTTTGCCTCCCCTTTCGAAGCAGCCATAATTCTGTGAGCCCCTCCCGCACACTCCCTGGCCTGCCTAGGTTGCCCTAGTGGAGCATGCCGGGGGCAGAGCCTGTACCGGGCCACACCGAAACACGGGACACCCTCCCCGCCTGGAAACTCGGGCCCCAGTACGCTCCCACCTGGATGTGTTGCAGGTCCTGTCCTGCCAACTACGCCAATGTCACAAAAATGAGACATACACAGATAAAGGTTTGGGGCAGCCACCTGTATAATCTGGTATCCTGGCTGCAAGTCATTTTTTTATCAATAAAGAGCACTGATGTGCATACACGGAGTCCAGAACAAGACTGACAAATAGAAAAAGGTGTAGACTTTTAAAGGGGGAAGACAGGAAGTGATGTATAGGGAATCTGGCTCATGTTCTTCAGCCATTGGTTCAAGCCCGGGAGGTGACATCACAGGGGGCCAGAGCCGGTAAGGTTTTCTTCCATTGGGCCTCGGTCCCCGGAAGGTGACGTCAAGAGAGCCAGGTGAAATCTCCCGGGACTGGTCTACAGGTAAGGGAAAAAAAGAGTTAGTGCACTCTGCCACATCCCGGCATGCCTCAGAACTGCCAACACTCAAGCCCTTTAGCTGCCTCCCATGCGCACGTGTGTGACTATATATATATATATATATATATATAATATATAATGTAACACTTACTCAATTTTCCCCTGGTGGTCTTAAACGGTCCTTAAAGAAACTTGCTATGCCTGCATCAGTATCTATACTAATTAATAAAAGGCAAAGCCCCTCACTGACTCACTGACTGACTGACTCGACTGACTCATCACTAATTCTGCAACTTCCCGTGTAGGTGGAAGGCTGAAATTTGGCAGGCTGATTCCTTACAGCTTACTTACAAAAGTTAGGTAGGTTTCATTTCGAAATTCAACACGTAATGGTCATAACTGGAACCTCTTTTTTTCACAATATACTGTAATGGACGGCAGCTCGATGGCCGTGGGAGGAGGAGTTGAGTGTCACGTCATCACGCCTCGAACGTAATCACGTGAAAAGACTGTCAACGCAGTAGGGACAAATGAAGGAGGAGCCGCAAACACCGAAGAACAAAAAATTCATTAAACAATTGAGAAGGGAGCGAAACAATAAGAATACAACCATGTTCATAAGGGAAACAAAGCACGGTGTAAAACGTAAGTTTAAATTAAGTTTATAGAAACGCTCCCGCTGCGGATTGCAATAACATATTCGCGAGATAAAAGTTTAATGAGAAGACACGAGGTATAAACGAACCACACGCCGTAGCGCAACGTTAGGGGCAACAGTTTCAACCATTCTATGATCTGCTTCTCGCAACTGAAAGACGGCACATGGCGGATGTTAGCCGACTTGCTGACCGCAACGTTAGGGGCTTCAACTCTGGCACTGACGATAGAGATTCAATTCCCGAGAGGGGATGCAGTGAGTGTGTATGCCTGATGAGCCCAGAATTAGGGAGAAACACGTGTCGCATACTCTTTGCATTATTTGAAAGTAAACTATTAAAACCATTCTATGATCAGCTTCTGGGAACAGAAAGAGGGCACGTGGCGGATGTAAGGCGATTTCGTGACCAACCACAAGCGTAACCTGGCAGGTAACCATCCATACAGTCAGATTGTGATTCAGAAAAACGAATGCCATGAATGTAATTACCACGATCTACATACTGTCAAATAAACGAAACACACACCGTAGCGCGACAGCTGTGAAAAGCGAGGTTCACAAAAAAACAGATCCTTAACAGAATGTTATTGGTATATTTTCGATCCGTTTAAAAAGGTTTTATTTTCTTCTTAAAAAATTAAAAGCAGTACTTCGCCGCAACGAAGCGCGAGAATTTGGCTATATATATCTGCTTCTCACAATTAAAAGAGGGCACGTGGCGGATTTTTAGACGACTTCATGACCAAACATAAGTGTTACCTGCAGGTAGGGTTACCACTTTTAATACAAAAAAATAAGGGACGCATACTGCAGCGGGTGCCACATCCCAGTGCCAACAGTTAGCAGACTCTACTTAAAAGACCCGCCCCCTCCTCACTGGACAGTTAAAAACACCAATCAAACTAACGATGACATCAAGTATTACCCAATCAAAAGTAGGAAAGGAGGCATCTTCATAAAATGCGTGTGGGATGATTTGCATGAGACGCTGCTTTAAAAAAAATGATAAAAAAATACGGGACAAATCCCGTCCCGTATTGATTCAAAACGGGGACGCGCAATTTCATTCTCAAATACGGGACGATTCCGGATTTTAAAGAACGGGTGGCAACCCTACAGTGCCAGGTAACCACCCATACAATCAGATTGTGATTCAGACTACGAATGCAATGAATGTAATTACCCCGATCTACATACAAGGCGAAAGTCTTGCAACATTCAAAGATGATGGTTTGGGATAAGTACACCATAGAACATAAAAGAGCTTATGAAGCCTTGAACTGAAAAAAGCAAGATCTCAGAGATCGTAAAAAAAAAAAAAATAGGAGGTAATGTCGTTTTACTCGCTGTAGATTTTAGTCAAACATTACCAGTTATTTCACGAGGGAGACCAGCAGATGAACTCAACGCATGTTTAAAATCCATGCTTCTCCCACGCTCGGTTATATGTCGCGTGTTCTCGGGTAGGTACAACAAAAAATTTATACATTTAAGCATGTAATGGGCAAAGAAAAAATGAGGTATACCCAAAGGCACTGCAGTAGTACTCA